>NC_045977.1:34923111-35523111 GCF_010909765.2 Amblyraja radiata
TAGGAGTTGGGTGTTGATTTAGTATGTGTTTCATATCTACGCACATATTAATAGTCTGACTTGGGATGGTAACATTCAACTGTTTATACATGCCTGAATCCATAGAACGGACCAAAAGTGACTTCAGTCTCCACCCAACGCTGATTTTAAGCCATGCTCTGAAATGGGTTTGACTAACATAGTCAACTTGCACGGAGAACTCAGAGTCTCTGAGTTGTTTAACTGGGCTCTCAGTTAAGTTTAGGATTAGGTTTATTGATGTCACGCCTATCAAGGAATGGCGAAAAGGTTTTAATTTAGTTTGGAAATACAGCATGGAAACTGGCCGTTCAGCCCACCGTGTCGGTACTGACCAACGATCGCCCGTACGATCCAGTCCTACGATATTCCAGTTTCGCACCCTACACACAAGGTGCAATTTACAGGAGCCAATTAACATACAAACCTGCACATCTTTGTATTGTGGCAGGAAGCCGAAGCACCTGGAGAAAACCCACGGGGTCACAGGGAAACTTACAAACTCCGTACAGCCCACACCCTTAGTCAGGATCAAACCCTGGTCTCTGGCGCTGTAAAATAACAACTCTACTGCTGTGCCACTGTATCTGTCACAAGTACAATCCAATCTAATCGAATAATATTGTACATGAATGCAATCAAGCTAAACGCAGGTTCGATCCTGACTATGGGTGCTGTCTGTCTGGAGTTTGTATGATCTCCCCGTTACCACGTGGGTTTTCTCTGGGTCCTCCGGTTTTCCCCCCATACTCCAAAGACTTGCAGGATTGTAGGTTAATTGGCTGTGGTGAAATTGTAAATTGTCCCTAGTGTGTAGGATAGTGCTAGTGTACAGGGTGATCGCTGGTTGGCGCGGAGTCAGTGGGACAAAGTGCCTGTTTCCTCACCGTCTGAAGTCTAAAGCCTAATTAAACTATTCTCGCATTTAAAAAAATCAAGAATGAAAAAGTTCAATTGATGTAAAACATTTGCTTTGATTATATTGATCAGCCGCGAAATCTCAGTCAACCACCTAGTCTTCTTCAGCCCCTATTTCTTATCTTTTTAACCCTTCGGACTCTCAAGTAAAGTCACAATCAATTGAATTGAATTGAATTGAATTTCTTTATTTATATAGCACATTTTTAGTCAACTTGCATTGACCCCAAAGTGCTTCACATAATTACATCCACACACACAGGCAAAGGTGGGTGAAGTGTCTTGCCCAAGGACACACACAGGCAAAGGTGGGTGAAGTGTCTTGCCCAAGGACACAACGACAGTATGCACTCCAAGCGGGATTCGAACCAGCTACCTAATTCCTAATGCTTCTTTGAATATTATGTGTAGTTGGGTTTAGGTTCAGGTTTAACATTGGCATGTGCATCAGGGTACAGTGAAAAGATTTTATTTGCATGGTAAATTAAATCAGGTAATATTGTATATGAAACAATCAGGCCATACTCAAGTACAATGGATAAGAGTTGGGCGATGTTATCAGATGATGTTAGATGTTCCTTTTGGGCCAGCACATAAAGACCCGCCACATTCTGGCACCATCTTGGCAGGTATGAACAGGGAGTGATAGATATTTAGTTTAGTTTAGTTTAGTTTAGAGATACAGGACGGAAACAAGCCCTTCGGTCTACCGAGTCTGAGCCGACCAGCGATCCTCGCACACATACACTACGCTAAGTAAGTAAGTAAGTAAATTTATTGGCCAAGTATTCACATACATGGAATTTGCCTTGGTGCTCCGCTCACAAGTATACAGCACACATGACATACAGTGACAGTTACGAATGACTCAGAAAACTAAACATTAATAATAATAAAACATTAATGATAAAACACCATTGATCAAGCATGTGAACCGACAAAATACCAGATCAAAGGGAGGCTACAGATTTTTGGCTGTTGAGTAGAGCAACTACTCGTGGATAAAAACTGTTTTTATGTCTGGCTGTGGCAGCTTTGACAGTCCGGAGTCGCCTTCCAGAGGGAAGTGATTCAAAGAGTTTGTGGCCAGGGTGAGAGGGGTCAGAGATGATCTTGCCCGCTCGCTTCCTGGCCCTTGCAGTGTACAGTTCATCAATGGAGGGAAGGTTGCAGCCAATAACCTTCTCTGCTGATCGGACGATTCGCTGCAAACACTAGGGACAATTTACAATTATACCAATGCCAATCAACTTCCAAACTGTACGTCTTTGGAATGTGGGTGAAAACTGACGATTTCGGAGAAAGCCCACCCGGGTCACGGGGAGAACGTACAAACTCCGTACAGACAAGCACCGGTAGTCAGAATCGAACCTGGGCCTCTGACGCTGTGAGGCCGTAGCTCCAGCGCCGTGCCACCGTGCTGCCCACCTCACCGTGGACATTAATGATGCAGCAGAGGATCTGGAAGTCTTTAGAATGTAACCATGATTATAAGGGATGATCAAAGAATCTGTGTTACGGTGCAAGTGAGGGTATTTTTGAACTGGCAGCATCCAAAAACTCAAAGCCTTTGCCGAAAAAAGAAATGCAAAATAAGGTAACTGCAAGATGAATCTTTGGGTTTAAAATGTCACAGGTCTGGATCTACTGAATTTAGTTCATACAGTTTGAGACTCTCTGAGGGAGAGAACAATGGGTGAGGGAGACAGGCGAGTTTCTGAGAAAAGTAATTGCAGGCATTTCTGTGTCTAAGGTAAAATCACAAAACCTGGGAATCATTTGCTTCTGAAATCGGAACTACTGAAGATAAATTGATACATGTTGCTGATTTAGGTATAAAATAAGGGAACATTTACTCAAAGTTGAAATGAAATTTTGGATAAAGACTGGAGGTTGGTTGATACCTGTCCTTTGGGGATATAAAATTGAAAACTGGTCTGACCCTCCAACTGTCCGGCTCTTTGAATTTAGGATAACATTGAAATGAACGTACGTGCAAGATAGCAGCTTATTTCAGGAAATAATAAGCACTCTGAAATAAATAGTCAAAATGTGCTTGTAACAGAGACCAGGTGGGAAGGTTGAATCTATGTTTTCACTCCAGCTCTTTGTGTCTATCTTCACTTTAAACCAGCATCTGCAGTTCCTTCCTACACTTTTCAATTTTAATACTGTATTGGGAAATAATGGGTAGGCCATTTATAGACAATAGACAATAGGTGCAGGAGGGCCATTCGGCCCTCCGAGCCAGCACCGCCATTCAATGTGATCATGGCTGATCATCCCCAATCAGTACCCTGTTCCTGCCTTCTCCCCGTATCCCCTGACTCTGCTATTTTTAAGAGGAGATGAGGAAAAACATTTCCACCCAGAGAGTTGTGAATCTGTGGAATTCTCTGCAGAAGGCAGTGGAGGCCAATTCTCTGGATGCTTTCAAGAGAGAGTTGGATAGAGCTCTTAAAGATAGCGGAGTCAAGGGATGCGGGGAGAAGGCAGGAACGAGGTACTGATTGTGGATGATCAGCTATGATCACAGTAAATGGCGGTGCTGGCTCGAAGGGCCGAATGGCCTACTCCTGCACCTATTGTCTATTTTCAGACAATTGAAAGGTGCAAACTCAGAGGTAGACACAAAATGCTGGTGTAACTTCAGCGGGTCTGGCGGCAATTCTGGAGAAAAGGGTTCCGACCTGAAACGTCACCGATTCTTTTTCTCCAGAGATGCTGCCTGACCCGCTGAGTTACACCAGCATTTTGTGTCCATCTTCAGTATAAACCAGCATCAGCAGTTCCTGTCTACACGTACACAGAAGTCATGACCAAGTCAGACTGGCTGCCAATAGGATGTGTAATTTTGATAGTCAGGCAAGTGGAGGTGACAACAGTTAATTTCAAAGCTGTGCCATTCCTGAAAACAAGTTTTGTTGAGTTTAGTTTATGAATTATTGCCACGTATACCAAGGTACAGTGAAAACATTTTTGTTGCATGCTACCTAGCCTGCAGAACTATACTTGATTACAATCAAGCTGACAAGATTACAATCCACAGTGTACAGATACAGGATAAGGGTATAACCTTTAGTGCAAGATAAAGTCCAATAAAGTCCAATGAAATATAGTTCAACGGTCTCTAATGAGGTCGATGCGAGATCAGAACTGCTCTCTAGTTGGTGATGGGATAGTTCAGTCACCTGGTAACAGCAGGGAAGAAACTGTCCCTGAATGTCGAGGTGTACATGTGTGATGAGAGAGGGGAGAAGAGGGAGTGAGACTGGTCCTTGATTGAGCTGGTGGCCTTGCCCAGGCAGCGTGAGGTATAAATGGAGTCAATGGAAGGGAGGCCGGTTTGCAGTTTCTTGCGGAAGGAACAAGAGGAACATTGCACAATAGCCTGGCTGTTATCTAAGCATACTGTCGTTGTGTCCTTGGGCAAGACACTTCACCCACCTTTGCCTGTGTGTGAATGTGTGTGAATGTGTGTGAGTGATTGGTGGTGGTCGGAGGGGCCGTAGGCGCAGATTGGCAGCCACGCTTCCGTCAGTCTGCCCCAGGGCAGCTGTGGCTACAGAAGTAGCTTACCACCACCGAGTGTGACTGAGGAGTGAATGAATAATGCGATGTAAAGCGCCTTGAGTATTAGAAAGGTGCTATATAAATCCCATCCATTATTATTATTATTATATCCCTCTAGACCTGTCCTATCCATGTACCTGGCTCAATGAGGAATATGAAGAGGAACTACAAGGATACAAAGTGCTGGAGTAACTCAGCAGGTCAGGAAGATCTCCTGAGACCAAAGATGGGTGACCTTTCAGGCCCGGACCCCTCTTCACCACTGAAGAAGGGTCGTGACCCAAAACGTCACCTATCCATGTTCTCCAGAGAAGCTGCCTGACCTGCTGAGTAACTTTCTGAGCTCATTATATCATTTCCTGCTGAGCTCATTATATCCTTTCATGTAAACCAACATATGCAGTTCCTTGTCTCTATATGTAATGGAACCAAGAGGGAACTAGCTATTTTAGGTTTGGTCTTGATTAATGGGTCAGGATTGATCAATGATCTCATTGTAAAGGATCCTTGAGGACAGAGTTATTATAATATAACAGGATTTCAAATTCAGTTTAAATGTGAGAAACCTGGGCCTGAAACTGGTATACCACATGGGAACAGGCCATTCAGCCCATTGAGTCCATGTTGGTCATCACTCATCTATTTACACTAATTCTACACAAATCTTTCTTTGTTCTCTGAAAATCTGAAATAAGTACAGAAGCTCGTGGAAATCCTCAGCAGAATAGAACTTGTGAGAAACAGAGGAAATGTTTCAATGGTTTGATCTTTCTTGAATCAAAACATTTTGATGGGAGGATTTGGAGATGAAACAAACATAATTAGGATAGAAAATAACAGTTAATCTTTGAGGAAATGAATGTTCCTTGAACAAGGAACAGTTTGTTTTTCTGTTATATCTTGTTTTCTTCTCAGCATGTAATAGTAAAACATATCTACAAATATCTACAAATGTTGTGTTTATCCCCTCGATTAATACTGTTTCATTAAATTACTAAATTAAGGGCGGCATGGTGGTAGAGTTTCTGCCTTACAGCGGCAGAGACCCGGGTTCGATCCTGACTACGGGTGCTGTCTGTACGGAGTTTGCACGTTCTCCCCGTGACCCGCGTGGGTTTTCTCCGGGTGCTCCACTTTCCTCCCACACTCCAAGGACGTACAGTATAGGCTTGTAGATTAATTGGCTTTGGTATAATTGTAAATTGTCCTGAGTGCGTGTCGGACAGTGTAAGTGTGCGGCGATCGCTGGCTCGGCACAGACTCGGTGGGCCGAAGGGGCCTGTTTCCGCGCAGTATCTCAAAAAAACTAAACGACAGTTTCTTGATCCGCCGATTTTCGATACCGATGACTTTGGTGATCTTAATATTCTTTCCTTGCTTGTATGCTAATCAGCAGCAAAACTTGCCCTGGTGGCTACGAACAATATCAAAGCACATGGCTGATAGAGGATGACAGTTTCTGCTGTTTTCTCACAACCTGGAGCTTCACCAAGAGCAAGAGAATCAAGAAGCATAGCTCTAATTATCCAGTGCATGAGCCCCGACCAATCACTTTATACTGAACAGATGCTCCGTGTCAGTTCTGCTCAGGATAACAATGTTGTTCACGTGTATATCAGCTCATTGTTTCAATAGTGGATCAACTATTCCAAAGCTTCCTAAAGGTCTCAAGCTTCATCACTGACTGTCACCAAGAATGGATCGTACGGTACGGCCGACTTGGGGCTGCTGAATATCCCGCGGTCTAGGCATAAGCTTAGGGGCGTCCGCGCGCCTTTGCGGTTGCAGCTCCTAGACTGTGGAACAGCATCCCCCTTCCCATCAGAACTGCCCTCTCCATCGACTCCTTTAAGTCAAGACTAAAAACTGATCTGTACTCCCAAGCCTTTCCTGACGTCCACTGAGCGAGGGCTATATGTATATATGTATGTAGTTTGTTTATACTATTCTTATAACAAATGTGAAGCACTTTGGCCAACGAGAGTCGTTTTTTAAATGTGCTTTATAAATAAATGTGACCTGACTTGGCAGAAATGCTGGAGAAACTCAGCGGGTGCAGCAGCATCTATGGAGCGAAGGAAATAGGCAACGTTTCGGGCCGAAACCCTTTGGGTTTCGGCCCGAAACGTTGCCTATTTCCTTCGCACCATAGGATTTCCTTCGCTCCATAGATGCTGCTGCACCCGCTGAGTTTCTCCAGCATTTATGTGTACCTTCGATTTTCCAGCATCTGCAGTTCCTTCTTAAACAGCAAGAATGGATCGACTGGAGATTATAGTCGCTGGAATTTAGAAAGATGAGAGGGGATCTTATGGAAACACATACAATTCTTAAGGGATTGGACAGGCCAGGTGCAGGAAAAATGGTCCCCATGTTGGGCGAGTCCAGAACCAGAGTCAAGAACACAGTGTAAGAATAAGGGGTAGGCCATTTAGGACTGAGATGAGGAAAGACCTTTTCACCCAGAGAGTTGTGAATCTGTGGAATTCTCTGCCGCAGAAGGCAGTGGTGGCCAATTCACTGTTTTCAAGGGAGAGTTAGATATAGCTCGTAGAGCTAATGGAATCAAGGGTTATGGGGAGAAAGCAGGAACGGAGTATCGATTTTGGATGATCCGACATGATCATGTTGAATGACGGTGCTGGCTCGAAGGGCCGATTGGCCTACTCCTGCACCTGTTTTCTATGTTTCTAAGCTTGCCCATTGAAAGCCAATCTGTGGTGAATCTGTGGAATTCTTTGCCACAGGAGGTTGTGGAGGCCAAGCCAATTGATATTTTTAAGGCAGAGATAGATAGATTCTTGATTAGTGCGGGTGTCAGTGGTTATGGGGAGCAGGCAGGAGAATGGGGTTAGAAGGGAGAGATAGACCAGCCACGATTGAATGGCGGAGTAGACTTGAAAGGCCAAATGGCCTAATTCTGCTCCTATCACTTATGACCTTATGACCTTATGACCAAAAAGCGTTTGACCTTATGACCAAAACAGGACATTTAAGGTGAGAGGGGAAAGATTTAGTAGGAACCTGAGGAGTATTTTTTACACAGAAAGTGTGGTAGGTGAATGGAACGAGCTGCCGGGTGAGGTAGTTGAGGCAGGAACTATCGCAACGTTTAAGAAACATTTAGACAGGTACATGGATAGGACAGGTTTCGAGGGATGTGGGCCAAACACAGACAGATGGGACTGGAGTAGATGGGACATGTTGGCCGATGTGAGCGTTGAGCAGAAGGGCCTGTTTCCACTATGTAAGACTCTTTAACACGTAATGGTAATTTTAATCAAAAACCCTTTCTGTTTAATCCCGTGTTATGAGCATTAGAGTTTGCTGCCATGTTCTAAAATGGACACTTGATGACTGTTAAAAAAACCCCACAAGGTACTGGAGTAACTCAGCGGGTTCGGCAACATCTCTGGAGAACATGGGTAGATGACGTTTAGGGACGGGACCTTTCTTCAGACTGATTGTGGTCGTAATGAGGCGACACACACGTACACACACACTTACACACACACACACACACACACACTTGCATACATACACACATGGTTCCACAAGCAGAGGCACACTTAAATGTAGATAGGAAAGACACAAAAAATGCTGGAGTAGGTCAGAGGTTCAGGCAGCAGCTCTGCAGAATATGGATAGGTGGCGTTTTGGGTCAGAACCCTTCATCAGAATGCTGCCAGACCCGCTGAGTTACTCCAGCAATTGGTGTTTTTTTTTTTGTGAACCAGCAGCTGCAGTTCCTTGTTTTTACATTTTGATGACTGGAATTTTATTTGAACAAATCAGCCACTTTGAGACGTCATGGACAAATTGACTAGACTATCATTTTCTAAGGTTGGAAGTGAGTGTAGTGTAGTATCTCTCTGGGATCAAACTTAAGGGCCTGTCCCACTTGCCGATTTTTTTTGGCGACTGCTAGCGTCATATCAGTGTCGGCAAAATATTTTGAACATTTTAAAATCCAACGGCGACAAAAAAATGTTGTGACACTTGAAAAAACACCGCGCGCCATACGTCATCGCGGCTCGTTACCGCCGCATCACGCTGCAAATTTTCAGTGACCTGATACGTCAGTCAATGATGCCGGAGTCGCCGAAAAAACTCGCCAAGTGGGACAGGCCCTTAACGAACTGAAAGCACTTCAGAAGAAAACATAACAACATCTCACATCAGCCAACGGTTTTCATAGACATATAATTTCAACTTGGCTTTTCACACTTTCGAGTCCTGAATAGTTGGTTCTCAACACCCTCACTGCGATCTTTGAGCAACAGGACATTGAGAACCTCTAGGTATAGAATCTGTGGGTCGACTTGTGAGGAGCCTCCAATTTACAAAACACTCCAGGCTCCGACAAGTTGTGTGGATTGTACACACAGAAACTTGTTATTTGGCTTAAATCCTATCTGACAAGTTCATAAGTTCTCGGAGCAGAATTAGGCCATTCGGCCCATTAAGACGACTGCCATTCAATCATGGCTGATCGATCTTTCCCTTTCAACCCCATTCTCCTGTCTTCTCCTCATAACCCCTGACACCCTCACTAATCAAGATTCTCCGCCTTTAAAATATCCATTGATTTGGCCTCCACCGCCATCTGTGGCAACGAATTCCACAGATTCATCGCCTGTCCCACTTGGCCGTCATTTGCGCCTCATTTACGTGTCATATGTAAAATAGGTCAACGCGTCGTTACGTGCGACGTCGTGCGCAAATCACGCGTCATCATGCCGTCCGGTGCGCGTGATGTCATTAGAATACCCTGTGGCGCGCGGCGACACATGGTATAGCACGGTGACGTAACCACGGTGGCGATACACGTGAGACGTCGGGACGCCAGCAGCACGAAACCCTGGAGCGCCGCGCGATACCGCGCGCAACTCCACACTCCTCCACGCCTCTCTCGCGCTACCCACACGCTACCCGTACGTCACAACGCGGCGACCACATTTTGGGAGGTCGCGTAAATGGCCCGCAGATGACGGCCAAGTGGGACAGGCCCTTAAAGAACTTCCTCCTCATCTCCTTCCTAAAGGGAACGTCCTTTTATTCTGAGACACAAAACGTAAAAATAAACATGAATGAAGAAGTGACAATGAGTTACACAAAACTAAACACCACCAGGTTACGTGTCGCACAGCAGGCTGAGATGATTTGCATTGCAGGTGTCATTCAGCACTGATGATAGTGGTGTGGTGGAAGGGTGCATGTTATTCTTCCCTTCATTATCCCTCTCCTCCTGTAACACAGAGCAGTGGCTGCAGTGGAGAATCTAGCACCCTCTCTGCTGTGGTCAGTGCACCAATGATTTAGCATTGTATGGTGAAGGGGAAAAGATTTAATGGGAATATGATGGGTAACCTTTTCCCCCGAAGGGTGGCGGGTGTATGGAACAAGCTGCTAGAAGAGGTAGTTGAGGCTGGGACTATCGCAACGTTTAAGAAACAGTTAGACAGATACATGGATAGGACAAGTTTGGAGGGAAATGGACCAAAGGCAAGTAGGTGGGACTAGTGTAACTGGGACAACATGTTGGCCGGCATGGGGAAGTTGGGCCGAAGGGCCTGTTCCCTCGCTGTATCACTCTATGACTATGACTCTTCATACATACTGCATTCTGCTGCTGTTGCAAGTCATGCAGGTCACCCTTTAACATGGGAAAGCACACTGTCGCCACCCGAAACATAACCCTTCTATCCAAATGTCTATCCACAGATGCTGCCTGTCCGGCATTTTGTGTCTATCTTCAGTGTAAACCAACATCTGCAGTTCCTTCCTACCCAAAGCGTACTAAATGATTTTCTTTAAGCTAAAGTTAAAAAACTTAACAACATTACGGTGGCGCAGTGCAGCATTACAGCAGTCACGGTGGCGCAGTGGTAGAGTTGCTGTCTTACTGAAGGAGGCGCTGTCTTGAACGGCTGCCTGTCCTGCAGCTGTCCGTTTTTTTCCCTTCTTTTTTATTATTTTTAGTACGTTGAGTGTGTAGTCAGGGGGCCTAATCTTCTATGTGTGGGGGGTGGTGGGGGGGAAGGGGGAAACTGCTTTTCGAGTCCCTACCTGGTCGGAGGGGTTGCCTTCCTCCGAGCAGCGACTTCGACCTGTCCTTGCGGCCTACCAGCGGGTCCTGGAGCGACGTTTCCCTGAGGGGACCTGGCCAGAACATCGGCTTTGGCGGCGGCGCAGCGCTGGAGCGCTATTGCTGAGCGGGCGATGCCTTTCCTGGGTCGCCGCGCTGGAACTCCAGTATGCTGGGACCGCCGATAAGAACATTGTGGAGCCGCGGTTCTGTGGAGTGGCCAGCTGCGGCGCTGAACTTTACATCTCGGAACCTGGGATCTCTCGTTGAGATCGCCAGTGTGTGGAGCTCCGTCCGGTGCGGTCTGTTGACTTGGAAGCCGCGGTCTCCGGTGGGAAGGTGGCCGTTCCTGGCACCCCAAGCCGCTGGGGTTCTCCCGACGCCGGAGCATCATCACCCGGCGAGAACATCGGGCGCCGTGGCGGCGACTGTGGAGGCCTCAATAGGCCCGACTTTGGGTGGACAAGAGGATGGGGACTGGACTTTGTGCCTTCCCCCACAGTGGGAATCACTGTGGGGGATGTTTTGTGTTGAACTTCTTTTTGAATACTATGTTGTATTTTTATTAGTGTGCTGCAAGGACATCAGAATTTCCCCTGAATAAGGGGATTAATAAAGTTTAATCTAATTTTACAGCACTTGCAGCACCGGAGACAGTCCTGATTACGGATGCTGTTTGTTCTGGAGTTTAATGCCCCTGTCCCACTTAGGAAACCTGAACGGAAACCTCTGGAGACTTTGCGCCCCACCCAAGGTTTCCGTGCGGTTCCCGGAGGTTTTTGTCAGTCTCCCTACATGCTTCCACTACCTGCAACCTCCGGCAACCACCTGCAACCTCCGGGAACCGCACGGAAACCTTGGGTGGGGCGCAAAGTCTCCAGAGGTTTCTGTTCAGGTTTCCTAAGTGGGACAGGGGCATTAGTGTGCGGGGATCGCAGGTCGGTGCAGGCTCGGTTGCCCCAAGGACTGTTTACGTGCTGTATCTCTAAAGTAAACTAAACTAAACTAAACTAAACTAAACTGGATTCTTCTAAAATAAAATAATTATGACTCTTAACAATTAATAGGTTTCCTAAGTGGGACAGGGGCATAACTGTTCTCCCCGTGACCACGTGGGTTTTCTCCGAGATTTTCGGTTTCCTTCCACACTCCAAAGACGTACAGGTATGTAGGTTAATTGGCTTGGCGTATGTGTAAATTGTCCCTAATGTGTGTAGGATAGTATTAATGGATCGCTGGTCATTGCAGACTCAGTGGACCGAAAGGCCTGTTTCCACGCTGTATCTCTAAACTAAACCAAACTAAATTAAACATTTTGACTTGAGGCTTGAGGCTCCACCAGTTGATGATCAGGGCCAAATGCAGTAACCATATGGTGTGTCACAATGGGTGAAATCCAACTTCTACGCAGTTGCTTCTTGTTCTCATTAACCCATCTGCCAGATTTCCTGGACATCAGACTTGAAATTCATGGCACTGATTTCTGCTCGATATTGGATGCATCAATTATGAAGAAATATTTCCCTAATTACATCCACATGTAACGGCTGATGTTGGACTCAGGAGCAAAGAAGCCAAACGCTGCCACCTCACGTCAGCTTGTTGCCTTCGAAAAATGTAAAGCCTTCAAACCCAGGCACTTTGCCTGGGATATCAGTTGCACACAAATCGATGGTCAGGTCATAGACTTGGCCCGCGATTTGGTCGCCCATTGTACCGGTGCGTCTCCGTATCTTTTTGATCAACAAAGAGAATCAAGCCAAGCAAGTGAAATGGCGGTGGACAAGGGAGAGGCAGCACTTCCCCCAGGCAACGTCTCACAAGGGGTTTCGGTTCTGCTCACCATATGTTGCTTGCTGACTAAAAAAAAAATGCTTTGCACAGTACTAAGGCAAAATAATGGTTATCATTAAGGAAGAAGTGGCGCTTTGCAGCATCAGAAAATATTTCCCTTTCTCTATAAATTGCAAAATGCAAATACCATTGCAAAAAATCTCGACAGCATAATGGCACCGCATCCATCGTTAGAGGTACTGCTTTCGCAAAAGGCCAATCAATCATTGGACCAAATTAGGTTTTGCATCCATCACTGGGATTTTCCAGCGTTAAAGTGTTGCCATCTCAGCCCTGGCTGCTCTTTGATAGCATGGACACAAACCTGTTTGGGCGGCATGGTGGTGTCACGGTGGAGTTGCTGCCTTACAGCACCAGAGACCCATGTTTCGATCCTGACTATGGGTGCTGTCTGTACAGACCGCGTGGGTTTCTGCTCCAGGTGCTCCGGTTTCCTTTTGTGTGTTAATAGGCTTTGGTGAAATTGTAAATTGTCGCTAGTGTGTAGGATAGTGCTGGTGTACGGGGATTGCTGGTCGGCACGGACATGTTGGGTCGAAGGATGTATTTCTGAGCTGTATATCTAAGGTTTAAAGTCTAAACTCTGTTCCAGTACTAGTCTTTGAGTGGAGTTCAGTGGCAGTTGCAATCTTGTATTAATTCCCCAGAACCTGCTTAGGGGAAGCTGTTGAATATGACCAGGATAAACTAGATATTGCAGGATGGTCTCCATTCATTTAGCTTAGCTTAGTTCAGTTTAGAGATACCACGGGGGAATCAGGCCCTTCGGCCCACCGAGTCCGTGCCGACCAGCGATTCCCACACACCAACACTATCCTACACACACTGGGGACAATTTATGATTTTACCAGTTAGCCAATTATCCTACAAACCGTACATCCTTGGAGTGTGGGAGGAAACCGGAGCACCTGGAGAAAACCCACGCGGTCGCATGCAAACTTCACACAGACAGCACACGAGGTCAGGGTTCAACCTAGATCTCTAGTGCTGTGTAGCAGCAGTTCTACCTGCTGCACCACTGTGCCGCCCTTATGATTAGGCCCATGGTTGGTTTCAGATTTTACTTTTCCCTATGCATTTACACAGTCATTGCATGAATGTTGCCCATTTAAGATTCCATCGTTATATAAGCAAAACAAACCTTTAGTTTTAGTCAAACATGTTTATAATAATGTACTTGGTGCTGCTAAAATTATGGACCCATTAGCAAAGCAGTATTTCCTTTACTGCAGTTTATACAACCATATTAAATACCTACACAAAGAAAAGGGACCCTATTAAATATAATAAAAATAGATATGTGCAAAGACATAATGTGAAACAATTCAGGAAAATTACAGAATGTCAGGTTACAATGAACACTCCACCTGAAGTTGCTCCTGTTACTGTTACTAGGAATCGACAACAGTCTCAGAATTGCTGCTTTATCAAACAGCTCTGTTACCAAAACGATTAGTTAATGTACTCATTATAATTCTCTCAGCTTATTCACCTTAATGTATTATTCTGAAGTCAGCGATCAAACTGGGATTAAGTCATGAAGTAGAAACAAGGAACTGCAGATGCCGGTTTACAAAGAAGGCACAAAGTGCTGGAGTAATTCAGCAGGTCATAGAAACATAGAAACATAGGTGCAGAAGGAGGCCATTTGGCCCTTCGAGCCTGCACCGCCATTCATTGTGATCATGGCTGATTATCCACAATCAATAACCCGTGCCTGCCTTCTCCCCATATCCCCTGATTCCGCTAGCCCCCAGAGCTCTATCTAACTCTCTTTTAAATTCATTCATTGAATTTGCCTCTGCTGCCTTCTGTGGCAGAGAATTCTACAAATTTACAACTCTCTGGGTGAAAACGTTTTTTCTCATCTCAGTTTTAAATGGCCTCCCCTTTATCCTTAGACTGTGGCCCCTGGTTCTGGACTCCCCCATCATTGGGACCATTTTTCCTGCATCCAGTTTGTCCAGACTTTTTATAATTTTATACGTTTGTACAATTTCCAGTCTTTCCTCATACGACAGTCCTGCCATCCCGGGGAGTCACCTCGTGAACCTACGCTACACTGCCTCAATAGCAATGTCCTTCCTCAAATTAGGAGACTAAAACTGCATACAATACTCCAGATGTGGGTCTCACCAAGGCCCTGTAACAACTGCAGAAGGACCTCTTTACTCCTAAACTCAAATCCTCTTGTTATGAAGGCCAACATGCCATTCGGTCGGGCAGCATCTCTGAAGTACACGTACAGGTGACGTTTCAAGTCGGGACCTTTCTTCAGATTGTTTTTCATAGTAAACCAAGATGGACATGAGAGATAAAAATGAGTTCAAACCAATTAATTCTAATCAGTGTACAAGGGATACAATGCATAAAATTCCACCCATTCGCAGGGTTATCAAGAAAACTTTACCATAATATGTGATGCTGAGGAATATATGAAATTCATTTGGGACGACAGATGGCACAATGGGCTAAGTGTTCGGCTGGCGACCGGAAAGTGGCCGGTTCGAATCCCGCTTGGAGTGCATACTGTCGTTGTGTCCTTGGGCAAGACACTTCACCCACCTTTGCCTGTGTGTGAATGTGTGTGAATGTGATTGGTGGTGGTCGGAGGGGCCGTAGGCGCAGAATGGCAGCCACGCTTCCGTCAGTCTGCCCCAGGGCAGCTGTGGCTACAGAAGTAGCTTACCACCACCGAGTGTGACTGAGGAGTGAATGAATAATGCGATGTAAAGCGCCTTGAGTATTAGAAAGGTGCTATATAAATCCCATCCATTATTATTATTATTATTACTGCATCACTAGGCACCTCATTATATCAACTGCAGTAAGATAATCTCAATTTGCCAGGGCCAGGGTGTGACTTGTCCTTGATTATGTCGCTGGCCTTGCCGAGGCAGCGTGAGGTATAAATGGAGTCTATGGAAGGGAGGTTGGTTTGTGTGATGGTCTGGGCTGCAATTTCTTGTGGTCTTGGATGGAGCTGTTCCCAAACCGAGCTCTGATGCATCCCGATAAAATGCTTTCTACGGCACACCTGTAGAAGTTGGTGCGAGTTGTTGGGCGCATGCCGAACTTCCTAAGCCTCCTAAGGAAGTCGAGGCATTGGTGTGCTTTCAATATGGTCGTTGCTTCAATATGGGTGGTCCAGGAGAAGTTGTTGGTGATATTTACTCCTAGGAATTTGAACTCTTCAACCATCTGTATTTCGGCACCTTCAATGCAAACTGGGGTATATGTACCACTTCACTCCCTGACATCGACCACTATCTCCTTTGTCCTGTTGATGTTGAGAAAAAGGTTGTTATCTCACCACCAGGACACGTCTTGGATCAAACTCGGACATACCTTTGGCGGCACTCTTGGTTCCAATGCTACTTTCTCTTTGAACCCTAAGATTTTCAGAAAAGTCTGCCTGCTGTAAGCTTGTAAGCTGTTGAATTTAGAGATACAGTGTGGAAACAGGCCCTTCGACCCACCGAGCCCACACCAACCAGCGATTCCCGCACACTCACACTATCCTACACACTCGAGGGGCAATTTACAATTTTACTAAAAGCCAATTAACCTCCAAACCTGTACGTCTTTGGAATGTGAGAGAAAACTGGTGTACCCGGAGAAATCCAACGCAGGTCACGGGGAGAACGCACAAACTCCGTACAGACAGCACCTGTAGTCGGGATTGATGCCGGGTCTCTGGCGCTGTAAGGCAGCAACTCTACCGTTACACCACCGTACCGCCACTAACTTTTGTAAATGCTGTAATCCAAAATTCTTTGGGATTACAGCATCTCTGTACTAATAAATACACAGAGTACAGTAGATCCATGCATGCACACAAACTGCAGCCACCAACTGTGTACAAAATCCCAGCAATGGCCAAGGGTCACAGAAATTTCCATCCAGTGACACTCATCATTTTTGTTAGAGACATTTCCTTTGTCCAGCTCAATGTTTGATCTTATTTATGCTAATTTTCATTGTGCTATGTAATAACTGGGGAGGGGTGAACTATGTATCGACATCTGTGCGCAGATTACCAGGCAACGTCCTGCAATAATCCTGCAGGAAGGATGTTTGTCACACATCAAAGTTTGTCTGTAAGTGAAGCAGAGCTGAGAAGATGAAGCTTTGAAGCGCATCCTTAAAGCCAAGTTCCAGTGTGTCGGTGCCTGAGTTTTAGTGACGTGACAACCAACTTTAATCTTGCAGGACCAGGCAGAACCTATCAGGCCAAGTGCGGAAAGATGCAACCCCTTTTTGTGGAAGACGCCTGGATCTCTGTTAATATTTAATGCCTGACATTCATTAAGGAGGAAGAAATTGCCATTAGTACATAACTGCAGGTCGAGCCACAGGCAAAAGCTGTTGGAAATGTGTCGGAAGTGTAATAGTCTCTCCATTTTCCCCATCAAATTCAAAGGGTGTGAAGTACCGAGCAGTTTGCACACTATAGTGTTTGCACATATTTTGTGTGGAGAAATGTGGAGAAATATCAGTATTGGTACAACATGTAACGACAGTGATTGTACATGTTTTGTAAGGAGAAGTACCTTGTATCTTGTACCTTCCGAAGAGTCCACCAGGGCTGCACTATGCTGGAAGTTAGACAATTTTATACTGGACAATATTTACATTTATCAAGCCAATTAACCTACAAACCTGTATGTCTATGGAATGTGGGTTGAAACCGAAGATCTCGGAGAAAACCCACGCAGGTCGCGGGGAGAACGTACAAACTCCGTACGGACTGCGCTCGTAGTCGGGATCGAACCCGGGTCTCCGGCGCTGCATTTTGCTGTAAGGCAGCAACTCTACTGCTGCGCCACCGTGACCGCCTTAGTCAGTGGGTCTGTATTTGTACAAACGCCTCTATCGTGTTTCTGTACGTCTGCCTTCGATGTTCTACTTTAATCAAAAATGGATTTCACTCCAAAGGCATGTGATGTGATGAATTTGGGAAAAGGGCGGTAAATCTGTGGAATTCATTGCCACGGAAGGCTGTGGAGGCCAAGTCAGTGGATATTTTTAAGACAGAGATAGATAGATTCTTGATTAGTTCGGGCGTCAGAGGTTACGGGGAGTAGGCAGGAGAATAGGGTTAGGAGGGGGAGATAGATCAGCCATGATTGAATGGTGGAGTAGACTTGATGGGCCGAATGGCCTATTTCTATTCCTATTCCTTATGACCTTATAATCATAGAATGATATGACTTCTGTATCCTCCCATTTATTGGTAACTTTTCAGTCTTCTTCATCCCAAATGCATCACCTCACATGCCTTTGGATTGAAATCCATTTTTGATTAAAAACAACAAAGTCTCCAATTTTCTCTAGTTTATGCACAGCGTAATTTTTCTATCACAGGCTAATGTTTTGACATTAACTCAAAATTGAATTGGATTGGATTGGATTCAATTTATTGTCATTGTCTCAATTAAGAGACAACAAAATGCTATTTTCCTTACAGTCGTACAAATAAAATAAAGCACAAAACACAGAAGTCCACGACACAACATCCCCACAGCGGCACCAAAGTTCCCCACTGTGAGGGAAGGAACTAAAGTCCAGTCAGCTTCCTCGCTGATCGTCCCAGATGTTCACCTGTGGTCGGGGCCTCCCGAGAACCTCGTAGTCGCCGCTACGGGTGGCCCGATGTTCAGGCCCTCTCGCCGGGGATGATGGAGCCCCGACGTCGAATGGGAGAACTTCCTCAGCGGCCCGGACCTCTAAATTGACCACCTCCTACCTGAGTCCACGGCTCCCGAAGTTCACAGGCCGAGCAGGACGGAGATTCACGCATGGCGACACTGATCAGGCAACTAATGTCGACCCGTCAGGCCGCACGCTGGCCTGTAGGCTTCCTGGATCGGGTGCGCTCCAGGAAATCCAACATTTTTCTTGAAACTTTATACTCAGGTCCCTTTGAGTGTGATTCGATCATGGACCTTTGACACAAAGCTCCAGATTCAGGCCTCGTTCTAGAGAAGGCGTAAGTATTACGCAACACGTCATGAACAGTACTTTGTCGGGAAACATTTGAGTTTCTTAATTAAAAAGGTTGCATTCATTTCACTCGCATGCATTCTCCACTAGGTTCCACGGAGTATCATTCGTGAAAAGATGGTTGCGATTTCTTTTGTGCCTTTGGAACTTGCAGTTTGAGTGTAAACAACCATTAAAAAGAGGGGAAAAAAGAGGGGACAAAGTGCTGGAGGAACTGAACAGGTCAGGCAGCAGCTTTGGAAAACACAGGACCGTTTGAAGAAGGGTCACAGAGTTAAGGTGTCGTACACTATGCAAATAGGGCCTTCAGGCAACTTGCCCACGCCGACCAACTTGCCTCATCCACACTAGTCCTACCTGCCTGCATTTGGATCATATCCCTCCCAACCGTTCCTATCCCGTAACGTCACCTATCCATGCTCTCCTGAGATGCTGCCTGACCCACTGAGTTCTGACTCAAGAGAAAGCTCTAGCGAAACAGCGTGGAAACAGGCCCTTCGGCCCTACAGGTCCACGCCAACCAGTGATCACCACATCCACTAACTATCCTACACACTAGGGATCATTTACAATTTTACCATAGCCAATTAACCAACACACCTGCACGTCTTTTGAGTTTGGGTGGAAACTGAAGATCCCGGAGAAAACCAACGTATTCAAGCGGAGGACGTACAAACTCCGTACAGACAAGCACCTGTGGTCAGGATCGAACACTGTCGCTGTAAGGCAGCAACTCTCCCGCCGCGCCATTGAGCCACCCGCAGTACTCCAGCACACTGTGTCTTTTTTCCCCCCTGCATCATCAGCACCTGCGCTTCCTCGCTTCCCAAATTAAAGAGAAGGACCATGCCTCATCAGTGACCTGCAGCCCGATCGGTCCTGCCAGGCAATTGACAGAATCAGTGATCTTTAAACTAGTTCGACAGCGAAGACTTAATGAAGTAACTGCAGTGGCGTTGTGATGGTGATGTGTGCTGACTGCTTGACTACCCTGCAGGCTATGACCGGCTCTGCTGTTGAGATCCGAGGAACTCCATGAGCTGATCATTCAGGCGAGAGGCACTGCCGAGTTCAAGTTTGTTATCTGCGTGATAGTGAGATGACCCGTGGGCTCTCGGTAAGTGGTGATGTGACCTATGACATTGATGGAGCGCAGTTTAACTTCTGTCAGAAGAATTAAAGTCACGACTTGCTTCTTCAAGATGTAACTGACATCTATGTTGGAAACTGACGACTATTCAAAGTAAAAGATGATGACTTATATTTACGGATATGAAATTGTGTGAAACATTAGTGATTTATAAATGATGATTTACTGTATCAGGTTGGCAAGTGTCAGTAACTAAATTTGAGTCTGACGAAGGGTTTCGGCCCGAAACGCTGCCTATTTCCTTCGCTCCCTAGATGCCGCTGAGTTTCTCCAGCATTTTTGTGTACCACTAATTTTATTACTCTGTTAAGGGTGGCGTCTACCCATTCAAGAGCGGAACTCACTATCAAAACATGGAGGGGACGGGAGACACAATTTTTTGGCGGCCACGCGCGCACGCACACACACGAGAGAGGCTTTGGAGGCTCAACCAGCGCTAAAAGCGGAGATTTTAAAATCAGGATCACAAAAACTTGGGGGGGATGCCCCCTACCTCTCAAAACATGGGGGGGGGGGGGGGGGGAGCGTGTCCCCTCTGGCCCCCCCGGGTTTTTCGCCCCTGTACCCATTAGGCACTAATATTTCATCTTGAATTTTTATTTTCCTCAAATCTTATTGCAAATCTATTGTGGGAGTCATAGACATGGAAACAGGTCGTTTGGCCTAACCTGCCCACACCTACTAACATGTCCCAGCTACACTAGCCTCAATCTTCATGTAACTCAAACTGCACCTTTATATTATAACAGATTACATGTAGGTACTGGTTTACACCAAAGTTAAACACCAGAGTTTGAAAAAAGTCTCAACCCAAAATGTTACCTATTCCTTTTCTCCAGAGATGCTCCCTGACCCGCTGAGTTACCCCAGCATTTTGTGTCTATCTTGGTGAATATATTATGACTTGCATAATACTGACCATCCTGTCTGACCTATATGTTAGTTTACTGAAAATAGGAGAATTTCATATTTATACCATTGAATTATAAGTCAGCATCTGCAGTTCCTCATGCCTAATTTACCCCCCTCGTTTAGTTTAGTTTAGTTTAGTTTAGAGATACAGCACGGAAACAGACCCTTCGGCCCACTGAGTCCGCACCGACCAGCGATCCCCGCACATTAACACTATCCCACACTAGGGAACATTTTACATTTGCATCGAACCAATTAAACTACAATCTGTACGTCTGTGGAGTGCGGGAGGAAACCGAAGATCTCAGCGAAAACCCACGCAGGACACGGGGAGCTCGTGCAAACTCCGTACAGACAGCACCAGTAGTCAGGATCGAATTCGGGACCCTGGTTCTTTTGACCTTTTGATCTTGCATACGATGGAAATGTTTTCTGAGGTGACAAGGTGTGGATTCATGTCGTAAAGAAACAGTGAAGATTTCCTAAGATAGACACACAAAAAGCTGGAGTAACTCAGTATCTCTGGAGGGAAGGAATTGGTGACGTTTCGGGTCGAGATCCTTCTTCAGATTGCTTTGACCATTTGTTTAAGAAGGAACTGCTGATTGCTTTGGTACAGGTTGGAGATTCCACAGAGATGATTTATGCCTTGTGCTTTATAAATCCATGTTAAAAGAATATTGTTAAATGAAAATAACTACCCTGTAGCAAGATAACCAATTCAGAACTGGCAGGGTGGAATACCATTCACTCCAGTTCTATCTTATCCCGCTTTCGCATCCACTTCCTACATGCTGAAGGTGAAATTCATAGTGTGGTTTCCATGCCCAATCTCTAAACTAAACTAAACCCAAGTGTTTGAGTCTTGAGTTGCTTCCTCTTCTTCTTGCGTTTAGACATAGAAACATAGAAACATAGAAAATAGGTGCAGGAGTAGGCCATTCGGCCCTTCGAGCCTGCACCGCCATTCAATATGATCATGGCTGATCATCCAACTCAGTATCCCATCCCTGCCTTCTCTCCATACCCCCTGATCCCTTTAGCCACAAGGGCCACATCTAACTCCCTCTTAAATATAGCCAATGAACTGGCCTCAACTACCTTCTGTGGCAGAGAATTCCACAGATTCACCACTCTCTGTGTAAAAAATGATTTTCTCATCTCGGTCCTAAAAGACTTCCCTCTTATCCTTAAACTGTGACCCCTAGTTCTGGACTACCCCAACATCGGGAATAATCCTCCTGCATCTAGCCTGTCCAACCCCTTAAGAATTTTGTAAGTTTCTATAAGATCCCCCCTCAATCTTCTGAATTCCAGTTTGAGGCAGCAGAGGTTATGTGACGGCCTACAGGTGCTGTAGCCAGTTCAATGTGCTGTTGTCGAGGGCCATGAGGTCTACCCCTCCACCAGGCTATCAGCGCGGTCGAAAATTACGTTCTGCGCTGTTTGCTGGTCTGCTCCACACACGCAGGCTGCTGATGAACGCCGCCCACAGCGATGCACGTTGGCTTTGAACCGGCCGACCCCTGTACGGAGCCGGTTCAGGGCGGCCCACTCTTTGCGGGGCAGGTCCGAGACGGGTGGGGCTGTGGCAATGGTGAATTGAGGAGATGGTGCAACGGTGAATTGAGGAGATGGCGAAGTCTGTTCCCAGCTGGTTCTCCATGCTCCTAGTGTGTTGAAACCGGAGCCGCAGAGTGTCGCTGCGTGACGCAAGAGAGTTGCAAGAGTCTACGAGAATGACCACAAAAAAAAATCCCTTTATTCTTTTAGTCTTAAGGGCAAATTGGACATTTGTGATTAGACACTCTTCATTAAAATGAATGAGTGCATCTCTGATAATGAGTACTAAGAAACTGAGTGATTTACCTGGTATTACAATTTGCATTCATTAGCGGAGAGGTTGTGTGGGAGATGGCAAACGTGTGGGGTCTGAAGAAAGGTCTCGACCCGAAACGTCACCCATTCCTTCTCTACAGAGATGCTGCCCAATCTGTCCCGCTGGGCTACTCCAGCATTTTGCCTGCGTTTGGCCAATGTTACTGATGCAGTTGTACTCACCCGCAGAGATTTATAGCTCGCTCGGGTTACTGACCTGCTCTGTGCCTGTCAGGAGATTTGTTACTGACAAAACATCCTTGTCAAGCTAGTGACTCAGAAAAGTAGGAATGATCGCAGAAGCTAATTTGTACGTTGAACGGATCTGACAGGAATTTTTTTTTCACAATTGGAAAATTACATAAAAGACTGCAGCGAGAGTTTGTCTTTAACCATTACACGCCGGTAGCAGTATTTTTCTCACTCTGTTCATGGGGCCAAGTCCAACACTCGTTGATATACTTACGGCACGTCAAACATTGACTGGAGATAAGGAAATCCACAGTGTAACTAATCTCCCACCCTCCCCACCCACCTACCCGTCATGGCAATGGGGAGAAAGCAGGAACGGGGTACTGATTTTGGATGATCGGCCATAATCATATCAAATGGCGGAGCTGTCTCGAAGGGCCGAATGGCCTGCCCCTGCAACTATTTTCTGTGTTTCTATGTTTCTATGATCTTGTCACCTTTTCTTCAATAAGTGACTCTTCATGGGGCAGATGAGTCTTTGCTCCTTAAACAGCGCAGCCCGGTGGCACAGCAGTAGAGCTGCTGCCTCACAGCGCCAGAGACCTGGGTTCGATCCTGACCCCAGGTGATGCCTGTACGGATGTGTACATGTGAATTATAATATCAATGGATTTTCAGCACTGTTTAACAGTCCTCCTTCATTAATACCACGCAGAAACATTGTTTAACTCATCATCACAAATATGACTAGCAACACGTGTATTCATAACATTGAAGAATACAAGTGTTGTGGACTACAGTATTGCACTTTGAAAACCCCATCCTTAATATCAAGCCTAATACCATAATTATTAGATAGTTTAGTTTACTTTAGTTCATTGTCACTCTACCGAGGTACAGTGAAAAACTTTTTTGTCACCAGCTATCCAGTCAGCGGAAAGACTGTACATGGTTACAATCGAGCTGCCCGCAGTGTACAGATACAGGATAAAGGGAATAATGTGTAGGGCAAGGTAAAGTCCAGTAAAGTCCAATTAATAATAGTCCAACGGTCTCCAATGAGGTGGATGGTAAGTCAGGACTGCTCTCTAGTTGGTGATAGGATGGTTCAGTTGCCTGATAAAATTCAATGCAACCTGTTTTCTGCAAGCAGAGATAAGTGTTGGGTGGTGGAATAGTTAGAATATCAAAAGGAGAGGACTAATGGTTAATTCATTAAAAAAAATTGCAAATGGTTGCAGGGACCATGACAATTGCTAAATGATTGGTGCATGTTGTTGAAATTATTTAGAATTGCTTGGAGAAAGTTTTGCTTTGGTACAGGTTGGAGATTCCACAGAGATGATTTATGCCTTGTGCTTTATAAATCCATGTTAAAAGAATATTGTTAAATGAAAATAACTACCCTGTAGCAAGATAACCAATTCAGAACTGGCAGGGTGTGGAAGCATTATTGTGGTCTGCAGGTTACATTTATCACCTTTTGCTTCTAAGCTGTCTAATCTCATGACACCTATGTAATAATAATAATAATAATAATAATGACTTTTCAAGTAATATGACCAATCGACCATGCTGTGACTTATGGCAAAAACAATTTGTCACTGGGCATCGCGTCAGTTCAAAATTGAGTTAGATGGGGCTCTTGAAGATAGCTGAGTCAAGGGAGAATATACAGTAGGCAATAGGTGCAGGAGTAGGCCATTCGGCCCTTCGAGCCAGCACCGCCATTCAATGTGATCATGGCTGATATCCCCAATCAGTACCCCCGTTCCTGCCTTCTCCCCATATCCCCTGACTCCGCTATTTTTAAGAGCCCTATCTAGCTCTCTCTTGAAAGCATCCAGAGAACCTGCCTCCACCGCCTTCTGAGGCAGAGAATTCCACAGGCTCGTCACTCTCTGTGAGAAAAAGTGTTTCCTCGTCTCCGTTCTAAATGGCTTACTCCTTATTCTTAAACTGTGGCCCCTGGTTCTGGACTCCCCCAACATCGGGAACATGTTTCCTGCCCTCTAGCGTGTCCAAATCCTTAACAATCTTATATGTTTCAAATATGTTTATATGGGGAGAAGGCAAGAACGGGGCACTGATTGTGGATGATCAGCCATGATCTCAGTGAAATGCGGTGCTGGCTCGAAGGGCCGAATGGCCTACTTCTGCACCTATTGTCTATTGACTATTGTCTATTGCAGTGGTTCTTAACCTTTTTGGCAAACGTATGCAAACAAAATGCTGTATGTGGTATGTACCCTTGTTAGGTTCCTAAAAATGGGCTCAACAAATGGATTTGTTATTTATGACCCCTTCATGTCCCCCGATAAAGTCCCAAACGACCCCCAGGTTAGGAACCACTGATCTATTGTCTATAACTGTTATTACTTGCACTGTTTTCTCTTTTTTGCAAAATGGTCAGTTTTGGAAGAGATCCAGATCGCAGACTAAAAAACTAACTGGAGGAGGGTCAAGCAACACATGTGGAAGGAAATCAGACGATGTATCAGGTCAGCACCTTTCTTCAGTGTGATTTCCCTCTGCAGAGTCCTCCTGACCCAACTGAGTTCCTCCAACAGTTTGTAGAAGCAAGGAACTGCAGATGCTGATTAATACGCAAAAGGGACGCAAAGCACTGGAGTAACTCAGCGAGTCAGCGAGCATCTCTGGAGAACATGGATAAGTGATGTTTCATGTCTCGACCCAAAACAACACCTACCCATGTTAGTCTGAAGAAGGGTCTCGACCTGAAACGTCACCTATCCATGTTAGTGTGAAGAAGGGTCTCGACCCAAAACGTCACCTATCCATGTTAGTCTGAAGTCGGGTCTCGACCTGAAACTTTACGTATACATGTTAGCCTGAAGAAGGATCTCAACCTTATATGTTACCCATCCATGTTCTCCAGAGATGCTGCCTGACCTGCAGAGTTACTCCAGTAGTTGGTGTCCTCCCACGGTTTGTTTTTCACTCATGATTCCAGCATCTGCTGTCTCCTGTGTATCCAGATCACTAAGATGTTGATGACAAGATTGAGCAACAACTTAATAATAATCATTAATGTCAGCGATGCGATTATTTAAGATTTTGTTCGGGCATGCTGGCAGTAAAAATATAGGGAAAAAGATATGGTTGCTGGTAAATGTTATCTAACATTTTCTAACATTTGGTCTTACCCATTTTTGGTTGGCTGGTCATGAGAGGGCCTTTCCAAATTAAGAGACTTTAAAGAGATTTTCATCTCTGATTCATGGTCTTCGAGAAAAGAATAACAGTGTCAGGGGATATGGGGAGAAGGCAGGAATGGGGCACTGACCATGGATGATCAGCCATGTTCACATAGAATGGCGGTGCTGGCTCGAAGGGCCGAATGGCCTACTCCTGCACCTATTGCCTATTGTCTATTGTCTAAAACCAATGACAAACTAAGGGCTGGATATTCTGCTGAAGTTACTTGCGGAACAAGCATAACATTTTCCAACATTTCCTTTCTCCTTTGAGGCTTGCAGGATGTCTACTTGGACAAGAATATGGGTTGGTATAGTCTGAAGAAGGGTCATGACCCGAAACGTCACCCATTCCTTCCATCCAGAAATGCTGCCTGTCCCGCTGAGTTACTCCAGCTTTTTGTGTCTATCGTTGGCATAGTGAACTACAATGCAAACAATGGAAAGAGGTCCAAAATTAGCTTGTCATTTATATCATAGCTTTGCTGGACATTTTTATCTATGACACCCAACGTGTGTGATGGGCAGCAGATGTGCTTTGGTGTGGCAAAAGCAAGTGGCTTCTTTCTGCATTTCCACCATTATAATAGTCTGCTAGAACTAGCCTGCAGCCTGATTATACTGTACTGTGGCGGCACGATGGCACAGCGGTAGAGTTGCAGCACCAGAGACCCGGGTTCGATCCCAACTACGGGCGCTGTCTGTATGGAGTTTGTACGTTCTCCCCCTGACCGCGTGCGTTTTCTCCGAGACCTTCGGATTCTTCTCACACTCCAAAGATGTACAGATTTGTAGGTTAATTGGCTTGGTATAAGTGTAAATTGTCCCTAGGGTGTGTTACTTATGCCCCTGTCCCCCTTAGGAAACCAGAACGGAAACCTCTGGAGACTTTGCGCCCCACCCAAGGTTTCCGTGCGGTTCCCGGAGGTTGCAGGTGGTTTCCGGAGGTTGCAGGTAGTGGAAGCAGGTAGGGAAGTCTCCAGAGGTTTCCGTTCAGGTTTCCTAAGTGGGACAGGGGCATAACTTACTTACTTACTGCCAATTATGCCTCCTGGCATGTAGGGCAGCAACGAAGGTCCTCCACTCCTTGTTGATTCCTTTAGTTGCTGTTTCCGTAACATATTTGTTTTACGAGACAGGGTTGTTAGCCCTGTGCTCGACCTCCAACCTGGAGGACCAGTGGATCGCTCTTCATCTCGCCTCTACCCTTCGACCTGTCCAGCATGGGAGACACTAACAGGAGATGAATCTCCCACTGGCATAGCTCTGGGGGTCACTGAGACACACAAGCTCCCCGACTACGACAAGGTTGTAATCCAAGGTGTGGAGGATAGTGTTAATGTGTGGGGATCGCTGGTCGGTGCGGTGGGTCAGTGGGTCCGAAGGGCCTGTTTCCGCGCTGTATCTCTAAACTAATCTACAGGTAAATATCTGAGCCTTTGGGTGCCCCTGGGTTAGAGTCAATTTTCATGGTTAGAAATGCTGGAAATGATGAAGAAATGCTAATTGTAATTTTTATGGAGGCACCCTTCATCTTGTCTTCCAAACCCAATCGTCTTTACAAAGCCTGCTATTACTCACAGAGGCAGGAAGATCTATATCTTTTATAATGCAACTGGCCCATCGCCAGCTCTCTCCGAAACTACTCCGGAGAACTAGACTGCAGACAAGAATTCAGGCTCCACGAAGGCAGGAATCGTTTGTCAACTCTACAGAAATCCATTGCAATGTAATTGTAATTGAGTTCTTTGATAACTTTCACCACTTTAAGCCATGGTTTTGAACAAAGCGTCAAGATAAGACAATGGAAGCTATATCGCACATTCTGAAATGAGTAGCTTTTACTCCATTATCTCAACAATCATAAACGCCGATTTTTTTTTCCGATTAAAGGCAGACTTAGTCAGGTCTAGACTAGGAGTGCAGTTTGATTCTATGTCAGCGCAGTCCAAACAGAGGAAGAAAATCACATTTAAAAAAAACACACTGAGTTTATTTTATTCACTCAAGTCGCAGCCATCAGCAATGTTGGGAGTAGCAGTTTTTTAAGTGCTATTGACGGCCTGATTATACTGTAACATTAACAGGCCCATTTCGCTTACATTTATTGACAATTTCTATCAGCGGGAAGGATCAATACTTCAGCTGAGCCGTGGCCGCAGGTCACGAGCGGAGAAGTTTATGTGTTGTGTCAGCTTCCAACTGAGCCTTAAAGCAGCCTGCAGCTAGCTTTGCTGATAGGTTTAATTGCTTTCAATTGCATCAGCCAGCCAACGGGATGGACAGGGCTTTGATATCCAGTCAACTGTTTTAAGTGACACGGAGAAAACCCTCTAAAATGGGGTAGGACCCAGCGAGGGGATGTAGAGGAGAGATTTGCTTCATCCACCCAAACCAAGTTTGTTTCTCGATATGTTCTAGTAACCCTTTCTTTCCCTCTCTTGCTCATAAGTTCATATGTTCTTGGAGCAGATTTAGGCCATTTGGTCCATCAAGTCTACTCCGCCATTCAATCATGCCTGATCTATCTTTCCCTCTCAACCCAATTCTCCTGCCTTCCCCCCATAATCCTTGTCAAGAGGAAGATGCCTGAACTTTATTGCCTTCCCTCACAATGGGAACGCTGCTCCCGCTGTGTGGGGATGTTCATGGTAAATTCTATCCTGGTATTGTGTTCTTTATTATTTGTATGGCTGTATGGCTGATGCAGCGGGACTCGGAGCTGATGCAGCGGGACTCAGAGCTGAGGCTGTGGCGGGCCGACTCGGAGCGGAGACGTCGTTCCGGCTTTCGGCAGCGGCGACATCACCACGGAGGTCCGCTGGACTGGAGATCGGCATCTCCGGCCTGGATCGATCGCCTCAACAACAAGGAGGGAAGAGACGGAGACTAAGACTTTTGCCTCCATCACAGTGAGGAGGTGCTTGGTGAACTCACTGTGGTGGATGTTAATTTGTGTTTATTGTATGTTTTGTTGTTTATTGTTACTGTGTATTGAATTGAATTGAATTGAATCCTTTATTTGTCATTCAGACCTTTCGGTCTGAACGAAATGCTGTTGCCTGCAGCCATATATGTAATAATAACAAAACACAATAAACACAAATTAACATCCACCACAGTGAGTTCACCAAACACCTCCTCACTGTGATGGAGGCAAAAGTCTTAGAGTTACTGTCTCTTCCCTCCTCTTCTCCCTCTGCGCCGAGGCGATACCCCACCGGGCGATGGTATCAGTCCCGCGGTTCAAGCTCCGCGGCCCGGGGGTGGTCGAAGCTGCCGCCCTCCAGTCCAGCGGACGCAGCTGTTGCCGTGGGAGCTCCGGAAAACAGGCACCAGCCTGTGACCTGCGAGCTCCCGACTGCAGGCAACATATGACTGCAGGCAACATAATTTCGTTCAGACCGAAAGGTCTGAATGACAATAAAGGAATCAAATTCAAATCAAATTCAAATTCAAATTCAAAATTCAAAATGGTAACTCAAATCTCACTGTACCAATTGGTGCACATGACAATAAATGTAACTTGAACTTGAACTTTACTAATCAAGAACCCAGCAATTTCCACCTTAAAAATACCCATCAACTTGGCCTCCACAGCTGTCTGTGGCAATGAATTTTCTCCAAGATCTTAGGTTTCCTCCCACAACTCCAAAGACGTACAGGTTTGTAGTTTGTCTCCGGAGATGCTGCCTGTCCCGCTGAGTTACTCCAGCATTTCGTGTCTATCTACTGTGAATAGATATACTTACAAGTAGATATACTACAAATAGAAAAGAAAAATAATCTTTGATAGCAAACTTGAACTTAGTACTCTGGTATCTCATTGGGGATCTATTTTCAACCAGACTAAGGTTTGATGAATTTAATTACTGACCTAAGCATATTCATAGAGTATTGTTCTGTAGTACTGTAAGTCACCCACATAATGTTATGTCTCTGTCAGATGAGTCTAGCACCAATTTACACATTGTTATGTCTTTGTTCGAAAAGCCTGGAGAATTATATTAATATAAAACATTCCAAGCTCCTATTGATAACACATGTTATGCAGTTTGTGGAAATAGTGATTGGCCTCTCCGAGTGGAATGGTATCTGTGAACTTTGCAATCCCAGACCAAACTCCAAGCTTCTTTAGAATAATCCAGAGCTTCCCCTTTGCCAGATTCCAAAGATCATTTTGTGGAGCTACCTGCTCCATGGTCAGATAGTCGGCGACTAATGCCCCTGTCCCACTTAGCAAACCTGAACGGAAACCTCTGGAGACTTTGTGCCCCACCCAAGGTTTCCGTGCGGTTCCCGGAGGTTGCAGGTGGTTGCCGGAGGTTGCAGGTAGTGGAAGCAGGTAGGGAGACTGACAAAAACCTCCGGGAACTGCACGGAAACCTTGGGTGGGGCGCAAAGTCTCCAGAGGCTTCCGTTCAGGTTTCTTAAGTGGGTCAGGGGTATTAACCGTCTCCCCCACCTGGTTTGCCAGGTGAGGAGGGGGCTGTGGACCCCCAGCAGGATCAAAAACAAGACCTGTCGAAGGGCGGATGAGCTCCTAGCGAGCCAACGGCCATCCACACCTCAGTAGAAGTTGCCATCACTGTCGTACATAGCGTTGTAAGGAACGATGATAAAGAACACACACAGCTAAATCTTGTACAATGGATTTAGAGATACAGTGCGGAAACACACCCTTCGGCCCAAAGAGGAGGCGAAGAGAGACAAGAGAGGAGCTTGCCAGCTGCACGGAGGACAGAGATGTGTGGTGCGTCCGTCAACGTGCCCGTCGGAAACCAGCACCACTGCGTCGCTAATGTTCTCAACGATGATGATATATGAATGATATATGAATGATTTCTGCTTCCTGCGGTCACCCACGGCCAATCGAATCTCCCAGCCCAAAGAAACAAATAAATAACGTAACATGGATGATGATGGATATCTACGTTACATCGTTAGAGTTGGTACTCAAAGTCAATGCAGAAGTTGTATGTTGTAAAACAGCGTCTTCCGCTGGCCCTAACCCCTCCTTAAGGAATTGTCATAAGTGGGGGAAGGGGATCTTTCCCACATTTAATCCTTGCCCTGCATCAGTATTCTTTCTTTGAACTTTGCAGTGCGTATTCCATTTGTTGCTGAACAGGATTGTCCCATAGTTCTGCCAGAACTGAGAATGCCGAATATGCCAATTTCATAATTCAGTTACAAGTCTGTATGCTTCAGCCAAAACAACTATGTACATTGAATATAAATTAGAAATTAATCTGATTGACTAAAATTATGCACACTTAGTTTCAACACTAGAATTTTAATGTGTGATTTTTAAGCAACTGCTTTTTAAATGCTAGCTTAATCGTCATGTCAACACGTGTTATTTGTCACAACTGATGATCTTGACTTATTTATTGGGACATCTTTACAGATTATAAAATGGAATCATGGTATATGGTTCAAAATAGGATGCTATCTACTGTTTTCATCCCAACATTCCCTGACTATCACTGTATCAATGGTTCGATGGTTCGATGTTTATTCATCACTGGTACCAATGTACATACAGTTTTTTGGTTTTAGTTTTAAAGATACACAGGCCCTTCGGCCCACCGAGTCCGTGCCGACCAGCGATCCCCGCACATTAACACTACTCTGCACACACTAGGGGACAATTTTACATTTATTCCAAAGCCATTTAACCTACAAACCTGTAGGTCTTTGCAGTGTGGGAGAAAACCAAGGATCTCGGTGAAAACCCACGCAGGTTACGGGGAGAACGTACAAGTTCCGTACAGACAGCGCCTGGGTCTCTGGCGCTGTAAAGAAGTGGTTCTACTGCTACGCCACCGTGCCACCATAAGATCAGTAAGATTATTGCCATACGTAAGTATAATCCCAGGTTAAGTACAGAATGCATAGAAACAGCCCACTGAGTCCATGTGCAAGAGTCGCCAGGGTATGGCGCCATTTTCAAGGTCCAAGCTGCTGCTGGCCCATTGAAGGCCCATTGCAGCCATCACCTGTTTTTATTGGTACGACTGTATGGCAAATGAAATTCCTCGTATTCCAATAAAAAGCAACAAAACACACAAAATACATTTTAACATAAACATCCACCACAGTGACTCCTCCACATTCCTCACTGTGATGGAAGGCGGAAAAAAAGTTCAGTCTCTTCCCTTCTTTGTTCTCCCGCCCTCTAAACGACACAAAACTAAGCTACCTGACTCATCAGGAGAATCCAAATGCAATTGTTTGCTTTTGACTGCAATCTCGGCTCCATGTACAATGTATCAGGACTAATTGCCGGCTGCGGATTCCATTCGACAATACTGCACAAGGCTCTGGTTAAAATTAAAGATGACCATAGGGACTATTTAACATGAGAAATATTCCAAGCAGTTAAAGATCGGGAGCTCCTTTGAAGCCTGCAAAGTGTCTCACGTGCGTGTGATTATTCCATGCACCAGATCAATTTGTCCATGTGTGTGTAGTTTCTGCGGGATTATTCCATATGAGTACAATTGTTCAGAGGATCTAAAGGTTATCAACTAAATGTGATTACTTATGCATTTGACAGAATAATTTCTGCAACGTTTTCCCTGAAACCTAAGTGCCGTCACCCAGTGAACCGAAGATTTCTAAATAGGAGTTGGGGGAGACAGACTTGTTTCAAAAGACTTGAAGATAGACACAAAAAGCTGGAGTAACTCAGCGGGTCAGGCAAAAAGAATGGGTGACACTATCAGGCAACTGAGCCATCCTACCAACAACTAGAGAGCAGTCCAGAGCTACAAATAACCACATTGGTGACCCTCGGACTATCTTTGATCGAACTATCCTGCACTAAACAGTGTTCATGTTATCCCCTTTATCATATATCTGTACACTGTGGACGGCTCGATTGTAATTATGTATTGTCTTTCCGCTGACTGGTTAGCACACAACAAAAGCTTTTCACTACATCTCGGTACACGTGACAATAAACTAGAACTCAAATTCAAAACCTCCATTTACAGTATTTAATTGGGTATTTTTACATTTAATGCTATAACAATCTGGTTGTGTAATTAGGATTTTATTGAGTATCGGGAACTATTTGGGTTTTTTTTTTAAATTGCAAATAACCTGATATTCAACGGAATATTCTGGTGGTGCAAAGGATTTTGATGAATTATGGAATGAATTGTGAATTCCATAATCAACGTGATTTAATAACATAAAAATAAATGAATAGACAATAGACAATGCAGGAGTAGACCATTCGGCCCTTCGAGCCATTCAATGTGATCATGGCTGATCATCCACACTCAGTACCCCGTTCCTGCCTTCTCCCCATATCCCCTGACTCCGCTTTCTTTAAAAGGAAGAACTTAGATGAAAGGTGAATATGAGCGGATCAATTCAATGTCAAATCAGATCCAAAAAGAGAAGTGATGAGCAAGGAGCAATTAGATTAAGAGGAACAAAGCAAGAGTTGGAGATAGTGAGAGAGAAAGAGAAATCTGTTGATTCCCTATCAGCAATTAGAAAGATCCATATCTTATTAATTATTAGATCATACCTGCGGATAGTTTAATAGGAAATTATTACGGAAGCACTTAAAATATTATATAAAGATTAAGGGTGATGACATTTCACTGAATGTATTTAGCATCAGCATCAGTTTTGTTAATAACTTAGTGATTTGTAGGGCGAGAGCTCTGATGGTCCTCTAATTTGTAGATCATGGGTTGTGTTTGTTCATGTAATCATTTTAATCATAGTGGCACGGTGGCGCAGCAGTAGAGTTGCTGCCTTACAGCATCAGAGACCCGGGTTTGACACCGACTATGGGCGCTGTCTGTACAGAGTTTGTACCATTCTCCCTGTGACTGCATGGGTTTTCTCTGGGTGCTCAGGTTTCCTCCCACATTCCCACATCCCACCGCTGGCGAATAGGAGGGAAGAAGAGTCCACCCCGCCATTCAATCATGGCTGATCTATCTCTCCCTCTCAAACCCCATTGTCCTACCTGCTCCCCACAACCCTCGACAACCCCACGATTTCAGAGAGAAAAAACTGATAAAACGAACAACAGTCCTCATTAAAAAAAACAAGGGCCAACCAAGAAGAGATAACAATTACTTTTAGTTTTCCTTGTCAGTGCCTGAAAACTAATGAAATGGAAGGCAAGGGATTATCTAAGTAGAATAGTTCATTTGAAAGTGCATTAGACGTACATTTTGTCCAAACTCCACTAAATCAAAATGATCTAATCTTGCTTATGGATGTGTTTTTTGTGAGTATGTAATTCTTCTGGTATTCAGCCAGCCCTGCTGAGTTGCTTCTCATGGCTCTCAGCTGTTCTGACGTACTTTTATATTCAATGTTTTTCAGAGCCTGCACTGACCAGCCCAAGTATCGATTTAGTGTACGGGCGATTGTAGGCCTGTTTCCATGCTGTATCACTAAACTAAACTAAACTAAACTAAACTAAACTAAATTAAACCACACCAAACCACACCACTGCTCGCTGCATCGCTACACTTCAATCTCCGTTTCCTCTTTCCCAATTTGGAGCCTGATACTCAGAGAACCTCACATTGGCGGCAAGGTGGCACAGAGGTAGAATTTCTGCCTTGCAGCGCCAGAGATCTGGATTTGATCCTGACTACAGTTGGTTTCTGTATGGAGTTTTGTACATTCTCCCCGTGACCGAATTGTTTTTTACCCAGGTGCTCCAGTTTCCTCCCACACTCCAAAGAGGTGCAGGTTTGTAGGTGAATTGACTTCGGTAAAATTGCAAATTGTCCCTAGTGTGTAGGATAGTGCTAGTGTATGTGGTGATCGCTGGTCGGCACTTGGTGGGCTGAAGAGCTTGTTTCCGTGCTGTTTGTATCTAAAGTCTAAAGAAGCAAGATAGACCCAAAACCCTGGCTCGATGCCCACTTATATAGAATGCCACTATTATATCTGCCTCCACTACCACTCCTGTTCCAGGCACCCACCACCCTCTGAGCAAAAAAACCTTGTCCTGCACATCTCTGTTAAACTTTGCCCATCCCAACTGTAATCTATGCCCTGTGAGTCTTTGTCATTTCCACCCCCGGAATAAGGTTCTGACTGTCTCCCCTATCTGTACCTCACATTATTTTATACACTTCGACCAGGTCTCCTCCTCAGTCTCTGGCGCTCCAGAGAAAACAATCCAAGTCTGAAAGTCTTGAGGTTGTTCAGGGATAATGCAAGTTGACAATATCACTTAACAGTGCCACTCCATGCAGCAGAGTACAGGGGGGAAACTGAGTGATGGTGAATGGACTGTTGGAAGCATGAGCACGGAACGCTTGAATAATGGAATTAACTACCTTCCACTCTCCTCTCTCACCGGGCAAAAGGTACAGAAGTTTGAAAATGAACACCTTCAGATTCAGGGACAGTTTCTACCCAGCTGTTATCAGGCAACTGAACCGTCCCCTCACCAGCTAGATAGTGGTCTTGACCTCCTATGTACCTCATTGGATACCTTTGACCTATTTACCCCCCTCGTGTCTAGGAGAAAAAACTTGGATTACATAGAACTAATATATGGGTGATCGCTGGGTGGCGTGGACTTGGTGGGCCTGAAGTGCCTGTTTCCACGCTGTCAGGATTGAATCCGAATTTTAAATCCTGACTAAGGGTGCTGTCTGTACAAAGTATGCACAATCTCCCTGTGGCCGTTTGGGTTTTCTCCGGGTGCTCTGGTTTCCTCCCACATTTCAGAGACGTGCTGGTTTGTAGGTTAATTGGCTTCCATAAATTGTAAATTGTCCCCACCCAGTGTGTGGGATCGTGCTAGCTTACGGAGTGATCGCTGGTCGGCGCGGACTCGGTGGGCCGAAGGGCCTGTTTCCGCGCCGTATCTCTAAAGTAAAGTCTATAACCCATTTGCACCCGGATGGAGGGAAACCACAGAAGGATTTTGGAAGGAAGTATTTGTCCAGTGAGGGGGAGCTGTTAGGAATGAGAGGCTGGTGGTGATTGTGGGAACCAGGTAGACCACTGTGTGCTTTCCTGAGGCAGATTTACCTCCTTTCATAAAGATGGTCGCCATTAAAGAATTGCTGAGGTCTCCTGGTATATTCTCCTCTTCCCAGATGTGGCCAGTGTGGTTGTGGATTTTTGACTGCAGGTCACCATTGCTAATTTGCAAAACAGAGATACCAATTGCATCCAAGGCTTTGGTTTTTTTTTAACTGACAAATGGCGATTTCAGCTTCTTGTAATTCTGCATAGAAAGGTAATTGAGCCTTGGCTCTTTAGAAGGCCTACCTACCTCATACCATGCCCCTGCTTTCTCCCCATAGCGCTGTGTTTTACTATCTTTAAGTATTTATCCAATTCAAAATTTAATGTTACTATTGAATCCGTTCCAACAATGTCTCTGCCATTTTATACCAGACGATAGCTCGCTACTTTAAAATAAATGCTTCCACATTTTGCTTATGCTTTTTTTACCAATCACCTGAAAATCTGGGGTCTCTGTATCAAACCACCCATTTTTGAACACCTCCAAATATACGGGCAAATTCCTTAACGGGGAAGAAAGATTGAGGAGGATATTTAAAATATATAAAAGGTGGCGTGGCACGGTGGCGTACAGGTAGAGCTACTGCCTGCAGCCTTCCAGTGCCAGAGATCCTGACTATGGGTGCTGTCTGTACGGTGTTTTTACGTTCTCCCCGTGGGTTTTCTCCGAGATCTTCGGTTTCCTCCCACACTCCAAAGACGTACAGATTTGTAGGTTAATTGGCTTGGTGTAAATGTAAAATTGTCCCTCGTGTGTGTAGGGTAGTGTTAATGTGCGGGGATCGCTGGTTGGTGCGGACTCGGTGGGCCGAAGGGCCTGTTTCCGCGCTATATCTCTAAACCAAACTAAACTAAACCTCGATAGGCAAAAGGTATAGAAGTGTAAAAATGCAGATTCAGGGACAGTTTCTCCCCAGCTGCTATCAGGCAACTGAACCATATTACCAACAACTAGAGAGTGGTCTAAGTTAGATGGAGCTCTTAAAGATAGCGGAGTCAAGGGATATGGGGAGAAGGCAGGAACGGGGTACTGATTGTGGATCAGCCACGATCACAGTGAATGGCGGTGCTGGCTCAAAGGGCCGAATGGACTACTCCTGCACCTATTGTCTACTGTCTATTGTCCCACAAAATCTAACTATAGCTATTTTCGCTTGTAGTCTGTCAGGTATAGAAGTTTGAAAGGTGATCTGATTAGACAATAGATAATAGACAATAGACAATAGGTGCAGGAGTAGGAAGAAGGAGAAAACTCACGGGAGACGAAGGAACAGGAATTGCACGTCGCTGGACCTCGGTGGATTTGAAAATGCATTTTTGACCCATATGGTTGGCATGGTTATTTTCTTGTCTAAACTACCTGACAGCCACTGATCATCCCTTCGGATTATTTAAAGTTGCCCAGTCAGGCTCATCCTTTCACCCATCACAATTGTACATTCATATTTCTCCAGGCGAAGTGTTCTGGCGTAAAATTTACAATATGCTCCATCTAGCCTCCGGGAGGTGTAAAATATTCACCACAAGCGCCCATTAGAGTCAATCTGAATCAAGAGTCACAGAGGCAAAGTGCCTTCCCTACTTTGACTTCACAGTCACTTTTCACTTCACGAACGCAATCAACAACTTTTCTTTTAAAAAGCGCTTCTGATAAACAACTTGTACGTGGAAGAGAGCGCAAACAAAGTCAAAGATCAGACTCTGTTATTTCCTCCCTGAACAATATGTAACAACCTGTGTTAAAAATGAAGTTAGAGTCTATCAGAATGAAGTCAGAAACGAAGTCAGAAGTCAGAGTTTCTAGTTTTCCCCGCTTATGTGGGCGCCGTTCAATGTCAAGATCTTCAGGATTATTATTTTGTGTCGTAATAAATTATACTAAAGAGGTTGTAAATATATTCAATCTTTGTGGGCACAATTTTCTTTCGATAACTCCAATCCTCATGATTAGAACTGACCTCTTTTTGTTCCTGGAAGCAGCTTCCCATAGCTTAGAGTTTAGAGTTTAGGGAGATACAGCGGGGAAACAAGGCCCTAAAGCCCACCGAGTTGGCGTCGACCAACAATCCCCGCACACTAACACTACCCTACACACGCTAGGGACAATTTTACATCTACGCCGTTAATTAACCTACAAACCTGTACGTCTTTGCAGTGTGGTTTCTACCCAGGGTAGGAACCAAAGATCTCAGAGAAAACCCACACAGTCACGGAGAGAACGTACAAACTCCATACAGACAGCACCCGTAGTCGGGATCGAACCCGGGTCTCTGGCACCACTAGTACCACTGCACCACCATACTGACGTAGTCAGGTTGTATTTACGATATGCTTGAATAGGTGCCTTGGATGCTGCTGTATTCAGGCATCAGAAAGAAATGACTCTTAACCAAATTTAATTACCTTAAATTGCATTAGGTCTACACAGTGACACAGCTGCCTCAAAATGCCAGAGACCTAGATTTGGTCATGACTTCAGGTGCTGTCTATGTGGAGTTTGCACCTTCTCCCAGTGCCCGTGTGGGTTTCCTTTACGTGCTCCCGTTTCCTCCCACATCCCAAAAACATGCGGGATTGTAAATAGATGACATAATATATTCGGAGCGGCACAGTGGTACAGTGGTGGAGTTGCTGCCTTACTGTGCCAGAGACCCCAGTTTGATCCTGGCAACGGGTGCTGTCTGTACGGAGTTTGTACCTTCTCCCCGTGACCTGCGTGGGTTTTCTCCGGGTGCTTTGGTTTCCTCCCACACCCCAAAGACCTACAGTTTTGTAGGTTCATTGGCTTGGTAAAATTGTAAATTGTCCCTAGTGTGTGTAGGATAGTGTTAGTGTGCGGGGATCGCTGGTCGGCGTGGACTCGATGGGCCGAAGGTCCTGTTTCCGTGCTGTAACTCAAAACTACACATGGAATTTGTAGGTTAATTGGCTTCTGTGAATTGTCCCTAATGTATAGGGAGGGGATGCGAAAGTGGAATAGATAGAACTAATGTGAACGAGTGATCAATGGGCTCGATAGACCTTAGGACCTGTATCCCGAAACATCCAATTTCCCAAAACGGGTGAGAATGGCATTAGTGTAAGAAATAGCCAAGCACCCAAATACTGCCAAATTACTGAGGGAATGATTTCAAGTCTACGGTACGCCTGGAGAAGAGAGTTGGCTATTGGGGTAGAGAAACAGGCGTAGGAGCACCTGACACGGTGGCGCAGCGGTAGAGTTAATGCCTCACAGTGCCAGAGACCCTGGTTCGATCCTTACCACGGGTGGTGTCTGTGTGGAGTTTGTACGTTCCCCACGTGAGCCCGTGGGTTTCCTCCGGGCGCTCCGGTTTCCTCCCGCACTCCCAAAGACGTGCAGGTTTGGAGGCTAATTGGCTTCTTTAAATAGTCCTCAGTGTGTAGGATGGAACTGGTGCACGGGTTGGCCACTGGTCTGCGTGGACTCGGTGAGCTGTAGGGCCTGTTTAAACGTTCTAGCACTAAACTAGACTAATCTAAAGGGAAAAAAAACACTTTAAAACCTAAAATGCAACTTTTAAAATAAATGTGACAAGAGATTCGAGGAATGTGGGGGTGAATTTTACTCCCAAAATACTAAGATAAAACAAATGTACCAGGAACATATCCCTGAATAATTCTTAGCTCCATAATAACAAGAAGATACATTTTTTGTTTGACTCATTCATGCACTTTTTATGAACTTACTGGAAACATTGAACTTATCATACCAACTTTGCTTTGGCCAGCCTTCTGATATATCAGACAAAGATTATTTCCCTCAACATACTGCTCTTATAAATCCATAATTTTATAAATTGATAAATATATTGTAAAATGTTGGCCTGTATTCCTTGCAGATGCAGAACATCAAGATAAATCAGCAGTAACAACAGATGTTTTAAATAGTTAAGCAGCTTGCAATGAAGTCATTAGTACAGCTTGGAACTACTTTAAGGAAGTCTTTTTGCAACAAAATAGAACAAGATTTGTATTTAAATGTGAGAAAACTTTTGTTTAGATCTTTCGATCGCTGAAGCCACGGGAAGAGAATAACGGCTTGTGAGAGACGAGATGCATCTTTAGTTTGTTTTGCTTCTCTGCATTATCTTCTGTCTAAATGTTTGCTTCCGTGGTAAAAATCAAAAAACTCCATGTTATTGAATATATCTCCACAGATGTATTCACTAATACTCGGGTATTTCCCGAACCCACAACCTCTCCCATCAAGAATAACAAGGGCGGGATAAGTATGGAGACACCACCACTTGTGTGGAAACAGGCTGTTCGGCCCAACTTGCCCACACCGACCAACATGTGCCATCTACACTAGTCCCATCTGCCTTCAGTTGGCCCCTATCCCTCCAAACCCAACCTATCCACGTACCTGCCGAATTGTTTATTAAACTTTGCAATAGTCCCTGCCTCAACTATCTCCTCTGTCAGCTCGTTCCATACACCCACCACCCCTACATTTCTTCTCCACTCACCCTGACATGGGAACATTTTGCCGTTCCATCTTCATTGATGGGTCTAAATTTTGGGAATCTCTTACCGAACGACACAGAGAGGATACCTTCACTAGAATAAGTACAATGATTCAAGAAGGGGCTTTACCGTCTTCTCAATACTCCAAATGCTGCCTGGGCAATATCTATTAATGTATAAATGAATTCTAGTCCATATGCAGGACCAAATGGAAGCACGGTGGCGCAGCGGTAGAGTTGCTGCCTCACAGCACCAGAGACCCAGGTTCGATCCTGACTACGGGTGCTGCCTATATGGAGTTCGTACGTGCCCCCTTGACCCGCGTGGGTTTTCTCCGGGTGCTCCGGCTTCCTCCCACACTCCAAAGACGTACAGGTTTGCAGGTGAATTGGCTATGATTGTAAGTTGTCCCCAGTGTGTGCAGGATAGTGTAAGTGTACGGGGATCGCTGGTCGGTGCGGACTCGGTGTGCCGAAGAGCCTGTGTGTCTCTAAACTAAACTAAGCTAAACGTGCTTAAGAGGGTTTTTACTAAAAAATCGAAAGAGCCCCTGGAATTCCTTTTTTTCGAAAACTGTAGATTTTTTTTCAGAAGTAAGTTAAAAAGTTCAAGAAATAATTACGCCGTTTCCATTGTAAAACAAAGGCACTGAAAGGGAGTGCAGGGGGCATTATTTCTCATGGCTGTAAGATGATGATCAATCTTCAAGAATACTTAGAGAATACCATCTGTTTAGGTGGGCACTGAGGATGATTTTAATATTTTCTGACAATATCTTTGTAATGCAAATATGTTTGCCTGGAAATCATTTTAACTTGCTCTAAGGAGAGAGGGATTCATCTGTCTTGGCCCTTCTGTACAAATTCTTCTTCGCAGAGATTAGTGATGACCACACAATATGGCAATATAATTATTTTGGGCGGAATCTTGATGTGCTTAACTTCCCGAGTCTCCTGGATAACGATATATTCTGTCAAATCATATTATTGCAAAGTAACAAACACTGTTGGATAAATGCGACCCTGTGTTGTTAGCCAAATAACAAAAAGGAAAATAGACGGAGCCAAATCAAATATCATTTTTATGCCTTTTCCGAGTTTAGGTTCATTATTAAGAAGATAGACACAAAGGTGCTGGAGTAACTCAGCGGGTCAGTCAGCATCTCTGGAGAAAAGGAATAGGTGACATTTCGGGTCGGAACGCTTCTTCTGACTGAAAGATGGTGGTGGGGAGGGAAGAGGGGACGGGGAACTGGAGGCGGGAAAAGGCCAGGACAATACGGGGCCGGCAACAGATGACTTAAGGAAGGGTGGAGCCCATAATGGCTCATTGTTTAGTTTAGTTTAGTGATACAGCGTGGAAACAGGCCCTTCGGCCCACCCAATGGTCCCTGCACATTAACGCCACCCTAACACACACTAGGGGCAATCTACACACACACCAAGCCAATTAACCTACAATCCTGTACGTCTATGGAGTGTGGGAGGAAACCGAAGATCTCGGAGAAAACCCATGTGGTCACGGAAGGAATGTACCAACTCCGTACAGACAGCACCCATAGTCGGTATCGAACCAGGGTTCCCGGCGCTGCAAGCACTGTAAGGCAGCAACTCTACCGCTGCGCCACCGTGCTGCCAACTCGTTGTTGGCTAGGGAAGAGGTGATAATGAGAAGCACACAAGGATGCAAACAGTGGAACTAGTAGATGACTCAGGTGGGGGACGGGAGTTAGAGGGGGGAAGGGGGAGGAGAAGCAATGCAGGAGATCAAAGAAATCAATGTTCAGACCGCTGGATAGGAAGGAGAGATAGATCAGCCATGATTGAATGGCGGAGTAGACTTAATGGGCCAAATGGCCTATTTCCGCTCCTATCACGTATGACCTCATGATTATAAGCTGCCCAAGCGAAATTATGTTTATTATTGCCATGTGTACTGAGGTACTGTGAAAAGCTTTGTTTTGCATGTTTAAATATTTCTTTTTTTCACCTGGTAATCTCGTCCCAAGATAGAGCTCAGACACATGTCTGTTTTAAACATAGAAAATAGGTGCAGGAGTGGGCCATGTGACTCTTCGAGCCAGCCACGATTGAATGGTGGATTGAACGACCATTCAATATGATCATGGCTGATCATCTAAAATCAGTACCCCATTCCTGCTTTCTCCCCATATCCCTTGATTCCATTAGCCCTAAGAACTATATCTAACTCTCGAAAACCTCCAGTGAATTGGCCTCCACTGCCTTCTATGGCAGAGAATTCCACAGTTTCACAACTCTCTGGGTGAAAAAGTTTCTCCTTATCTCAGTCCTAAATGGTCTACCCTTATTCTTAAACTGTGACTGCTGGTTCTGGACTCCCCCAACATCGGGAACATTTTTCCTGCATCTAGCCTGTCCAATCCCTTAAGAATTTTACAAGTTTCTATAAGATTCCCTCTCATCCTTTTAAATTCCAGTGAACATAAGCCCAGTCGGTCCATTCTTGGGAGTCTGCTGTTTTGGCAGTGTGAGGACATCAACTCATCAACGGAGCTATCTGAAAAATAAAAACCTCTTCAAAATTTACTTTGAATTATTAGGATAGACGTTAAGGAGTCAATGGAGATAGCTTTGGGAAGAAGTTATTCTTGAACCTGGTGGTCACAGTTTACAATCTCCACACTTCTCTCTTTACCATTATTTCAGGTCTCTTATAATTATACAATACAATACAATACAATACAATTTATTGTCATTTGAGCCTCAGTGAGGCTCAAACGAAATTCTGTTTCCACAGCCATACAAACAAAGACAATTCCTAGACATACACACAATTTAGTTCACACAAACATCCATCACAGTGGACCCACTGTGATGGAAGGCAAAGTCTTTTCTCTCCCCTGTTCTCCATGACTCTCCCGATGTCGAAGCCCCAGGCGGGCGATGATAAGTCCCACGGCCATTTTAGGCCGTGCCGGGCGATTTACAGCCCCGCTCCCGGTCTAAAAGTCACAAAGTTGGAGCCCCCGACGGGCCCTGGAATGTCCCATGGCATGAAGCCGCGCCGGGTGATGTACGTCCCCGCTCCAGGTCGTTCCAACCCCGTGACACGGGCTGGAGAAGTCGCGTTGCGGGAGTTCCGGGAAGCGGTCTCTCTCTCCCCCCGGACCCGCGAGCTCCCAATGTCCCAGTCCACCGGACCTGCGGCTGCGTTGCTGGAGCCTCCGAGCCCCAGGAGTCGAGTCGCAGCAGCGAGTCACCACCGCTCCCCACGCTCCGAGGCCGGCCAGCCCCACGATGGTAAGTAGTCCGCAGCTCCGCAGCTCCGCGGTCTCCCGAGCCCCCGGGTCGTTCAGGTTGGAGGCCGCTCCACGGTGCTAGGCCCCAACGACAACGGAGACCCGACAGGGAAAAGGTCGGGTCTCCCAGACGGGGAAGAGATTTTAAACAGTTTCCCCCTGCCCCCCCCCCCCCCCGCCCCCCACATATACACATTTAAAACCAGTATTAAAAAACACCAACACTACATTTAACTAGACAAAAAATAAAAAAAAGACAGACAGGCTGTAGGGGCCGCTGCAACGGGTGAGTCGCGCCGCCAACAATTTTTCTTAATGCAGGTATTAAGGTGAACATCTTCCTCCACATAATTCCAAAAGTGATTTATCTTTGCCTTGAGCAACTATATCGACATACATTCTACTCATTTTACAATATTTCCACTTGTGAAATCCAAAATGTTCAAAAGTTCATGCTAAAAGGAGCAGAATTAGACCATTCGGCCCATCAAATCTACTCCGCCATTTAATCATGGCTGATCTATCTCTCCCATCCCTATCCCATTCTAATGCTTTCTCCCCATAACCCCTGACACCCGAACTAATCAAGAACCTCTCATTCTCCGCCTTAAAACTATCCAATGACGGCCTTCACAGCCGTCTGTAGCAATGAATCCCGCAGATTCACCACCCTCGGTTATTTCCTTTGTTTTTCAATAACTTCATGTAACTTCCCCTTCATTGACTCTCCCCCTTGATGGATTATGCAACTGAACATCATTTTCAGTCATTAATAAAAATAGCGATGCACACTGCTTCCATTTCAGTTATAAAAGCAGAGCACTCCATTCCGTACAAGGTATTTGCAACACATACACCACCAGGGGGATTTATCACCTCTATTCTCTTACATAAGAACACTGTGTTGTTTATTAGTTTAGAATTTTAATATTTTCAATGTCTACAAAAAGGTTGTATGACATAATTTACACGAATGAGTCGATTTTTATTTGATAACAATCAATAACAGAAGCTTTTATGATGATGACACTTTATCATTACATGTACCTAGGTACAATGAAATTATTTGTATTGCATACAATCCAGTAAAATCATACTGTAGCTAAGCACAATCATAGATCAGGTCAAACGTGCAACGATCCCAATGTTTCAGAAACAGTTAGACAAGCACATGGATAGGATAAGTTTGGAAGGATATGGACCAAACGCAGGCAGGTGGGACTAGTGTAGCTGGGACATGTTGGCTGGTGTAGACAAGTTGGGCCGAAGGGCCTGTTTCCACACTGTATCATTCTATGACTCTATGAATGTAGTGTAATTGTAAACTTGAGCAGTTAAATATATGATGGTATTTGGTACATGGGTCTTCTTCTTCTTTCGTGTGGCATGCACAGCCTAAAGTTGTAGGACAACTTGTTCTATTAGATCTTCTGTTTGTGCACGTCGAGTTGATTGCATTTGTCGAAACAGGGCGGACCACGTGAAGGCTGCAATCTTCCACCTAGGTACATGGATAGAAAAGGTTTAGAAGGATATGGGCCAAATGCAGGCAGATAGGTCTCGAGTAGATGGGGCATGTTAGTCAGCATTGGCAAGTTGGGCTGAAGGACCTGTTTCCGTTCTGTATGATTCTGTGTCTCTATGACTCTGTTTCTCAAGCATGTTAGAAAAGTTTGAAAATAAAGTTATTAAAACCCCTTCACTAAATAAAAAAATTAATTCCTTTTCGGCCTCATTGAGACCCTCGTATATTTTACTTTGTTTCTCTGCACAACATAGTTTGAGCACGTCAATCACTCCCTCTTCTCCCCTCTCCCATCAGGCAAGAGGTACAGAAGTGTGAAAACACACCTCCAGATTCAGGGACAGTTTCTTCCCAGCTGTTGTCAGGCAACTGAACCATCCTACCAACAACTAGAGAGCAGTCCTGAGCTACTATCTATCTCATCGGAGACCCTCAGACTATCTTTAATTGGACTTTACTGGACTGTATCTTGCCCTGAACATGATGCTCTTTATCCTGTATCAGTTCATTGTGGATGGTTCAAAGGTAATCACGTATAGCCTTTCCACTGACTGGATAGCATGCAACAAAAACGTTTCAAAGTACTTTGTTACACGTGACAATAAACTAAACTAAACTTGCCTGTGGTTGTGCATTGTAACCCTGTAACACTATAGCCTGCACTGATTATTTTTTATCCTTTGCCTGATGCACTTGTGTTATGCCTTGACCCTACACACATGCGGTATGATTTGCCAAGGTAGAATGCAAAACAAAGTTTTTCACTGTTTCATGCTGCGGTACAATAATAGATATAACCTTTAACATTCAACTTTCATCAGAATCCTACGGCTTGCGGTAGCTGAGGCTGGCTGTTCATGTTCACACAGGTTTATGCCTGTTGTGCCACCTACTGCACATTCCCTGAATTGCAACTGGCTTCTCATCGTTCTTGAATCCATCAGCAACCTGCTACCTTCCACGTTTTGCCCTGCTTCTTCCAGCTCTCTTCTCCCCTCCTGCAGTCAGTATGATGAAGTGTCTCAACCTGAAGCATCACCTATCCATGTTCTACAGAGATTCTGCCTGACCTGCCACGTTACTCCAGCACTTTGTGTCCTTTTGTGTAACTTCTACAGGTGCACAGTAGAGAGCATGCTGACCGGTTACATCGTGGCTTGGTTCGGCAACTTGAGCGCCCAGGAGCGGAAAAGACTACAAAAAGTAGTAAACACCGCCCAGTCCATCATCGGCTCTGACCTCCGTACCATCGAGGGGATCTATCGCAGTCGCTGCCTCAAAAAGGCTGGCAGCATCATCAAGGATCCACGCCATCCTGGCCACACACTCATCTCCCCGCTACCTTCAGGTAGAAGGTACAGGAGCCTGAAGACTGCAACGTCCAGGTTCTGAAATAGCTACTTCCTCACAACCCAAACAAAACTCTGAACATTAATAGCCCATTATCTGCACTGATAGCACAAGGAACAATGCAGTCTACAATCTAGTCCAATTAGATCAAATTGTCTTAAGTGATAAGAGCAGAATTAGGTCATTCGGCCCATCGTCTACTCCATTATTCAATCATGGCTGATCTATCTCTCCCTCCGTACCCCTCTGGGGGGAAAAAAGTGGTCAACGTTTTGGGTTGAGATCTTGTATCAGGTCAGATTACATAGGGAGGATGGGCAGTATAATGGGGAGGAGCAGAGGCTGGTGAAATATCTAGCCTGGTGGCACGGGTATTTTTAAAGTGGAGTTGAAAGGCTCTTGTGTCAAAGGTTATGAGGAGAAGGCAGGAGAATGGGATCGAGAGGGAAAGATAGATCAGCCATGTTTGAATGGCTGAGCAGACTCGATGGGCCGGACAGCCTAATTCTGCTCCCGTATCTTATAGTCTTATGGGCATAAGGCGGAAGTTTTCTTAGTTTTCGTTTTTGTTTAGGTTTAGAGATACAGTGCGGAAACCGACCCTTCGACCCACCGAGACCGCACCGACCAGCGATCCCTGCACACTAACACAATCGGACACAACCACTAGGGACAATTTTACATTTACACCAAGCCAATTAACCTGCAAACTTTGTACATCTTCGGAGTGTGCGAGGAAAGCGAAGATCTCGGAGCAAAACCCACGCGGTCGCGGGGAGAACGTACAAGCTCCGTACAGACAGCAACCGTAGTCAGTATCGAACCCGGGTTCCTGGCGCTATGAGGCAGCAAATCTACCGCTGTGTCACCATACCGCCACGGAGAAGGTTGTGGATGTCTAGCGCTGAGTGAGTTGAGGGGCTGGATGGAGGCGACAGGAATGGAAAGTAGTCGATGGAAACAGGGATTGAATGTGTTACCATGAGGGGATATCTAAAGAATAACTTCATAGAAAGATGCATTATGCATTAGAATTGTCACCTTGAGAAATATTAACCTATGATTAAATACCAATATTCTCCCTCCCCCCCCACCCCCCCCCCCCCCCCCCCCCCCCTCCACCTACATTACTTCCTCTGGCTTCACAATTCGCAACACTTCAATCTTTCTCTGGTCTTTGTCCAACTATCTGCCTATCAACCTCTCCCCCCTCACCTGACTTCACCTATTACCTCGAGTTTTCCTCTCCCCTGACTCTCAATCTTGACCCAAAACGTCACCTATCCCTTTTCTCCAGATATGCTCTCTGACATGCTGGATTACTCCAGCGTTTTGTGTCTATCTTCACCGTAAACCAGCATCTGCAGTTCCTTCCCGCACATTGGTTCCCCTAATACCTGCCGGGCTTTGTCCTGCCCCTCCTCTCTTCCACCTTTCTCCGCCACCCTGACAATCAGTCTGAAGAAGGGTCGCCAATCCGAAACATCACCTATCCATGTTCTCCAGAGATGCTGCCTGACCCGCTGAGTTACTCCAGCACTTGGTGTCCTTCTTTATAAACCAGCATCTGCAGTTCCTTGTTTCTATTCTCAATATTTCAGACTGGTTTCACCAAGATGCAGTACAGAATGCCACAGGAGATCCTTTTTCCCTGTGGCTCTCAAACTGTACAAGTCCTTCCCCCTTCTGTTGTGGGGTAGACTGACCCCCCCCCCCCCCCCCCCCCCCCCCCCTCCCCAATCTTTGCACATCCCCAATCCTTTCCACTCGTCACTTTAATTTCATGTTTCATGTATTTTGTGTTTTTATGATCAATTTCCCTCCTGGGATAAATAAAGATCTATCGTATCGTATTCCTTAACCTTCATCATGATTTGTTGCAACCTACTAAATGAGACAGAGAGAGAAGAGAGAAGAGAGAAAGGAGGAACTGCAGATGCTGGTTTACAAAAAAAAAAGATGCAAAGTGCTGGAGTAACTCAGCCGGTCAGACAGCATCTCTGGAGAACATGGATAGGTGACATTTCGGGTCGGGACCCGCCTTGAACGAGACTTTATTTCAGCACCAAGGACCTGGAGTGCTTTAACAAATGTTTGCAGCAGATGGCGCTCCAGTACCAGGACTTGGTTTTATATAGAGATCCAAGCCTTTAACTTTGAAACCATTTTTTAATTCATATTCTTATTAGTTTAATTGCCATAAAACGGCAGGGGTGCGATGCGTTCCTTGTTCACATCCAGTTCACAGAGTAGACAACAATGATAAATATAACAATAAATATAACGATGTGTGCAAAACAGCAGACTTGTGCAAGATTGTGTTGCAACATCTAAGCAGAGCAAAAGAATATTAAAATGCAATAATGGAATTCCCAAATGAGGTAGAATTAAGAGTGAGAGTATGTGCCAACATCTCTGGTACAGGGTTTGAAAGAGGTGATTTGTTCGGAGTTAGCAGAAGTTGGTGTGGGCCGAAGGGCCTGCTCCTGTGCTGTACTCTTCTGTGATCTATGGTCTAATCTGTTCTTAAGTCTCGACATCCAAGCTTTCAAGTTCTTGTACCTTCTCCCAGAGGACAAAAGGAAGACAAGGGAGAGGCTGGGGAGCTTCCCAGTGAGTGGGGTGAGTAGCTTCCTCCCCTCTGTTATCAGGCTTCTGAACGGTCCTTCCATAAGCTTGGGTACTGTCCAATCCACCTCTAGCCCATTACGGACATTGGACCTTGTCCATGGAACTGATGCGTAGCAATGCCGAGAATTATATGCTGCACTCTGCATCTTCCCCTTTGCTCTCTCTATTGTACTTGAGTTTGAACTGATTGCATCTATGTGTGGTATATCTGAAGGTGCACAAACCAATGGAGTAACTCAATGGATCAGGCAGCAACTCTGGAGAACTTTCGGTGAGGTTTCTCTGGTGAGGTTTCGTGTCGGGACCCCTCTTTAGATTGAATGTAGGGGGTTGGGGTGGGGGAGAAAGGTGGGAGAGGGAAGAGACAGGACAAAGTGCTTCAGGTAAGAGGCAAGATATAGGCAAGGAGATATAATATATCTGATTTGTATGGATAGCATGCACAACAGCTTTTCACTGTTTATTTATCTAGTTTGTTTGTTATTACCATTGTCACGTGTACCGAGGTACAGTGAAAAGCAGTTTAGTTGCGTGCCATTCAGTCACATGACAATAATAAACTTAAGCCAAAACCTAACTCATTGAAATTTGTAAATTATCCTCATTAACTCGTTGTTAAATTAGAAGACATTAATAGAAGTGTTGTTCCCTTTACATGAGTTGCCTATTCTATCCTATAAGAGATTTATTAATCTAAAAAAAACTCATGGACACCTTTCATTGATTTGATTCATAGCATACTACTAAACTTTGGAAATAAAGACTTTAGAAAATTGAAACTAGTTTGGGAGGAAACGGAAGTTCTTGGGGAAAACCCATGCGGGTCGCGGGGAGAACGTGCAAACTCTATACAGACAGCACAGCACCTGTAGCTGGGATTAAACCCGGGTCTCTGGTGCTGTAAGTACTGTAAGGCAGCCAGCAGCTCTACTGCAATGCCACTGTGCCGCCCCATGGTGCCTTAAGATTCTTCCCGCTATGTAAACATTCGCATTAATAGGTTTTCAGAAACCCTAGGACATTGCTGTTATTTGGGATTGGAAGAGGAATAGGAAGTAATGACAGCTGCCAAAGACATTGACGGTCCCCATTTCCTATGTCGTAGGTTGATACAAGTGTGGGCGTTATTTCAGCAGAGATGGAGTGGGAATTGACCAAAGCAGAGAGACACATCATTGAGATGGGAAAGGAGGAGGAAAATTGTAGATCCTTTAACACTTTAAAAGGCCTGGATAGAGTGGATGTGGAGAGGATGTTTCCACTAGTGGATGAGTCGAGGACAAGAGCCCACAGCCTCAGAATAAAATGACGTAATTTTAGAAAGGAAATGAGAAGGAATTTCTTTAGTCAGAGGGTAGAGAATCTGTGGAATTCATTGCACAGATGGCTGTGGAGGCCGTCAATGGATATTTTTAATGGTGTCGGGGGTTATGGGGAGAAGGCAGGAGAACGGGGTTGAGAGGGAAAATAGATCAGCCATGATTAAATGGCGGGATAGACTCGATGGGCCGAGTGGCCTTATTCTGCTTCTATAATTTATGAATTCATGAAAACTTATCAGTTAGGTGAAAACATCAGTGAGGTGAAACTTATCGGGGATATGAACACACATTGATTGGTTCAGCGTTCATTTTCCTGATAATTGTGGTTGCATCAGTACCAAGAAAAGGTAGGAATTTGAGCCCTAATTGTCAGCTGTAGTGGCATTGCTGTGCAGGGCAATGAGGATCGAACCCGGGTCTCTGGCGCTGTGAGGCAGCAACTCTGCCGCCGTGCCGCAGGGCTGCCAATAAATAGAGAAAATCAAGAAACAAAATAAAAGGGAAATGGGAACAATCTCAGTGAACGTGATGAAGATCGATTTGCAATGTCTGTTCCACCTGCACCGATATTTATGTAACTCCAGACTTTGGTGCAAGTCTGTGATTGCTGTGAACATTGAATCTTTGACGGGAGTTTGGACTGTTGCCACGTGTAAAACTGCTGGTTCACCACAGTTCACCAGCATCATCGAGCCTCCTCCTCCGGGACTCTTGGTTCATCTGATGTGGTGACAGACGTCAGTCAGCGTTTCCACCTCAACGCTTGCCGAATTACAACCATCGATGGCAGGAAACTGCAGTATCCGTCAGAAATGGAAAGCCACATGCACTTCATGCCTTTCCCCGTCCCCTCCATTCAAACCGGCAGGATTAACAAGCTAATCTCTGTAGCACTGGGGGAAGGTGATAGGGAATAAGCATCTGTGGTCTGGTGGCATCTATTGAGCGAGAACACAGTAGTTTCAAACACTACTCGAGTGATGTGGCCGCATAATTGAGAGAGTTCTACGTTGCTGGAAGCACTGTCATTGGGAAGAGGTGTTAAACCTGTAGACCAGGAGTTCTCAACCTTTTTCGTCCCGTTTACCCCTGGCAACTTTAATAGCACATAACAATGTTATTTCACTTATTTATGAACAACTGATGATGAACAGATACTAGTATACCAGAACCAAACACAGTCAGTCAATGAGAAAAAAAATGTACAAATGCAGAATCAACATATTTACCCGCGGGGGGTAAAATTACCCCAGGTTGGGAACCCTTGCTGTAGACCTTCCAATGTCTTTAGAGTTTAGATACAGCGTGGAAACAGGTCCCATAGCCTATCGAGTCCGCGCTGACCAGCGATCATCCCTTACACTCGTACTATCGTACACTAGATTATCTTTAATCAGACTTTACTGGACTTTATCTTGCACTAAACATTATTCCCTTCATCATGTATCTGTACACTGTGGACATCTTGATGGTAATCATGTATTGTCTTTCCAATGACTGGTTAGCGTGAAACGAAAGCTTTTCACTGTACCTCGGTACACGTGACAATAAACTAAACTACACTAAACTATCCTACGCACTAATGATAATTTACAATTTGCAGAAGCCAATTAGCCTACAAAACTGTACATCTTTTAGAGATTCAGCACGGAAACAAGCCCTTCGGCCCATCGAGTCTGCACTGACCAGTGATCCCAGCACACTGCCACTATCCTACTAGGGGGCAATTTACCATTTTACCAAAGCCAGTTACAGCTTTGGAATGTGGGAGGAAACCAGAGCACCCAGGGGAAATCCACACAGGTCACAGGGAGAACGTACAAACTCCGTATAGACAGCGCCCGCAAGTCAGGATCGCACCCAGTTCTCTGGCCATGCAAGGCAGCAACTCTACCGCTGCGCCACCGTGCCACCCGTAACATTTATTGGTGAGGGGGCCATTAGCACGTGAATCTTTAAAATGAATCAAGTTACTTGATGTTGCCAGTATTAACAATTTGAACCTGTAGTACACCTGATCCTTTCCTCTTGTCAGAATAGATACACTTGCATTGATTCTGGGGACTAAAATGGCGGCCTCATTGAGAGCACTGCCCTGGTGACCTGCCTGCATCGGCCTGTAACCCCCGCAGTGACGTGCGCAGCTGTGTTTGGAGAAACGCTCTCTGGTTTCAGAAGCTGACCCTTGCCAAGGGTCACTCCACTGCTGCTGTGCATCAGGCCACAGCTGTACGAACATCTACATCCATCCCCTTCCACACTGCATCTCATTGACTGCTGTCTTTGTTCGGCATTTTTCATAACGTTTCCATGGAAACCACCTTCCTCCATGTTACTCCTCAATCTGAACCTAATAAACACGAGAACTCCAGAATATTGAGCAGCTACTTAAAAATCGTGCCTTTCTTAACAATCCCTGTAAAACAGATGAATGAGATTGCCAGCCAGCGAGTTTACCATATATCCTAAGTAACTTTCTGGCACTATTTTTCCTCTGATTTATATACTTCCTACTTTCTTCTCATTATCACTCATAGCACAGATGCTTCAGCAAAACTGCAGCTAATGGGTTGTTAGGTTTCTCAGACAAATTCTGAACGTCGCTGTGAAAAAAAAAGATATATATTATTATTATTATTTTTTCTAGCTAATGAATTGTAAATGTTATTTTTGTTCCGTGGGCTTTGACTGCTGTAATCACCTTGAAGGATGCTCTCGAAATAGCCAGCTTCCCTTGCATGAGAACAGATATATCATTCATTGAACTCTGTGGAATAAATGTGGAGCTACTGTAAGTACACAAGGACGAGCAGGAAATTGTAATAAATTTGCACATAGCTTCAACATAAGAGAGATTTGCAATACCACGACAGACTAAATATAATATCAGATGCACCCCGCATAAAATAATCTTGTCTAATCAAAAGTCAAATCAAGTCAAGCCAAGTTTATTGTCATATGCACATGTACAGTAAGAGACAGGTACAATGGAAATATTACATCATTACAGATATATAGACCACAGACAAACACAGAAAAACATATGCTATACATAAATGACACCTAAAATCTACGAGACGATAAAAATAAAAACACAGAGCAAAGAACTATGGGCGGCCACGGTGGCACAGCGGTAGAGTTGCTGTCTTACAGCGCTTGCAGCGCCAGAGACCCGGGTTCGATCCCAACCAAGAGTGCTGTCTGTATGCAGTTGGTACGTTCTCCCAGTGACCTCGTGGTTTTTTTTCTCCGAGATCTCCGGTTTTCTCCCACACTCAAAAGACGTACAGGTATGTAGGTTAATTGGCTTGGTGTAAATGTAAGATTGTCCCTAGTGTGTGTAGGATAGTGTCAATGTGTGGGGATCGCTGGTCGGTGCCGACTCGGTGGGCCGAAGGGGCCTGTTTCCGCGCTGTATCTCTAAAACTAAAACTAAAACTAAAAACTTGACATTAGTGTAAAACACAATTAGAAAACAAGTCCACGGTAGGGCAAGATGTGGTCCATAATGCCCTAGCGTAAAATACAATAGACAATAGACAATAGGCAATATGTGCAGGAGTAGGCCATTCGGCCCTTCGAGCCAGCACCGCCATTCAATGTGATCATGGCTGATCATCCATAATCAGTACCCCGTTCCTGCCTTCTCCCCATATCCCCTGACTCCGCTATTTTTAAGCTCTATCCAACTCTCTCTTGAAAGCATCCAGAGAACCGGCCTCCGCCGCCCTTTGAGGCAGAGGATTCCACAGACTCACAATTCTCTGTGAAAAAGTATTTCCTCATCTCCGTTCTAAATGGCTTACTCCTTATTCTTAAACTGTGGCCCCTGGTTCTGGACTCCCCCAACATCGGGAACATGTTTCCTGCCTCTAGCGTGTCCAAACCCTTAATAATCTCATACGTTTCAATAAGATTCCCTCTCATCCTTCTAAATTCCAGAGTATACAAGTCCAGCCGCTCCATTCTATCAACATATGACAGTCCTGCCATCCCAGGAATTTACGCTGCACTCCCTCAATAGCAAAAATGTCCTTTCTCAAATTAACAGGAACTGCAGATGCTGGTTTATACCAAAGATAGACACAAAATGCTGGAGTAACTCAGCGGGTCAGGCAGCATCTGGAGAAGGGTCCCGACCTGAAACGTCACCTAGCCATTTTCTCCTGAGATGCTGCCTGACTCTCTGAGTTACTCCAGCACTTTGTGTCTGTCCATAATGTTTTGTTGGAGTGAAGTAGGATTAGGGCTGCGCAATAATCTGATGGTAATGAGAAAGTAGCTATAGTTTAGTTTAGTTTAGTTTAGAGATACAGCGCGGAAACAGGACCTTCGGCCCACCAAGTCCGCGCCGACCAGCGATCACCCCTTACACTAGCACTATCCTGCACGCTAAGGACAATTTACAATTTTTTTTACCAAAGCCAAATTAACCTAATTAACTTGTACGTCTGGAGTGTGGGAGGAAACCAGAGAATCGGAGCACCCGGAGAAAGCCAACGCCGGTCATGAGGAGAACGTACAAACTCCATACTTGCAGCACCCGCAGTCAGGATCGAACCTGGGTCTCTGGCACTGTGAGGCAGCAACTCCACCGCTGTGCCACCGTGCCGCGAATGATTGAATTTAGTCAGAGGGTAGTGAATCTGTGGAACTCATCGCCACAGAGGGCTGTGGAGGCCAAGTCAGTGGATATTTTTAAGGCAGAGAGAGACAAATTCATGATTAGAATGGGTGTCAAGGGTTATGGGGAGAAGGCAGGAAAATGGAGGCAGAGGTCAGCCATGATTGAATGGCGGAGTGGACTCGATGGGCCGAATGGCCAAATTCTACTCCTATATATAACCTGTGAACTTGTGAAATGATCACATGCAGCTCTCACGATCTTACACACCTCCACAAGGTCACCGCTCAGCCCTTGTTTTGAGAAGATAGAGAATGTTATTACCGTGCTTACAATGTGCACGTTGGGTGTGCCGAAGGAAGCGACAATGAAACCCAAATTGAAATGCACAGGAATCGGGGGGGTGGTACAAATAATCAGCTTGTCGAGTGGCCTTCAAGCCAGTGACAGATGTAATTACGACACACAAATTCTCTCAATGCGACAAAGCCCTCCATTCTTCCGCGGACAAAGATGGATGTTTTGCGGTCTTGTTCGTCAATGAAGGAAATCACCCACCTGCACTCAGCGAGCCTTTTGTTCGGCTTTGCCCTGGTCATCTTTCAGAAAAGGACTTCGCCTGACTAATGGTGTTAAGACAAGGTTTTAGTGGGAACAAAAGCGAGAGAGGGGAAGGGTGCAAGGTGTTAACACCCAGCGCCTTCACCTCAAACAGCAAGCAACATACATCACAGGCATTGAAAAGAGCACTTTGAAGACTTGGAGCCTGTGGGCACCGGCTTCTCGTCTGTTGACAAGCGAGACTCTCGGCAAAGAGAAGTAACAAAAAGCAGCCGCTACAAAGACTGAAACTATAATTTGTTTGAGTTTGCCTTTCATTCCTACCTCAACAGGTAATGGGAGTGTACGGCTATTGTCAGGCAGAAGTGACCTTTTATGTTTCTTATCGGCGGCTTATAAATGGAGCAGTCTGCCCAGGTGGTAAAGTGGTTTAATTTGTTCAAATACATGGTAACCCAAAACACTATCAGAGTATTGTGGAATCCTTTGTTTAACTTTGTGCAAACAAGCGTCGGTGGATGGGGAGAGAAACGGAATAATATCTGAATACCTTCTGCTTGAATAGCACACAGTCAAAGAACGGTTACTGAAGGAAGGAGGCCATTCAGCCCATCGAGTCCAGACCAGAAAAAAAATAAATACACAAAGTGCTAAAGGAACCAGGTGGGTCGGGCGGCCACTGCAGAGAAAAATGAACAGGCGACGTTTTGCGTTCGCACTGACTATCCCCACCCGAAACCTCACCTGGCCATTCCCTCCTCGGATGCTCCCTGACCCGATGAGTTACTCCAGCACTTTGTGTCTTGCTCAAGATTCCAGCATCTGCAGTTCCTTGTTTTTTCATGAAAAAAACGATGAAACTCTCCAACCCTCTGTCTAAAACCTTAGAGATCTATTCTTGTTGCAGATTTATCCAGCTCCCTAATGAATGCTGCAGCTTAATCTGCCTTTGCTCCCCTCCCTACCAATGAAATAAAGAGCAGTAAAAATCTAAAAGATAGATCTCTAAAACTAAGCAGATAGGGTGAATGCACAGAGTCTTCTACCCAGAGTAAGGAGCTCACGAACCAGAACGTGCAGACTCCATATTGGTTTAAGATTAGAGGGGAATGATTTCATAGGATCCTGAGAGGCAACTTTTTTTCCCGTGGTCTCCATCTCCGGGCTCCCCCCGTGGTCTCTGTCTCGGAGCTCCCCCCGTGGTCCCATGTCGGAGCTCCACCATGGTCTCCACGTCGGATCCCCCCCCCCCGTGGTCCCTGTCTCGGAGTTCCCCCCGTGGTCCCTTGGCGGAGCTCCCGCCTTGGTCCCGCGTTGGAGCTTCCCCTGTGGTCTCCATGTTGGAGCTCCACCATGGTCTCCACGTCGGAGCCCCCCCACCCCACCCCGTCTGCGCCCGCCTCTGAGTTCCTCCCGTGGTCCCATGTCGGAGCTCCCCCGTGGTCTCCATGTTGGAGCCCCCCCCGTGGTCCCATGTTGGAGCTGCTCCCCCGTGGTCCCATGTCGGAGCTCCCCCCGTGGTCCCATGTTGGAGCTTCCCCCCGTGGTCCCATGTCGGAGCTCCCCCTGTGGTCCCATGTTGGAGCTGCTCCCCCGTGGTCCCATGTTGGAGCTCCCCCTGTGGTCTCCACGTAGAATGGTAAATTGATGCGTGATGTCCGCCATCAAAGTACCGATGGCCAGAATGTGTTTACAAGACCAAACCCATCCTCAATTGAGAAACAAGGACTGAATAATGGTCCCGACCCAAAATGACAGCTATCCATGTCCTCCATGTTCACTGACTAACTCCAGCACTTTCTGTCTTTTTTCCACCCTCAATGGACCAAGCTAGAAATCCCACACACTCATCTGCGGCCAACTTGGTTCCTGGTTGCTGGCATCGGTTGAATTAGCAGAAGACAATCACAGTGTCTTTTCTTTAACCAAGAAACATAGCTCAATAATACCTTCATTCCATCCAAATGTATCCACTCCAATAAATAAGATTTAATAGGAACTTGAGGGGCCACTTTTTTACACAAAGGGTGGTGGGTATATGGAACGAGCTGCTGGAGGAGGTAGTTGAGACAGGTATATTAAGAAACATTGGACAGGAACATGACTACGAAATGTTTAGAGAGATATGGGCCAAACGCCCTTATTTAGTATGGGCCCAAGACTACACCCAAGATTAGTAAGGGTGTCAAGGGTTATGGGGAGATTGAAGGAGAATGGGGTTGAGAGGGAAAGATAGATCAGCCATGATTGAATGGCAGAATAGACTTGATGGGCCGAATGGCCTAATTCCGCTCCTACAACTTATGAACTTATGAACTCATGAACGCAGGCAAGTGGGACTCATATACAGATGGGGCATGTTGGTCGGGGTGGGCAAGTTGGGCTGAAGGGCCTGTTTCCACGCTGAGAAAGCTCAATTGTGTCTGCCAACCCGAGTTCAACTTCAACTCCATTGCTCTGAAGTCAACATGTATTCAGCATAGCAACAGTTGTAAAATGTTCACCCTTCCCTCAGCGAAGGTAAACTTACTTGCTCTTAAATCATAAGGTCAAGGGTTCAGGCCACACTTCGGAGGGTGGTACACATTGCTATTTGATAGTGTTTGCATATTGAACAGAGCATAAAACGGGCCCTGATACAACTAAACACATTGGAACAGCCGCATTCCAGTGTCTTGTACGGCTTTTGTTATTCTCTGACAGGAATGTTCTGGAAATTTAAAAAAAAAAGTAGCTTGTTCTTACTGCATGAGCATGAGTGGGTGTTCAGACACGACGCACACAATATATGCGAGCACTTTGGTTCGGGTACAAAGCGCTTTGAGAAGGCTTCACCTTCCGGATGAGCTGCTAATGAAAGACTGTTGTTGTTACATTCATGCAGTGTATTTGAGAAAAAGACAGTGGGCTCTCCCTGGGGCTTTGCAAAGTTTATCCCTGATACCAATCCAAATAAAATAAATTTACTAGGCATTTACTAGCTGGCGCATCGGTGGAGTCATGGCTCACAGCGCCCGAGACCCGGGTTCGATCCCGACTACGGGTGCTGTCTGTACAGAGTTTGTTCGCTCTCCCACGTGACCAGCGTGGGTTTTCTCCGGGATCTCCGGTTTCCTCCCACTCTCCAAAGACGTACAAGTATCTAGGCTGATTGGCTTTGGTAAAATTGTATATTGTCTCTAGTGTGTGTAGGATAGTGTTAATGCGCGGGGATCGTTGGTCAGTGCGGACTCGGTGGGGCGAAGAGCCTGTTTCCACACTGTATCTCTAAACTAAACTAAATTTAATTTCCTACAATTTCTGGAATTCCAGTGTTTGCTTGCCTAATGAAAATAACTCTTAAAGTAACTTATTAGCCAAGTTGACTTTGAAACGTCCCAAGAAAGTGGAGAATGCCTCTCTGTACCTTTTCTACTTTAGACTTGGATATTCCCAAGGAGATACAAGGAACTGCAGATGCTGGTTTATGAATAAAAAGACACAAGGCACTGGAGTAACTCAGCGGGTCAGGCAGCATCTCTGGAAAACATGGATAGATGACGTTTCTGGTCTGGACCCGGTACCTATCCATGTTCTCCAGAGATGCTGCCTGACCAGTATCTCTTGCCCAGGGTAGGGGAATCGAGGACCAGAGGACATAGGTTCAAGGTGAAGGGGAAAAGATTTATTAGGAATCTGAGGGGTAACTTTTTCACACAAAGGGTGGTGGGTGTATGGAACGAGCTTCCAGAGGAGGTAGTTGAGGCTAGGACTATCCCAATGTTTAGGAAACAATTTGACAGGTACATGGATAGGACAGGTTTGGAGGGATATGGACCAAACGCGGGCAGGAGGGGCTGGAACTAGTGTAGTTGGGACATATTGGCCGGTGTGGGCAAGTTGGACTGAAGGGCCTGTTTGCACACTGTATCACTTAATAACTCTATGACTCTATGGCCAGCTGTTACATCAGCACTTGGTCCTTTTTGATTTTCACTAAAACTCCCCTCCCAGCTACCCGACCTCCAACCTACCTGACCACTAACATGTAGAGCGTGCAGGAAGGAACTGTAGATGCCGGTTTACCCAAAGATAGACACAAAATGCTGGAGTGACTCCGTCAGAAGCTCAGGCAGCATCTCTGGAGAGAAGGAAGAGGCGACTTTTCAGGGTCGGAACCCTTCTCCAGACTTCAGATCTAGGAGATGGGGGTTTGTGGAGGAGAGTGATTGGTGAGACGGTGAGGAAGCCTGGTGGATGTAGGCCCCATTAGGGCTCGGGGAGTGAAGCGTATGTTTACATCTGCCCTTAGGGGAGCAGTCAGGAGTCGGAGTTGCGGGTGGAGGGTGGTACTTCCCTCTCCCCTGACTCTCAGCCTGAAGAAGTGTCACCCATTCCTTCTCTCCAGAGATGCTGCCTGTCCCGCATCCAGCAGTTTGTGTCTGTCTATACCAGCATCTGCAGTCCCTTCCTACACTGTCACTGCCCCGTATAGATTGACATTCTAGTCTTTATATCTTGCGATCCCCATTTTAATTTTCCCAAAATAACATTGTTTAGAAATGGATGATGAGTGCCTATGCTCGGCTTTTTCATTCATCTGTCTGTGTTTTCTTTTGTACGGGAGTGAAGGCAATTATTTTGTATGATTTATCATAGAGTCTGCATTGGAAAGATTAACTAGCAGCCCACATCCAGCTAAACCTGGCCAGCAATTCTGTTTCCATTAAGAACAGCCAGTGTGTCAAAGTAACCTTTCCATTAATTCTCTTAGTTTCACCAAATGTGAAGCAACTGCTCCATCGTGAAGTCCACAGTGAACTTCATTAAATAGCACACTGCAATAGGCAGGGAGACACTTCTGTATCTCAGTGTTGATATACATCGTGGTGCCAGCCAGTTACAGATTAGATGAGTTATAGACACAAAATGCTGGAGTAACTCAGCGGGACAGGCAGCATCTCTGGAGACCGACCGGGTGGCGTTTTGGGTCGTTTCCTAGACCATCGTCCCCTTTGATCTGTGTTTTCACGCCTTATATCCTTCCATATCTCTACGTCTCCCTCTCCCCCGACTCTCAGTCTGAAGAAGGGACTTGACCCGAATCATCACCTATTCCTTCTCTCCAGAGATGCTGCCTGTCCCACTGAGTTACTCCAGTATTTTGTGTCTATCTTCGTTGCGAACCAGCATCTGCAGTTCCTTCCTACACAGATTCGATGAGAATGCTTTACCTTCTCTTGCCAAAGCCCCAAAGGCATGTGGACTTGAGAAACAGGCACCAGCGTGGGAATCTATTGCCCTGTTCCTTAACCTTGTTGATTATACTTTGACTGAAAGTAAGGACTGCAATATTTCATAGAGTACATTCAACTTGTGAATTCATAATATAAATAGTAGAACAAAGAATTCAAATTGTTTCCGAAGAACAAAATGACCTTAATGGTCCATTTTACTTCGGAGTCACGTGAGTGACTACGTGAAGAACCCGCTCAGTGCGCAGGCGCGGCATTACGCCAGCAGTGCAACAGCGGCTTGCAACGGGAGTTAGGCTGTCCCGTTACAGGATGAACCGGACCGTCAGGTGAGTACCCTGAGGTCGGGTTTTCTTTTACAGGTGAGCCTTTTTCTGCTTGTGTTTTTTACAGGCAGAGAAAAAGGCTCTGGAACAAAACTGTCCCCCGTTTTCCCGTTGGATAGGGGGGCAGCAACAGGCGGTAGGAGCGTTAAACCGGTGTTCCGTAATTCCCCGACACCGTGCCGAGGCCAGCCCGCTAGTACCTGAAGCAGCGGGCTGGACGCATAGCCACTCGAGAGGCATCCGGCAGGTGTTCCCGATGTCGGACGGGACGTCTCTCCACCCGCACGGGGGGAGAGAGAGCCGCCTGAGCCGCTGGAGCGGCTCACGGAGCAGATGCCTGCGAGACGCGCTGCTTGAGGGGCGCTCTCGCATCTACAAGGCAAAAGCTCCAGAAGAACCTGTCCCCCGCTCGACTCCAGCGGAGGAGCGTTCCATTACAGGGGGGGCAGCAACAGGCGGTAGGAACAATTACCGGTCGTCCCGCTATCCCCATCACCGCGCCGAGCCCAGTCCCGCTAGTGCCTGAACTGCGGGCTGGATGTCTAGCCATCCGAACAGGCATCCGGCCGGTGGCGTCCGATTCGTCGGACGGGGACATGTCTCAACCTAAATGGAGGAGAGACAGCCGCCTGAGCTGCATCCAACAGCAATTGGAGCAGCTCCAGCGAGATGCGCAGAAAGAGCGCTCTCGCGGAGGGAGGTCAGGCACCCCCTCCACAGTGCCTCATGCACTGCCCTTTGCTCCCTCATTACTGGAGGCTAGCATTGGTGACCAGGGCTGGGCTGGTCTGGAACAGGGGCAGGCGGACGAATTTGGGAGTATGCCAGGGGTGCAGGAACATGAAGAGCTGTTGGGTGTGATGGACCGCTTGTAGCAACCCCACGGGCTGGAGCACCGCTGGAACCAAGAATGGCGGCCAGCATCAACCATTACTGGAAAAGGTGCTCGCTGAGGTGCTGAAACAACACAGCACCAGAAAACGGTGAGGCCCTCAAAGTAAAAAGTGTCAACAGCCAAATCTGGGGGCATGTGGGTCACACATCCAGACCCAAGAACTCAAGCTACAGCGGATCCTAAGGCTCCTGACGTCAGCCATCACAGCCTTTGCTCGTACCGTGGAGACCACGGAGATGGATACCTGCCAGCAGGATGTGCTGGCATTAATGTGTACCACACAATTTGAGATCAACAATCTCCGGAGGGAAACATAAGACCTGCCCTCAATCCCAAATTTGCTGGCTTGTGTAAAGCCCCAGCTGCGGAGACGGACGCACTGCCATTTAGGAAAGATTTCAATAAAAACTGAAGGAGATGCAGGAAGCATCAAAAACCTTCGGCCTAATGAGGGCAGGCCCCGGGACGAGCAAACCAAGACCTCCGATACCCAAGTGGCAGCACCCCACGGCATCCACCAGTCGACGTCCGCAATATGGGACTGGTGAACGCTTGGGGTCCGCACATTATCCCCAAAGATCTTTCAGATCAGGGCCCGCAGCGGACCCTCTGGAAAATGCGCCTCCCCCCAACATCGCCAGCACGTCAGAACAAAATCTTCAGGAAAATGAAGAAACAGAATCGCACAATAACCATGGAGGTAGGTGGGTCTGGTCCCTACCAGCATATAGAGAATAAGGGTGCTTTATTAACAGGGGGGAGATTACACTTGTTTAAAGAAGCATGGGGTATGGTCACGAGTGACAAGTATATACTCAACAACATTACAGGATATAAAATACAATTCATGTCAGAAAAAACGCCGCCAGTTCAACAATGGCCCCAAAGGGTATTTCTCCCTCCGTCAAAGAGAAACGTGAGGGACAAGCTGAACTGGTGAGACTTATCACAAAGGGGGTCATCGAAAAGACCAAACATGAACCTTTGGAAATTGTATCGAATATATTCACTAAAACCAAAAAAGATGGTGTCTGTCGCATCATCATTGACTTAACATCACTAAACAAATTTGTTAAGTATATACATTTCAAAATGGAGACATATGTTACTGCCAAACAACTGAATTCCAAAGGACACTTCATGGCAAGCATTTATCTTAAAGATGCTTACTATCTAGTACCCATATACAAGGATCATCGCAGATACCTAAAATTTATCTGGATGGTACAAAGCATTGCCCTATGGGCGAACTTCAGCCCAAGATTATTCACCAAAATATTGAACCCAGCCATGGCAATACTAAGAAAACAAAACCATATTGTCATGGCATATCTGGAGGATATTCTCATAGTAGGGAAAACGATGGAATTGGCTGTGGCAGCAGTATCAGCTACAAAACAGATCCTCAAAACTCTGGGGTTCGTCCTACATCCAGATAAATCTAAGTTGAAGCCATCCACTATCATGGACTACCTGGGCTTCACAATTAACTCAGTCCATATGACTGTTACCTTGCCAAAGGCAAAAATGGTTGAATTAGCACAATCATGCAACAAATTAATGGTCAACGAGCGACCAACTATTCGACAAGTAGCAAGAGTAATTGGGGAAATGGTAGCAGCATTTCCGGCTACACAATTCGGACCTTTGCACTATCAAAAAATTTACAGAGAGCAAAGGTACGGGCAATAAAACGACATACAGGTCACTATGATCGTGTCATGAACTTACCCACTGAAGCAATATCAGAGCTACAGTGGTGGGCAGAAAACGTTTGGCATAGTTTCAGCCCTATCTTTATCACTAACCCTACTTTAGTTATTCAAACAGATGCCAGTGCTCAAGGCTGGGGAGCGACTAACTCCATATCCAGCACAAGTGGTAGATGGACTAAACTAGAGTCATCATTACTACTTACACTGGGCATTAACTATCTAGAGATGTTGGGCGCCTTTTATGGTTTAAAAGCATATGTATCTAATATGCAGCACTTGCATGTTCGGTTACAAATTGATAAATACTACGGTGATGGCTTATATTAACCATATGGGTGGCATAAAATCATTATCATGCGACAAATTGGTCAACATGATTTGGCAATGGTATGTCGAAAGACATATTTGGCTATCAGCTACTTACCTACCAGGTAAGCTAAACACCCATGCCATGAGAAAATTAAACGCCAGGGTTGCAAGTTTGAACAGACCTTACCTGGAACTGGGATTGTCCAAACAAACCATCACCACCATGTCGGCATCCCTTCGAACATCCACCAAGAGGCAGTACTTAACCAGCATCAAAAAAGGGAGAAGTACTGCCAGGAAACATGGACAACATACGCAACAGCTACAGCCACCAACATACTGGAGTTCCTGGCCATCTACACCACGATGTAGGGATCAGCTACAGTGCCATCAACACAGCGCAGAGTGCTCTTTCTGCTTATCTCAAACCAGCGGCAGGACAACAGGCGATGGGATCCCATCCACTGGTGGTAAAACTGATGAAGGGCATTTACAATATCAAGCCCTAAGCCCAGGTATACCCATATTTGGGATATCAGTGTGTTCCTGACATATCTCAGGGAATGGCCACCAGCCAGATCCCCCGGCCTCGAGCAAGCTACACTAAAGACGCTTAGGTTGATGGCACTTGTATCCGCTCAGAGGGTCCAGTCACTACACCTATTGCGACTGGACAACATAATCACAGCTCCAGACCAGATCTGTCGTTATCCAGCGACTGGTCAAACAGAGCAGACCAGGAACACCTAATCCAGTCGTGGCTTACCCACCAGAACCACGGTTATGTGCCATGACCTACCTACTATCCTACATAGACACAACCAGAATATTCGAGGGAGATGAAAAGCCTTGTGGGTCAGTCACAAAAACCTTATGGCGGGGTACGAGCCAAACCATTGCGAGATGGCTCAAGCAGGTGCTAGAAACTGCTGGGATCAACACTAACATGTACATATTTTATTCCACCAGGGCAGCATCCATGTCGACGGCTAAAGAATGGACATGCCTATAGACCACATCCTTGCTACAGCAGGATGGTGGAAAGGGAAAAGACCGTTCAGAAATTTTATAATAAGCCGTTGGAAAAACCTGGTTTATTTGCAGTAAAGATTTACGAACTGCAAATATTTAATTTAAGCCCAGGGGAGCAATTTAATTCTTTGTTATTATTGTTTAAAAAATACCATTGTGTTTTTCAACAAATAGACTCATTGGTTCATTACAATAACACTTCCTCCCTCAAGAACTTCGGCAGTGAGTGAAATGAAACTGTTACACGGTTTGAAATCACAGAGCTTTGAAATCTTCACGTAGTCACTCACGTGACTCCGAAGTAAAATAGTAAGATTAAACGAGAACTTACCAGTTTGAAGTTTGATCTGTATTTTATGAGGAGTTACGATGAGGGATTACGTGCCCTCCGCTCCCACCCTCATTATATGGATCAAACTAATAAATTGATGTCTCCTTATCTTTACTATGTTTACTTCAAAATAACTGTGTCTATCTGTGATTCCACACCGCTGCTTGGAAGTATGCCGCGCCTGCGCACTGAGCGGGTTCTTCACGTAATCCCTCATCGTAACTCCTCATAAAATACAGATCAAACTTCAAACTGGTAAGTTCTCGTTTAATCTTACTATTTTATTTTCTGCAGTTGTATTCTTTAGAGTCAAGTTACACAACATGGAAACTGACCCTTCGGCCCAATTTGTCCATGCCAACCAAGATGCCCCGTATACACTGGTCCCATCTGTCTGAGTTTGGCCCATATTCCTCTAAACTTTTCCTATCCATGTACATATCTAAATTCCTTTTAAATGTCGTGATGGTACATGCCTCAACTACCTCTTCTGGCAGCTCATTCCATATACCCACCACCTTCTGTGTGAAAAAGGTTCCTGTTCAATCTTTCCCCTCTCACCTTAAACCTACATATGTCCCCTGGTTCTTGATTCCCCCCCCCCCCCACCCCACCCCACACCCACATTTTGCACTCCTGGGAGCAGACTATCCCTTCCTGACTGGGCAGATGGACTGTGGAGGAATCTAGAGCACCAGGAGGAAGTCCAAACTGTCACAGAGATACAGTGCAAACTCCACACAGACAGTAGAGCTTCAACCCCGATCACTCAAGCAGTGAGGCAGTCGCTCTACCAGCGCTGCCACTGTGCCACCCTTAAAGGACAGAGTTTCGAGTTTGAAAATACACTTCTAGATTACTTGTGGGAGACTTTAATCCAAGACATCTCTATAATTACTAGGATGTTTGTAGGACTTGAGGGCCTGAGCTGGGAGACCTTAATCCAAGACATCCCTAGAGGTTGAGCAGGCAAGGACTTTATTCCTTGGAGCGCAGGAGGGTGAGGGGTGATCTTGTAGTGGTGTATAAGATCTTGAGGGGAATAGATAGGCTAAATGGACGGAGTCTTTAACCCGGAGTAGGGGAATCAAGAACCAGGGGACATAGGTTTAAGGTGAGGGGGGGAAAGATTTAAAAGGAGCACGAGGAGCAACTTTTTCACATAAAAGGTGCTAGGTTTATGGAATGAGGTGCCAGAAAACATAGTTGAGGCAGGTATGATCACAAGATTTAAAAGGCATTTGGACAATGGGGTTTATGGGGAGGTGGGACAATCGCAGTGGGACTACTGCAGCTTAGTTTAGTTTAGTTTAGTTTAGAAATACAGCGTGGAACAACACTTTGGCCCACCGAGTCCATGCCGGCCAGCCGCACATTAACACATGCTGGGGAAATTTACACTCATACCAAAGCCTATTAACCGACAAACCCTGTACGTTTTTGGAGTGTGGCAGGAGACCGAAGATCTCGGAAAAAACCCATGCCGGTCACGGGGAGAATGTACAAACTCCGTACAGACAGCACCCATAGTCAGGATCGAACCGGGTCTCTGGCGCTTTAAGCGCTGTAAGGCAGCAACTCTATCGCCGCCCACCGTGTCGCGGGGTCATCTCGGTTGGCGTGGGCGAGTTGGGCCGAAGCACCAATGTTGTCTGTGCTGTATGACTCTCTGATTGACTCTATGACTGAGATTTGATGTAGATTTGATGCTGAAAATGCGCAAAAGCGGGGCGAATGCCGGATAGTTTTAGCAACTGAATCTGTTCAAATGTTTCATCCCTTGTAGGAATTTGACTTCATGATTTACAACAAGGCACGCTGCAAGGATCCGTCATACAAATTACTTTATTATGGTTTTGTGTTATGTTTTTATATAAATACCATCAATACTCTCACCGCTGTAACAAATCACAGTCGTTCTTTCAAATCACTCATGCACTCTATTTTAAGAGTCCCAACTGAGCCAACAGTCACTGTGTACAAGGGTTTCCCACACAGGTCATCTGTATCAGATGTACTTTCCTATGCCGACTAACAAGATCAATTCCTCCAGAGATTATCCAGGTCAATAAAAAGCGTACGTTTTTAAACTATTTATCAGAATGGGCGGCACGGTGGCGCAGCGGTAGAGTTGTTGCCTCACGGCGCCAGAGGCCCCAGTTTGATCCTGTCTGTATGGAGTTTGTGACCACATGGGTTTTCTCTGGGAGCTCTGGTTTCCTCCCACACTCCAAAGTTGTACAGATTTGTAGGTTAATTGGCTTGGTATGATTGTAAATTGTCCTCAGTGAGTGTAGAATAGCGTAAGTGTGTAGGGATCGCTGGTCCATGCGGACTCGGTGGGCCGAAGGGTCTGTTTCCGTGCTGTATCTCTAAACTAAACTAAACTAAACTAAACTAAACTAAACTAAACTCAGAGCATGATTGAATGCCAGAATAGATTTGGCCTATGGCCCTCTAACTCCCTCCTATCCAAATATATCTGTCCAAACGTCTTTTAAAGTTCATAACTGTATCTGCTACTGTAGCTTATGACGGCATGGTGGTGCAGTGGTAGAGTTGCTGCCTTACAGTGCCAGTGACCCGGGTTCGATCCTGACTACAGATGCTAACTGTATGGAGTTTGTACATTCTGCCTGTGACCTGCGTGGGTTTTCTCCGGGTGCTCTGGTTTGCTCCAGCACTCCAAAGACGTACAGGTTTGCAGGTTAATTGGCTTCAGTAAAGATTGTAAATTGTCCCTAGTGTGCAGGACAGTGCTAGTGTATGGGGATCGCTGGTTAGCATGGACCCAGTGGGGCGAAGGGCCTGTTTCCACGCTGTATCTCTAAACTAAACATCTGCTGACAGCTTATCACAGGCTACCCTTGGCTGTAACTAGTTCCCCTGAGGTCCATCTTATATCTTTCCCCTCGTACCTTAAGCCTATTTACTTTAGTTTCAGAATCTTCTACCCTGGGAAAAAGACTATGAGCCATGCCCCATGATGTTGTACACCCCATTACTCAGCCTCCTATGCTCCACAGGAAAAAAGTACCAGTAACATTATTGAACCTCTCCCTATAGCTCATGTCCGCAAATCCCATTGAATTTCTTCGGCACCCTTTCCAACATAATGACATCCTTTCTTATCAAAAGGGGGTGAGGAGGAACTTCTTTAGTCAGCGGGTAGTTAATCTGTGTAACTCCTTGCCACAGAGGGCTGTGGAGGCTGTCGGTGGACATTTGTAATGCAGAGATAGATAAATTGTTGATTAGAATGGGTGTCAAGGGTTATGGGGAGGAGGCAGGAAAATGGGATTAGGCAGAGATCAGCCATGATTGAATGGACTCGATGGGCCGAATGGCCTAATTCTACTCCTTTCACTTGTGAACTTGTGAACTTCCTGCAGCTGGGTGACCAAATCCGCACACAATACTCCAAGTGTGGTCTCGCCAACGACCAAGGACTACATAGAATTCATACTTTTGCTTAATTTTGATACTAATACTGAGTGAAAAATCTTGCCCATGCCAGCATTGTATCCAGACAAAGGGTACAAACTATAGCTGCATATTTGACGTACTTCAGGAATAAGGGCGATGGATAGAGATCCCGCTCTATCTTTGTAAAATTAAACGTTGTGTTCGTAAATATTTTGCGCCGACAGCAATTAATGACTTGGTTTAATCAGTCATTTGACAGCGGGGTTTCCATTATTGGAGGAAGCTGTGTAACGGTTATATTCAGCTTGTGGCAAATACCTGACCTCCAACGTATCCCACCCACAAGTTCCCAATCACTTCGATGCCCCAGATGGCAGCTGCTCAATTAAAACTTTTAATAATCAGTGGCATGTGAGTCACAGTTGATGAACAATTGAATTTTTAATTGGGATTTTTCGAAAGCTCAACTATTCCCCGTGGGATAGTTTGTACATCACGTAGGCTGCATTAATCGTACAGTTTAGCTCCAACCAAACGCTTCTCAGAAATAATAAAAAGATTAAAAATAATTATTTGTTAACGACGTTACAGTCAATTCTAGCAAACACAAAGTCAACCACAACCACATAATTTGTAGTTCCCTTTATTTGTCGATACTGGTAGCATAGGTGGTGAGAGCAGGGGGTGTGTGGGAAGGAAATGTAGATGCTGTTTAAACCTGAAGATTGACACAAAAAGCTGGAGTAACTCAATGGGTCAGGCAGCATCTCCGGAGAAGGAATGGGCGATGTTTCATGTCGAGACCGTTTTTTGCATAGCTTTCATTCATTTGTACTATATCTCTCTACGTCATCGTCTATATCTCCCGTTTCCCTTTCCCGTGACTTTCAGTCTGAAGAAAGGTCTCGACCCGAAACGTCACCCATTCCTCTTCTGTCCCTGCTAAGTCACTCCAGCATTTTGTGTCTATCTATGAAGTTGGTTATTGTCCTTAGCATATGTTTGTCCTTAGCATAAGCATTAATCAGTTTAGATTATACTTTGGCTCTGGGCTTGGTTTTCTTGGTTGAGCGTATTTCCTGGTGTTATAGCGTGTAATTTATGTTTTAATTGTAATTTGGTCATGAGAATTTTCCCTTCTAACAATACCAACAATATTGACAACAATTGCAGTGTGGTTGGAGGCTTTATATTGAATAAACTTATTTTTGTGCCATGGTTCCATATTTGGAAGGTATCAAAATTGGTTTGGAAACAAGGCTCTAGACTTGGAATCGTAAATCCCCCAAATCAGAGACCCTGTCAATGATTCAAGGCTGGCACATACATATAATTCAAAAAAATGTCGAATTATCAGAGGATCAGATTGTCAGTTAAGAATCGAAATCCATCTGTTCCTCATAGAACATCTCATGATATGTGGAATGGACAAAATTATCTCCATTAATAACTCCTAATCAACTTAATTGAAACCAAAATATATATATGTCTGTCTGTCTATCTATCTATCTATCTATCTATCTATCTATCTATCTATCTATCTATCTATCTATCTATCTATCTATCTATCTATCTATCTATCTATCTATCTATCTATCTACCTATCTCAGATTGAACCTGGGTCCCTGACACTGTAAGGCAGCAACTCTACCACTGCGCCACTGTGCAGCCACAAGCTGGTATTATAGTCAAAAGTTATTCTTCCTGCTTGAAGTGTACATCGCTTGGTCAAATGAGTTTTGCCGAGTTTGCCCTTGACTCATAGTCGCAGGTGATGAATCTGTGGAAATCATTTACACAGAAGGCTGTGGAGGCCAAGTCAATTAGTATTTTTAAGGCAGAGATAGATAGATTCTTGATTAGTACGGGTGTCAGGGGCTATGTGGAGAAGGTAGGAGAATGGGGTTAGGAGGGAGAGATAGATCAACCATGATTGAATGGCGGAGTAGACTTGATGGGCCGAATGGCCTAAATCTGCTCATATCAGTTATGAACTTATGATTTATATACATTTGAAACAAAATGTTTGTTTTGCACAAAATTTGCACTAGAAATGTGGCACAGAACTCACTCCAAAGGGTGGAGTTGCTTACGTCAAAAATGCAACAGTTGGATTTCTGGCAGAGTGTTCAATTTCATGTTAGCTGTGGGTGTTCAAGTGATCAAAAAACGCCTGAGGATATCAGGTTTATTTATATGAATAAATATTTTCTCATGTATCATCTAAAACTTAATCCACAGGTACAATCCCTTACCTGTAATTGATCCAGGCTTGTCCCTTTCTTAGCAATGGGCTTGGACGCACTATCTCCTTTACACAAACAGAACTCTTTTAATTCTTGGTGGACTAAAATGCTGGAGAAACCCAGTGGGTCAGGCAGCTTCTATGGAACGAAGGAATCAAGGAATAAGAATTCTTGCATTCTTAAAGAATCTCCTGAAATATACAGACTTAAGAGACTGCAGACAGTGGAAACATGAGCAAAAACAAAGTGCTGGAGGAACTCAGTGGGTCGGACATTATTTGTGCAGGGAAATAGATAGACAATATTTCAGATAGAAACACAGAAATAGAGAAAATAGGTGCAGGAGGAGGCCGTTTGGCCCTTCGAGTCAGCACCACCATTCATTGTGATCATGGCTGATCGTCCCCAATCAATAACCCGTGCCTGCCTTCTCCCCATATCCCTTGATTCCACTAGCCCCTAGAGCTCTATCTAACTCTCTCTTAAATCCATCCAGTGACTTGGCCTCCACTGCCCTCTATGGCAGGGAATTCCACAAATTCACAACTTTCTGGGTGAAAATGTTTTTTCTCACCTCAGTCTTAAATGGCTTCCCCTTTATTCTACGACTGTGGCCCCTGGTTCTGGACTCGCCCAACATTGGGAACATTTTTCCTGCATCTAGCTTGTCCAGCCCTTTTATAATTTTATATGTCGGGACTCTAAGGCGGCACAGTGGCGCAGCGGTAGAGTTGCTGCCTTACAGCGCCAGAGACCCGGGTTCGATTCCACGGAGTTTGTACGTTCTCCCTGTGACCGCGTGGGTTTGCTCCGGGTGCTCCGATTTCCTCCCACGTGCCGAAGACATGCAGGTTTGCAGGTCAATTGGCTTCTGTAAATCGCCTCTAATGCGTAGGATGGAACTAATATGAATGGGTGATCGTTGGTCGATGTTGGCCAAAGAGCTTGTTTCCACACTGTATCTACAAACTAAACCTCAAGCTAAACTAAACTGAACCAGCTGGCTCACGCTACCTGTGGAATCCTGTCTCAGTGGGAGACGGAGGCTTCTGCAGAAGAATGATTGAGAAAACAGGCAGATGAAAAGGCATCTCAACATCTGGATATCCATAGACAGACTCTGTGATGGTAATTACAGCTGCCATCTCAATAAATAATCTGATCTAAACCAGACTTGGTGCTGGATGGCACATCAGTAGTTGTAAATTACTGATACTGTCCAGTGGGAAACAGATATGAACATATAAATCACACATTTTGTGACCTGAATAAACTTAATGAAACAAAATTGACGCCATATCTACTTCCCGCCTGGCTGTGATAGTGTGGATTCACCCTTGCATTGGCAGAGGGAGTTCATAAAATATTGCTGCACAGAAAGAGGTTATTAGTCCATTGCCCCTTAGCTTCTGTGTGTTTTTGCACAATTTGGGTCAATCGCTCGGTGCTGTTAAACCAGGGGCCATCCTCTGCAGCCCTGCTGAGAACAATCTCATTGATCTCAGCTGATTTTCTCATCTCTCCTGTCTATAAACAGCCATCGTACATGATTGTTTCGTCACTTGCCTGCCCCTTGTCGGCTCACCCAGTGGGGCACGGTTCAATCAGTTTAGTCTAGTTCAGTGATACAGCATGGAAACAGGTCCTTCTGCCCACCGAGTCCACGCTGACCACTGGTATCCTACGCATAAGGGATGATTTACAATTTTACCAAAGCCAATTAACCTACGAACCTGTACGTCTTTAGGGTTTACGTCAGCTAAGTACATGTGGCCCTTGTGGCTAAAGGGATCAGGGGGTATGGAGAGAAGGCAGGTACAGGATACTGAGTTGAATGATCAGCCATGATCATATTGAATGGCGGTGCAGGCTCGAAGGGCCGAATGGCCTACTCCTGCACCTATTTTCTATGTTTCTATGTTTCTATGGGTTAATTTGATGTTCAAGAAGGAACTGGAGATTCTGGGAAATCGAAGGTAGACAAAATTGCTGGAGAAACTCAGCGGGTGCGGCAGCATCTATGGAGCAAAGGAAATAGGCAACGTTTCGGGACGAAACGTTGCCTATTTCCTTCGCTCCATAGATGCTGCCGCGCCCGCTGAGTTTCTCCAGCAATTTTGTCTACCTTGGGTTGATTTGATATTCAATGACGACCAATGAAAAACATAATCTGCTTTCTACCTATAGATTCCAATGATAACTGTCCATAAAATGGAAGACAATAACATGGTAACTTGCTCTTTCAATTACGTTTTATCTTATTCCAATCCAGTTTTTTGTGGGTTTTAATCATACCATATGATATAGGAGCAGAATTATGCCATTCGGCCCATCGAGTCTGATCCACCATTCAATCATAGCTGACATTTTTCCCTCTCAATCTCATTCTCTAAGCCATTTATATGGTTTATATGGTTATTTACAATCAAGAACCTGTCAATCCCTGCTTTAATAATGCCCAATGTATTGGCCACCACAGCTATCTGTGGCATCTCTAAAAAACACCCATTGACTTACCTTCCACCGCCGTCTCCGGCAATGAATTCCACAGATTCACCATCCTCAGGCTAAAGAAATTCCTCCTTATCTCCAACCTGACAGGTTTTCAAACAGGTTTTGCTTGCATGAAGGCTGCCACGATACGATACGATAGAACTTTATTTATCCCAGGAGGGAAATTGGTCTGCACACAGTCATAAAAACACAACAAGATACAAGAAACATGAAGTTAGAGTGACGAGTGGAAAGGATTGAGGCATAATATATATGTTGTATTATTCTTGTGCAAGTACACATAACCAAGGCAGACAGGGTTTCACTCTCATTCATTCACTCCCATCGTTCACATGGTGGCAAACTTTACCGAGAAATAATTGAAGTGGCTTTGAGTGGCTATTCCCATGACTTGAGAAATTCACTGAAGCTGCCATGAATTGATCATTAATTTGGCATTTTAACCAATGCCGTTTCCGTGCCCACGAAACTTGAATGCCCTTTATTATTTTACGCCAATTATTATTTTATGCTTCAGTGCAAGGAAGACAGACACAAAATGCCAGAGAAACTCAGTGGGTCAGGCAGCACCTCTGGAGGAAAGGAATAGGTGAGACCCTTCTTCGGGACGAGACCCTTCTTCAGGCTGCGGGTCAGGGGACAGGGAAACGAGAGATATAGAAGGTATCTAGAATAAATGAATGAAAGACATGCAAAAAGCAACGATGATCCAGGAAAGGTGGAGCCCACCATCACCCATTGTATTTTTTTTTAGTTTTAGAGGTACAGCGTGGAAACAGGCCCTTTGGCCCACCGGGTCCACGCCGACCAACGATCCCCGCACGTTAACACCATCCTGCACACAACACACGAGGGACAATTTTTACATTTTACCAAGCCAATTAACTTACAAACCTGTACGTCTTTGGAGTGTGGGAGGAAACCGAAGATCTCAGCGAAAACCCACGCAGGTCACGGGGAGAACATACAAACTCCGTACAGACAGCACCGGGTCTCCGGCGCTCCATTCGCTGTAAGGCAGCAACTATACCGCTGCGCCACCGTGCCGCCCATTGTTGGCTGTGGTGGAGGTGATAATGAGTTATACAGACAGTGAAACTCAACAGGACCACAGTGAAACTGGTACGTTGACCAGGGTGGGGGAGGGATGGAGAGAGAGGGGATGCACCGGATTACTTGGTCAGAGTAAGCAGTATTCACTGCCAAATCTCCTCAAGGTGTCCATTGCAAGAACTGGTTTTCACCCAGTAACTGGTATATATAACATGTATGGCTCTCATATATTTTAGAATGCACGTATATGAGATATTACTGGAGGGTGAACCGAGGTGATGCCTCCAGTGCTTTCAGGTAGTCTGCAGGAGGCGCCCCCGGGCCACAAGGATGGCCGGGCGAGGAGAGGGAACTGCTCCAGTACATTGAGCATGCGGGCCGACTTGGCTTTGGACTTTGACTAATGGGACCATAAATGGCGGCGCCCACTTGTGTAATATATGTACGGTGGCACAGCGGCAGAGTCGCTGCCTTAAAGCGCTTGCCATGCCGGAGACCCGGGTTCGAACCCGATTACGGGTGCTTGCCCGTACGGAGTTTGTACGTTCTCCCCGTGACCGCGTGGGTTTGCTCCGGGTGCTCCAGTTTCCTCCCACACTCCGAAGACGTACAGGTATGTAGGTTGTTTAAGAAGGAACTGCAGATGCTGGAAAATCGAAGGTACACAAAAATGCTGGAGAAACTCAGCGGGTGTAGGTTAATTGGCTTTGTGTATGCGTAAATCGACCCTAGCAGTAGGATAGTGTTAATGTGTGGGGATCGCTGGTCAGTGCGGACTCGGTGGGCCGAAGGGCCTGTTTTCACGCTGTATCTCTAAACTAAAAACAAAACTAAAAAATATGCTGGAAGTATTTCACTATGCAGTTGCACATGTGAAGACAAAGCACTGTTGACTATTGATGCGATTGTACACAGATATCCGTATCCTTACAAACTGGAACATAGCCACATTTTACTGCTATGCTTCACTGATTTCCAGGCCTCTGGAGATGGTATGTGAGTGTTGCTGTGTGAAAGTGTGAGATGGCTGTTTACCAAGTAACTCTGCCAATGTTTATATACTCAGGTACTTAGAATGAGATGCTAATGCGATTTCAGGCAGGAAGTCAGTCTGATTCGACTAATCTGATACCCGGTGGGAATGTATTGAAAAGCAATATGTTTCATTTAAAACCTTAAAAAACCTGTGAATAATAATAGACACAACAAATTGCTGTCAAACCCAATTCATAAGTTCATTAGTTCATTCTATCAAGTCAACTCTGCCATTTAATCTTGGCTTTTGTTTAAGAAGGAACTGCAGATGCTGGAAAATCGAAGGTAGACAAAAGTGCTGGAGAAACTCAGCGGGTGCAGCAGCATCTATGGAGCAAAGGAAATAGGCAAAGTTTCGGGCCGAAACCCTTCCTCAGACTGATGTAGGGTGGGAGAAGAAAGGAAAAAGAAAGAGGAGGAGCCCGAGGGCTTAGGGAGAGCTGAGAAGGGGAGGAGACAGCAAGGGCTACCGGAAATTGGAGAATTCAATGTTTATGCTGCTAGGGTGCAGACTGCCCAATGTGAGGTGCTGCTCCTCCAATTTCCGGTGGTGCTCACTCTGGCCATGGAGGAGGCCCAGGACAGAGAGGTCGGATTCGGAATGGGAGGGGGAGTTGAAGTACTGAGCCACCGGGAGATCAGGTTGGTTAATGCGGACTGAGCAAAAGGATTTGAGTATAGGAGCAGGGAGGTTCTACTGCAGTTGTACAGGGTCTTGGTGAGACCACACCTGGAGTATTGCGTACAGTTTTGGTCTCCAAATCTGAGGAAGGACATTCTTGCCATAGAGGGCGTACAGAGAAGGTTCACCAGACTGATTCCTGGGATGTCAGGACTTTCATATGAAGAAAGACTGGATAGACTCGGCTTGTACTCGCTAGAATTTAGAAGATTGAGGGGGGATCTTATAGAAACTTGCAAAATTCTTAAGGGGTTGGACAGGCTAGATGCAGGAAGATTGTTCCCGATGTTGGGGAAGTCCAGAACAAGGGGTCACAGTTTAAGGATAAGGGGGAAATCTTTTAGGACCGAGATGAGGAAAACATTTTTCACACAGAGAGTGGTGAATCTCTGAAATTCTCTGCCACAGAACGTAGTTGAGGCCAGTTCATCAGCTATATTTAAGAGGGAGTTAGATGTGGCCCTTGTGGCTAAAGGGATCAGGTGGTTTGGAGAGAAGGCAGGTACGGGATACTGAGTTGGATGATCAGCCATGATCATATTGAATGGCGGTGCAGGCTCGAAGGGCCGAATGGCCTACTCCTGCACCTATTTTCTATGTTTCTATGTTTCTATGAGCGGAGGTGTTCGGCGAAACGATCGCCAAGCCTACGCTTGGTCTCACCGATGTAGATCAGCTGACATTTAGAGCAGCGGATGCAATAGATGAGGTTGGAGAAGATGCAGGTGAACCTCTGCTGCATCGGGAACGACTGCTTGGATCCTTGAATGGAGCCAAGGGGGGAGGTAAAGCGATCTTGCCTGATCTATTTCTCCCTTCTCATCCCCATTCTCCTGCCTTCACCCCAATAATCCCTGACACCCATACTAATCAAGAATCTGACCACCTATCCAGTCCAGGGAGAACAAAGGAGGACCTGGCGTGTGGGGACCACAAATGGAATGTGTTAAAAACGGTTTGTGTTAAAATGGGATGCCTGTAACCTTGTCGACGCCCTTTATGTGGTGACTCTTTGCATACCTTGGGTAACAAATATCACTGAGACTTGTCAGAATGGGTGATGTTTCGGGTCGAGACCCTTCTTCAGACTGAGAGTCAGGGGAGAGGGAAACACATTTAGAAGGTGGTGTATATGTGTGAGTGATAAGTTGCTATGTGTAATAAAATCAGTTTACTGTGTGTGCTCTGAGTTCATTGCAGAAAGGTAGAATCTAGACTCCTCAGGTTAGCAGATGCGGAGGTATTCAGTAGAAGACACATAGAACAAATGAATGAATGATCGACTGGGCTTATATTCATTGGAATTTAAAAGGATGAGTTCTTATAGAAACATATAAAATTCTTAAGGGATTGGGCAGGCAGGAAAAGTGTTCCCGATGTTTGGGGGAGTCCAGAAACAAGGGTCACAGTTAGGCTGAGATGAGGAAAAACCTTTTCACCCAGAGAGTCGTGAATCTGTGGAATTCTCTGCCACAGAAGGCAGTGGAGACCAATTCACTTGATATTTTCAAGAGAGAGTTAGATTTAGCACTTAGGGTTAACGGAAAGATCTGAATCAAAAGATTCAGGGAGAAAGCTGGAATGGGGTACTGATTCTGGATGATCAGCCATGATCATATTGAATGGTGGTGCTGGCTTGGAGGGCCGAATGGCCTACTCCTACACCTATTTTCTATGTTTCTATGAAAGATATGCGAAAAACAAAGATGATTCTAAGGCAAGGTGGAGCCCACAATGGTTCCATCTTCGGTGTTTATTTTTGAATATACTTCCTCCACAAAATAATTCTCTGCCCCGTTTATTTGAGAATGAAATGTTTTGAGAGATTCATTCAGGTTTGAGTCGCTGTCCGACTGTAGGAGATGCCAAAGAGGGTTGTCGCAGGCTTTCCCCTTCTGACTTGAAACTGTCAGCAATTCTGTCCCAAATGAATAGTGTTCTGTTGGGATTGCTTCATCACTTAGCAATGTGCAATCACCGAATGATTCTGCCAAGCATGACATTGGCGATGAAAGAAATAATTACTAGTCAGGGGGCTTTGGTCAGCAAACAATCGCGGAACCCTGGTAATTTAATAAGCTGTGTGCCAAAAACACGGCAACAATGAGAATTAAATGAGAATGTTGTCCTTTTGTTGGAGTTGAGGGAGGAATTTGTGGGTAACTTAACCAAGATATATATTTTTGAATAGGACTACGTTCTTCATCAGATGCACGGAGCGCTTAATAGCCACCCACTTTCAAAATCACCAGCAAAATAAAATCATGAGAAATTTGGGTAAACATTGTAAGAGCCTGGCTTGATAGACACAAAATGCTGGAGTAACTCAGCAGGACAGGTCAGCATCTCTGGAGGGAAGGAATGGGTGGCGTTTCGGGTCGAGACCCTTCTTCAGACTGGGAAACTAAACTGGCTGACAACTGATTTAGTTTCAGTTTCAGTTTAGTTTACAGTCACGTGTAAAGAGGTAGAGTGAAAAGCTTTTGCTGCGTGCTACCCAGTCAACGGCAAGACTATACATGATTACAATCGAGCCATTAAAGGCCTGTCCCATATAGGCGTCATTTGCGCGTCACGCAGACGGCGCGCAAAGATTTTGTACGTCCCAAAATCCTGGGGCGCCGCGCGCAACCGCGCATCACTGCCTACGTCACCACGCACCATGCGCGCGTAGCGTAAATGATGCACAAATGACACGCAAGTGGGACAGGCCCTTTACAATGTTTAGAGACACGATAAGGGAATAGCATTTTCTATAGAGGTACAGGAGGAGGTCCAGCTCCTAGCAGCATGGTGCGCTGACAACAACCTGGCCCTTAACTCCAAGAAGACCAAGGAGCTCATTGTAGTCTTCAAGAAGTCTAGGGGTGGCACGCACACCCCCATCCACATCAATGGGACGGAGGTGGAACGTGTTTCCAGCTTCAGGTTCCTGGGGGTCAACATCTCCGATGACCTCTCTTGGACCCACAATACCTCAACTCTGGTCAAGAAGGCTCATCAGCGTCTCTTCTTCCTGAGGAGACTGAAGAAGGTCCATCTGTCTCTCAGATCCTGGTGAACTTCTACCGCTGCACCATCGAGAGCATCCTTACCAACTGCATCACAGTATGGTATGGCAACTGCTCTGTCTCCGACCGGAAAGCACCGCAGAGGGTGGTGAAAATTGCCCAACGCATCACCGGTTCCTCGCTCCCCTCCATTGAGTCTGTCCAAAGCAAGCGTTGTCTGCGAAGGGCGCTCAGCATCGTCAAGGACTGCTCTCACCCCAACCATGGACTGTTTACCCTCCTACCATCCGGGAGGTGCTACAGGTCTCTCCGTTGCCGGACCAGCAGGTCCAGGAACAGCTTCTTCCCAGCGGCAGTTACACTACTCAACAATGTACCTCGGTGACTGCCAATCACCCCCCCCCCCACTCCTCCCACAGGAAAAACACTATGTCTGTATACATGTAAATAGATTTATTTATTGAAATCATATTCTATGTCGCTCTTCCAGGGAGATGCTAACTGCGTTTCGTTGTCTCTGTACTGTACACTGACAATGACAATTAAAGTTGAATCTGATCTGAAAGAGAAATTAGGTTAAATATCTGTGGTTTGAATGTGTTGATCAGTGCAAATCTGTTTTAATACCGTTCAATAATAAACACATGAAGACTCTGCATGGAAAAACACCAATTTCTATTAAAAGAACCGTTCCTGCTTTCGCTGACTGGTTCACGGCCTTTTTTGAAGTTATCTTTCGATTATCAGACTAATGGATCAAGGCAAGATTGATGAAGAAGCTTTGGCAGAACAAGGGCTTTGCCTTCTTGATGAACTCAGCATAAACCATTGGTGAATAGCCCGGGGGTCAGCTTGATTAAAACATTTTTTTTTTTTTTGGCCGATCTTCAGCATTTAGTAGCCCGTGTGAGGGATCGGATCTGTGGGCCCAGGGACGTGTGGAGCTGCTGAAGCAGTCAGACACTACTAGGGAGCCCCGGGGGGGGATTCAAAAAACCCTTGACAGTGCTGAGAAATGTGTCAATGGCTCTTCAATGGACTGAACTGATTACAAGGGGATATACGTTTTTTTGTCATTTTGCATAACCTAGCAGCCGTGCTCTTTCATACTGGTCTGAGATTTAGCACTGCCCCCCTTGCAAACCCACAACGTAGACACTCAGTGCCCCTATGGTGAAAGAAACAAACAATGATTAAATGTGTGGGAAGGAACTGCAGTATAATCTGGAATTTAGAAGGATGAGAGGAGATCTTATTGAAACATGTAAGATTATTAAGGGTTTTGTCACGCTAGAGGCAGGAAACATGTTCCCGATGTTGGGGGAGTACAGAACCAGGGGCCACAGTTTAAGAATAAGGGGTAAGGTATTTAGAATGGAGACGAGGAAACACTTTTTCACACAGAGAGTTGTGAGTCTGTGGAATTCTCTGCCTCAAAGGGCGGTGGAGGCCGGTTCTCTGGATACTTTCAAGAGAGAGCTTGATAGGGCACTTAAAGGTAGCAGGCTCAGGGGATATGGGGAGAAAGCAGGAACGGGGTACTGATTGTGGATGATCAGCCATGATCACATTGAATGGCAGTGTTGGCTCGAAGGGCCGAATGGCCTAGTCCTGCACCTATTGTCTATTGCAGATGCTGGTCTTACACCCAAGATAGACACAAAGTGCTGGAGTAACTCGTCTGGTCAGGCAGCATCTCTGGAGAAAATGAATAGGTGACGTTGCGGGCGGAGACCCTGCTTCTGACTGTTTAAACGCTTATCCCGTTTACTTGAGGTTTGTATGGATTTTCATCAGTTACACTAGGTTTCCGAAGGTGGCCTCCAAGAATACATTAATCAATGTCTGTCTATCTATCTATCTATCTATCTATCTATCTATCTATCTATCTATCTATCTATCTATCTATCTATCTATCTGTCTATCTATCTGTCTATCTATCTATCTATCTATCTATCTATCTATCTATCTATCTATCTATCTATCTATCTATCTATCGTTATATGGATGGGAAAGGAATGGAGGGTTATGGTCTGAGCGCAGGTATATGGGACTAGGGGAGATTATGTGTTCGGCACGGACTAGAGGGGTCGAGATGGCCTGTTTCCGTGCTGTAATTGCTGTAATTGTTATATTGTTATATTATTATATTATCTATCTATCTATCTATCTATCTATCTATCTATCTATCCACCTCTCCAGGGTGATTCTGGACACCCTATTTATACATGGATTTACAAAAATATCAAAGTGCATAGGCCTATGTTCTCATTTTTCATAACACCGCAGATAGGAATTGTGTTTTAACATGATGGGAACATGGGATATGAAAAAATACACTGTGATAGAAAGCTCTCTCAAGAACTGTAATCATCAAAAACTGAATGTCAATGTACCAACAAAAGGAACTGAAGACGCTGGTTTATGCCGAAGAGAGACACAAAATGCTGGAGTAACTCAGTGGGTCAGGCAGCATCTCTGGAGGAAATGGATAGGAGACATTTCAGGTTGGGACCCGTCTTGTGAATTTTTGTTCAATTTGGGAGCTGTAAAACTGCAAATTCCATTGAATTTCATTGCCCTGAGAGATGAGGGTGGTTAAATCCACTAAAGAATGCATGATCAATTATTTAATCGATCTGTACACAGGTAAAAATCAAACACTATGGCGACTTCCCGATATCAGCCTGTGAAGACGTCCTGTACCTGGTAAATCAGGACTTTACGGATTCAAGTTCGTGAGTTTATTGTCATGTGTCCCTGATAGGACAATGAAATTCTTGCTTTGCTTCAGCACACAGAACATAGTGGGCATTTACTACAAAACAGATCAATGTGTCCACATACTGATTACTGGTGGCTGTGGTGCCTGGATGGCACCTGTTATACAGAGACTTTGTGAAGGAAAGTGTGCAATGGCATTCCCACTCACCTGTTCTACCTCAGTAAATCACCTGTCTCGCTCTGTAATTGATTTATGACGCAATTTGAGTGTATTAGCATTCAGGCTCCAATTTCACCCTCCAGCAGTTTAGTAATCTCAGGAGGTGTGGTGTGAACAAATACTGCAATATAACCATGCCTTCAAGATTGCCATTGTCGATTATGTACTTGGACAGTAATTCCTAGGCTTGTTGCTCAAGTAACTTAAGACTTTTGCCTCCATCACAGTGGGGAGATGCCTGGTGAACTCACTGTGGTGGATGTTAATTCATGTTTATTGTGTGTTTTGTTATTTATTATTATTATATGTATGACCGCAGGCAACAACATTTCGTTCAGACCGAAAGGTCTGAATGACAAATGAAGGAATCTAAAGGAATCTAAATCTAAATCTTAGATGCTCTTAGATGCAGTATTGAGAACTGACCAATTCTCGTTATAATGGGAAATGGATTAATAGTGATATAAACTATATTGGTGGTGCAGCGGTAGAGTTGCTGCCTCACAGCACCAGAGACCTGGGTTCGACCCTGACTACGGGTGCTGTCTGTACGGAGTTTGTACGTTCTCCCTGTGATCTGCGTGGGTTTCTCTGAGAACTTCAGTTTACTCGCACACTCTAAAGACGCACAGGTTTGTAGATTAATTGGCATAAATGTTAAATTGTCTCAAGTGCGTGTAGGGTAGTGTTAATGAGAGGGGATTGCTGGTCGTGGGAGACTAGGTGGGCCAAAGGGCCTGTTTCTGTGCTGTATCTCTAAACTAAACTAAACGGAACTAAGTAAACGTTCGTTGTTTATTTCCATCAAATGCCTACGTCAGGAGGTCAAGTTACGCTCATTGGCATCAAGCCAACTATCGCCGCCTGGTGCCGAAAAGTTTTGAACATTTCAAAAGTCCAGCAGCGACCAGAAAAATGGCACGATTCTTTGGGTGACCGAGGAGACTACGCAAGACCATACAGGCAACACCCCGGCGACCATGTGGCGACAGCCTAGTCTAAAAAATCGCCTAAGTGGGACAGGGGCATTACTTACCTTCCTTCGGTGCCCTCATGGTCGGCTGCAGGAGGTGTCCCCTGGGGCTGGATGATCGAGACGGACGGAGGCCCTGCAACAGCCTGGGGCTCGCCTAGATTGGGCACCGCTCCAGGAGACCGAGGGCACGGGCCAGGCTGGACTGTGAAATTAGCGGCAAAACCTGGCGACTCTTGCATGCGGTCTCGGTGGACTATTTCTATGCACTTTGCATTAGTTGCCGATTGTGCTCGGGTATAACGATACTTTACTGAAATGCATGCAGAAAATGAATTTCACTTTATGTCTGTACATGTGATAATAAAGAACCATTGAACCATATTCAACCAGAGATCACTGAACCGGAGACCCGCGTTCGATCCCGACTATGGGTGCTGTCTGTACGGAGTCTGCACGTTCTCCCCGTGACCCAGTGGGTTTTCTCCAAGATCTTCGGATTCTTCCCACACTCCAAAGACGTACAGGTTTGTAGGTTAATTGGCTTGGTATGAATGTAAAATTGTCCCTAGTGTGTATAGGACGGTGTTAGTGTGCAGGGATCGCTGGGCGGTGCGGACTCGGTGGGCTGAAGGGCCTGTTTCTGCGTTGTATCTCTAAACTAAACCAAAATATTTCTACTTGCTGAAGTTGTGATTGGGATAGATCTCTTTGAAGTTCTTTCTTTGGGCAAAGTCCTCTTCTCCCAACCACTTCTCTATCCTCTCTGCTGCCTGCACTTGTCCTACAGCCATCAACCGCAATGAAACTATTTTGAGGACAAAGTCATTCAGAAGTCAACTTTGGCTGAGGCTGAGAGTTGGGGGAGGGGGAAGCTAGAGATATAAAAAGATACAAAGAACAAATGAATGAAAGATATGACTTTCAGTCTGAACATGGGTCTCGACCCAAAACGCCACCCTATTCCTATTCTCTGGAAATGCTGCCTGCTGAATTTAGAAGATTGAGGGGGGATCTTATAGAAACTTACAAAATTCTTAAGGGGTTGGACAGGCTGGATGCAGGAAGATTGTTCCCGATGTTGGGGAAGTCCAGAACAAGGGGTCACAGTTTAAGGATAAGGGGGATGTCTTTTAGGACTGAGATGAGAAAAACATTTTTCACACAGAGAGTGGTGAATCTGTGGAATTCTCTGCCCCAGAAGGTGGTTGAGGCCAGTTCATTGGCTATATTTAAGAGGGAGTTAGATGTGGCCCTTGTGGCTAAAGCGATCAGGGGGTATGGAGAGAAGGCAGGTACAGGATACCGAGTTGGATGATCAGCCATGATCATATTGAATGGCGGTGCAGGCTCGAAGGGCCGAATGGCCTACTCCTGCACCTATTTTCTAAGTTTCTATGACCTGCTGAGTTACTCCAGCATTTTATGTCTGTCTTTGGTTTTAAACCAGCATCTGCAGTTCCTTCCTGCTCATATAAGTGGGACTGTGGTCACAAAATACTTCTTACAATAGCCTTAAATCAGTTCACAGATGAGCATAATTTATCATTCACAAACTAGATCCAAGTATTAGATTAACATGTTAGATTATTTCTCGGAATCTGTCAGGGAGTTTTGTTTTGATTATTGTGCTCCTATTTGAGTTGCTTTATGGTGTAGACTAGAGCATTGCACCTCATTGACTTGCACTTGTGTTACATTGTAAACTGCTCGGAAACGGGTCAAGATTGCACAGCAGAATGTAATCGTCTCAATCTTGCCACCTCCAATAAAGCAGAACAAACAAAACACAGGTTGCTTGGCGAAACACCCTTCGCCCCCCCTCCCCCCCACTCCCCACCCCCAGCTTTTCCTCCCATCCCCCCCTTCTCCACCCCCCTTCCCAACAAAAAAACAAACCCTTGTCCCCCAGTTTTTTGCTCTGAATACAAATGATTGTACATTTCCCAAAATCCACATTTGCAGATTTGGACGCAGAACAAACTCTGGTCCCAAAGAGGGCGGCTCAACAAAAGGCTTTCACTTCCACTTTCAAAAGTCCCAAGCTGAATTAACAAAGGCATCTGCAGCCACTGAAATGTTAATCGCTGCACCGACAATCGTTGTCTGTGATGATAGAAACAGTCAAGTAATGAGAAAGTATTTGTCCGAAAACATAAACCTCTTTAAAACCATCAGAAAGTAACGATATGACTGCCAGCATAACATCAGAGAAACCTTGTTTGTGCCTTGATTCTTACTTTGTGTGTGTGTGTGTGTGTGTGATGTTGCGTCGGCTTCGAAGTGACGATCTCAGTCCTACAAGAACATCTTTGTTGTCCCGTTAGACTCGGGCTGTTCATGGGCGATGAGCTCAGTTTGCACATGTCTACTTTTTGATCTTGAAAGTCTGGGACGTTTTTTATGTTGGGATGCTAATAATTCAGATGGTGTTTTCTTGCAGCCTTTGCCGGGCTCTTTGATTTATGGTTGCACAGCGGGTCATGTGTCAACAGGGCCTTAGTAGTCACAGTACAGTCTGTGTCACCGCTGATGGATGAGATTGTAAACCACCTCCCTTCGGGGAGAAAGAACAGTCCTGCATCAGCCTTCCAGTGGGACGCAAACGGAATAATTTAATTTTCATGGCCTTTGTAAATCTTTTCATCGATGTTGCAGATAAAACAATGTCAACGTTTCATAAGATTGAAAACTTCATTACTGTGTGAATTCTGCCAGAAAACCATTGCTCTGTTACTTGGTTTGCTTATTTCCGCTTCACATTATATAAGACGCTACGAATTGGAATGAAATCAAGTGTTAATGTTTCCATTGCAACACTCCCACTGTAAACCCACAAACCTCCTCCTGCTATTTTCAGATGTTGGGCTAACATATGATGAACATTTGACGGCAAGCCTATACTCGCTGGAGTTTAGAAGGATGGTGGGGGGGGGGGGGGGGTGAGGAGGAATTCCTTTAGTCAGAAGGTGGTGAATCTATGGAATTATTTGCCACAGAAGGCTGTGGAGGCTACGTCAATTGATATTTTTAAGGCAAAAATGGAGAGATTCTTGATTAGTACGGGGGTCAGGGCTTATGGGGAGAAGGCAGGGGAATGGGGTAGGTGTGAGAGATAGATCAGCCATGGTTGAATGGTGGAGTAGACTTGATGGGCCAAATGGCCTAATTCTTCTCCGATCACTTATGACCTGATGTACATTTTTTATTGACAGCCTGCAGTATCTGTCACAGGGATAGGGCACTGTTTGGACCATTTGCTGGTTTGACAATTACTCTGGGCCTGATCAAGATTCAACATAATGTGTTCATAAGTGATAGGAGCAGAATTAGGCCATTCGGCCCATCAAGTCTACTCCGCCATTCAATCATGGCTGATCTATCTTTCAATCTTAGCCCCATTCTCCTGCCTTCTCCCCATAACCTCTGACACCTGTACTAATCAAGAATCGGTCTATCTCTGCCTTAAAAATATCCACTAATAGCCTCCACAGCCTTCTGTGGCAATGATATCCACAGATTCACCACTCGCTTTAGTTTAGTTTAGTTGAGTTTAGGTTCGAGATATAGCGCAGAAACAGGCCCTTCGGCCCACCGAGCCTCTGCCGACCAGCGATCCCTGCATATTAACACTATCCTACACACACCAGAGACAATTTTTACATTTATACCAAGCCAATTAACCTACAAACCTGCGCATGTTTGGAGTGTGGGAAGAAACCGAAGATCTCAGAGAAAAGCCACAAGGTCACAGGGAGAACGTACAAACTCCATACAGACAACACCCATAGTTAGTATCGAACCCAGGTCTCTGCCGCTGTGAGGCAGCAACTCTACCACTGCGCCACCTCAAATTCCCACAACTTATGAATTCACCAAACTTGTGCTTCTTAGAAATCATCTTCAGATTTGCTGCCGAATCTAGAGTAAAAATAGACTTGGCTTGTAAAATCATGGCTTGTAAAATCAGTGATGAGGTGTCTTTGTGACACAAAAAAAAGACTTCATTGTCTTCTTCAAATTACAGTGACCGACTGGAAACAAAGGAATCTATTTCTTACAGACGATGCTTGATTCATAAACTGACCTTCATATGACATTAATAGGTTTTACTGACTCTATGTTCTTGTACTACAAATATGGGACCTTCTGCACTCTGTGGAGTCAATGGAAGGGAGGTTGATGATATGGCTGTATCATTGTGGATCAGACAGCAGATCCATTGGACTCCACCACACAAAGCCAGTGGACACGTGGCTGGTTTGTTGATGCAAACTAGAAGCTCTTTATCAAGCTGTTTCTGCCCACCACGGCCAAGCCCCTGCTTTCTTTCCCATATCCAGGCATTGATAAGTATTTTAAAGTCTTTTACACGGTTTAAAACAAGCTAACTATCTTATCAAAGTAAAATGACAGTGAGTTTTTTTTTAAATTTGGCCACAATCAACTTAAATCTAGAAACAAGGAACTACAGATGCTGGCTTGCACAAAATGACACAAAGTGCTGGAGTAACACCTAAAATGGATAGGTGGCATTTCAAGTCGGGAGTCAGTCTGAAGAGAGGTCCCAAAACAAAACAAAACAGCACATATCCCTGTTCTCCAGAGATGCTACCGGACCTGCTGAGTTACTCCAGCATTTTGTGTCCTTTTGTTTTTAAATTCATTTTTTCCTCCATATAAAAGTCTGATTTAAATTTGGATTTCTATAATTGTTGACAAATCTTTAAAATAATAATGTTGAAATAACCATAAGACTTTCATTTATTCAAGTGATTTCACTTTGATCATCATTGCTGGCTTTGCTTTGTCCTTTTGCATACTTTTCATTCATTTTATTCTTTGTTCCTTTACATATCTCCCGTTTCCCTCTCCCCTGACTCTCAGTCGGAAGAAGGGTCTCGATCCGAAACGTCACCTATTGCTTTTCTCCAGAGATGCTGCCTGACCTGTTCAGTTGCTCCAGCTTTTTGTGTCTATCTTCGGTGCAAACCAGCACCTGCAGTTCCTTCCTGCACAGTCCCTCAAGTCTACTCTGCCAATCAATAAGGTCATGGCTACTCTAACCTTGGTCTCCACACTGCTTTCCGATCTCTCCCATATCCCTCAGCTCCCTTGCAATGTAAATGTACGTCAATCTCCAACTTGAATGCTAACAATGATCTATTCTACATTTGCCTTGATTTTCCTCTCCTTTGATGCCTCGTTTTCACACCTTACCCTTCCACACGTCTCCGTCTCCCCTGACTCTCAGTCTGACGAACGGTCTCGACCCGAAACGTCTCCCCTGACTCTCAGTCTGACGAACGGTCTCGACCTGAAACGTCACCCATTCCTTCTATCCAGGGATGCTGCCTGACCCGCTGAGTTACTCCAGCATTTTGTGTCTATCTTCGGTGTAAGGGTTTCTTCCGACACCCTTGAATGTATTCACTGTTTCCACTCCCCAGCTTCCGAGGGTAGAAATTTTACAGAGTCACTAGCCCCTGAGAGAACAAGTAAGTGAAGCAAAGTGAATATAGAATGCAACATGCAATCTGATCCCAAGCTTTAAGCTCCATGCTACCTATTGGCAAGAATATTTTTATGAGTGACAAGTTATTACATTTACTTTTCCCTCTCTACAAAAGAACAGATTTAAAGTTGGACGCAGTTCCAAAACTGCCCACAAACTTCGCAACAATGATGTTGAAGTGACCATAAGATTAGGAGCAAGTTAAATTATACGATGCTGGCAGATTGTTCAGCTGTGAATCATGGAGTGACAGCGAGAGTGGAGGGATGATTGAACGGCGGGGTAGACTTGACGGGCCGAATGGCCTAATTCCACTCCTATTCCTTATGACCTTGTATTCACTGGAGTTTAGAAGGATGAGGGGATCCTTATAGAATTATAGAAACATATAAAATTATGAAAGGACTGGACAAGCTAGATGCAGGAAAAATGTTCCCAATGTTGGGCGAGTCCAGGACCAGGGCCCACAGTCTTAGAATAAAGGGGAGGCCATTTAAGACTGAGGTGAGAAAAAACTTTTTCACCCAGAGAGTTGTGAATTTATGGAATTCCCTGCCACAGAGGGCAGTGGAGGCCAAGTCACTGGATGGATTTAAGAGAGAGTTAGATAGAGCTCTAGGGGCTAGTGGAGTCAAGGGATATGGGGAGAAGGCAGGCACGGGTTATTGATTGGGGACGATCAGCCATGATCACAATGAATGATGGTGCTGGCTCGAAGGGCCGAATGGCCTCCTCCTGCACCTATTTTCTATGTTTCTATGTTTCTATGACCTTATGAGTCATAAAGTCATACAGCGTGGATACAGCCCCTTCAGCCCAACTTGTCCACACCGACCAACATGTCCCATTTGCACTAGTCCCACCTGCCTGCGTTTGGCCCGTATCGCTCTACACCTGTCCAATTCATGTACCTGTCCAGATGTTTCTGAAAAGTTTCGGCGGCTGGCAGAAGGTAAGACTGTTCGATGAGCTGTTGTAACTTTGTCGGCAGCAGAAACGTGGCGACACTTGTGCACTGCCTAAGTATGGTTTTATCGGGTTGGATGCAAAACAAAGCATGTCGATGAACCTTGGTACATGTGACAGTAAAGTACCATTGAATCATTGAAGATACAGGGGGCAGATTATAGTTTTCCACAGTGTAGCACACCAGTTCCAAAGAAAAATTCCAATGTCCACAATTAGTCGAGGAGATTCAGACAGTACCCTAGTTTATGGTCGGATCTTCTTTTATTCTGCTGGCTTTTATTCCACAATGGCATGGTGGCGTAGTGGTAGAGCTACTGCCTTTTACAGCGCCAGAGTCCCGCGTTCGATCCTGACTACGGATGCTGTCTGTACGGAGTTTGTACATTCTCCCCGTGATCCCGTGGGTTTTCTCCGAGCTCTTCGGTTTCCTTCCACACTCCAAGGACATAGAGGTTTGTAAGTTAATTGGCTTGGTGTAAATGTAAATTGTCCCTAGTGTGTGTCGGATAGTGTTAATGTGTGGGGATCGCTGCTCGGCGTGGACTTGGTGGGCCGAAGGGCCTGTTTCCGTGTTGTATCTCTAAACTAAACTAAACCAGTTTTACCAATGCAGATTATCAACTCATTAATCTGATAGTGGGAGCTTGCTGGTCATACAGTTGCTGCTGTACTCTACTTTTTATGGTATCTGGAGTCTTATTTTAGAGATACAGCGCGGAAACAGGCCCTTCGGCCCACCTAGTCCATGCCAGCCATCAATCCCCCGTACACTAATTCTATCCTACACACGACGGACAATTTACAGAAGCCAATTATCCTACAAACCTGTGTGTCTTTCGAGTTTGGGAGGAAGCCAGAGCGCCCGGAGAAAACCCGCGCGCTCACAGGGAGAACGTGCAAACTCCACACAGACAGCACCCGAGGTCAGGATTGAACCCGGATATCTGTTGATGTGAGGTAGCGGTGGTGAAGTTACTTGAGGCTTTTCCACCGACTAATATAATCATGGATGATCTGTAATTTAGCTTTATCTGCAAGCCGTCAATTCATACCCTCAAAACCTTTAACTAATAAAAACGTTACTAACTTCAGTCTTGAGATCGTTTACAACATTTTGAGTGTGCGAACTTAAACACCAGGGGAAAATGTTTTCAATGGTGATTAAATTTAAAAAGTAACTCATTGGCTGTGAAATGCTTTTGAATCTTGCAAGGTCATGAAATAGCCAAACCAAGTTTGTTTTCTGCCTTCTTGCTGCGTAGGTTCATATGGAATTGATTATATTCGGCATGCCAAAAATGTTTTCTTTTGCAAAAATGTTTTCAAAACGTTTCAAATTTCAACCATACTCGAGCAAAGCCAAGTTACAGCTGTTTGTTCAGCTCGATCTTGATGAACAACATAGGAAGCTACTGCTGGTTCAATCTGATGGATTCCACGTTCAATGCAGAGTAGGGGCTGCAAAGAGAATAGCACAGGAACGGGCCCTTCGACCCACAATGTCCGTGCCGAACATGATGCCAAGTTAAACTGATCCCATCTGCCTGTACGTGATCCATATCTTTCTATTCCCTGCACTTCCACGTGCCAAATAAAGTGCCAACCAAAGTACCTGCTTCAGCTAGTCCCATTTTTCTGCATTTGACCCTTTTGCCACCAAACAATTCCTCTCCAAGAACCTGTCCAAATGTCTGTTAAATCCACCTAAAAACCTTCACGTCTTTGGGATATGAGAGGAAACCAGAGCACCCGGAGAAAGTCCACCTGGTCACAGGGAAAACATACAAACTCCATACAGACAGCACCCTTAGTCAGGATCTAACCAGGGTCTCTGACGCTGTGAGGCAGAAACTCTACTGTTGCCGCCCCTCATTCTCCTATAAGTCTCCTCCTCCTCCACAGCCTATAAGTCAGCCTCCTTCCCAAACAACTCCAAAGACGTACAGGTTTGTTGGTTAATTGACTTTGTATGAGTGTAAATTGTCCCTCGTGTGTGTAGAATCGTGTGAATGCGCGGGGATCGCTGATCAGTGCGGACTCGGTGGGCAGTAGGCCCTGTTTCCAGGCTGTATCTCTAAAATTAAAAATTAAAACTGCCCCCATTAAACTGTTTTCAATCCAAAAAAAGTCACAGGATCACAACACGCAGGAACAGCTGCACGGCAGAAGGAAAAACTCCAAAATCCCTGTTGATTTGTAAACCTTTTGCTTTATTAATGGCTTCGTGAGATAACATGGCTACACTACACAAAGATTGGCTAAATGTCAGTAAGTCCAGGTCACAGAAGATTTGAACGATCTGTCACCGATCCAAGTAGACCACAACCGTACTCCGAATTGCTTGCGAAATTTGTTCCCTTTTAAGTTTTAATTTCGATTTTCTATTGGATAATGCCACTTATCCAATGTATATTGTAATTTATACAAATCAGATCAGTAGTCTGTACGAGTTGAAATTATCAGGAATCCACATCAGCAGCAACATTTCCCAGCTGTCTTTTCCCATGAGGAGCTCATTTGCTACAAGAAGCTCATGATTCATTCCATTTCCCTAATTCTCTTTCCATGACCTGGGTTATCTTCATCATCGTGAAGTGATGATCCCTCGGTCGGTCTAACGGGCTACTTATGAAGTTGCACAACTCAGATTTCAGATTAGTTTTGTTGCCATATTGATTGAGTGAAAGATGCAGCATTGAAGCAGGCTCTTCTGCCTGCCGTGTCCACACTGACCAGCGATCACCTGCTCACTCGTAGAGACAGAGAGTTGTACAGTTGTGGAAACAGGCCCAACTTGCCCAGGTTGGACTAGTGTAGATGGGGCATGTTGGTCGGCGTGGGCAGGTTGGGCCGTAGTTTCCACTCTGTACAACTCTATGACTGGGGTTATTTGCTGAACACCACTAGTTAGGTGCTGGATAATTTTGGTCCCTTCTATAGCTGTTGGAAATAACAGTGTGTCTGAGCTTCTTGGGTCAGGAATGGGCATGAAAGGCCGTGCTCGAGTCTGATGTCAAATTCTGAATGCATCCCTTGAACTCTATCAAAGTAAGGCCCAATGCAAATTGGAGGAACAACACCTCATATTTCACTTGGGCAGCTTACACCCCAGCGGTATGAATATTGATTTCTCTGACTTCAAATAACCCTTGCATCCCCTCTCTCTCCATCCCTCCCCCACCCTAGTTGTCGTACTAGTTTCGCTGTTGGCCTGTTGAGTTCCACCGTCTGTATAACTCATTATCACCTAGCCCACAGCCAACAATGGACCATTGTGGGCTCCACCTTTCCCTGATCATTGTTACTTTTTGCATATATTTCATTCATTTTTTTCCATAATCACCGTCTATATCTCTCGTTTCACTTTTCCCTGACTCTCAGTCTGAAGAAGATTCTCGACTTGAAACATCTCCTATTCCATTTCTCCAGAGATGCTGCCTGGCCCGCTGAGTTATTCCGGCTTCTTGTGTCTATCAACGAGACGCTGTTTTGCGTGCAATGCGACAGGCTGCAATTGGAAAGTACATTAAATTTGACATTCTTGTGTATGTTCAAAGTATTTGTTCTGTAACAGTAAGAGCACAGTCCAAAAATATTCTAACACAGCTTTGATACAGTCAGTATACATAGATTCTTGGAGCATTAAACTCTGGCAGGCAGCGTGTATGGAACGAGCTGCCAGAGGAGGTAGTTGCGACAGATACTATTGCAACGTTTAAGAAACATTTTGACAGGTACATGGATAGGACAGGTTCAGAGGGTTATGGGCCAAACGTAGGCAGATGTGACAAGTGTAGATGTGGCATGTTGGTTGGCGTGGGCAAGTTGGGCTAAAGAGCCTGTTTCCATGCTGTGTGGCTGTATTACTCTTTGACTCCATGGCCCTCAGAAGTTCACAAGTTATAGGAGTAAAATTCGGCCATTCAGTCCATCTACTCTGGCTGATCTCTGCCTCCTAATCCCATTTTCCTGCCATCTCCCCATAACCCTTGGAACCCGTTCTAATCAAAAACGTGTCTATCTCTGCCTTAAAAATATCCACTGACTTGGCCTCCACAGCCCTCTGTGGCGATGAGTTCCACAGATTAACTACCCTCTAACTAAAGAAGTTCCTCCTCACCTACTTTCTAAAAAAAGCGCCCTTTAATTCTGAGGCTATGACCTCTGGTCCTAGAGTCTCCCACCAGTGGAAAAAATCTTTCCACATCTACTCTATCTACACCTTTCATTATTCTGTAGGTAATAAATAAACAAGGGACCACATGGGTAGCAGGGATGTTTTGTTTAGACAATAGACAATTGGTGCAGGAGTAGGCCATTCGGCCCTTCGATCATCCACAATCAGTACCCCGTTCGTGCCTTCTCCCCATATCCCCATATCCATATTGATCTTTTAGAGCTCTATCCAACTCTCTCTTGAAAGCATCCAGTGAATTGGCCTCCACTACCTTGTGAGACTGAGAATTCCACAGATTCAAAACTCTCTGGGTGAAAAAGTTTTTCCTCATCTCTGTCCTAACCCCTTATTCTTAAACTGTGCCCCCTGGTTCGGGACTCCCCCAACATCGGGAACATGTTTCCTGCCTCTAGCATGTCCAATCCTTTAATAATCATATGTTTCAATAAGATACCCACTCATCCTTCTAAATTCCAGTGTGTAGGAAAATAGGTGCGAACACTATCGACACTGAGATTGTCTGAAAAGCACAGATTTTGTTTTGTACATATTATTATTCTGAACAAAGTCCACTTCCTGGGGGGGGCGGGGGGGCGGGGGGGAGGGGGGGATCCGTTCTTATCAGAACTGCGTATAACACGAATCTAACTCCCTCTTGCTATATTTCAGAGGGAGTTAGATGTGGCCCTTGTGGCTAAAGGGATCAGGGGGTATGGAGAGATGGCAGGTACAGGATACTGAATTGGATGATCAGCCATGATCATATTGAATGACGGTGCAGGCTCGAAGGGCCGAATGGCCTACTCCTGCACCTATTTTCTATGTTTCTATGAATATAGGTGTAGAGGGTGAGAACGTCTGAAGTGTGCTTGTTCTGTTTTTATTTTGTATTTATTTTTTAAATTCTGAATAAAGTCTTTTTTTTTAATTTTTATCGGTTCTTGTCAGTACGGGATATGGCACTAATGAACGTATAGACGGTGCGAATGCCTGAAAGAGGCTTTGCACAGTTTTCGCTTTGTAAATATACTTTTTATTCTCCATAAAGTTTATTTTTCCGAGACAAAAAAAAAAGAAACAAATAATTGGCACTTCACCAGGTCAGAGCAGGAACTGAACGGAAGCTTCCTCTGGCTCCTGTCCATATTGCAACAACCAACAGACTCTGCGGGGATCAAAGCAGATGAAGACAGGCGCTATTATCCGCCACTTTATAAAATCGCATTATTAACAGCATGCCGGTTATAAACGATGGGAACGGTGCGACTGAAATGCACCAATATTCTCAGCGTTGCTTCCAAATCTTAGAGTTCTTTAAAATGATGAGAGGGATAGACAGAGTTGACGTGGATAAGCTTTTCCCATTGAGAGTAGGGAAGTTTCAAACAAGAGGACATGGCTTGAGAATTAAGGGACAGAAGTTTAGGGGTAACATGAGGGAGAACTTCTTTACTCAGAGAGTGGTAGCTGTGTGGAATGAGCTTCCAGTGGAAGTGGTGGAGGCAGGTTCGATTTTATCATTTAAAAATAAATTGGATAGTTATATGGACGGAAAGGAATGGAGGGTTATGGTCTGAGTGCAGGTAGATGGGACTAGGGGAGGATAAGTGTTCGGCGTGGACTAGAAGGGCCGAGATGGCCTGTTTCCGTGCTGTAATTGTTACATGGATGGTTATATGGTTATCCCTCCGTGAGCTTGTCCCAGACTGACTCGGGAATCTCGGCCGGATATGTGCGCTCATACATGCTCTCTTCCCCATGTCAGGTGTTTCTCTCCTCAGATGCACGCTCTGAGCCAATGTGCCGGAGCGCCCGGAGAAAACCCACGGAGGTCACGAGGAGATTTTCGTTGACCTCCGCACATATTCAGTGAACCCCGCACTGCCACGCAGCAGCTACCCACTGGTCACCTACATACCTGCGCCTATCCAGCAACACTATCTGGCCAAATGTTGCATCTACAGTTTTCTACAATATACCCCTGCTCCCATCACCTCTGTACAAAGTAACCTCTCAATACTTAGGGCGGCACAGTGGCGCAGCGGTAACCTTGCTTCCTTGCAGCGCTGGAGACCCGGGTTCGATGGTGCTGTTCGTACGGAGTTTGTACTTTCTCCCCGTGACCTGCGTTGTTTTCTCGGTTTCCTCCCACATTCAAAAGACATACAGGTTTGTAGGCTAATTGGTTAGGTATAAGTATAAAAATTGACCCTAATGTGTGTGAGTAGGATAGTCTTAATGTGCGGGGAAGGGATCGCTGGTCGGTGCGGACTCGGTGGGCCGAAGGGCCTGTTTCCTCGCTGTATCCCCAAACCAAACTAAACTAAATATCATAGCCAGGTTCCACACAGCAAATGATGCAAAGTGCTGGAGTAACTCAGCAGGTCAGGCAGCATCTCTGGGGACCATGGATAGGTGACGTTTCGGCTTCATATCGAAGATCCCAACTTGAAATGTCACCTGTCCATGTTCTCCAGAGTTGCTGCCTGACCCGCTGAGTTACTCCAGCACTTTATCGTCTTTTTTGTGTAAACCAACAACTGCCGTTCCCTGTGTCCACGCTGTCCCAAGACCTTAGTTACATTTGCATTATCCTTCCCTGGGTGAGCTGACTTGCACACAATATTCCAGAGGTGATCTCACTCGTCAAGCTTTCCTTTTGAACATTGACCACCGAGCGAGCTGCCAGAGAACAGCCAGTGAATGCCTTTTCATTAACAACGTCAAAATCCTAGGAGTCTCAAGAATGTGATTGGCAATGGTTCATGTTAGCATCTTCCTGAGGAGATGGGGTTCCATGAACCATTAATAAATGCTGGCTTTGATTGTGATTTTCATATTTCTCAGGCTTTAGTTGACATTTCGCATGGAATCCCAGATCTAAAATTATACCTATTCACCTTTACCGCTTTTTGCTCCTTAAATGTATGTACACATCTCGACTAACAATGCCTTCACAGCTAATGGCTTGGCTTTAAAATCGTAAAGGTTGTACACTAAAACATTATAACAATTATAGGGCCGCACAATGGCACTTGCACCAGGGTCTCTTGCAGCGCCAGAGACCCCGGTTCGATCGGTGCAGTCTGGACAGAGTTTGTACGTTCTCCCCGTGGCCAGCGTGGGGTTTCCTCCAGGTGCTCCGGTTTCCTCCCACACTACAAGTTTGTAGGTAAATCGGCTTTGGTAAAAATTGCAAATTGTCCCTAGTGTGTAGGATAGTGCTAGTGTACGGGGCATGTTTCAGCACTGTATCTTTAAACTAACCTAAAAAAACAAAACTAAATTATACTAGAACAAGTGAGACAACTGCTCGTCATCGGTTTAAATGCAGGGCGGGATTTATTTGTGACACAATAAGAGTTTCATTTTGATGCTGACAATGTATCCTGTAACAAAGGTCAAACTATGTAATTCCTATTAGTTTAGGCTTGTCATCTTTTAAGAGACCATTTCTCTATAGAAAAGGACGAAGATTCAATTAATTTCCCACTAAATGTCAATAGTTGAATCCAGTACAGAGTAGACCAAATTTGAGATTAAATCAAGGATTCTTAGTTGCAGCTTCCATGTTACAAGAAACATTGCGAAGATTAAAATTAAATTCTATTGCAACATTCGTATAAATCTTGCCTTCAGATTAAACCAATCATTTGGGTGGCACGGTGGCGCAGCGGTAGAGTTGCTGCCTTACATAGAAACATAGAAACATAGAAAATAGGTGCAGGAGTAGGCCATTCGGCCCTTTGAGCCTGCACCGCCATTCAATATGATCATGGCTGATCATCCAACTCAGTATCCTGCACCTGCCTTCTCTCCATACCCCCTGATCCCTTTAGCCACAAGGGCCACATCTAACTCCCTCTTAAATATAGCCAATGAACTGGCCTCAGCACCAGAGACCCGGGTTTCCCCCCACACTAAAGACGTACAGGTATGTAGGTTTAAGAAGGAACTGCAGATGCTGGGAAATCGAAAGTACACAAAAATGCTGGAGAAACTCAGCGGGTGCAGCAGCATCTATGGAGCGAAGGATATTTTTCCTTCGCTCCATAGATGCTGCTGCACCCGCTGAGTTTCTCCAGCATTTTTGTGAACCGAGTATGTAGGTTAATTGGCTTGGTGTATGTGTACATTGTCCCGAGGTGTGTATAGGATAGTGTTAATGTGTTGGGATCGCTGGCCGGTGCGGACTCGGTGGGCCGAAGGGCCTGTTTCCGCGCTGTATCTCTCAACTAAACTCAACTAGTAGTTGTGTACGAAGGAACTGCAAATGCTGGTCTACACCGCGGTTTCAGTACATCCTTCACGAGTATAACGTTACCACATCCACTGTGAAGGTAGTGTTGCTGGGTGCACAAACAGAGGAGGATCGAACAGGGGGTAAAGCTGAATGATTAGAAGCATCTACAAGTCAGACAGAAAGATCAAAGTTGAGTATTTGCACAGCGGGACATTCTGGTCATTAGCACAAGAAACAGAACGACTTGTGGTGGGGTAATCGCAGGGAAAGCAAGTATCTTTTCTTCGCTTGTCACACTAAATCACGGCAGCCAAGCATAGCGGGAACTGTCGTTTACCAGGAGCACCCTGGCAGCTAAAGAACAATAAACAGGATGGTGACGTTGCCTCCTTACAACGTGAGGGATACCTAATGTTTAGTTTAGTTTATTGTCACGTGTACCGGGCTACAGTGAAAAGATAACACTCGCCCGAAGCATTTTGTGCAGTGTTATTTTACTTACTTATCGAAGATAGACATAGAGTGCTGGAGCAAAGTGCTGAAGGACGGCACCGTGGCACAGCGCCAGAGACCCGGGTTCGATCCTGACCACGGGGTGACTGCAGAAGTTTGTACGTTCTGTGTGGAGTGTGTACGTTCTCCCCATGACCTGCGTGGGTTTTCTCTGGGTGCTCCGGTTTCCTCCCACACTACAAAGACGTACAGGTTTGTAGGTTAATTGCCTTCTATAAATTATCCCTAGTGTGTAAGATAGAACTGGTGATTGTTAGTCGGCGTGGAGTCGTTGTGCCGAAGGGCCTGTTTCCACGCTGTACCTGTAAACTAAACACGAAGGAAGCCCTTTGCACTGTCCACTTGTACATGAGTGAGGTAGACACAGAATGCTGGAGTAACTCAGCGGGACAGGCAGCATCTCTGGAGCGAAGGAATGGGCGACATTTCAGGTCGAGAACCTTCTTCAGATTTTGTGTCTACCTTCAAACCAATGTAGATCTTTGGGGACAGGGTCATTGAGTTTTCCATGAGGGGTCAAGAGCGTTTGTTGCAAGCAAAGATTTCCTCTAATATCTTTGGTTGCAAGTGAGCTGGAGGAATACTAAGCACAGAAGCAAATGAGAATCTGTGGTGGCAAATAACTTGTAAAGAGTGATAGAAAAAACCCAAAAGTCCATAAAGGACAGACGGAGCTATCCCAGTAGCTGGAAGATAGGACGGCTGAATAGATGAATATCAAGGACTTGGCAACAGATTGTATGGCCAAGGCACATTGGTAAGGGATGGGCGGCTCTCCTTCAGAATGATGGGGTGAGCTAAAGATAGATACAACAAGCTGGAGTAACTCAGGGGGTCAGGCAGCATCTCTGGAGAGAAGGAATAGAAGATGTTTCGGGTCGAGACCTTGCTTCATTGGAAGGATGAATATAGCACAAATTCCTGGAGGAACTGAAAGGGTCAGACAACACCTGTGGGAATCCGAGGGGATGGCCAGATCCTGTTTCAGTTAGGACCCGCCGTCGACAGGGTTGGAATGGAACCCTTCCTCGGGAGTGTGAAGTTGGGGGGGGGGGGGGAGATGATATTCGGGTGGGCACCTCCAAAAGTAGAAACCTGGAGCGGCAGCAGAGGAGGGGTCGAGAGAGGGGAGAGCAGGTGGAGTAAGATAACGGGGGGAGGGCAGAACTAAGACCGAGAGCCAGGGGAGAGGGGACCGAGGGACACAAACCAACCTCCCAGATATTGATTCCATTTATACCTCACCGTCACGCTGCCTCGGCAAGGCCAGCAGCACAATCAAGGGCGAGTCGCACCCTGCCCACTCTGCTGGCTTTGCCTGGCACTAAATGCTATTCCCTTATCATGTATCTATACACTGTTAATGGATTGATTGTAATCATGTGTAGGAAGGAACTGCAGATGCGGGTTTAAACCGAAGATAGACACAAAAAGCTGGCGTGACTCAGCGGGACAGACAGCATCTCCGGAGAGAAGGAATGGGCGACGTTTCGGGTCGAGACACTTTCTTCAGACCGGGGAGCAGCGTGTTGCACTTTGTATGAGGCTTTGTGCCAAGGATTTGATTTCCTGCAATGATATGTGAGGCGGTTTAAGTTCAAACAATACAATGAAGTCTGGCTTGGGGTAGATGGAAAAGCAATAATAGGCTTAGCGGGAAACGAAGCAAGTTTCAACGCAAGTGAAAGTGAAGAAAGCAAACAGCCCTCCCTCCTGGGTTAGTTAACCCGTCATTATTCTTGGCGAAAAATATCACACCCTGAGACACTAACCAAACATAAAAATACTCAGCGCAGGCAATAAAACGGGGCTGTTAGGAAGCTATTCGAATCAAAGGTACAGCTTTGCTGAAGGGTGGTAAAGTGTAAATGTACCTCCCGTGGTTACAAAAGCAATACAGAACCCCGCGGGAGATCTGCAGCGCCTCCGATTCCTGTTTACTCGACAAACAGTTGCAGAATAATCATTAATAACTTCAAAGCGTGGTCCTGGAGTTGAAAGCATATTGAAACCTTGTCGAGGAAGGAAGTGCAGATGCTGGTTTAAACCGAAGATCGGCACAAAGTGCTGGAGTAACTCAGCGGGACAGGCAGCATCTCTGGAGAGAAGGAATGGGTGACTAGTCTAAGGAAGGGCCTCGACCCAAAACGTCACCCATTCCTTCTCTCCAGAGATGCTGCCTGTCCCGCTGAGTTACTCCAGCCCTTTTTGTGTCTTGTTTTTGTAAACCAGCATCTGCAGTTCCTTGTTTCTACAGATAATGGATTCGCGAATAATGGAATAGATCGGGTAAACGCACAGAGACTTTTGTCCAGAGTTGGGGAATCGAGAACCATGCGTTTAAGGTGTGGGGGAGGGAGCAGATTTAATAGGAACCTAGGAGGTTACTTTTTTACATTAAGGATGGCGGGTGTATGGAACAAGCTGCCGGAGGAGATAGTTGAGACAGATATTTTCACAACGTTTAAGACAGGTACTTGGGTAGGACAGATTTAAAGGGATATGGGCCAAAATCAGGCAGGTGGGACTAGTGTCGATGGGGCATGTTGGTCGGCGTGGGCAGGTTGGCCAAAATGCTGGAGTAACTCAGCGGGACATGCAGCATCTCTGGAGAGAAGGAATAGGTGACGTTTCGGGTTGGGACCCTTCTTCAGACGCGAAGTTACTCCAGAGATCTTGCCTGACCTACTGAGTTACTCCAGCGTTTTGTGTCTACCTTGGGTATAAACCTGCAACTGCAGTTCCTTCCTACACTGTACTTGTTCTATGTTCTATGTTTAGGTCTTTGACAACGCCTTCCATCCAGACGGGTTTTGAAGTCTTTAAATAAGACAGTTTATCTCCTTTCAATAAATCTCACTCGCTGTCATTTTAAAAGAAATTCGCAAAACTTCCGGATGGTTTTGCTTGAAGGAATAAAAGCCCCCCCCCCCCCCCCCCCCCCCCCCCCCCCCCCCCCCACCCCTCAGTCTCGACTTCATCCCATTTCTTTACAATGAGCTCTGATTTTTCTGTCCAGGCGACTCTTTGAGTACAACAACGACCAGGATTTATCCTTCCCCTCCTACAGTCAGAGGTCATTGAATTTTGACCTTATCATAACTGCACAACAATGGTGCCAATCGCTGTCAAGATAATTATAAACGGGCAAATCAAATCTGGCGGTGGACAAAAATGCTGGAGAAACTCAGCGGGTGAGGCAGCATCTATGGAGCGAAGGAATAGGTGACGTTTCGGGTCGAGACCCTTCCTCAGACTGATCTGCAGTCATGTTGCGAGCGGGAATGTAATAACCCCCCCCACGAAATCCCCTCTGGTTCAATTATGATGCCATGTGGCGATATTCTCTCTCCCGGTTTAGAATGCCTTTTAAGACAATTCATATATGTATATATATTATTTTTTTAAACTTCCATAATCAAATAAGATGTCAAGTCAGCATAATTGGAGACAATAATTAGTTGCATTTATTCTTTCAAATTTTCTGATTTTTTTTTTTTGCACAAAGGTCGAAGAGAAATTAAGTCGCTGTGAGTCAAACTAGAAGAGAGACACAAAATGCTGGAGTGACTCAGCGGGTCAGGCAGTATCTTTGGAGAAAATGAATAGGTCGAGCCCCTTCTTCAGACTGAGAGACGGGGGACAAGGAACCGATAGATACAGACGGTGTCTCACCCGCTGAGTTACTCCAGTTTTTCTTTTTTTGTCTGAGTCTATCTTCCGTTTACATCAGCATCTGCAGTTCCTTCCGACACTAGAATCCAACCAGGGTGGGTTTACACATTTCACATTAAGCGTTGATTACAAGTCATTTTATTAATTTATTGGAGTCAAGAGTGTTAAATTCTCGTACCTACTGCCGGTAACGGAACAAGTTTGCGACATGCTTGCTTGCAGCTTACGGGCCCATTAAAGCAGGATAGCTCAGTAATTATACAATAACCAACAACGCAATTGAGAGTCAATATTGAAGAAAGCTAACGGGCATGTTGGCTTTCATTGCGAGAGGATTTGAGTTTAGGAGCAAGGAGGTCCTACTGCAGTTGTACAGGGCCCCGGTGAGACCGCACCTGGAGTATTGTGTGCAATTTTGCTCTCCTAATTTGAAGAAGGCCGTTATTTCCCGGGATGGCCCGATCGACATATGATGATTGAATGGGTCGACTGGGCATGTATTCACTGGAATTTAGAAGGATGAGAGGGTATCTTATAGAAGCATATAAAATTCTGAAAGGATTGGACAGGCTAGATGCAGGAAAAATGTTCCCGATGTTGGGGGAGTCCAGAACCAGGGGTCACAGTTTAAGAATGAGGGGTAGGCCATTTTTGACTGAGACGAGGAAAAAGTTATTTCTCCAGAGAGTTGTGAATCTTTGGAATTCTCTGCCACAGAAGGCAGTGGAAGCCAATTCACGGGATGTTTTCAAGAGAGAGCTCGTAGCTCTAAAGGAAGCAAGGGATATGGGGAAAGAGCGGGAACGGGGTACTGATTGTAGATGATCAGCCATGCTCACATTGAATGGCGGTGCTGGCTCGAAGGGCCGAATGGCCTACTCCTGTACTTATTTTTCTATGTTTATATGTCTATGTATCTATGATAGTGTAAATGTGCGGGGATCGCTGGTCGGCGCGGACTCGGTGGGCTGAAGGGCCTGTTTCCGTGCTGTATCTCTGAAATAAATCTCTAAACTAAACTGCAAATCTATTGCTAATGCTGTAGTCGTTATTCTACTGCTCTGTAAAACAGATTGTGGTACCTGTTAACATTTAGCGAAGAATGCACCAGAAGGATTAATGAAGATCAAACCATGAATGTGTAGGAAGGGACTGCAGATGCAGGTTTAAACCGAAGATAGACACAAAATGCTGGAGTAACTCAGCGGGTCAGACAGCATCTCTGGAGAAAGGGTCTCGACACGAAACGTCACCTATTCCGTTAAACCATGAGGGTGCAGGTAAAGAACGTGAGGCCAACGAAGCTTTGAAATAAAGGGGTTAAATTTGTTTGAGAACAATCTGTAACGGCGAATGGTGGGAGGAACCGGCCAGGAAATGATAAAGAATTGGCTATGACATCGCTTGAAACGACCACGTGGAAATGCGGGCTTTTACATTTAATGGGGCAAAAAATGTTGCAATAACAATGCCAGTGCCTTATGTATTTAAAGATGAGTGTTTTGGCATAGAGTACTTTATAAAGTCGATGGAGCTCATGCAATCGACATTTTTCTAAACTGGCAATTAAATAGCGTCTGGGGTAGACAAAAGTGCTGGAGAAACTCAGCGGGTGCAGCAGCATCTATGGAGCGAAGGAAATAGGCAAACTGATGGGGGGGGGGTAGAAGAAAGGACAAAGCAGGAGGAGGAGCCCGAGGGCTGAGTGAGAGATAGGAAAGGGAGGAGACAGCAAGGACTAACAAAATTGGGAGAATTCAATGTTCATGCCCCCAGGATGCAGGCTCCCCAAGCGGAATATGAGCTGCTGTTCCTCCAATTTCCGGTGGTGCTCGCTCTGGCCATGGAGGAGGCACAGGACAGAGAGGTCGGATACGGAATGGGAGGGGGTGTTGAAGTGCCGAGCCACCGGGAGGTCAGGTTGGTTATTGCGGTGTTCGGCGAAACGATCGCCAAGCCTCCGCTTGGTCTCACCGATGTAGATCAGCTGACATCTAGAGCAGCGGATGCAATAGATGAGGTTGGAGGAGATACAGGTGAACCTCTGTCGCACTTGGAACGACTGCTTGGGTCCTTGATAACTCAGTGGGCCAGGTAGCATCTCTGGAGAAAATGAACAGGTGATGTTTCGGGTCGAGACCCTTCTTCGGACTGCCTAATTCGGACTGTGTGTAGAATCACGAGAGGAATAGACCGGGTAGATGCACAGTCTCTTGCCCAGAGTAGGGGAATCAGTAACCAGGACAGAGGTTTAAGATGAGGGGAGAAATATTTAATAGGTACCTGAGGAGTTACATTTTCACACAAAGTGTGGTTGGTGAATGGAACGAACTGCCAGAGGAGGTAGTTTGAGGCTGGGACTATCCCACCATTTAAGAAACCGTTAGACAGGTATACATGGATAGGACATATTTGGAGGGATATGGATCAAACGCAGGCAGGTTGGACTAGTGTTAGCTGGTATATGCTGGGAAAGTTGGGCCGAAGGGCCTGTTTCCACGCTGTATCATTCCATGACCCTTTCTGACTATGTCTTCAACCGTTTTGCCATTTCCAAAGACAGAATGCTCCTTCCTCGTTTTCCCTCACTCTCTCAGTATCCTTGGAAACCAAGCGCGGGATAGTTAGCTTATTTAATGTTAGTAGCAAGGCCGAAACATCTGCTATCTCCGGACAATAAAAAAACCATTCAAAGGCAAGTTTAATAAGTCCCCGCCGGGTGGCCCATCAAACTGCCTGGGCACTTTTGAAATGCAGCGTTCCACTCTGTTAGAGTTATAGTGCATCCCTTGTAAATCCACACCAATTATAAAGTGGTCTCCGGAAGATATAGAGTCCTTTGCCTTTAGCCTGCTTGGGAAGGAGAGACCAAAATGTTGCTGCCAAACCTCAGTGTCTCTTTCCATTCTACTTTCAGTACAATAATCATTAAAGTGAAATGAAAGCCGGGTTATATCTACACGTTAATGTATGTGAAGGGAGAAACTGCAAATGCTGGTTTAAACCGAAGACAGACACAAAGTGCTGGAGTAACTCGGCGGGGCAGGCAGCATCTCTGGAGAGATGGAATATGTGATGTTTTGGGGGTCGAGACCCTGCTGAAAGTCAAGGGGAAAGGGAAACGAGAGATGATGTGCTGAGATGTAGAACAATGGATGATGTGCAAAAAAGTTACGATGATACAGGAAATAAGCCATCGTTAGCCGTTTTGTTAGGTGAAAACGAGAAGTTGGTGCGACTTGGGTGGGGGAAGGGTGGAGAGAGAGGGAATGCATGGGGTTCAAAGTGCTGGAGTAACTCAGCAGGACAGGCAGCATCTCCGGGGAGAAGGAATAAGAAAAGTCGCCCTTTGCTTCTCTCCAGAGATGCTGCCTGTCCCGCTGAGTTCCCTCAGCACTTTGTGTCGATCTTTAATTGATGCGATCATTGCTTGACCAGCGGTTACGGCGAATGACACTTTACATATCATACGACGCTCAAAGGAGAATGTATTTAGTTTGTCGCCCAGTGGAACGGCGTTGCTCCGGTTCATGTCATCGCGTTTACAATGAGTGCGGGCAATTGAACACGGAGCGCCGTGCGCTGTGTGTAGCTAACCTCGCATCTTCTGCCAAAGATGGGCTAAAGAAACAAATTATTATTCTCTGCATTGTAACCCCAACCAGACAAGTTATACCCTTTTGTTCGCTTCCTCTGGTAATGTCTCCATACAAGACAGCAGTGAAAATGCCTGATAGGCATTCACACAATGCTCTGGCCGATGAGAATTTATTGACTATTCAACTCAATGAACGGGGCATATTTTTGGCGGGATATGTTAAACAGTGTCAGCACTTGAAATCTGGCGCTTGATAAACTGTAGGTGGTTGTGAACTCACCCACCCCCCACCCCCTCCACCTCTCTCAGCCCTCTCCCCTCCCCCTCTCTCCCCTATCGCCTCTCCCCCCCCAATCCACTTTCCCCCTCTCTCCTCCCCCCTCCCCTGCCCCTCTCCCTGCCCCTCTCTCCCCTCTCTTCTCCCCTCTCTACCCTCCCTCCCCCTCTCTCCCTCCCCCTCGCTCCCTCCACCTCTCTCCCCTCCCTCCCCCACTCACATTCTCCCTCTCCCTTTCCTCCCCCTCTCTCCTCTCCCCCCTCCCCCCCCCCCTCCTTCTCTCCCCTCTCCCCCCTCCTTCTCTCCCCTCTCCCCCCCCTCCCTCTCTCGTCACCTCCCTGCTGCCAACATCACGGCACACAACTCACGGACCGGCCTTTGTGTCTGACTGACACCCACCTTTCAATTTGGACCCTTGACGTGTAATAATTTAAAGAATTCATCTTGGCGACGCAGAGCAATAGGCGATAGTCACCCCACCCCCACCCTCCCCCCCCCCCCCCCCCCCACACCTCTCCTCTCCCCTCTTTACCCCCTCTAACCCCTCCTCTCCCTTACCCCCTCCCCCACCTCTCCCCTCTTTACCCCCCTCTCCCCTCTCCTCTCCCTTATCCCCCCTCCCCCCTCCAACTAACAATTGAACAATTGAAGGGGTTTGTTCTTTAACACAGTGAATAGTGGGAGTGAACAATTTTATTGCTCTTGCCGCCCTTGCTCACTATAAGAGTTGCAATACGTCTTGGTCTGTTTGCCACGGCGGGACAGGTGGCTTAAACTATAGCAATATATGTTGTTCTCCATAATCTTTAGAGGGCGGGCCAAGCAGGGTCCTCGTCATACTGCAGATGAAGGGGGAAGAGTTGAAATGTGGTGTTATGGCAGGTGTCGGAAGGAAAGAACTTAAATAGAACTGTAGAATATCGTAGAATATTTTAGCCAAAGCAACCGAGTCAACGCGAAGTAGGCTTGAATGTAAGTAAACTCCCGTGTGTAATTGGCTCGAATCCCGATTAAGTGTTAGGAAGGAAGTGCAGATGCTGGTTTACACCGAAGATAGACACAAAACGCTGGAGCGATTCAGCGGGACATGCAGCATCTCTGGGCCATTCCTTCTAATGGGTGACATTTGTCCGAAGAAGGCTCTCGACCTGAAATGTCACCAATTCCTTCTCTCCAGAGATGCTGCCTGTCCCGCTGAGTTAGTTACTACAGTGCTGTACAGTGTCTGTAGTGTTGTGGGGGGTAATGGGCTGCCCTGAACACTGGCTGACACATTGTAGATTTCAGCACCACTGCTTATATTCACCAGAGAATGCGCGGCTCTCAATGGATGGGCTGCGAGCGGAGAGTTACCGGGGTTACCTTACCGCTGAAAGATACTAGGCTGGTTCTCTGGTCATCTTTTTCCTCTCGCAGTCAGCGATTTGCATCGAACTCCGCCCGCCTGTCTTCTTGCATTGTCAGTGGCTTTCTGCTCTTTATTTGAAAATTTGGCGGGCGATACGACCATTAAGTCTTTGGAAAAAAAAGCTGTATACCCTTCGTAGGATTCAGACCACAATGTATAGATGAATAGACAAAACATCTGTCGCGAACATTTAACAGCGGAGTACTACTGGGTAACCTGCTTCAGATTCATTTGCGCAAATGGATCGCCAGAAGAAAAAGCGACCTCGACTATTTTGAAGAATATAAAGTGGGAGACTGCAATGTAGTTTCTAAACTGAAAAAAATGTAGGGGATTTACTAATATTGTTAGAAACATATAAACATATAAAAATAGGTGCAGGTGCAGGACATTCGGCCCTTCGAGCCAGCACCCCCATTCAATATGATCACGGCTGATCCTCTAAAATCAGTACCCCGTTCCTGCTGCCTACCCATACCCCTTGCTTCCTTTAGCCCTAAGAACTAAATCTAACTCTCTCTTGAAAATATCAAGTGAATTGGCCTCCACTGCCTTCTGTGGCAGAGAATTCCACAGATTCACAACTCTCTGGGAGAAAATGTTTTTCCTCATCTCAGTCCCAAATGGCCTACCCCTTATTTTTAATATGTTCAAACACGATTAGGTTATTCTCTTGAAGCCAAACACTTGTTCTGGTTTCGAGCCAATTACACGCGGGAGTTTGCTTACATTCAAGCCCACTTCGAGTTGACTCGGTTGCTTTGGCTGAAATATTCAATGATATTCTACGGTTCTATTTAAGTTTTGCTTTTATGTTTCGGGCCACGATAAATATACGCCGTACATTTTAAGTTTATCCCAGTTTCAACATGTGTATAATATCAACTACAAACTAAACAGATTCGCATCACACTAAAACGTTATGCATGCCATCCTGCGAATTTTGTTTTCATTTAATGACTATGTCATCTCCGTTAGACTTTAGAGATACAGAACCGAAACAGGCCCCGTACACTAACACTATCCTACACACTACATACTTCAGAAATAGATGAGCCAGGTCGTCGATATTGTGTCCTGCATTGTTAAGGCGGATATTGACAGGTACTTGATTAGTACGGGTGTCAAGGGTTTGTGTTAAATCTTATTGTGTATTGTGTCTTCTTGTTTAACTGTACCGCTGCTGGCAAATTCATTTCACTGCACCTTTGGGTGTATGTGACGAATACAATTGACTGACTTTGACTTTGATGGGGAGAAGGCAGGAGAATGGGGTTGAAAGGGAAAGATAGACCAGCCATAATTGGATGGCAGAGTAGACTCGATGGGCCGAATGGCCTAATTCTGCTCCTAGAACCTATGAAATTATGCGTCAAGTGGAAAGAGTCAAGAGTGTTTTATTGTTATATGGTTCCAGACAGAACAATGATAAACACATACACACACGCACAAGTACGTACGTACACACACACACACACACACACACACACACACACACACACACACACACACACACACACACACACACACACACACACACACACACACACACACACACACACACGCGCGAATTGTATTAGCAACTAATACAATGCATACACAGTATATGAATCTGGGTCTCCAGAAAGATCTGAAGATGGGTCTCGACCCCAATCGCCACCCACTCCTCTCTCCAGAGATGCTGCCTGTCCCACTGAGTTACTCCAGCTTTTTGTGTGTTTCTACAGTATATTAATAGTGTATATATATATATGTATATATACACACAATATACACACACAAATGCATACACATAAAACAAACAATAACAATGCAAAAGGCAAAACTTATGAACTTACGTGGTGTCTAAATGCTTATTTTAAAGAAGTATTAAATATTTAGGAAATGCTTTTTCTTAAGTGGGCAATGCTTTAAAGGGAAGGATAACAGGAGGGTGTTCGTTCGCTGACATTGCCCTTTTAATGAAGCATGAGAGCGCTAGCGGGGGAGGGGGGGAGGGGGCGTCATGTGTAGAGGCGTGACTCGGGTAGAAGTTGGGAACCAGCTAATTGGCTGTGGGCGAGGAAAGAGCGGCCACCTTTGCGGGTTGATTGGTCGGGAAGGTCCGGGCTCTGGAACAAAAGTTAACCGGAGGCGCAGTGCGGTCAGTGTAAGTATGTGAGTGTTACAGAGGTTGAGTCCCAGGCAAGGAGATAGCGTCGGGACGGGTTACATGTCCCGCGGAATACCAAGTATGCCTGCCCTTTGCTGCGGGCTCCACGGCATTTCTCCCCGCTTATTACCTGTATCAAGTTGTCCAGCTGTTTAAATCGGGATTACGTCTCTCTCTGGGCTTCAAGATGCCTTGGATCACTCCTTTTGCACTTTGGACTTTTCTACTGTCCCTCTGGAAGACGGGATATTCCAATTACTCTGTGGACCAATGCAATTGGAAAGGAAGGTATGGGGGCTATTTTATTTACTTACTGCGCTGTGAATCAGCTTTTTTTTTTTTTTTTTCAACTCGATTTTATTGGAACGATTCGTCAGCAGTCGCGAATGGGACAAAAGTTGCTTTAAAGTTCTTTAGAAATTGCGCCCTCTGCCTGCCGGGGTAAAATTCTGCACCACATTCGCGGTGTTTCTTGTTTGTAAATCATTTTACAAAGTAAAGAGTTTGAAGAATCGTCCCAGCCCGAAACGTCACCTGTCCATGGTCTCCAGAGACGCTGCATGACCCGCTGAGTTACTAACTCCAGCATTTTGTGTCTATCTTTGATATAAACGAACACCAGCAGTTTATTTTTTTTATTACACTGAGTTTGTAACGGTTTTTGTTGTCACTTGGTTGACGAAGAATGAATGTTCCGCGAGGAAGGCTGCGGACAGTGTTGATTACTAAGGGTGTCAGGGGTTATGGGGAGAAGGCAGGGGAATGGGGTTGAGAGGGAAAGATAGGTCAGCCATGATTGCATAGCGGAATAGGCTGGATGGGCCGAATGGTCAAAATCCTGCTCCGATCACTTATGAACACCCTCGAGAGTTTTGTTTTGGCCTGAAGATACCAGGAGAGGATCGTCTGCTGCCAGGTTTTCTGAATGCTTCGTGTATTTCTGCGGTAAACTTCTGCCCGTCAGTCCCACCGACCTGATGAAACCCACCAGGGAAACTCACATCTGCCTGGCTTGTATCAGATGTTGCCTGGGTCCCTATTAAAACGCAATATCGGAGTTCTCGCCCCACATTCCCACCTTACCGGTTCCCCGTGCTGTTTGAACATCGTCGCCATAAACTGGGCCCATACGGGTGTCATGGGTTATGGAGAGAATGGGGTTATGAGGGAGAGATGGATCAGCCATGATTGAATGGCGGAGTAGACTTGATGGGCCGAATATCCTAATTCTGCTCCCATCACTTTTATGTTCTTATGACCGACTGACTCATTTAAAAATCGCATCTGGAACGTTCATAATTTCATCTGGGGACGTCTTTGTTTCGCGTGTGTGGGATGATTGTTTACGGTCATTTGTGGCGGAGCCCCGTGTTGTATTAAATGGGACCCCTTTGTTATATTTGGCGCGCACACTTATTGTTACAATTGTCCCGTGGCATTAAGTTCAGCGATGCGCTGGACGGCAGCGGAATCCCATGCAATCTGCCCCCTCCCCCGAGCGTGGGACTGAGTCCCCACTTAATTCTTATTGTATTTCGTGGGTGAATATCTTTTCTGCGGAGGATGGTGTTTTGGCAGCAGGAGGGAGGTAGGGCATGTAAGCATTTGGGTATCGGGTTAACTAGAGCAGAGGACAAAGATTACAGCCCGCGGGGAGATACTTTGTTATATGTAGGAAGGAACTGCAAATGTTAGAATAAACTGCAGAATCTAACTGCAGTTAGATAGAGCTTTAGGGGCTAGTGGAGTCAAGGGATATGGGGAGAAGGCAGGTACGGGTTATTGATAGGGGACGATCAGCCATGATCACAATGGAATAGCGGTGCTAGCACGAAGGGCCGAATGGCCTCCTCATGCACCTATTTTCTATGTTTCTATAAACTAAACAAGATAGTCAAATCACCTTCACTAGACAGTTTTAAGGGGGCACTAACAGCACGTTAGTATGCACAACACATCCAAGGGTACTGCCCAGTCTGCCGACTACAAGTTCAGAAGAATACTGGTTTACACTGAGGATAGACACAAAATGCTGGAGTAACTCAGCGGGTCAGGTAGCATTTCTGGAGGGAAGGAATGGGTGACGTTTCGGGTCGAGACCTTTCTTCAGACTGAAGAAACGTCAGTCACCCACTCTTTTTCTCCGGAGATGCTGCCTGCCCCGCTGAGTTACGCCAGCACTTTGTGTCTATCTTTGCTACATTGGTTATTCTATGTAACGGGTTGACTTGAGTTGCCCGATCTTTCGTTGGTCAAAAGACTCGCGGTGAACTGCGTCCATCAGCGGATGAAACTTGTTTTAGCTGTTCCTAACTAATTTCCAAGAGGAAAGGTCTCATAACCTAGACTGCGATATAGCTGGTGGACTGAATGAGACGTGAACATATTTCGTGTTTGATTCGCTCATGGTTTGTTGGCCGGTGGAATCGAATATTTGTACTATCAGAGATTTCGATTGTTGTTTGGGCCGAGGGCCAAGTAGTTCTTCCATGATTGGACGTTATCAACTCGGCAGGGTGGCGCAGCGGTAGAGTTGCTGCTTTTCATCGCCAGAGACCCGGGTTCGATCCTGACCCCGGGTGCTGTTTGTACCGAGATTGAACGTTCTCCCCGTCACCTGCGAGATCTTCAGTTTCCTCCCACACCCCAAAGGCGTACAGGTTTGTAGGTTAGAAACATATAAAATAGGTGCAGGAGTAGGCCATTCGTCCCTTCGAGCCTGCACCGCCATTCAATATGATCATGGCTGATCATCCAACTCAGTATCCTGTACCTACCTTCTCTCCATACCCCCTGATCCCTTTAGCCACAAGGGCCACATCTAACTCCCTCTTAAATATAGCAAATGAACTGGCCTCAACTACCTTCTGTGTCAGAGGATTCCAGAGATTCACCACTCTCTGTGTTAATTGGCTCGGTGCAAATGTAAACTGTCCCTAGTGTGTGTAGGATAGTGGTAGTGTGCGGGGATTGCTGGTCGGTGCGAACTCGGTGGGCCGAAGGGCCTTTCCGTGCTGTATCTCTAAACTAAACTAAACTCGTGGGTGAGGGGGTCAGAATTATTAACGTCAGAGGCCATTCCGCCCATCAAGTCTATGCCGCTCCAAGTAGAACAACCTTGTTATTTCCCGTAGATAGATACAAAATGCTCGACCCGAAACGTCACCCATTCCTTCTCTCCAATGGTGCTGCCAGTCCCGCTGAGTTACTCCAGCTTTTTGTGTCTATCCGGTTTAAACCAGCATCTGCAGTTCCTTCCTGCAGTACATTATTCTGACTTTAGCAGCTTAACAGACCTGTAATCGAGTGACACCGCGTGGAAACAGGCCCTTCGGCCCAACTTGCCCACACCAGCCAACATGTCCCAGCTACACCAGTCCCACCTGCCTCCATATCCCTCCAAATCTGATCTATCCATGTTTCTTCAACGTTGGGATGGTCCCAGCCTCAACTACCTCTTCTGGCAGCTTGTTCCATACACCCACCACAGATAGATAGATAGAGAGATAGAGAGATAGAGAGATAGAGAGATAGAGAGATAGAGAGATAGAGAGATAGAGAGATAGAGAGATAGAGAGATAGAGAGATAGAGAGATAGATAGATAGATGTTTATGAAAGTTAAATCAATTAATAACCAGAGTATTTGTGCAAAAACAGTTGTGCCATTAACGTGTTTGTGTTTCTGGCGCAGTGGTCTATCGCAGGAGCCGGGCAGCGTGGAGCAGATCTTCCTGCACTGTGCCGAAGGGGAGGTGGAGTGGTTGTACCCGGTCGGAGCGCTGAGACTGAGCCTCTCTCCCCGCCTGCCACGGCGGCCCGTCGGCCCGGCCAGCCCAGGGGGTTCGGGCCGCATCACGGTGTGCATCAAGCCGGCGGAGAGCTTCCGCGGGGCCCAGGTCTACTTGGAGCAAGGGACCGAGTTGCAACTGGTGCTTCGGGACGAGCAGGGAGAAGGAGCTGGGCTGGAGGAAGAGACGGGGAGGGAGCCCAAGGTCCACTGCTTCAGCCGCCTGCCCGGCGAGAGGGTGGCGCTCTTTATCCAGTCTACACTGCACCGGGACATCAGCCGCCGCATTGCCGCTTTTAAGTACGATCTCCGCGGCGACTGGGGGACTGGAGCACTGCTCCCACAACAGATGGAAAGTAAGGAGCCTTCGCTTTCAAGTAGGGACGTGCTGGACGGATCCCAGTAGTCGTTTTGGGTCTGGGTCATAGAGTGTGGAAACAGGCCAACATGTCCTAGCTACACTAGTCCCACCTGCCTGAGCTTGGCCCATATCCCTCCAAACCTGTCCTATCCATGCACCTGTCTAACTGGTTCTTAAAGGTTGGGAAAGTCCCTGCCTCGCCCACCTCCTCTGGCAGCTTGTTCCACACACTCACTACCCTTTGTGTGAACATGTTACCCCTCAGTTTGTTATTAAATCTTTTCCCCTTCACCTTGAACCCATGTCCTCTTTTCATCGATTCCCCTACTCTGGGCAAGGGGCTCCAGGCATCTATTCTGTCATTAACACTTTGCTGAAGTCCTGCCGTTTCACAAGGAGGCAGGGGATGAAATCACTCCATGCTTTTATCTATAAAACTGTCAACCTCCACAGAGGATGTTCAGATTCCAGTGGCGATGTGCTGGTGAAATTGTAGAAGGTGAAATGTTCTGCATTATCTCCTGGGTTTGTAGTTCACTTAATTTCCACCACCTCTGTCCATCTTAGTTTGGTTGAGATGGACACTAAATGCTGGAGTAACTCAGCAGGTCAGGCAGCATCTCTGGAGAAAAGGAATAGGTGATGTTTTGGGTCTCAACCTGAAATGTCACCTATTCCCTTTTCTCCAGAGATGCTTCTGACCAGTGGAGTTACTCCAGCATTTTGTGCTGATCTTTGGTGTAAACCAGCATCTGCAGTTCCGTGCTACACGTATAGTTTGTTGATTTACTGTCAAAGATACAGTGGAAAACGGTTTTTGTTGCATGCTATCCAGTCAGCAGAAAAATAATGCAGTATATGATTTGCAATTGATGTAGACATCATTGAGGTAAAACAGTAACTTGGTGCCCAAGGGGGGCACAGTGGCCGAGCTGCTGCCTCACAGCTCCAGAGACCCCGGTTCAATCCTGACTACGGTTGCTGTCTGTATGGAGTTTGTACATTTTCTCTGTGACTGCGTGGATTTTCTCTGCGTGCTCCGGTTTCCTCCCACATTCGTAGACTCAGCCTGGCCTTAGTTTTTCCAATATTTCCTAAATTTAAGTTAGGAGCTTAAAGCTAATCGACAACAGCACACAGTGGTGCAACATGTAGAGTCTCTGCCTCACAGCACTGGAGACCCAGTTCAGTCCTGACTTTAGGTATTATCTGTGTGTAGTTTGTGACCATGTGGGTTTCCTCTGGGTCCTCTGGTTGCCCCTTCACTTGCCCCGCCCCCCCCCCCCCAAAAAAAAAAAGATGTGCAGGTCAGTAGGTTAACTGGCTGCTGTACATTGTCCCTTGCGTAAAGGTGAGGTGATGACATTGGGGTCTGAAGAAAGGGTTCCGACCCGAAACGTCACCTATTCCTTTTCTCGAGAGATGCTGCCCGACCCGCTGTGTTTCCCCAGCATTTAAGAAGAAACTGCAGATGCTGGGGAAACTCGAAGGTAGACAAAAGTGCTGGAGAAACTCAGCAGGTGCAGTAGCATCTATGGAGCGAAGGGAATAGGCAACGTTTCGGGCCCGAAACGTTGCCTATTCCCTTCGCTCCATAGATGCTGCTGCACCCGCTGAGTTTCTCCAGCACTTTTGTCTACCTTCGAGTTTCCCCAACATTTTGTGTCTATCTTTCGCAAAACGAATTATTGGAAAATTGGCCCAGTTCAGTCAAGAGTACACTATGGGTATTTTTAAGGTGGAAATTGACAGATAATTGATAAGGGTGCCGGGAGTCGTGGGGAGAAGGTAGGAGAATGAGGTTGAGAAGGAAAGCTAGATCAGCCGTGTTTGAATGGTGGAGTAGACTCCATGGGCCGAATAGCCTGCTTCTGCACCTATGACATGAACTTATAACAACATGTTTTAAACTAATCCATAGTTTGCCCAGAATTTGTGAATAACTTAAATATCATTATAGGCTGAAGTATGAGGCATAAAAGGTTTAAATTATAGCTGTGTACACACTAGCCCCAAACAAGAGTTGGTCTGTGAGTTGTGAGAGAGATGATTTGTTAAATTCAGATATGTCACCTCAAAAGTAGCAACATAGCGCCCAACAATATTGCAACCAAATACCTTGTTTAATGTAGTTTCTTATTACCATGTGTAATGAGGTACAGTGAAAAGCTTTTTGTTGCTATCCAGTCGGTGAAAAGACTACACATGATTACAATAAACCCATCCACAGTGGACAGAGACGAGATCAAGTGTATAACGTTTAGTGCAAGATAAAAGTCTGATTAGAGAGAGTTTGAAGATCTCCAGTGAGGTAGATGGGAGGTCAGGGCCACTCTCTGGGTAGTGAGAGGATGGTTCAGTTGCCTACTAACAGCTGGGAAGATAGGGATGAGTGGGTAATGGAGAATAATCAAATTGAGCATGCGTTCCAGAGCAAGAGGACTTTATTAATAGATTAGTGCAGAGATTTGGATGGGCCTTTGATCATTGAGGGCGGCACGCTGGCACAGCGGGAGAGTTGATGCCTTGCAGCGCCGGAGACCCGGGATCGATCCCGACTACGGGTGCTGTCTGTACGGAGTTTGTACGTTCTCCCCATGACCGCGTGGGTTTTCACTGGGTTCTTCAGTTTCCTCCCACGCTCCAAAGACATGCAAGTGTGGAGGTTAATTGGCTTGATGCATGTGTAAATTGTCCCCAGTGTGTGTAGGACTGCGTTAATGTGCGGGGATTGCTGGTCGACACGGACTCGGTGGGCCGAAGGGCCTGTTTACGCCCTGTATCACTAAACTAATCAATGACATGGAAATGGTTTCATCAGTTAAATGAATGTGCGGAGAAACAAGGAGACTAAACATGAATGTAAACAGACTTGTGGAAATCTTCAGCAGGTCATGTAGTATTTGTGGAGAGAGAAAAAAAGTAAGTGATGTTGAGAAAACCTACAAGGAATATAAAAAGGAAATATAAAAGCATCTGTGATTAGTGAAGTCAACTACAGGGTCTCGACCCGAAATGTCGTCAATCCCTTCTCTCCATAGATGCTGCCTCACCCGCTGAGTTTCTCCAGCATTTTGTGTCTACCAGCATCTGCAGTTCTTTCTTAAACATGTCTACTGCAGTCCGAAACCAGAGAATAAATAACAGCGAACATAGAAATTAAATACTTTTCTTCTGCCTGCTTAGAAGAGGCCACACTTACTGTTTTTCTTTCCACATATGCTGTTTGATCTGAGTTTTTCCAGCATTTTCTATTTTGTTTAATATTAGGTTAGTTGATTCAATGATACATTATTGTCACATGTGGCTAGGTACAGTGAAGTGCTTTGTTTTGCATACAACTTGGTAGAATGATACAGCAGACCTCACCTCGGCAGTACACAAGTGGCCATGCTTCTGGCAGCGACAAAATGGCACAAAGATCATCAAACAAACTTATCTACTGCTCATGATGTTAGACAAAGTCAACATGGATTTATGAAGTCTCAACCCGAAACGTCACCCATTCCTTCTCTCCAGAGATGCTGCTGCCTGTCCCGCTAAGTTACACCAACTTTTTGTGTCTCTCTGGTTTAAACCAGCATCTGCAGTTCTTTCCTACACATGGAATTATAAAAAGGACACAAAGTGCTGGAGTAACTCAACGGGTCAAGCTGCATCTCTTGAGAACATGGATAGGTGAAGTTTTGGGTCGGGACCCTTCTTCAGCAGAACCCTTCCTCCTAAAGAAGCGTCCCGATCGGAAATGTCACCGGCCCAAGTTCTCCAGGAGATACTGCCTGACCAGCTGAGTTACTCCAGCACTTGGCGTCCTTTTGGGGGAAAAAACAGCATCTGCAGCATTACGAAAGGTAGATTGTTAGGTGGGGTATCTTTTGAGGAGGGAACTGGTAAAATAAGGGGGAAATCTGTCAATGTGATATTTTGGGATTCTGCAAGGTGCCTGATTAAGGGCTATTTTACAAATAGCTTTATACTGTGCAAGGAGAACAACCGTGACATAGTAACGTTTCATTTAAAAACACTTGGTGGGCATGAAAAGCAGTTTTGCCGACCTCTGTTAAAATTCATGTCACATCTCCTGCAGGATGTAAAAACCATTCGCACATATTGTCCCTTTCTCTTTGGAGATTTGCATGCCGATTGGTGCAAAACCCTAACTTTGCTGAGAAGAACTTTAGCCGTTGAGTTACATGATGCCACTGCACTGGTGAAATAAGTTCGAGTAATGCACCTCTGCTCACTAAAGTTTAAGCTACCACTTGTATAACCAATCTCCACATTTGTCCAATAATGAATAGAGCTTTTGTGTTTTCAAATGTAAAACCTCTGCTTCCTTTAGTTCAACTGTTCAATAGCGTTCTCTTTCACCTCCCAAGTTTTTTGTTTAGGGGGGGGGAGAAAAAAAGTCTCCATTTCACTCTAGTGGGAGCAATGTTAACGTTCAGTCTATGGTTCATTTGTCTTTAACAATGCTAAGCATGAGTTACATCCAAATTCCTCCTTTTCTTGGGATTTCTGCTCTTTAAAACCTCACAGCTGAGCTGCAATGATTGTGGCCGCGGGTTGCAGATTTTTATCAGATGTATAAATCAGAAAATCCAATTTCTGGGGGGAAAAAAGTGCAGTTATAACTTCGCAAGGCAGCGAAGACACGGCCAGAACAACGCACATGGTGTTTTTAAAGAGAACAAGACTTTGCAAAGAGCAGATTTGTTGTTTGATTGAGCAATCTGTTATGTAGATTTATAGATGTAATTTCTTTCAGAAGTGAAGCTAGTTCCTCTTGGATATGAAGTTTTGGTTTGTTTCTATTGTTATGAGAAGAATAGACCTTTTAACAGCCCATCTGGTGCAGTCTGGATTTGGAACATGGGGGAATAAAAAGATAAACACTTGCTTTAACTTAAGTGACCTCATAAAGTCTACGATGGGTGATTAAAAGTTGACAACTGCACAATTTTTATAACTGTTCATTAATATCTCTTTTTAAATACAATTTTAAAAGTCTGGTATCCTTGGGGAAGCCACAGCTCATTTTGATTGACAATCTCAGAACTCCTCACAAAACAATCATTGTATCTTTTAATGTTAGTTAAGTGTCATATTTAGCGAAGAAAAGAACCGCGGGTCCCTGCTTTCACATCCGTGAGTTTCTGAAGCCGAGGTTTATACTTTGAAAGGGGCAACATCAAAGCACGGGACAAAAGAGTAAAATCTAAGCCACCTGTCTATTGTTACCTGGAGGCGTTGTGTTACATGGCAGCTAGAAACCCTACCACACATGTGGACCCATGTCACATACACAGTATGTGTAACACAACAACAGTTTGCAACACTTTGTAGAGGCGGTTTAATCTGGTGATAAGCAACTTTGTAAATATAGAGATTCTGTTCAAACGTTTCTTATTTGACAAATTTTAGTTTAGTTTAGAGATACAGCGCAGAAACAGGCACTTCGGCCCACCGAGTCCGCACCCACCAGCGATCGCCGCACACAAACACTACTCTACATGCACTAGGCACAATTTTAAAAAAACATTTATACCAAGCCAATTAACCTACAAACCTGCACGTCTTTGGAGTGTGGAAGGAAACAAAAGATCTCTGAGGAAAACCCACGCAGGTCACGGGGAGAAAGTACAAACTCTGTACAGACAGCACCCGTAGTCAGGATCGAACCCAGGTCTCTGGCGCTGTAAGGCAGCAACTCTACCGCTGCGCTACAGTGCCGCCCTTCATCTGGTCAGAGGGAATAGCAATCCATATCATGGGTGTGTTTTGTTGGCCTGTGTATTTGTCGGTGTAGTTCAGTGGCGAGCAGCAGTTAAACATGGTTACTTAATCCATTTTGCATTTATTCGTGTAAGAAGTCACTGCTGATGCTGGTTTACACCGAAGATAGGTGACGTTTCTTCAGTCTGAAGAAGGGTTCTTCTGACCCGAATCTCGCCTATTCCTTTTCTCCAGAGATGCTGCCTGACCCGCTGAGTTCTCCAGCATTTTGTGTCCCATCTTCGGTATAAACCAGCATCTGCAGTTCCTTCCTACACAGTAAAATAAACCCTGAGGCTGATTTTTGTGCTGCAGGGTTTTGATTGAACTGCACTCTGCTTGAATTGATGGAGTGAGGGGAGAAATAGCAAATTAAACTATTCCGCAATGCATAAGTTTCTTGGTGAATGCTAATGTCACTTGAATATAAAGTTATATTGAAACTTCTCAATATTTGGTGCAACAACAGATGTAATGCTCTCGAGCTGAAACATAACCCACAGTGAATTTGTTTTTTTTTGCATGCAGTTCAGTATTGCATTGCCATATTTAAGCGCAATCCCCGATTATCAAAGTGTACAGAACTTGTCCCCTGAGAACACATGCAAGAGGCACCAAGTTTTGGTGCCGTTTTCAAAGTCCAGCCCATGCTCTGTGTCCCATGAGCGGTACCCGATCCAGGCGAGTCCCAGGTTGCTGCAGGGCCTCCAGCCATCATCTCCCCTTGGAGGCCTGCATTGTCCAGCGGACTCAGGTCCCTCTCCGTCCACTTTTGTGTCCCGGGGATGCCTCCCGCAGCCGATCTTGAGGGCGAGAAGGCCAGACCGTGGTTCCCTCTCCCCTCCGGCCTTGCTCCTCGCGTCTGTCATCGCTGGCTCCCTCCTCTACGGCCCCTGGTCTGTGGGGGGACGAGCAGGGCCAGCTCGGCTGCTTCCTTCCCCACCCCTACAACAGGCTGCAGACTGCCTGGTCTATCAGCCCTGCAAACTTGCCTTGCCATTCAATACGATCATGTTTGACCACCTTTGTAAATGCAGTAAAAGAAATCAGAGGATCAGGTGTACGGAATGAGATGGACCAAGCAACATGAGAAAAGGGACAAAACGGGTGAAATAAAACACTAGAAATAAAATAAAAACCGATATACTTAAATGTGGAGTGGGTTGACCACTCTGACACCATGTTGAGTTTTTCAAACATACTCACTGATCTGATACAACTGTATTTATTGAGGAATTCATACAACACAGTTAATTCTAGCATGGTAATTCTACTGTGCAGCAGTACTGACTGGCAGCACATGAATGGTGTGGTAGCAGGTGGAGCTTCGAATAATAAAGCACTACGTCACACTAAGTAAAGTTACCAATCTACAATAACTCCTTCTCCTTCCAACCCTTCGTGCCTTGTATAATGAGCAACCTGGCCTCCACAGAATCTGTGGTATTGAATTCCACTTGTTTACCATCCTGTAAGTGAAGACATTTCTCCTGTTCACAATCTTAAATCTCCTGCCCCGTAACTTGAGATTGTGATTGTGACCCCTCATTTTAAACCTCCAGCCAGGAGAATGATTATCCTTGCTTCTAGTATGTCCAGCCCTGTCAAAATTTAAAGTTTCAATTAGGTCTCCCGCATTGTTCAAAACTTGGATGAATGCAAACATAGTTAACTTAATCTCTTTCTAAATGGCAGTCTCATCATCCCAGGAATCAGTCTGGTGAACTTTACTTGGCATTGAGGGAGGATGTTGTATTATATAATTTTTTTTTTTTAAAGGGATCTTGGTCCAAGGATAAGTAGAAGGAGATGTCTGAGAGTTGTCTTGACCCGAAACGTCACCCATTCCTTCTCTCCAGTGATGCTGCCTGTCCCACTGAGTTACTCCAGCATTTTGTGTCTATCTTTGGTATTGAGGGAGTTCAGCTCTAACATGTTTTGGATATTGGCAAACAAAACTACACAGGGTACCCCAGTATGGTTGCACCTTGGCCATGTACACTTGTAGCAACTCTATCGTCCTTATCCTCAACTTGACTCCTCTTGTTACAAAGGCCATGTACCGTTCTTAACTCGCAGGGTCAGGCAGCATCTCTGGAGAAAATGGATAGATGATGTTTCGGGTCGGGACCCTTCTTCAGACCTTCTGATCTACCGTCAAGATTGACATCATTCAAAAGCACAAAGTGCTGGAGTAGCCTAGCAGGTCAGGCAGCATCTCTGGAGAACATGGATGGTTTGGGTCAGAATCTTTCGGCAGACCCGAAACGCCACCTATCCATTTCCTCCAGAGATGCTGCCTGACCCGCTGAGTTACTCCAGCGTTTTGTGTCTCTTTGGTATAGACCAGCCTCTGCAGTATACTTTCTATTACATTCTAGCACTTTTAACTGCTGTGTGTTTGTTTTCTACAACACTCCAGTCTCCGGTACATCAATACATCCTAGTCTAACATAATACCATTCTGCTTCCACCCAAAGTGTATAACTTGACATCGATGAACATTATTAGGATAGGTTTATTATTGTCGCATGTAACGAGGTACAGTGAAAAGCTTTGTTTTGCACGCCATCAGATCAGATCAGATAATATCATACATAAATAAATACAATCACGTCAAACTAAAGTACGATAGGTAGAGCAAAGGATAAGAAAGCAGAAATAGACACACACAACGCTGGAGTAACTCAGCGGGACAGGCAGCATCTCTGGAGAGAAGGAATAGGTCACGTTTTGGGTTGAGACCCTTCTTCAGAATCAGTCTGAAGAAGGGTCTCGACCTGAAATATCACCCATTCCTTCTCTCTAGAGATGCTGCCTGTCCCGCTGAGTTACTCCAGCATTGTGTGTCCATCTTTGGTTTAAACCAGCATCTGCAGTTCCTTCATATACATAAGAAAGCAGAATATAGTTCTCAGCATTGTAGTGCACCAGTTCCATGGACAAATTCCATTGTCCGCAATGGGGTGGAGGTGAGGATAGACACAAAGGGCTGGAGTAACTCAGGGGGTCAGGCAGCATTACTGGAGGAAAAGGATAGAGTTGGCATTAAAACCCTTGCTAGTGAACTAAGAATTTAGCCAATGAAATACATACCAATATAGGCTCATTACATCATTCTCATCTTACTTGTACTGCTCACTCTGGTTAATTGCTTGCCCATCCATGCTCCTATTAAAGGAATAGATGTTAAATGTGCTTCCATTTGCACCTGTGGAACCCCTGGTTTTCTCCACTAATAACAGTAATTTTATTTGCATTGTAAAGTTTTATAGGTCCCGACCCAATTTGCAACACGCTGCTAATCTATTAATTACCCATGTACCTGCTCATTTAGCCAGGGCAGGTGTGACACTCCAAGCCATTTAAACAGCTGGGATCCAGGGCTAACCTGGCCTATGCATTCTCAGCCCCACTGCCCCATCATAGACTCCAATGCTGTAGAAACCCTGCGTACGTAATCCTACCCGTCATCATGGTTTTCAGTAAGCTCCACACACTAGTGCTGTGGCTGGAGTTATGGGCATCATTCCTTGTGCAAGAAGGAACTGCAGATGCTGGTTTAAACCAAAGATAGACACAAAAAACTGGGGTAACTCAGCAGGACAGGCAGCATCTCTGGAGTGAAAGAATGGGTGACGTTTCGGGTTGAGACCTTTCTTCAGACTGATTCCAGCTTTTTACTCCAGCTTTTTGTCTATCTTGGGCATCATTCCTTGTATTGCAGCTGGTGATGTCTTTTATCCGATGTATTTTAATATCCAATAAATAACATTAATAAATTAGAGGAACTGCACACACTAAGGTACTAGAAGTTCATAAGATCATAAGTGATAGGAGTAGAATTAGGCCATTCGGCCCATCAAGTCTACTCTGCCATTCAAACATGGCCGATCTATCTCGCCCTCCTAATCCCATTCTCCTGCCTTCTCCCAATAACCCCTGACACCCGTACTAATCAAGAATCTATCTATCTCTGCCTTAAATATATCCACTGACTTGGCTTCCACAGCCTTCTGTGGCAAAACATTCCACAGATTCACCACCCTCTGGCTAAAGAAAAACAATCATCTTATGTTAACTTACTCATTCCTAGGATCATTCTTGTAAACCTCCTCAGAACCCTCTCCAGAGCCAGCACGTGCTGCCTCAGATATGGTGACCAGAATTGCTTACAATATTCCAAATGTGGCCTGACCAAAGAAATTCGCTAAATTGAAAGATGAAAATATGAGTCTTTGAGATAATGATACACAAGAACGACCATATAGTTCACAATGAGGGGGTGGGGAAGGCTTTATATTGTGGTTCATTTGGGCAGAAAATAGGCAAAATGGAATAAATCCATGCTGGAACTGTGAATAGTTGAAAATTGTGCAGTTCTAGACAATACATTGCAGGATAGATCAACTTGAACTTCTGCCTGCACAGTAGATTTTTTAAATAAAAGGATGCAAAGTCCTGGAGTATCTCAATCGGTCAGGCAGCATCTCGGGAGGACATGAATAGGTGACGTTTCAGGTCAGGACCCTTCTTCAGATTCAAAAAGCGTCCAGCACCACCAGACTGAAGAAAGGTCCCGACCCTAAACGTAGCCTATTCATGTTCTCCAGTGATGCTGCCCGACCCGTTGAGTTACTCCAGCACCTTGTGTCCTTTTAAAACAAAAATAGTAAACCAGCATCTGCTATTCCGTGTGTCCACATCAGATTTGAGTATGTTCCCAGGGCTGGAAAATTATGGTTTTGGAGGAAACACTGAGGTTATTTTGAACGTGGGAGTTAATTGAGTTGTGTAAAACTGTGGTTTGGATAGAATAAAGTGCAAGGGACGTATTCCCCTTGCCAACAGCATTAAAGCCAGTGAAGCATAGTTCTTAGGTCATTGGTAGAGAGAGGAGAGATGATAGGTCTCTAAATGGTGCTGCCAGTCAGGATCTCACTGCTTGAAAGGGTGGTCAAAGCGGAAGCTCTCACAGCACTTAAAAATACTTAGATGTGCAGCTGAGAGTCGGGGGCCTGCTGGATAACAGATGGTGCTGGGAATGGGCTTAAGGCTGGATAACTTTTTTTAAATTTAATTTTTGGGCCTGTAAGTTGCAGAGTGGCACAACGGTAGAGTTGCTGCCATCGGCACCAGAGACCCGGGTTCAATCCTGACTACGGGTGCTGTCTGTATGGAGTTTGTACATTCGCCCCGTGACAGCATATGTTTTCTCACGGTGCTCATGTTTCCTCCCCCACTCCAAAGACGTTACAGGTTTGTGGGTTAATTAGCTTTGGTAGGTTGGAAAATGTTCCCTAGTTAGTGTGCGGGGTGATCGATGGTCGGCGTGGACTCGTTGGGCCGAAGGGCCTGTTTCCACACTCGTATCACTAAATGCTAAAGTCTAAGGTTAAGTCTAAAATTCATGTCATAGGAGCAGAATTGGGCCATTCCGCCCATCGAGTACCCTCCGCCATTCAATCATGGCTGACCTATCTTTCCCTCAACCTCATTCTTCCCATATCCCCTGACGCAAGAATTCCATTGGACTGAAGATGTTCTTTGAGGCCCTTAAATTCTTCTGCCAATAAAAGCCAGCTCTTTGCTGTATTTAGTAACTGTAAATGCAATGCAATATCTCAGATTCTTCTCCTTTTTAAAATACCTCAGACAATTCCTATTGTAGTAATGAATGTTAAAGTTCCAACCCTTTCAAAGATTAGTTTATTTTATTGTCATGTGTACTGAGGTACAGTGAAAAGCTTTTTTGTGGCATGATATCCAGTCAGCGGAAAGACTAAGAAAGACACACGAAGCTGGAGTAACTCCGCGGGCCGGGCAGCATCTCTGGAGAAAAGGAATAGGTGACGTTTCGGGTTGAGTCCCTGGCCTGCTTCCTTCATCATCGTTACGTCTTTGCACATCTTTCATTCATTCGTTCTATGTCACCGTTTGTATCTCTTGTTTCCCTTTACCCTGACTCTGTCTGAAGAAGGGTCTCGACCCGAAACGTAACCTAATTCATTTTCTCCAGAGATGCTGCCTGGCCCGCTGAGTTACTCCAGCTCTTTGTGTCTATCAGTGAAAAGACTATACATGATTACAATCGAGCCATCGATAGTGCATACGCTACCTGATGCACCGCGTTTTTCAAGATTACCTCTTATTCTTCACCTCAAGCTTATGTGGTGGAATTTTTGAAAACATCGTATTAGAAAGGCACAGTTTGCCTGCAGGTTAAGTGACCCCCTGTTGCTTACGTCAGCCCTGCACAGACTACTTAAGCCATCCATCACACTGCAGGTCTGAGAAGTTATGAGGAGGCCGTAAAGTGCAGCTGGAGGCAAAGCAGGAGGTGTCTGAAGGGGAGGCCGGACACTAAAACTGTTTACACTTCTCCAACCCTAAACAAACTATTTGTGGTTATTGGGCCATGAAGGACACAGTCTGTTTAATTTCAAACACATTTAACTATTAAAACAGTGATGGGGACAAATCACTGAGGCTGGAATTCATTGACTGTACTCACAATATTCTCAAAATGTTAATCGTGAACACCCTCGCACTGTGTGTTCATTTAGTTTGGTTCACAAGTTATAGGAGTAGAATTAGGCCATTCGGCCCATCGTGTCTGCTCTGCCATTCAATCATGGCTGATCTCTGCTTCGGAATCCCATTTTCCTGCCTTCTCCCCATAACCTTTGACACCAGTTCTAATCAAGAATTTGTCTATCTCTGCCTTAAAAATATCCACTGACTTGGCCCCACAGCCCATGATTGAATGGCAGAGTGGACCTGATGGGCCGAATGGCCTAATTCTGCTCCTATCACTTCTGAGCTTATAAAAAAGCTCCAATATGACCCAGTTTTGACATTAACAGCTATTTGTGGCTTGTGGTTTGTTCTATATGGTGACTTTACACATTCGTGACCATGTATTCCTCAGTAAGATAGAACGATTGTCCCAATGGGTCTGCCTGCGTTAGTGGCTTTACAACATTGTAACTGTGTGTAATTGAACAGGGTTTTAAACTATTTTCGCATCAAGTATTATACAGAAACCCTTGTCACTGAAGTACCTCAAGCTGTGGTTTTCTGCTCTGGGAATAAGGGAAGCTTTATTGAACAGAAATACTACTTGGGGAAAGCATGAATGTTGAAATTAGGGTGGTTGTGAATAGGCTTTATTGTACTGCCATGTTTTGTTCACCAAAGATGATTAAACAAAACCCATCAGTTGACAAGGAGATTGCATGTTTTCAGCAAAGTGCTTTAAAAAAACTTGACAAATTAAGGCCTTGCTTACTTCAACTTTACAAACCTTAATTAATGTCTTTGCAGATGATTTTAACTCTTATATTCATAAGTTCTGGGAGCAGAATTAGGCCATTTGGCCCATCAAGTCTACTCTGCCATTCAATCGTGGCTGATTTATCTTTCCCTCTGCCCTATTCTCCAGACTTTCCCCCCCCATAACTCCAGACACTCTTAACTAGTCAAGAACCTTAAATATATCCAGTGACTTGGCCTCCAATGAATTCCACAGATTCACCACTCTAAATAAAGAAATTTATCCTCATCTCCTTTCTAAAGGTAAGTCCTTATATTCTGAGGCTATGGTCCTAGAATCTCCCACTGGTGGAACCATCCTCTCCACATCTGCTCTATCCAGTTCTTTATTGTTGGATGAAAATGGGTAATAGGAAATTGTCAGCCCATCTCACACCTTGTGTAATTTCTTATTAATGTGTAGTGTTTTCTGAGTCATTCGTAACTGTCACTGTGTGTCATGTTGTTACTTGTGGGCGGAGCACCAAGGCAAATTCCTTGTATGTGAATACTTGGCCAATAAACTTACTTACTTATGTTGACGTTGAGGGAAAGGACATTGGAAAGTGCAAAGGATAAACACAAAATGCTGGAGTAACTCAGGCAGCATCTCTGGAGAGAAGGAATGGGTGACGTTTCGGGTCGAGACCCTTCATCAGAAGGTGCAAATCTGGTTGCCATCTCTTAATCAACAGAGAGCTTACATTCCTGTTTCCAATTCCTAATGAGTTGTGTGCAGATATTAAATAATCATCGGCTGTTGTCATACAATAGTTAATATTTTACTTTGTCAAATATTACATTAGTTAAGTAATTGAAGGGGGGCCCATGTAACCATATCTCTGCAGAAATTCCCACCTTCAATGGTTCAATGTTTAAGAAGGAACTGCAGATGCTGGAAAATCGAAGGTAGACAAAAATGCTGGAGAAACTCAGCGGGTGCAGCAGAACCTATGGAGCGAAGGAAATGGGCGACGTTTCGGGTCGAGACCCTTCTTCAGACTGAGGTGGGGGTGGAGGGGAAGAAGAAAGGAAGAGGCAGAGACAGTGGACTGTGGGAGAGCTGGGAAGGTGAGGGAAAAGGGGGAGAAAGCATGGTACTTTGCATGTCACTTGTATTTGGTTTCAGTTACATTCATTTTGGTGCATTGTTCAGCACAAGCCTCACTATACATAAGCACTTAGATACATCTTAAATAAGAATTTCACATACAGTACAAGTGTATAGAAGTTACTACACAGAGACAGTATACAGACGCCAGATTTGGTGCCATTTTCTTGTCATGGTTGTTATAGGTGGAGAGTTCACAGTCATACAGTGTGGAAACGGGCTCTTCGGCCCAACTTGTCCACACCTATCAACATGTCCCATCTACATTAGTCCCATCTGCCCGTGTTTGGCCCAAATCCCTCTAAACTTGTCTTATCCATGTATCTGTCTAAATGTTTTTTAAACGTTGCAATAGTATGTGCCACAACTAGCTCGTCCAGCAGCTTGTTCCATACACCCACCACCCTTTGTGTAAACAAGTTACCCCTTAGGTTCCTATTAAATATTTCCTCCCTCACCTTAAGCTTACAGTATGTCCTCTGGTTCTCGATTCCCTAACTCTGGTCAAGAGACTCTGTGCGTCTACCCGATCTATTCCTCTCATGATTTTGTGCACCTCTATAAGATCAGCCCTCATCCTATTGCGCTCCAAGGATGGAGTCCTAGCATGCTCAACCGCTCCCTGCAGCTCAGGCCATCGAGTCCTGGCAACATCCTCGTAAACCTGACCATGAAGACCCGTTGTCCTGGCGGTGTTACAGGGCCAGCTTGGCCAAGTGTATTTGTTGATGTTCCCCACCATTGTTCCATTGCTATGTGCTGCTGCAAGTCGCATTCCAATCCACGCGCCACGCCTCTTGGGGGCGGTCTCTTCAATGAAAGAAAGGAATGGTGATGATTAGTCGTTTTACACTGGAAGCCAATTGATTGATGTTGTATCTATTGTTGAATAACTAATACAGTCAAGAAACTAAAGGTGCTGCTTTGTTTTGGTTCCAGGAGCATGTAGGCCATGCAATGATACAGAAGTCCTCATGGCAGTCTGCACAAGTGATTTCGGTAAGTGACTTATGTTTACCAATGTTTAAGAAAGAACTGCAGATGCTGGAAAAATCGAAGGTAGACAAAAATGCTGGGGAAACTCAGCAGGTGAGGCAGCATCTGTGGAGCGAAGGAATAGGTGACGTTTCAGGTCGAGAAGAAGGGTCTCGACCCAAAACGTCAACTATTCCTTCGCTTCATAGATGCTGCCTCACCCGCTGAGTTTCTCCAGCATTTTTGTCTACCTCTTATGTTTACCAGTGTTTTGTTTCCTTTTCAATCATTGTCACTCTCCAATTTCTATCTTTCTTCATGTCTAACTGGCAATGTGCTCTGCTGTGAGCAATGTGCCCTACATCAATCTGAAGAAGGGTTTCGTCCCGAAACGTTGCCTATTTCTTTCGCTCCATAGATGCTGCTGCACCCGCTGAATTTCTCCGGCACTTTTGTATACATGCTCTTCTGCGGAGCTGGGACTTCAAGATAGGGTGGTGTACAATATATTGTAAAGACAATTCATTGATGTGTCCTTGCCCTGAATGATCTCTGTTTCATCAGAACTGCCAGAATTTGGCTTCCTATCCTGTTTATAGGTCTTTTTATTGTCAAAATAGAAATTGCAATGCAAAATTGTGGGATGAATAGACATAGAAACATAGACGTAGTACTGGAGTAACTCGCAGGGTCAGGCAGCATCTCTGGAGAAAAAGGATAGGTGACATTTTGAGTCAGGGTCCTTCCTTAGACTGGGATGGATGTTAATTAATTTCAATAATTATGGCATTAATTTATTTGTGATTTTGTAATAAATTTAATGGGTTCTGGAAAAAATATCACCATATTTAGATTTCACATTTACAGTTCAGTCAGTCCATGAGATGTCAGGAAAATGGCTGCCATTGAAGTTGAATACTTTCACTGTGACCAGAATGAACATCCAAATTGACACTTGACAAATGATGATGAGGCATGGTGGCGCAGTGGTAGAGTTGCTGCCTCACAGCGCCGGAGACCTGGGTTCGATCCTGACAACTAATGCTGTCTGTACCTAGTTTGCACGTTCTCCCTGTGACCTGTGGGCTTTCTCCGGGTGCTCCGGTTTCCTCCCACACTCCAAAGATGTGCAGGTTCGTAGGTTAATTGGACCCTGTAAATTGCCGCTAGTGTGCGGGATAGAACTAGTGTCTGGGCGATCGTTGGTCAGCTGTTTTCTGATGGGCCTGTTTTCACTCTGTATCCCTAAAAAGTTTAAAAGTAAAGTCTAAAGACCGGAAGGAAGCAAGTACAGTAAATAACGTGCACACAACACTGACACATTAACAAAATTATGGGCTGGTTATGGATGAGTTAATGACAACTTGCATACAAACTTGGAACTAGTGTTAAAGATTAGTGGCTTAAACATCCAGCGTGAAGTAATTAGCAAGCTGGAACTTCTGCTGCTCTGTTTTAAGCGCTCATGGTCTGCTGAAAGCAAATGGCCGGTGAACAATTTATGCTTGCACGGTTGGCTAATGCAATGATTTGTAGGCCTTAAATGTACTCCGGGTCAAAGGGGTTGTGGCTGCTACCCCTCCCACACCACCCACTCCAACAAGCTTTTGTTCTGAAGTAGCTCTCGGTACATGTGCTGGTTTTCTGGAGTTATGAGGCCATTTGAAACTTCAAAGAAGAAAAGCAAAATCATATTACATCATCTGGACAGCGATTTTAATTGCTTTTTTTTGTTTTGAAAGGCAGCTTCAAAAATAGGAACCAAATCTTTACAGAATCATGTACTTAGAAAATAAAAAAATGACCAGTTGCTCCATGAGTTGCTGCTTTAAGCAATTTGGTAAAGAAAACAGATTGAAGAGGCTCGTTGCCATGGTTTCGCCATTACTAGGTTAAGCCGTGATACTCGGGAGTTTGTGATTTGAAACCACAATTAATCCTGCAGATAACTTGCAAGAGAAAAGAGGCGACATTTAATGCAACTTAGTCGTAATATGTGCTACAAGGAAAATGCTACAGTGGGATAATATTTGGGTAGATTAATCAGGTTTCTTGGTCTTTTGCCAGATTGGACTTTGATCACCATGGCAGCGAGCAGTTTAAAACTTATCAAAAGGTGCAAATCATCCATTATTATTCGTGAAGGCACTGCAGATCAAAATCTAGTCGTAGTTTGTTGAAGTTGCCACATTTTAAATTAGTAGATGGACTATGATGTAGTATTAGCTGACGGCCATTTGGCCTCTCCCAGACTCTTAAGTTTAAAGACTTTAAATATTAAGTCTAAAACTTATAATTCGGGATCTTTTTATGGACTTGTTGAAAGAATTGCAATGTCAATGGCTTGATGAAAAGCCAATGCTAGATCTGACATTTGATCATGGAATGAGAATGCTTCATACCTACTTTCTGTAAATATTTGTTCACATTATAATTAAGGTTGTACGGCAGAATTGCTAGGAATCTCTGTACCACTTCAAAACCCCAGAGGAAGAATGATTTTATATAAACCTCCTTGCCGGTCACACTATAGTTCATTGAACGAAGAGCAGTGATTTGTTGAACTTTCAGAGGACGGCATGCACACAACACTTCTATCTAGAATAAATATCCTCTATAAATAAGTTGGCAGTGCGATGAGATTGCCGTTAGAGCTCTGTAATCTAGTGCAAACCCTACAAAAGTGTATTCGGTAAGGGAGGAATGAGCTCACAGCAACATTGTCATCTCACACACACACACACACACACACACACACACACACACACACACACACACACACACACACACACACACGCAGACGCAGACGCAGACACAGACACAGACACAGACGCACACACACACACACACACACACACACACACACACAGACACACACACACACACACACCTCAAGAGTTCATTAGCCTCTCCTGCCATTTCTCATTGTTTTCGTTGACCGTGTGTTCGTAAAAGCAGCTTGCATTAAAGTTGACATTTAATCGCCTGTATCGTTTAGTGACTTAAGTACTAAATTTCACTTTAGAGATGCAGCACGGGAACACGCCCTGCACCTCGCCCGATCATTTCTTATTAACCAAAAATAATGTATTCAATTATTCACAATAATGTGGACAAAACTAAATTATTCAAAACAAAACCCACTACCATAGTACAAGCAAAACAAATATTCTTCAATTACTATTTCCCCGTCCTTATTAAGGATGTATTCCACTCCCCGCGGCCCCCAGCGGTCCTGGAAATCCCCTAGGACTATAGTGGACAGCGCGTAGTCCCTCTCTAGTACCACCCTGTGCGGATCTGACCCCGGAAAAGGGGCAGGCAGCGGGCTCATGGACAATCTTCCAATTTTTTTTAAAAACAAAGCCAATTAACCTACAAACCTGTACGTCTTTGGAGTGTGGGAAGGAACCAGGGCACCCAGAGAAAATTGCGTGCTCTACAAACTCTGTACAGAGAACACCCGTAGTCAGGATCGAACCCATAGTCAGGGTCTCTGGCGCTGTAAGGCAGCAGCCCTACTACTGCACCACCATGCGGCCGCTGTTTGATAGAAATGTCCTAGATAAAACCCTGAGATAGAAATGTTCTAATGGATTTTTTTATTTTTTTAATGGTCTAATTTGGTTCACAATTTTTTTTAATGTTTTTTATTGCAATGCTTCCTCCAAGCTGCACTGTGCTGTCCCCCAGAGCTAGTCAGTGCATCTAGCCGCAAGTAACTTCAATATCCCCTTCCCATTCCCACTCCGACTTGTCTGCCCTCTGCCTCTTCAATTGTCAGAGGTTGCATGCAGACTGCACAAACACCTCCTCGTGTTCTGCTTGGGTAACCTACAAACTAATGGCATCAACATTCAATTCTCTAACTTCAGGTAAACCCTCACCTACTTCTTTCTCTCTCCTGATCCATCCAGATTTACAGATCCAGATATACATTGTGTGTGCAAGTAAAGAATCTCTCTGTGCCTAGTCACATGTGACAAAGTATTCCCATTCTATTCCTATTTTTAGTTTTGGAGATACGGTATGGAAACAGGCAAGCTATTCAGCAAACAAAAAGACTATACATGATATACATGATCTAGCCGTCCACAGGGTACAGATCAGTATGAAGAGAATAACATTTAGTGCAAGACAATGTCCATTAAAGGTAGTCTTCTGGGTGGGAAGGAACTGCAGATGCTGGTTTAAACCGAATATAGACATAAAAAGCTGGAGTAACTCAGCAGGACAGCCAGCATCTCTGGAGAGAAGGAATGGGTGACGTTTCGGGTTGAGTCTGAAGAAGGGTCTCGACCCGAAACATCACCTATTCCTTTTCTCCAGAGATGCTGCCTGGCCCGCTGAGTTACTCCAGCATTTAGTGTCTGCCTTCAACTCAAAATAAGATAGGCACAAAATGCTGGAGTAATTCAGCGGGACAGGCAGCATCTCTGGAGAGAATGAATGGGTGGCGTTTCAGGTCGAGACCCTTCTTCAGACTGATGAAACGGACAGGTTGATGATTCAACTCAAAATAGACTGCACCACATTTAGTGATTCTCGACAAATTTCATCGACCCCACTGAGCATAGCACCAAATTGAAGGTGTAGGACTTGCCTGTTCTGCTTTGACTATTTGCGATCACGGTTTGTGAAATGCTAAGATGTTTCTCTCCCTCTGTTTCCGCAGTAGTGCGAGGCCACATTCGAAGCGTGCTCCACGACCGGGAGCGGCAGGAGTCGGTGGTGAACGTGGGCACCACCAAGATCTACAGGCAGAAGTACACCCTCTTCCACCCCGTGGGGAAGTACGGCAAATCGCTCGGGGAGGTGAGGACATTCTTGAGGTGTGGCGTGAAGCAAGGGGTCGGCAGCTTCATCTTCACGGGCCACGTCCACTTCGGGGAGGCCTGGCTCGGGTGCGCCCCTCGCTATAAGGACTTCAAGAGGATTTATGAGGCGGCCAAAGAAACGCACGAGAATCAGTGCGAGATCGAATCTGACTGAAGCGCGGGCGCTCCGCCGCAGTTCCTGGCAGAAAATGGCGGTCGCGTGCACGATATACGGTGCGCGTGGAATCGTGTTGTGAAGAAATCCTCAGAGAGATCTCGGCTGATAGACCCATCCTCCGGTGGGAACAACTGTGACTGTACTGCTAACGTTGGCGTGCAAAGCAACTGTGGACTCGTATGTATTGTCCAACGCAGCAATTATTATCATGCAGCAGGTCCATGTGTGAGGGACACTTGGATAGGAAGGGGAGTGATTTATTGCCCCTGGTAAACAATTACGAACATGCACTCAGTTTCACTTTGTGAAGAGCCCTTTTGGTTGAAGGATTAATATGTAAAATAGTTTTCATATCAGGACACCATCTTTTTGCAGGGCAATGGTGGACTCGTAAAATAAAATTAGTTTCAAAATCAAATGGTACACTTGTTTCAGCGCCCGAATAGAACATTCCAAATGTAATGTATGGTGTACAGATCACAACGTTCCGTGTCGGTGTTTGTGATCTTTTTAACCAAAATTAAATGGTCTTCTATAGGGGTTATTGACCCAAGGAATCATTGACTGTATCACACGGTCATCCAAGTGAACATTCAGGGTCAATTCGGTCGAGACAAAATTGAAGACCAGATCGGCGTTTCCTCATTTAATAAGAGAATGGTTACTTTGTATATTTTCGTTATTTATGATTTTGATTTGGTGCAACTTTAGAAGGAGACCACGGTCAAAAGTCGGAGTGTCAGTTCTTGCTGGCTCGTGCAGTCCAAATACTGAGCGTGTATTTGCGAGGATGTTGCCAGGACTCGAGGGTCTGAGCTATTGGGAGTGGTTGAGCAGGCTGGGACTCTATTCCTTGGAGCGCAGGAGGATGAGGGGTGATCTTGTAGAGGTGTATGAGTGGAATAGATCTGGTGGACGCACAGAGTCTCTTGCCCAGAGTAGGGGAGTCGGGAACCAGGATGTAGGTTTAATGTGAGGGGAGAAAGTTTTAATAGGTACCTGAGGAGTTAGTTTCACACAAAGGGTGGTGGGTGTATGGAACGAGGAGGTAGTTGCGGCAGGTACTATCGCAATGTTTAAGAAACATTTAGACAGGTACATGGTTGGACGGATATGGGAGATGGGTCTAGTGTAGGTGGGACATGTTGGCCGGTGTGGGCAAGTTGGGCTAAAAGGCCTGTCTCCATGCTGGAAGATGCTATGACTATCTAAGCATAGATAACAGAAATCTGTAGCATTGACTTTCCAAGGTCTAGTAGTTAAAGGTAGACTCTTGTACACGTTCCCGAATCCATGATCCCTGCTTACAAAACCATAGCTTCCCCATTCAGCCTATTTAAGATAGTATCTTATGATCCCTTGCGTTGATCTAAAATGTCCATGCCTTTCCTCTGAATTAAATAATAATCTGCCACTTCAAATAATAGTGCCCCAGCATTTATTATGAAAGAATTGAACATGTTGGAGAATACACTTCCTTGCTGTGGAAGGACGGCTATATATTTGGATTTTTGAGGAGAAAAAATGGATGAAAATAGGTTATAGCGGTCAATCTGCCATAATTGTCCCCCCCCCCTCCCTCCCATGCCCCGTTTGTGTGGCACGGTGGCACAGCTGTAGAGTTGCTGCCCCTGTCCCACTTAGGAAACCTGAACGGAAATCTCTGGAGACTTTGCGCCCCGCCCAAGGTTTCCGTGCGGTTCCCGGAGGTTTTTGTCAGTCTCCCTACCTGCTTCCACTACCTGCAACCTCCGGCAACCACCTGCAACCTCCGGGAACCGCACGGAAACCTTTGGTGGGGCGCAAAGTCTCCAGAGGTTTCCGTACAGGTTGCCTAAGTGGGACAGGGGCGTAACAGTGTTTCGATCCTGATTACGGGTACTATCTGTACGGAGTTTGTATGTGTGTCCCCCCCCCCCCCCATGACCTGTGGGATTTCTCTGGTTTCCTCCCACACTCCAAAGACGTGCAGGTTTCTAGGCTAATTGGCTTGATTAAAAAAAAAAAAAATTGTCCCCAGTGTGTGCAGGATAGTGTTTGTGTGCGGGGATCGCTGGTCAGCACGGACTCGGTGGGCCGAAGGGCCTGTTTCCGCACTGCATCTCTAAACTAAAACTAAAACTAAACTATGATCGACATAAAAAGCTGGAGTAACTCAGCGAGATGGGCAGCATCTCTGGACAGAAGGAATGGGTGACGTTTTGGCCTTGACCCATTCCTTCTCTCCAGAGATGCTGCCTGTCCAGGCAGCATCTCTGGAGAGAAGGAATGGGTTAATGAGTTTCTCCAGCTTTTTGTGTCTATCTGCAGTTTAAACCAGCATCTGCAGTTCCTTCCAACACATTTCGTCTTAAACTAAATTATCGTCCATTATAAAAGGAGGTTATCTGTATATCTTTGTCTTTTCCCTGGATTGCAGTAGGATGATGGGGGAGGCAATTCTGCTTATGTAAAATATTTACTCCAGTGCCGTTTTTCTCAGTGGCCTTGGTTATGTTTGTGTATCTTCAGCTCGTGAGAGTGTACATAGTGTAAATATTTGTCCAAAAAAAATCCTAAATTCAATGGATGGAAACATTGAGAACTTCTGAATCTATGTATAAATGTGGGCTGTACTTTTGTTTGTTTTTTGTTTTAAAAAAAAAAGGCCTTTTTACTTTTCAAAAGTTTATTAAAATCTAAAGTTGATTTGCAATCCTGTCCTTGGAATTATTTGTTTTAACTCTACGATGGGCCGCGTGTGTCTTGAGCCCGTGGTTTTGATTCCACAATGCAGGGGAAAAGATCACAGTAGCTCTGTAGAGTTGCTGCCTCGCAGCGCCAGAGACCCGGGTTCAATCCTGACCTCGGGTGCTGTCCGTGTGGAGTTTGCACGTTCTCCCTGTGACCGCGTGGGCTTCCTCCGTGTGCTTCGGTTTCCTCCCAAATCCCAAAGACGTGCAGGTTTGTAGCTTAATTGTCCCTAATGTGTATTGAGTGGATGAGAAAGTGGGAGAATAGAGAATGGGTGACTGTTGGTCGGCATGGACTTGGTGGGCTGAAGGGCCTGTTTCCACTCCAGTCAGAAGTCATTTTCATATAAAGTAAGGTGGCTAAAATGGATAGCATGGGAGTGGATGTGATTTTGTTTTGGAATATGCAAGAATTGAATCAAATAGCTATGGGGGAATTATATATACAAAGGAAATGAGGATCTGGCTGTAAAATATGAAGTGATTGAAGATCAGCTATCATATTGAATGGTGGGGTAGTGTTGAAGGCTTGGGATAAAGCACACACACACACACACACACACACACACACACACACACACTTTGTTGTTTATTATGGTGTTTACAAACTACTGCCTTTAATTGCAGCTGCAATTAAGAATTTCATCGTTCCATTTTGGGACGTACAACAATGAAACACGGCACGGTGGTGCAGCGACAGAATTACTGCCTCACGGCGCCAGAGACACGGGTTCGATCCCAACTACGAAAGCTGCCTGTACAGAGTTTGTACATTGTCCCGGTGGCCATGTGGGTTTTCAGCAGGAGCACTCCAAAGACGTACAGGTTTTTTAGTTAATTGGCTTGGTAAAATTGTAAATTGTCCCCAATGGGTAGGATAGTGCTGGTGTACAGGGTGATCACTGGTCCGCGCTGTCTCGGTGGGCAGAAAGGCCTGTTTCTGCGCTGTATCACTAAACTAAAATAAAAGAACTGCCTAAGTACGGGACCTGCCTACCCTGCTGTGTCCTGGCTGTTATCTTCGAACGCATTTACCACAGTCAACACAACTCGACCCATATACTGACTTAATGGGCAGGAAGGAACTGCAGATACTGGTTCAAACTGATGATGGACACAAAAAGCTGGAGTAACTGGAATGGGTGACGTTTCGCATTGAGACTCTTCTTCCAAAACGTCCCGAAACGTCACCCATCCCTTCTCTCCAGAGATGCTGCCTGTCCCGCTGAGTTACTCCAGCTTTTTTGTGTCTATCTACTGACTTAATGGTCCCTATTGTACATTTAAACGGGCAATACATCAACCAGTACATCCCACACAACCAAAGGCGGACTTCTGATAAACAAGTAAAATTGGATCTGTATGAAAATAGAACTCGGTCTGAAGAAGGATCTCTACCCAAAATGTCAGCTATTCCTTTTCTCCAGAGATGCTGTTTGACCCGTTCGTTGAGTTACTCCAGCTTTGTGTGTCCATCCTCGGTTTAAACAAGCATAGAAACATAGAAAATAGGTGTAGGAGTAGGCTAATCGGCCCTTCAAGCCTGCACCGCCATTCAATATGATCATGGCTGATCATCCAACTCAGTATCCCATCCCTGCCTTCTCTCCATACCCCCTGATCCCTTTAGCCACAAGGGCCACATCTAACTCCCTCTTAAATATAGCCAATGAACTGTGGCCTCAACTACCTTCTGGGGCAGAGAATTCCACAGATTCACCACTCTCTGTGTGAAAAATGTTTTCCTCATCTCGGTCCTAAAAGATTTCCCCCTTATCCTTAAACTGTGACCCCCTTGTTCTGGACTTCCCCAACATCGGGAACAATCTTCCTGCATCTAGCCTGTCCAACCCCTTAAGAATTTGGTTAAGCATCTGAGGTTCCTTCCTACAGACTCGGTCAGTAATATGTCAATGTTAGACAGAAGCTGCCAAAGTCCATTTAGCCTTTAGCCTTCTATTACTCAGTAACTCGTGGATATAATTCTTTGTTCCGGGGTGGGGGTGAAGAGCTGGCGGGGGAGTTGGGGGAAAAATAAAAGTTCTAAAAGCTCCTTGAGAACTATTGGCCCAATTATGTGAAAATACTCCTCTCTATCAAAGTGTCAGCTCGGAATCGTCCGTTATTCTGTGAAGTCTCCATCAAACACAAGACTTCAAAGGCTCTAATGGACCTGGCACCCACGGCAGCGTTTTCTGAAACCTGTATTATCATCCAGAGACAAATAGTGCTTACAGAAATCCTTTCTTAAATTCAAGATGGTTAACTCCTTAATGTCACTAACCAAGAGTGAGTTCATAAGTGTTTAAGAAGGAACTGCAAATGCTGGAAAATCGAAGGTAGACAAAAATGCTGGAGAAACTCAGCGGGTGCAGCAGCATCTATGGAGCGAAGGAGATAGGCAACGTTTCGTCCCGAAACGTTGCCTATCTCATTCGCTCCATAGATGCTGCTGCACCCGCTGAGAGTTCATAAATGATAGGAGGATAATTAGGCCATTCGGCCCATCAAGCCTGCTCTGCCATTCAATCATGGATGATCTATCTCCCCTCCAAGCCCCCCATTCTCCTGCCTTCTCCCCGTAACCTCTGACACCTGTACTAATCAAGAATCTATCCATCTCTGCCTTAAATATATCCACTGACTTGGCCTCCACAGTCTTCTGTGGCAATGAATTCCACAGATTCACCACCCTCTGACTAAAAACATTCCTCCTCATCTCCTTCCTAAAAGAACGCCCTTTAATTCTGAGGCTATGACCTCTAGTCCTAGACTCTCCCAGACTCTAGCGCTTGAAGAACAGGAATCTGCAAGAGAATAGATCAGGAGCTGCAAAGTGGGATAAAACCTAAATAGGTTTGAGGGTTAATTGGCTTCGGTAAAGATTGTAAATCGTCCTTGGTGTGTAGGATTGTGCTAACGCACGGGGTGATCGCTGGTCGGCACGGACTGTTTGGTTGGCAGGGTCACGGTGGGACAAATGTTGTGAAACTCCATGACCTTATGCTTTGAATTGTTATACCTTCCATCCAGGGGCTCTGTCTATGTCCTCTCTCAACGCCAGTTCCTTGGGATTGAAGGTAATCTGCTTCCACTCCAGTCCTGTGGGTTCTAACAAGGCCGTCGTGGTCAATGTGGGAGCAGGAGTTGGACACATGGGTAGATTTGAAGGGAATGTGCTCCTTCCCCCATGAATGCTGCATTTCTTGTCAACTCCCAGCATATGGACCTCAGGCTCATAATGAGATAGGGTGGTGGTGCAGCAGTCAAAGTTTAGTTTAGGGACACAGAGATAGCGCTTGAAGAACAGGAATCTGCAAGAGAATAGATCAGGAGCTGCAGAGTGGGATAAAACCCACAAATAGGTTTGAGGGTCTGAAGAAGGGTTTTGGCCCGAAACGTTGCCTATTTTCTTCACTCCATAGATGCTGCTGCACCCGCTGAATTTCTCCAGCATTTTCATGTACCTTAGGGTTGAGGGTTAATTGGCTTCGGTAAAGATTGTAAATCGTCCCTAGTGTGTAGGATTGTGCTAATGTACTGGGTGATTTAAAACATGGGGACACACAAAGAGAGAGGGCATAGAGGGGAGAGAGAGGTCAGAGAGGAACCATCGCACATTATAACGCACCACCGACCCATTCTGACCGCTGCCGCACCCCCCCCCCAACATAGCACCCTGCCTCACGGCGCCCCTGCACAGGGCCGGTGCTAGGAATTGCGGGACCCAATTAGAAAACTGATGGCGGGGCCCCTACTCTAGAAAAGTAAAAATTTATGTATGTTTATATTTCGTGTAGTTTAGGGAATTTTAAGGCAAGCTGGTTGGTGATTGGATGCAACCCCCTTAGAGACAGCGTTTGATTGGCCGCCAAATAAATTTGTCAAATCTGTAACAAAAATCGCTGGTCGGTGCGAACTCAGTGGACTATCTGGTTGTATCTCCAAACTAATCTGGTTGTATCTCCAAACTAATCTGGTTGTATCTCCAAACTAATCTGGTTGTATCTCCAAACTAATCTGGTTGTATCTCCAAACTAATCTGGTTGTATCAACCAGACTATCTGGTGGTATCTCCAAACTAAACAGTATAACATGCAGGTACATTCATTTAAAATTAAATTCAGTGATTATTTCACATGATTTCTCACTGTGTAAAGCTCAATATCTGACCAATTTCTGTTTAACACGTTTGGTCTGCCGTGAGCATTTTTCGTTGCATCTCGTTGCATCTCCCCTTTTCCTAATCGGCCACAATTCAGATAATAGTCTACTTTCCTGTTTTTGCCACCAAAGTGGATAACCTCACATTTATCCACATTATACTGCATCTCCCATGCATTTGCCCACTCACCCAGCCTATCCAAGTCACCTTGCAGCCTCCTAGTTTAGAGGGGTTTAAACGGTTTAGAGATGTTTAGAGGGCTTCAGATGGGTTCAGGTGTGTTTACAATTGTTTAGAGGGGAATAGAGGGAAATAGGGGGGCTAGAGGAGTTTTAGAGGTGTTCAGAGGGTCCCAGAGGGGTTCAGAGACGTTATAAGCCCCCCGTGAGAAATTGTATTTCTCTGAAATTGAAGATAGACATAAAGCTGGAGTAACTCTGCAGGACAGGCAGCACAGCGACTTTAGAGAGAAGACCCTTCTTCAGACTAAACTGAACTCTCGTCGGTGAGATTAGTTGTGATTGTCTGAAGAAAGGTCTCGACCAGAAACGCAACCCTCTCCCCAGAGCCCTTGCGCGTCCCGTTGAGCCACCTTCAACTTCAGAGCCAAACAAAAAACACAGAGTGCTGGAGGAACTCAGCGGGCCAGGCGACTGCCTCACCCGCTGGGTTTCTCCAGCATTTTTGTCTACCGCAAAACGTCAATGATTCCGGGAATGCCGAGGCGACAGTGTGAGAGAGCTAGAGAGAGACGAGATGGGGAGCGGGAGAGGGAGAGAGGGAGGGAGAGAGCAAAACACAAAGAGACACAACGTGGGTCGGTAGGTGAATGACTAACCTGCACACCAGGAAGAAGCCCCTTCTCGCGCTCCGGGGCCCTCACTCATGATGGTGAGTGTAAAGAAATTCTCAACGTGTCATCGATCTACATTACATCTACATGTAATTGTGTTTTAAACAAGTATTAATAAACGCCGCGTGAATTTTATTCAAAGGAACACGACGTTATTAATACTTGTTCAAAACACAATAACATTTACTGAGGAAGGCGGATGGATGCATTGATGACATGATTGTATAACAACGAGTTAAGTACTTGCTGATAAGAAGTGCTAACAGTACTAGTTAACACATCGTTTGTGTCTGATGGCCGTGCAGCGGTTGTTATACACAAAGATCCTATAGTGGAGCTCTGCTAGAAGATCTTTGGTTATACATGTTCGTTTAAAAAAAAAATCCGGATGGCGAATTCAAAAAAACTTTAGTTAACAAAGAGAATTCGTATTTCCATACGAAGTACGGAACATTAATGCGGGGCCCCCCTAGGCGCGGGGCCCAATTGGGAGCAATCGGTCAAATCGGCTTAAAACCGGCCCTGCCCCTGCAGATGGCTCGGCTGACAATTCGAGGGACCTAGCCAGTAACAACACTAAGAGCAGCTCCGGGCCGCCGTGCTCCCCGACTCAAATTGACTCGACGCCTAACTGACACACGCTCCGTCCTGCGCTGAGCTTGCTGCGGACGGATAAAATCTCGTGGCGGGCCAGATGTGGCCTACGGGCCATAGTTTGGAGACCCTTGATGTACGCGTATGTACCTATGTATGATACGGTAATTACAGTTAGCACTGGCATAATTGGGAAGAGTGTAACGCTAGCTTCCTTCCGTGGTGAGTGGGAGCGTTTCGGGGGGTAAAGGGACCGGGGAATAAGCCTAAATTACGTTTTGGCATACAAGAAAACATGGGGGGGGGGGGATTGTCCTCCACCTCTCAAAACATGGAGGGGGTACGCCTCCGGGATTTCCACCCATGCCGGACATGAAGGGAAGGAAATTTGTAGCAGGACAGTATTCTGCTCTCTCTGTCGTTCCTTCAGCCATCTGTGGCTACCTTAAGCCATCTCTGCAGTAGGAACCACCTTTGTCTCTGGTGTTGTCGAGTCTGCATCTCCCCTCGAGCTGAAGAGGCAGCTTAAGCTGCACCGACATAATAATGGCCCCTCAGGCATCCTCCTTTATCCTGCCACACAATTGATCTGGCTGAGAACCGAACTCCCTTCCCACTTTGCTTGTGCTGCCTGTTTTGTAGACGGCTGGCTGGGGGGCACAATTTCTCCCTTTACCATTCCCCCTTTTTTTTGGTGAAAATCATTGATCTGTTCGACACCACGTCTTGTGAAGTGAAATTCTTTTAATTTCGCTGAACACCTCCGCTCAGTCCGCCTCGCCTTCCACCATCTCGCCGTTGCCAAACACTTTAACTCCCCCTCCCATTCCCACATGGACGTTTGTTTAAATCCTTAAAAAGTAGAAGAGGGCAAATGAGAAACTATAATTACCAGAGGGACTGGGCTGCTGAATATCAATGCAACAGAATCCTTTTCAGGACCTTTCTCTCCTAGGCCTTCTCCACTGTCAGAGTGAAGCCACACTCAAATTGGAGGAACAGCACCTCATATTTCGCTTGGGCAGCTCACACCCCAGCGGTATGAACATTGACTTCTCTAACTTCAAGTAACCCTTGCTTTCCCTCGCTCTCCATCCCTCCCCCACCCTGGTTCTCTGACTAGTTTCACTGTCCTCCTGATAAATGTTACTGTTTGGATGCCTCGTTGTCACCTTCCCCTCAGCCGACAATGAACCATTCTACATGTCCTTGATCATCGTCTGCTTTGATCTGTTGTTTTCACACCTTACCCTTCCACATATCTCTAGTCTAGTCTCTCACTCTCTTCCCTGACTCTCAGTCTGAAGAAGGATCTCGACCCAAAAGGTCACCCGTTCCTTCTCCCCAAAGCTGCTGCCTGAGTTACTCTGGCAGCATGTCTATCTTGGCTTTTATTTCGATGGCAGTTTGTTACACTGGGCATCCTCATTCTTGTTCGCTGGCTGTTTGGATTCTGTTGCATTGATATTCAGCAGCCCAGTCCCTTTGGTAATTATAGTTTCTCATTTGCCCTCTTCTACTTTTTAAGGATTTAAACAAACGTACTCCTGAACATTGGCAGAGGATTGTGCCATTCGAAAGCCAAGCAACAGAAATTCAGCCAAGCACAATGGCCGTCTTCCAGCCTCACATAAAGGCACCACTCATAGCGTTGCTAAGTCTCAGTCTTCTCCAGGGCAGCTTACACCCCAGCGGTATGAACACTGACTTCTCCAACTTCAAGTAACCCTTGCTTTCCCTCTCTCTCCATCCCTCCCCCATCCCAGTTCTCTGACCAGTCTGACTGTCCTCCGGGTTAAATTTTATCTCTGTATGTTTCGTTGTCACCTTCCCCGAGCTAACAATGATCTATTCTACATTTTCCATCAACTTCGTTCCTTTTGATATTTCGTTTTCACACCTAACCCTACCATGTCTCCGTGAATCCCTCTTCCCCCGACTCAGTCTGAAGAAGGGTCTCGACCTGAAACGTCACCCATTCCTTCTCCCCAGAGATGCTACTCATATCATATATATAGTTATATGATAATTATTTAAACTATAACCATTTTACTGCTTCTTCTTCTTTTCGTGTCCATCTTGTTACAAATGTTGACCTTGCTGTCATCGTTTGTCTTGAAAAGGACGTAAGCCTCCGGCGACAATCAGTGGGAGCCATCACTTGTCGCAATAGATGATGGTGGTAGCAGAATTAGCTCAGGATACTTCCAGTTTCCATCCCTACGATGTGGACGCTTCTGCTATGAGGCCGTTTTACAGCTGAGGCACAAGAAACTGCAGATGCTGGAATCTTGAGCAAAGTACAAGGAGCTGGAGGAACTCAGCAGGTCAGGCAGAATCTGTGGAGGGAATGAACGGGCGACGTTTCGGGTTGGGACTAGCGACATTTTGAGTCATGATTCTTCTTCAGACAGGATCATGCTGTCATTGCTTGTGAAGCAATGTGCCTGCTGAGTAGAGATACTCTAAACTAGAGATACAGCATGCAAACAGGCCCTTCAGCCCATCGAATCCAAGCCAACCATGGATCACCCGTTCATACTTAACACTCTATGTTGTCACACTTTCTCACTCAGTCCCAACACATTTGGCCCAATTAGGCTCCAAATCCACATGCCTTTGGGATGTGGGTGGAAACTGAAGCACCCGGAGAAAAGCCATGAGGCCACAGGGAGAGCATACAAACACAGACAGCACCTGAGGTCAGGATCGAACCCACGTCTCTGGTGCTGTGAGTTTCTTCGGCACTGTGCTTTTTGCTCGTAGGTCCTTAAGTGATAGGAGCTGAATTAGGCCATTCTGCCCACCAAGTCTACTCTGCCATTCAATCATGGCTGATCTATCTTTTCCTCTCAACCCCATTCTCCTGCCTTCTCCCCAAAACCTCTGACACCCGTACTAATCAAGAATCTATCAATCTAAACCTTAAAAATATCCAATGACTTGGCCACCGCCTTCTATGGCAATGAATTCCACAGATTCACCACCCTCTGACGAAAGGAATTCCTCCTCATCTCCTTCCGAAAGGTACGCCCCTTCATTCTGCGGCTGTGGCCCCTGGTCTTAGACTCTCCCATTAGTGAAAACATCCTCTCCACATCCACTCTATCCAGGCCTCAGCTATTTTATTATTTGTTATTTAAAATGTTGTATGAATTTTGCGTAAATGAACAGCCAGAACTATACTCAACCAAGCTCGCTTTCATTGGTTTTAAAGACAATTATGTCGGCTAATGCACTGGAATATCTGGACAGACTCTGAAAAGTAACAAAATATCGTAATCTTGTATATCGTAAATCTAAAGTTATTGGACAAGTTTTATAATTGACCCAGGCCAAAATAAAATATTATACTGAAAATGACATTGCGTTCCAAAGGGCAGGAAGATGAAACTGAGACTTTAAAAGAATTTCAAAGCTTACTGACTTTTAATAGACCAGCAGATCATAGCGACCCTTCACAGCAGAATAATGACTTGGGTAATTAAGGGTAATTATTAACAGAACAGATTTTTCTTATTAGCAATCAATTTGAACAGCTGGTGAAAAGTTCTTCAAAACAAAAGTTCGAATAATCCACCCAATCATTCAGGATAATACATTTCAGGGAGTTATTTGCTTCTCGAAATTATTTTGTAGACTCTTAAAACAAATTTAGCTCAGCTTAGTTTAAAGATACAGCATGGAAACATGCCTTCGGCCCACGGAGTTGGTGCCGACCAGCGATCCCCGTTTCACTAGCTCTATCCTACACACACTAGGGACAATTTTCAATTTTTACTTTAAGCTACAAACCTGAGATAGACATAAAAACCTGGAGAAGCTCAGCGGGACTCCTCCTATTGGTGTCTATCTTCGGTTTAAACCAGCATCTGCAATTCCTTCCTACACAACCTACAAAGCTGCACGTCTTTGAAGTGTGGTCGGAAACCGGACTACCCGGAGAAAACCCACGGGGTCATGGGGGGAACAGTGGTGCAGCGGTAGAGTTGAGGCCTTACAGTGCCAGAGAGCCGGATTCGATTCTGACTAAGGGTGCTGTCTGTACGGAGTTTGTACGTTCTCCCTGTGATTTGCGTGGGTTTTCTCAGAGATCTTCGGTTTCCTCCCACACTTCAAAGACGTACGGGTTTGTAGGTGAATTGGTTTGGTGTAAATGTAAATTGTCCCCAGTGTGTGTAGGATGGTGTTAATGTGTGGGAATCTGTCAGAAATTAACTTTGTTTCGGAAAAGACATACTTTGCCCAGAAATTGTACAGATTTTCACAGCAACTTGCAATCCAAAGAGTTTAGAATCCTGATCATTTCTAGCTGAAATTTGAGCAATGGTGAAATGGGGCCTCATTCAAGATTTCCCAGTGTCATGTTTTCAGTAATGGATGTATGTCCATAAGACAAATGAGTAGAATTAGGCCATTTGACCCATTGAGTTGGCACAGGGGGAGTCATGGTGGCGCAGCGGTATAGTTGCTGCCTTATAGCGCCAGAGACCAGGGTTCAATCCTGACTACGGGCGCTGTCTGTACGGAGTTTGTACATTCTCACTGTGACCTGCATGGGTTTTCTCCGGGTGCACTGGTTTCCTCCCACACACCAAAGGCCCAAATTGCTTAGGTAAATCTGTAAATTGTCCCTAGTGTGTTGGACAGAGCTAGCATACGGAGTGATCGTTGGTCTACGAGGACTCGGTGGGCTGAAGGGCCTGTTTCCACTCTGAGGTCTAAAGAGACTACTTGCAAGGTAATTGGCTTGGTAGAAATGTATAAAATGTATAAAATTGTCCCTAGTGTGTGTAGGATAGTGCTAATGTGCGGAGATCACTGGTCGGTGTGGACTCGGTTGAACGAAGGGCCTGTTCTAAACCAAACTGAACTAAACTAAACTACCCGTGTATGAAGCCATTAAAATCAAATGGCTTCATTTCATTGAAACCTGAAAGCATCCAAAACAAATAAACTTAGAACGGTAGAGCACCAAATACTTGTGTGGATTTATCTTTCCACATCCTTGAGCGATAATATTGGCACTGAACGACAAAATGAATAGCATCTTCTGTCTCCACAATTGCCTATTACGAGAAGTGTCATGTCTGGCAGCCTTCAAATCCGCTCCAGTAAACTGTGCCCCCTGTGTGACCCATGGTGAGAGTTCTCTGCGTTGGTCAAGTGGCATCACATCATGTACCCGCTTGCTTTCTGTGGCCGTCCGATAACAACTGTCTCCTTGACGTCTCCAAACTGGCAGCACTCCGCTCCTCTTCCCAATGAAAAGTTGGACGAGACTCCAGTGAGAGCAGATTCTGCTCATTCAAACCCGTCACGGTGGCGCAGCGGTAGAGTTGCTGCCTTACAAGCCTATCCCTTATTCTTAAACTGTGAGCCCCGGTTCTGGACTCCCCCCCCCAACATCAGGAACATTTTTCCAGCATCAAGTCTGTCCAAATCCTTAAAAACGTTATCTGTTTCTATAAGATCCCCTCTCATCCTTCTAAATTCCAGTGAATATAAGCCCAGTCGATCCATTCTTTCATCATATGTCAGTCCCGCCATCCCGGGAATTAACTGGTGAACCAACGCTGCACTCCCTCAAATAGCAAGAATGTCTTTCCTCAAATTAGGAGGCCAAAATGGCTCACAAAACTCCAGGTGTAGTCTCACCATGGCCCTGTACAACTGCAGTAGGACCTCCTTGCTCCTAAACTCAAACCCTCTCACTATAAAGGCCAACATGCCACTTGCCTTCTTCACTGCCTGCTGTACCTGCATGCTTACTTTCAGTGACTGATGCACAAGGACACCCAGATCTCGTTCCACCTCCCCTTCTCCTAATCCGACACCATTTAGATAATATGAATGTAGACACAAAGTGCTGGAGTAACTCATCAGGGCAGGCAGTATCTCTGGAGAGAAGGAACAGTGATGTTTCGGGTAGAGACCCTTCTTCTGACTGATGGTACACTGTCTGAATTGCGTTCAAAGTGGACAATGTACACTCAAATGTGTGCAGTTTCAGATAGTTCCATTCTGAAAGGGGTTTTCATACTTTAAAAGCACTCTCTCCATGGCTGCAAGATAGCAATATCTTGAATAGATCTATTCCTCTCATGATCTTATACACCTCTACAAGGTGTATTTATGTATTGTATTTATTTACCTTTCTTGTACATCAGTGGAGCTGCACACTAAATCTCGTTGCACTGACGTGCAATGACAATAAATTATATATTATTATTAAGGTCACTCCTCATCCATCCTTCTGCGCTCCAACGAATAGAATCCTAGCCTGCTCAACCTCTCCCGATAGCTCAGACCCTTGAGTGCTGGCAAGACCTTTGTAAATCTTTTCTGCACCCTTTCCAACATCCTAACAATACCTTTCCTACAACAGAACAGACCAAAACTGAACACAGTACTCTAAATGTGGCTTGATTTGTTGGGTATTTCTCCACATTATGCTTTATATAGGGAGAGGACTATCACAGCTTTGTATGATTTTGTGGCTCAAAAACAGGATTTCAATTTTCCTATTCAAAATTATTTAGATCTGCTGAGGATCTAAGAAATTTTCCATTGTAACATTTTTTTTTTGTGTTTAATTTAGACATACAGGCATTTTAATTTAGACATAAAAAACAGGCATTTTAGCCCAGCGAGTCATCCAGCGATCCCTGTACACTAGCACTATCCTGCACACACTAGGGACAATTTACAATTTCACCAAAGCCAATTAACCTACAAACCTGTACGTATTTGGATGGTGGGAGGAAACTGGAAATCCCGGAGAAAACCCACGCAGGTCACGGGGAGAACGTGCAAACTCCATATGGACAGCACCCGTAGTCAGGATCGAACCCGGGTCTCTGGCGCTGTAATGCCCCTGTCCCACTTAGGAAACCTGAACGGAAACCTCTGGAGACTTTGCGTCCCACCCATGGTTTCCGTGCGGTTCCCGGAGGTTGCAGGTGGTTGCCGGAGGTTGCAGGTAGTGGAAGCAGGTAGGGAGACTGACAAAAACCTCCGGGAACCGCACGGAAACCTTGGGTGGGGCGCAAAGTATCCAGAGGTTTCCGTTCAGGTTTCCTAAGTGGGACAGGGGCATTAGGCTCTACCGTTGTGCCACCATGTCTTAATCATTGTTTCCTCCATGGTTTAATCGAATGTTGCGTGCAGCTGGCTTATGGGTTTTTTTTTTTAACATTTGCGCTTCAAAAAGGACAGAAATAGAATAATATAAATTCTTGCTCCCACACATGGAGTCAATATGAATGAGAACTTATGCCAGTGATTGTTCAACTTTGGCACTGAAATAATTCCCATTGAGGGATGAATAAAACACCAGCAAACCATATATGAATCCACGAAATAGAAATAAAATTACCCATTGTGGACCTTTTCTTTGAAAAGTATTTGGATTTCAGCCCGTTCTTACAGCAACTGATTGCAATGTATGGAGCAGTTCTTTGGTCACTGGGAGGAAATGGATGAGGAGGAGGCATAGTGATAAATGTGCCTGTATCAGAGAGCATAGAAATCCCCCTGTATTTACCAGATGAGGACTTCAATAGTTCAATGGTCTCTTTATAGTCACATGTATCAGGTACAGTGAAATACATCTTTTGCTTACAGCTCCATGCTGGGCGGCACGGTGGCGCAGCGGTAGAACTACTGCCTCACAGCGCCCGAGATCCGTGTTCGAACCTGACCACGTGTGCTTGGCTGTACAGAGTTCGCACGTTCTCTCCGTGACCTCCTGCGTGGGTTTTCTCCGACGTGGCTTCCCCCCCACCCTCCAAAGGCGCACAGTTTGTAGTTTAGTGTAGGAAGGAACTGCAGGTGCTGGTTTAAACCGGAGGTGGACACAAAATGCTGGAGTAACTCAGTCAGCTGGATGGGACAGGCAGCATCTGCAGAGAGAAGGAATGGGTGACGTTTCGGGTCGATATAGTCGCCATGGAAAGGGCGCCGGCAATGTTACAAAGTATCCGCACCAGGTCCGTCATTGTTGTGTCTCCCCCCCCCTCCCTCAGGGCAGTCCCCCCTCGCTGGGTCCCCATTGTTCTTCCCTTATGGAGGCAACCAAAGCTCCCCAATGAGTTCATCTTCATTGCGGGGTATAGAGTGCACTGCTGTTTACTTGGCTACCGCTATTGTTCACTGGCTCTGCTTCCCAGGTAGAGACTTGGAGCAGAAGGGACTTTGCTCAGCAATTTCATCCTGGCCAGAACCATAACCGAGGAACTTCTGGGCAGAGCAGCGGTCTTGAGGTGGCAACGCTCTAAGTGAGGAATTATCTTAAACTTACAAAGTGTAATTTTTTTAATATGCACACGCAGCAGGTGGGATATATTACTGTGACGGCTCTTCTTGCTTTTCCTTCAAGTCTCTAACTTTTTGATCCAAGTGCAGTTTCCAAACCCATGCTGCATCTCCGTGTGAAGAGCCTTCCTGAATGGTGGGCCTAAGGAATGATCATCGATCACATGAGATCATTAAATGAGCGCTGAATGATTTAATGCACCAATTAAAGTGAAGATTTAAGAAGAGAGCAAGTTTAGTAGTTATAGTTTAGTTTCGAGATTCAGCGTGGAAACCGGCCCTTCAACCCACCAAGTCCACGCCGACCAGCGATCCTCGTTCATTAGCTCTACCCTATTTTTACAATTTTACCGAAGTCGATTAACATACAAGCCTGTGCGCCTTTGGATTGTGCGAGGAAATCGGAACTCTTGGAGAAAACAAGCACGGTCACGGTACAAACTCCGCACAGACAGTCATAGTCATAGTCAGGATCAAACCTGGGTCTCTGGCGCTGTAAAGCAGCAACTCTACCACTGCGCCACTGTACACCCCTTAAGGCGAGAGGGGCAAGGTTTAAAGGAGATGTATGGAGCAAGTTTTTTACGCAGTGGGTGGAGAATGCCTGGAACACTTTGTCAGAGGTGGTGGCTGAGGCAGGTACCATCGCGGTGTTGAAGATAATTTTAGATAGGCACATCAACCCAGGTCTCTGGCACTGTAAGGCAGCAACTCTACCGCTGCACCACCTAACGCCAGCAGTATTTAGTATTATAACCAGAAACTCCAAAAGGAAACTCCTGATGTTGGGGGAGTCCAGAACCAGGGGCCACAGTTTCAGAATAAGGGAATAGGCCATTTAGAACGGAGATGAGGAAAAACCTTTTCACAAAGAGTTGTGAGTCTGTGGAATTCCCTGCCTCAGAGGGCAGTGGAGGCCGGTTCTCTGGATACTTTCAAGAGTGAGCTAGATAGGGTTCTTAAAGATAGTGGAGTCAGGGGATATGGGGAGAAGGCAGGAACGGGGTACTGATTGTGGATGGTCAGCAATGATCACATTGAATGGCGATGCTGGCTCGAAGGGCCAAATGGCCTACTCCTGCACCTATTGTCTATTGAACATGGTGGATGGCAGGTGGATGTGGATGCCTGTGGCGGTGGGCACGTTGATGCTGGGGGAAGTAATGGAACGCAGCATCAGAGCAGCTTTTGGCAAGACAGTTCCTCCAGCTGTCCATTGAAATAGTAAACCAGTGGGAAATATCATAAACCACAGTTCCTCAAGGACTCATGCAGAAAATGCATTCTGCAAATTGTCAGAATGAATCACAAATATTTTGAATACTTTACTACATTGCCTTATATAGAAAAAAATCCTAGAGTTTTAAATTTTAGAGATACAGCATGGAAACAGGCCCTTTGGCCCATCGAGGCCAGGCCATCCATCGATCACACGTTCAGACTAGTTCTATATTATCCCACTTTTGCATCCACTCTCTCTATATTAGGGGCAATTTTACGATGGCCAATTAACCTACAAACCCACACGTCCTCTGGCATGTGAGGGAAAACCAGAGGAAACTCACGGAGTCACAGGGAGGACATGCAAACTCGATACAGACAGCAGCCGAGGTCAGGATCGAACCTGCGTCACTGGAGCTGTGAGGCAGCAGCTCTTAGTAGCGATATCTACATGAAAGAAATAGAACTTTAGCTCTCCTTTGACACCATGCTGATATTAGTGTAGTTTAATTTAGTTTAGGGTTACAGCGTGGAAACGGGCACTTGGGGCCACCGATTCCGCCCCGACCAGCGATCCCCGCGCACCAACATTATTCCACCCACACTGGAGACAATTTACAATTTTATTGAATGTAATTAACCTACAATCTTGTATGTCTTGGTAATGTGGGAGGAAACCGGAGATCCCGGAGAAACCCCAAGGAGGTCAGGACTCGATGGGCCGAAGGGCCTGTTTCCACGCTGCATCTCTAAACCTAAAAACTATATGCCTGTAATATCTCAAGGGGCTGAAATATTGCAATGTAATTTCCACTGGCTATACATGCATTGCTATAGAAAGACTCCATGTCGTTTCACAGGGGCATCGGTTAAAAAAGTGACACAAATGATTTGCACAATAATTACCACAATAAGCCTGAAGGTGGGTCTCGACCCGACACTAGCATCTGCAGTTCCTTCTTACACATCTCCTGGCTTTGTAATGTTTAGTTTCGTTCAGAGATACAGCATAGAAATGGGCACTTTGGCCCACCAAGTCCACTCCGACCATCGATCACCCATTCACATTAGTTCTGTGCTATCCCACTTTCACACCAGCTCCCTGCACATCAGGGGTAGTTTTACAGGGGCCAATTAACCCACAGACCTGTGCGTGCATCTTTGGGATGTGTGGAAGAAACCGGGCCACCCAAAGGAAACCTATGTGGTCACAGGGAGAATTTGCAAACTCCACACAGACAGCAACCAAGATCAGGTTTGAACCTGGGTCTCTGGCGCTTGCAGGCAACATCTCTATCAGCTGCACAACTGTGCTACCTGGTTCTCTGTCATTTGAAAAAAAAAAGATTTAAAATGTAACTAAATTAATTCTGAAGGAAATTTATTGTTAGACTTCATTGTTGCATCTGATTCCTTGTGCTCCAGTGTGGAGTTTAATTATTGTGTTAGACACAAAAAGCTGGAGTAACTCAGCGGGACAGGCAGCATCGCTGGAGAGAAAGGATGGGTGACTTTTCGGGTCGAGACCCTTCTTCAGACTGAGTTTTGTTCAGATCCCCAGCGGAGTTTGTTCAGATCTCCAAGCCAGCGGGAAGACCCAAACTACACATTATAAACACTCGCTCTCATGTGTAAAAATGTTTCTGCTGAGATTCCCAAATAGTTCCCACATTTCTTTCACTAAAGCAAGTAGTTTGGCAACAACTCAAATGTCCAAGACGGAGTCTAAAAAGTTATCTTCCAGTCCCCAATCATGACTGGAATAACTATTAAAAAATAACATTTATCGGCAATATAAATATTATGGTGCATAATCACCTCTATTATATATTTATGACTACTGCCATTTCCTAAATTGTGTAGGAAAGAACTGCGGATGCTGGTTTAAATCAAAGGTAGACACAAAATGCTGGAGTAACTCAGCGGGACAGTGAGCGTCTCTGGAGCGCAGGAATGAGTGACGTTTCGGGTCGAGACCCTTCTTCAGACACTTCCTAAATTTCCTAAATTATGTTATGTAATGAGGATACAACAATAGATTTTAATGTGTGTTTTTTTAACATTAAATTGTTTTGATAAATCTTTCCAGATGAACATTTCATAGAGAACTAGAGAGTCCTAGAGTTATACAGCATAGACACATGTCTCTCAGCCCACTGAGACTGATAACCTTCAAGCAGCTATGTACAGTCATCTTTGCTTTAGATTTTACATTAGACTTTAGACTTCAGTCTTTAGAGATACAGCGTGGAAACAGGTCCTTTGGCCCACCGAATCTGCACCGACCAGCAATCCCTGTACACTAACACTATCCTACACAACGGCGGCACGGTGGCGCAGCGGTAGAGTTGCTGCCTTACATCAAATGCAGTGCCGTAGACCGGGATTCAATCCCGACTTCGGGTGCTTGGCTGTACGGAGTTTGTACTTTCTCCCCATGACCTGCGTGGGTTTTCTCCGAGATCTTCGATTTCCTCCAAAACTCCAAAGACGTACACATATATTTGTAGGTTAATTGGCTTGGTAAATGTAAAAACAAAATAGTCCCTAGCGTGTGTTGTATGTGTAGGATAGTGCTAATGTACAGGGATCGTTAGTCGGCGTGGACCCGGTGGGCCGAAGGGCCTGTTTCCCTGCTGTATCTCTAAAACTAAGCTAAAAACAAAAAACAAAAAGTACTAGGAACAATTTACAATTTTACAAAAGCCAATTAACCTACAAACCTGCACGTCTTTGGAATGTGGGAAGAAGCCAGAGCACCCGGAGAAAACCCACATGGTCACAGGGAGAAGGTACAAACTCTGCTCAGACGACACCCGTAATCAGGATTGAACCCGGGTCCCTGGTGCTGTAAGGCAGCAACTCCACCGCCGCGCCACCGTGCCGACCAGAGGGCTGAAATACTCTGTTCAAAATCGTACTGTACACCATCTCTTCTTTGGAATGGCTGTCGGACTGAATTCCACAAATGCCTTGCAATTAGTCCATGGGACAGGGAAACAATCTCAATTAGATAATTGGAAGGAATTTTCAGACAACTGGTTCTCTGACTGTGTCAGTTGAAGGCTCACATTTTCTCCTTTAATATCTTCCTTCAGTGTGGGGTGGAGAACTCTCACAGGATGATTCAGAGAGTGATGACTCCTCTGGATGACGTGTTTAGACCCAGAGGTCACAGCCTCAAAGTAAGGACCCAGCCATTCAGGAAAGACATTTTGAGAAACGCCTCATCCAGAGCAGAATGAATGCTATGACTTATGAGGTCAATTGGTTTCGGTATAAATAGTAAATTTTCACTAGTGTTAATGGACGGGGGGTGATCGCTGGTCAGCGCAGACTTTGTGGGCCAATCGCCCAGTTTCTCAAAAGTCCGTAGTCTAAAATAGTGGAGGAGGTTCATAGTATTCCACACTGCCTATTCATCCTCCATGTCATTGGCCACCAACACTGGCTGAGGATCCTTCAGAGGGCCCAACAGCCAACACTGAGGCTGTGAAAACCTTCAAGCACTTATGTACAGTAATCTTTATTTTACTTTAGACTTCAGACTTTAGTCTTTAGAGATACAGCATGGAAGTAGGTCCTTCAGCCCACCGAGTCTGCACCGACCGGCAATCACCCTGTACACTAGCACTATCCTACACACTCGGGATAATTTATAATTTACAGGGGGCAATTAGACCCAGTAAAGATAATTAGAGAAATGCGTCACCCGGAGCAGATTGAATCGTTGGGATTCTCGACCAAAGAAGGATGTAGAGGCTCAGTTGCTGAATATATTCAAGAAAAATCAATAGGCTTTTAGGTATTAAGGAATCGATGTGTTAGTAGAGGAAGTAGAAGAAATGGAACAAGGAACTGCAGATATTGGCCTACAAAAAAAGACACAAAGTGCTGGAGTACTGCTGGGTCAGGCAGCATCTTTGAGGAACAACACTGGCTGAGGATCCTACAGAGGACTCTACAGCCAACTCAGAACCCACAATGGAAGCAATAGCATTGCAGCCCAAAAAAACATTGCAACTCTATCGGTGCCCTTTATGTGGTGACACTTTGCATACCTTGGGAATGCGAAGGAAAGAAAGTCACTGTGACTCGGGACGACAGATGGCACAATGGGCTAAGTGTTCGGCTGGCGACCGGAAGGTAGCCGGTTCGAATCCCGCTTGGAGTGCATACTGTCGTTGTGTCCTTGGGCAAGACACTTCACCCACCTTTGCCTGTGTGTGTGAATGTGTGTGAGTGATTGGTGGTGGTCGGAGGGGCCGTAGGCGCAGATTAGCAGCCACGCTTCCGTCAGTCTGCCCCAGGGCAGCTGTGGCTACAGAAGTAGCTCACCACCACCGAGTGTGACTGAGGAGTGTATGAATAATGCGATGTAAAGCGCCTTGAGTATTCTAGAAAGGCGCTATATAAATCCCATCCATTATTATTATTATTATTATTATGTGGCAATAAAGTATTAATCAATTAATTAATTTGAACATTGTTTCTACACTGCTGCAAAGGGCACTATATAAATGCAGTCTTCTTCCTATCATTAAATTAATTCTATTAGTGGGGGAAAAAGTGATGATCTGATACATTCAAGTTTTTTTCCAGCAGACACTGGAGAACAGCATTTAACACCTTTTGCAACATTGGATTTGATTGGGAACAGTTTAGAGCTGATTTATGGCACCAAAAGTAGAACTGGGTATGGAAATGAAACAACATGGGGTGGCGCAGCAGAGGAGTAGCTGCCTCACAGCACCAGAGACCCGGGTTCAATCCTGACTACGGGTGCTGTCTGCACGGAGTTTGCGCATTCTCCCCGTGGCCTGCGTGGGTTTACACCGGGTGCTCCGGTTTCTTCCCACACTCCAAGGACGTACAGGTTTGTAGGTTAATTGGCTTTTGTAAAATTGTAAATTGGTCCTAGTATGCGTAGGATAGTGTTAGCATGTGGGGGGGATCACTGGTTGGGCCGAAGGGCATATTTCCACGCTGTTATCTCTAAGCTAAATAGAAATTACTGCTTGATTTAGCCGCAAAATTGCTGCTCAAAAGTGAAGTCGGACAAATCTTAAAATAACCAGCTGGAATTTAAACTTGAATCTCAGCTATTTCAATGTTTCTGATCCAATAAACACAGCTAAGCCTTGTAATGTCAGAAGTCTCCACATCACACGATGAAGTCCCCGTGTTCTCAAATGTCGAAGTGCATGAGACCTCTATTTCCCTGTAACGTGTGAGTTGAGTGTATTGTGTCAGAAACCTTGAATCTCATGCCAAATTGGTGAGGGAGAGGAGAGATCTCCTCACAGAGTGGTAACTGATTCATTGTTATTCCATTTATGGATCTGACACAAAAAATGAAATGAGATCATCGGATCGGGACCCGGGCTCCTATCAACTTCCACAGCGAGTGCTTTTAACAGCGACGCAAGAATGTTGACTCTTCACCCAGTCAGACTGTTCACAAACCGACTATGTTGTTATAATTTCATTTTTTTGTTTCAGACAGTAACCTCACTCACATCGGAATATCTGGTTCAGAGAGTTTATATTTCTCTCGTTTAAAAAGAAAATCTTGCTCCACTTTGTGTTCCTTAAAATTCACCATCCCCGCTTGCTCGGCTGAAACAGTATCCCAGTGAGAACAAAGTATCTGCTCGTGAATTGATTGCCCGTGATGAAAGGAAAAAATGGCGTTGGGCTGGTCCATCAGTGAAATGCCCTGCCAAAGTGGCACTATGCCATCCCGACCAGAAGGCCTCTATGTTCAGTCCTGAGCTGGTGCTGTTATCTGATCTCAGCTGTCTTGCTGCATGGAGTGCGACAAACCTTAAGCTGGGTGTGGGAGTGGAAGGAGAGCAGTTTCCGGTTAGTTTCTTGTCACGGGTACCGAGGTACAGTGAAAAGCTGGCATCCGATCAGCGGAAAGACAACACATGATTACAATCGAACCAATTACAGTGCACAGATACACAATAAGGGAATGACGTTTAGTGCAAGGTTATGCCCCTGTCCCACTTAGGAAACCTCTGGAGACTTTGCGCCCCACCCAAGGTTTCCGTGTGGTTTCCGTGTGGTTCCCGGAGGTTTTTGTCAGTCTCCCTACCTGCTTCCACTACCTACAACCTCCGGCAACCACCTGCAACCTCCAGGAACCGCACGAAAACCTTGGGTGGGGCGCAAAGTCTCCAGAGGTTTCCGTTCAGGTTTCCTAAGTGGGACGGGGGCATTTTTAAGCCAGCAAAGTCCGGGTGCTCCGGTTTCCTCCCACACTCCAAAGACATACAGGTTTGTACGTTAATTTGGCCTCGGTAAAAACTGTAAATTGTCGCTAATGTGTGTAGGATAGTGCTGTGTGTATGGGGATCGCTGGTCGGTGCGGACTCAGTGGGCCGAAGGGCCTATTTCCGCGCAGTATCTCTAAACTAAACTAAACTAAATTAAAGGAGAGATGAGTGCGGTAAAGAGAGAGTGGAGATAGAAGTATATGACAGATCGCCATGGAAGATGCAACTGTCTACCATTATCAATCCTCCTTTTCCGAAGCATTTCAGTCAAATGGATGTAGATTATCCTGCTTCCATTTAGCAATTTGGCAACAATGCTTTCCTGGTTGTCACTCTGTATTACTGATTGTTTGAGATTAAACTGAGCTCGCTATAGCAATGTGTCCCTATCAACATCAATATCAACATTCGGTAGAATTCATGACCATTGTAGACAAACTGTAGCATGCTGGTATAATGAACTAAAATAACATTCATTCTAGCTTCATGGTCTCAATGACTGAATCGTTTTGCGTACAAGTAAACTGTGTTGGCACGGTGGAGCAGCGGTAAAATTGCATGCCGCACCGCGCCAGAGACTCTGGTTCGATCTTGACTGCAGGTGCTATCAGTTCAAAGTTTGTACGTTCTCCCTGTGTCTGTCTGTCCTTTTCGTCTTTTTTTGTTATTTTTAGTGTGTTTTAAAAGTTTGTGTTAATGTTCTCCGGTTTGTTTTATGTGGGGGGTGGGCGGGGGAAACTTTTCCTCAATCCCTTACCTTGCTGGAGATCCGATTGTTTTCCGGATCTTATCTCCTGTCGCTCTGCGGCCTAACATCGTGGAGCTGGAGGCCTTGCTCGGGACGGATATTGAGCCCCGCCGCGTGGCGTGGACTTACCATCAGAGCCGATTCCTTGCCTGGGATCGACGCTCCAACTTGGACTTTAACATCAAAGGCTCGCAGACGCCCGTGGACTTTAACATCAAAGGCTCGCAGTCTCGGGAAGCTCCGGATGCTGCACGATGTCGACTAGCACTGAACCGAGGTAGATCGTCCGGCGCCGAGGAGCTGAGATTCCTCCCCCCCCTCCCCCCCACCCCCGATGCAGGAGCTTGATCGCCCCGACGAGGAGGCCCACCGCCGGCTACGGGAGTAAGATCGTCCCGTCAACAGAAGGTTAGAGGCCCCCGACCGCTGGAGGACAAAGAAGGGAGAGATTGAACTTTTTTTTGCCTTCCATCACAGTGAGGAATGTGGAGGAGTCACTGTGGTGGATGTTCATGTTAAAATGTATTTTGTGTGTTCTGTTGCTTTTTATTAGTATGACTGTACAGCAAATCAAATTCCTCATTAGTTGCAAAACATACTTGGCTAATAAAGTATGATTATGATTATGCTGATGATGAGTATGAGTGACCGCAAGGGTTTTCTCCGGGTGCTCCGGTTTCCTCCCACACTCCAAAGACGTGCAGGGTTGTAAGTTAATTGCCTTTGGTAAAATTGTAAATTGCCCCTAGTGTGTGTAGGTTAATTGCCTTCGATAAATGTGTGTGCAGGATGCGGAACTGGGATAACATAGGACTAGTGTGCGGGGTGATCGCTGGTTGGCACGGACTCGATGGGCCGAAGGGCCTGTTTCCACGCTGTATCTCTAAACCAAGTCATCCCTTCCCGATCCACTGTATCCTCAGGAAAGCTCGTTGGCTTTCCTCCCGAACAGATGTTTCTAACATGCTCCATTAATTGAAAGAAATTCTAAAGATAGATTCCTTTTTCGCCCAGTGAAACTTAATTATTTTGAAGTACAGTGACTGACTGTCGGTAGTGGGGGTCGGGAGGGGGAGGGGGAGGGGAGGGGGGGACGAGTGACTGTATTGACTCAGTTGCTGGAGGATGTTAAATAGTGCGCTGTCTCTCCCAACACACAAACGGGCCTCAGTACCTGCTGGTGCTTTCCCCCGGTCCATAAAACAAACCCTGTGTGCAGCCTTAAGGAAGATTTACAGTCCTGAAGTATTTCCCACGATATGATAGAAAGGGCGAGCTGCCAAGTAATGGTGCGTTTTTGTTTTCCACTGCCGCAGATGTCTCATTTGATAAATTTATTAGAAACTGTACGGAGCTTTATCTGTAGCCCCCTTTATCATACCTCTTAACTTGTTGATTTAACAGAACAGTGATTTGTTTTGTGTAGCCAACAGTGCAGAAGTGCATTTTCCAGGCGTATTGGGTTTCAGCCCTCGAGAAGGAGCGCTGAAACTTACTCCCCGGAATGACGCGGCGCTATAACTTCTGTCAAAAGTTCTACAAACATTTGTCATAGATGGCAGATTTCACGTCCGAATCCGCCTGGCTGCATTCTTGTGATTAGTCCATAAACCTCACATTTTCGAAAGCCAAACACTGTGTGGCGTTTAATTTTCATCCCCAGTTTCCGAAGGTCCCGTTTAATGTTGTGGCTGCTTGTTCTCCCTGTGACCGCGTGGGATTGCTCCGGGTGCTCCGGCCTCCGCCCACATTCCGAAGACGTGCCGGTTCCTCGGTTGATTGCCCCCCCCCGCGCGTACTGTATGGGCGATCGTGGACTGGCTGGGCCGAATGGCCTGTTTCCACGAAAGGGGAGTCAGAGTGGCGCAGCGGTAGAGTTGCTGCCTCACAGCGCCAGAGACCCGGGTTCGATCCTGACCTCGGGTGCTGTCTGTGCGGAGTTTGTACGTTCTTCCAGTGACCTGCGTGGGTTCAGTCCATGAGATGTCAGGAAAATGGCTGCCTTTGAAGTTGAATACTTTCACGGTGACAAGAATGAACACCCAAATTGACACTTGACAAATGATGATGAGGCACGGTGGCGCAGCGGTAGAGTTGCTGCCTCACAGCGCCGGAGTCCCGGGTTCGATCCTGACAATGGGTGCTGTCTGTGCGGAGTTCGCATGGTTCACCCTGTGACCTGTGGGTTTTCTCCAGGGTGCTCCGGTTTCCACACACATTCCAAAGATGTGCAGGTTTGTAGGTTAATTAGCTTCAGTAAAATTGACTCCAGTGCAGAGGATAGTGTATGGGTGATCATCAGTTCACGTGGACTCAGTGGGCTGAGGGGCCTGTTTTGACATTGTATCTCTAAACTAAACTCAACTAAACTAAATCAGTTTGTCCTAGTAATTTTAGTTTAGTTTAGTCATTTAGTTTAGTTTAGTTTAGTTTATTGCCACGTGTACGTGTATGCAGTTTAAAGATGTGTACGGCATGTTTTTTATACAGAGGGTGGTAAATGCCTGAAACAAGCAGCTAGATTTGATGGTGGAAGCAGATACAGTAATGATGTTTAAGAAGCTTGTGGTTGGCATATGGATACGTGTAGGCGGATGAGATTAGTTTATCTTGGCATTCTGCACATCATCGTGGGCTGAAGACCCTGTTCCTGTGTTGTACTCTTCCTGTTCTATGTTCTAAATAGATGTTGTACGCAGGAACTGCTAATTCAGGCATTTACCGCAAATTAATAAAGACAAAAGACAATAGTGCAGGAGTAGGCATTTCGGCCCTTCGAGCCAGCACCGCCATTCAATGTGATCATGGCTGATCATTCCCAATTAGTATCCCACTCCTGCCTTCTCCCCATATCCCCTGACTCCGCTATCTTTAAGAGCCCTATCTAGCTCTCTCTTGAAAGCATCCAGAGAACCGGCCTCAACCGCCCTCTGAGGCAGAGAATTCCACAGACTCACAACTCTCTGTGAGAAAAAGTGTTTCCACGTCACTGTGCACATTTAGACTTTAGAGTTTAGAGATATAGCACGGAAACAGGCCCTTCGGCCACATCAGGGACAATTTAACCGATGCCAATTAATCTACAAACCTGCATGTCTTTGGAGTGTGGGAGCAAACCGGAGCACCCGGAGAAAACCCACGCAGGTCACACAGGGATAAGGTACAAACTCCATGCAGACAGCATCCGCAGTCAGGATCGGACCTGGGTTCCTGGCGCTGTAAGGCAGCAACTCCACTGCTGTGTCACCGTGCCGCCTCAAGGCTGCAATAATTCTGCTCATCTATCTATATTACTAAAACTCTGTTCTTGACCGCTTTTGGCGATCTGTGCTGCGATTTCCGAGAGAACGCCGCCACCTACGGCCGTCATTTTTGGCCATCTCGCTCAGAGCCCCCCTCTGCCACATGTGTGCCGAGGATTTTTCCCGTCGATGAAATATGACAGAGATATTAATGTTTTTACAACATTCCCCATTCTCTCTGCTGCCCCCGCTGGCGGCAGGGGGGAGGGACTATAAAACCAGGAAGTGGTGTGCCTCAATCAGTGTCTGCAAGCTGGAGGAAGGCAGAGGGTCACGTTTCTCTGAGCTGTGAATCACACTGAACACATGTCTACTCAAATGTAAGTGCCCTTAGTGGTTCTAAAATGCTTGCAGAATGTGTCTATTGGTTCTAAAGCTTGCAAAAAATATCTATTGGTTCTAAAGCTTGCAAAATGTGTCTCTATTGGTTCTAAAGCTTGCAAAAAATGTCTATTGGTTCTAAAGCTTGCAAAAAAAGTGTCTATTGGTTCTAAAGCTTGCAAAAAGTGTCTCTATTGGTTCTAAAGCTTGCAAAAAATGTCTATTGGTTCTAAAGCTTGCAAAAAAAATGTCTATTGGTTCTAAAGCTTGCATAAAGTGTCTCTATTGGTTCTAAAGCTTGCAAAAAAATGTCTATTGGTTCTAAAGCTTGCAAAAAGTGTCTCTATTGGTTCTAAAGCTAGCAAAAAATGTCTATTGGTTCTAAAGGGACGACAGATGGCACAATGGGCTAAGTGTTCGGCTGGCAACCGCAAGGTAGCCGGTTCGAATCCCGCTTGGAGTGCATACTGTCGTTGTGTCCTTGGGCAAGACACTTCACCCACCTTTGCCTGTGTGTGAATGTGAGTGAATGTGTGTGAGTGATTGGTGGTGGTCGGAGGGGCCGTAGGCGCAGATTGGCAGCCACGCTTCCGTCAGTCTGCCCCAGGGCAGCTGTGGCTACAGAAGTAGCTTACCACCACCGAGTGTGACTGAGGAGTGAATGAATAATGCGATGTAAAGCGCCTTGAGTATTAGAAAGGCGCTATATAAATCCCATCCATTATTATTGGTACTAAAGCTTGCAAAAAAAATGTCTATTGGTTCTAAAGCTTGCAAATCAATGTCTATTGGTTCTAAAGCTTGCAAAAAAATGTCTATTGGTTCTAAAGCTTGCAAAAAAATGTCTATTGGTTCTAAAGCTTGCAAAAAATGTCTATTGGTTCTAAAGCTTGCAAAAATATCTCTGTTGGTTCTAAAGCTGGCAAAAATATCTCTGTTGCTTCTAAAGCTGGCAAAACGTGTCCCTGTTGCTTCTAAAGCTTGCAAAAAGTGTCTCTGTTCTAAATCTTGCAAAAGGTGTCTCTGTTGTTTCTAAAGCTTGCAAAAAGCGTCTCTGTTGCTTCTAAAGCTTGCAAAAAGCGTCTCTGTTGCTTCTAAAGCTTGCAAAAAGCGTCTGTGTTGCTTCTAAAGCTTGCAAAAAGCGTCTCTGTTGCTTCTAAAGCTTGCAAAAAGCGTCTCTGTTGCTTCTAAAGCTTGCAAAAAAATGTTTATTGGTTCTAAAGCTTGCAAAAAATGTCTATTGGTTCTAAAGCTTGCAAAAAAATGTCTATTGGTTCTAAAGCTTGCAAAAAAATGTCTATTGGTTCTAAAGCATGCAAAAAAAATGCCTATTAGTTCTAAAGCTTGCAAAAATGTCTATTGGTTCTAAAGCTTGCAAAAAGTGTCTCTATTGGCTCTAAAGCTTGCAAACAAAATGTCTATTGGTTCTAAAATGGTTCATACTAGCACTCCAGAAAGCGCCCCCTCCTCCCCTGGTTGGCTTGGGTGTGTTTTGAAATTGAAAGGCACTACTTACTGCAAATGGTGGCATGAAGTTGAAAGGCACTACTTACTGCAAATGGTGGCTTGGGAGCTTTGGCTTGAAGTTGAAAGGCACTATTACTGCAAATGGTGGCTTGGTTGCTTTAGCTTGAAGTTGAAAGGCACTACTTACTGCAAATGGTGGCTTGGGTGTGGCTTGAAGTTGAAAGACACCACTTACTGCAAATGGTGGCTTGGGTGTGGCTTGAAGTTGAAAGACACCACTTACTGCAAATGGTGGCTTGGGTGTGGCTTGAAGTTGAAAGACACCACTTACTGCAAATGGTGGCATGAAGTTGAAAGGCACTACTTACTGCAAATGGTGGCTTGGGAGCTTTGGCTTGAAGTTGAAAGGCACTATTACTGCAAATGGTGGCTTGGTTGCTTTGGCTTGAAGTTGAAAGGCACTACTTACTGCAAATGGTGGCTTGGGAGCTTTGAAGTTGAAAGGCACTACTTCCTGCAAATGATGGCTTGGGTGTGGCTTGAAGTTGAAAGACACCACTTACTGCAAATGGTGGCATGAAGTTGAAAGGCACTACTTACTGCAAATTGTAGCTTGGGTGCTTTGGCATTAAGTTGAAAGGCATTACTTACTGCAAATGGTAGCATGAAGTTGAAAGGCACTACTTACTGCAAATGGTGGCATGTAGTTGAAAGGCACTACTTACTGCAAGTGGTGGCTTGGGAGCTTTGGCTTGAAGTTGAAAGGCACTATTACTGCAAATGGTGGCTTGGTTGCTTTGGCTTGAAGTTGAAAGGCACTACTTACTGCAAATGGTGGCTTTGGTGTGGCTTGAAGTTGAAAGACACCACTTACTGCAAATGGTGGCTTGGGTGTGGCTTGAAGTTGAAAGACACCACTTACTGCAAATGGTGGCTTGGGAGCGTTGACTTGAACTTGAAAGGCACTATTACTGCAAATGGTGGCTTGGTTGCTTTGGCTTGAAGTTGAAAGGCACTACTTACTGCAAATGATGGCTTGGGTGTGGCTTGAAGTTGAAAGGCACTACTTACTACAAATGGGGGGTGTGGGTACATTGGCTTGAAGTTGAAAGGCACTACTTACTGTAAATTGTGGCTTGAAGTTGAAAGGCACTACTTACTGCAAATGGTGGCTTGGTTGCTTTGGCTTAAAGTTGAAAGGCACTACCTGCAAATGATGGCTTGGGTGTGTCTTGAAGTTGAAAGACACCACTTACTGCAAATGGTGGCATGAAGTTGAAAGGCACTACTTACTGCAAATTGTAGCTTGGGTGCTTTGGCATTAAGTTGAAAGGCACTACTTACTGCAAATGGTAGCATGAAGTTGAAAGGCACTACTTACTGCAAGTGGTGGCATGAAGTTGAAAGGCACTACTTACTGCAAATGGTGGCTTGGGTGCATTGGCTTGAAGTTGAAATGCACTACTTACTGCAAATGGTGGCTTGGGTGCTTTGGCTTGAAGTTAAAAGGCACTACTGTAAATGCACTTACTTCCTGTTTGCACTGTATATTGATTTTAGATAAAACGCTGCCACTTACGGCTGTGATTTTTGGCCATCTTACTCAGTCCCATCTTCCCATCAATTAAAAATGAAAGTGTTATTAGTTTTTTTTTAAATGTTGAGAATCTCCTGTCAATCACTCCATGAAAGCCACACCTTTTCCGGTGGGGGGGGGGTTATAAAACCCGGAAATGTGGGTGTGGCTCAGTCTCTGCAAGATGGAGGAGGGAGAGGTCACGACTCGCTGTCTTTAGTGGCTTTGCACCCTACTTCAAATGGTATGAAACTGCACTTGAATTTGGTGGCCTTGCACCCTGCTAGAAGTGGTAAGAAACTGCACTTGAATTTGGTGGCCTTATACCCTGCTTGAAATAGAATTTCAAGGATTAGCCGTGAGTCAACTACCAGCCCACCAGCCATGAGTGAGTTGCCAGCACAACAGGCTTGATTGACTGAGACGCCAGCCCAGGAATCCATTTGGCGCACAATTTGCATACTAGCCCTCTGGAAACCAGTCCCTTCAGCCCACAACACCCATACTAGCGCTCCAGAAAGCCCCCCCAACTGGCCACCAATATTAGAATTGGTGGAGAGGTGGAATATTGCGTTGGATGACCAGCCCTCCTGTGTGATGCTGGGACCCAACGGGTCCCACTTAGTCTAGTATTGTATAAAATGACTAAAGAGCAAAACAAAATCAGACAGAACTTGTAAAAACAGCAGCTGGTTGGGGCCAAGGCAGGCCTGACAGCAGCTAACATCCAGTTAGGATTGATTAGTGTAGGAAGGTGATGCTGGTTTAAACCGAAAATAAACACAAAATGCTGGAGTACCTCAGCAGGACAGGCAGCATCTCTGGAGAGAAGGAATGGGTGACGTTTCTGGTCGAGACCCTTCTTCAGGCTGATTAAACCCATTACACGCTCTCCCAGAAGAAACCGATATTATTCCCCCTCTCAGTGCTAATCTTCGCCCACTTGATTCCCTGCTAAAGATACCGAACACACACTCTTCATTGGAAGCATGATCAACTCCTCAGTGCATTCTCTTCTTTTATATGATCCCAGTGCTGTTCTAAATGCGCTCGTGTGAAAGTTGTATAAATTGTTACAGTTATTAGAATGCATGAGAAAAAATATCCAAACTCACTCAAGGTGGGTGGTGGGGAGTGAGGAGGTGGATAGGCACTTTTGGTCGCTCCATTGGGTCGATTCTTCACTGATTATATAAATACGATGAACTGAAATTTTGTTCCAACTCTTTTGTTTGACATTTTTGAGGAATGGAAAAAAATAAGATGCACGTCAGACAAGATCTCAAGATAATTCCAGGTGACCTTGCATTGTGCATCCAGATAGATGCTGACTTCATTTCAATGGTTCAATGGTTCTATCTCACAGGTTACGTAAATATAGTGGACAGCTGCAAAAGAATAATAAGGGCTAGATTGTAAACGGTGCAAGGAGGGGTTTGGTGAGTGGTACAAAGAGTCAGTGATGATAACAAGGGCATCTTTTGGGATGACATACCTGTGAAAGAATTGATTGATGTTCAAATGGGTTTGGAGCAGGCTAATCTGAACCATCACAGGGGTCCATGTTTAATTTAGTTCAGACTTACAGCATGGAAACAGGCCCTTTGACCCACCAAGTGCACTCAGACCATTGATCACCCTTTCACACTAGTTCCATGTTGTCCACTCTCTCATCCACACACAAGGGCTAATTTACAAAGGCCTAGTCATCTTCAAACCTGCACATATTTGGGATAGAGTCATAGAGTCATACAGTGGGGAAACAGACCCAACTTGCCCACACCGACCAACATGCCCCATCTACACTAGTCCCACCTGCCTGCGTTTGGCCCATATCCCTCCAAACCTGTCCTATTCACGCACCTAATTGCTTCTTAAACGTTGCGATAGTCCCCAGCCTCAACTACCTCCTCTGGCAGCTTGTTCCATGCACCCACCACCCTTTGCGTGAAAAAGTTACCCCTCAGATCCCTGTAAAATCTTTTCCCCCTTCACCTTAAACCTGTGCCCTCTGGTACTCGGGGATGTGGGAAAATACCGGAGCCCCCCCGAAGGAAACCCACGCGATCGCAGGGAGGATGTGCAAACTCCACACAGATAGCACCCGAGGTCAGGATCGAACCCGGGTCTCTGGCGCTGTTTATGCAGCAGCTTGAGCAGTGGCGCCTCTGTGCCGCCCTGTAAGCGAACGTCAAATAGCTGCAGATGTTGGAAATCTGAAATAAAATGGTGAGGTGTCGGAATGCTGCTTGACCTGCCGAGTATTTCACTTTAAATCCCAGCATCAGATTTGAAGGATAGATTACATGAAATTGGCACAAAGTTCCGAGGCCATAGAAGAGTATAGGGCAATATTATTGATGTTTTTTTGGAATTTGAAAGGAATTTACAAAATGGATAATGAGAAGTAATTTTTCTTCGCTGGTGGGGATTGTGAAACAAAGGACATGACCCTAAAATCAGAAAGACTTTTTATTAAATAGCACCGTACATGACTTTATTCAGTCCTGAAGCAGTCTACAATCACTGAAGTTGAATTAAAGTGTTTGTAATGGAAGAAACACACAGCCAAACTCCCACACACAGGAATGTGGTAATGGCCAGATAATTGGCCAAAGGAGAAATTCTTGGCATGCCCTCCACGGACATCTTTTCTACTGCATCTGTCAAGTAGTGTTGTGGAGTATTTTGTATTCATTAGATTCACAGGATCACACAGCACGGAAACAGGCTCTTCGGCCAAATTTGCCCATGCCAAGCAAAATGCTCAGCCAAACTAGTCCCATTTGCCTGCATTTAGCCAATATCCCGTTAGATCTTGAAACATGGAAACATAGAAAATAGGTGCAGGAGTAGGCCATTCGGCCCTTCGAGCCTGCACTGCCATTCAATATAATCATGGCTGATCATCCAACTCAGTATCCTGTACCTGCCTTCTCTCCATACCCCCTGATCCCTTTAGCCACAAGGGCCACATCTATCTCCCTCTTAAATATAGCCAATGAACTGTGGCCTCAACTACCTTCTGTGGCAGAGAATTCCAGAGATTCACCACTCTCTGTGTGAAAAATGTTTTCCTCATCTCGGTCCTAAAAGATTTCCCCCTTATCCTTAAACTGTGACCCCTTGTTCTGGACTTCCCCAACATCGGGAACAATCTTCCTGCATCTAGCCTGTCCAACCCCTTAAGAATTTTGTAAGTTTCTATAAGATCCCCCCTCAATCTTCTAAATTCTAGCGAGTACAAACCGAGTCTATCCAGTCTTTCTTCATATGAAAGTCCTAACATCCCAGGAATCAGTCTGGTGAACCTTCTCCGTACTCCCTCTATGGTAAGAATGTCTTTCCTCAGATTAGGAGACCAAAACTGTACGCAATACTCCAGGTGTGGTCTCACCAAGACCCTGTACAACTGCAGTAGAACCTCCCTGCTCCTATACTCAAATCCTGATTGAATATACTCAAATGAAGATAGACACAAAGTGCCGGAGTAACTCAGCGGGTCAGGCAGCATCTCTGGAGAAGAGGAACAGGTGACGTTTTGGGTCGGGACCCTTCTTTAGACTGAAATGACTGCAGTGGAAGCAAATTCAGCTGAAACTTTAATCAATTTTTTTTTTAAAGGAATTAGTTCAATATTTGAAATGTATGGAAGTAGACTCACTAATTATGCCTTTCACAGCGTTTTTACAATTTTGCTGGGCTGAATATGCTCCTATGTTGTTTATTTAGATTAGTTTATATCAATAGGACGGCACGGTGGCGCAGCGGTAGAGTTGCTGCCTTACAGGGCCAGAGACCCGGGTTCCATCCTGACTAATGGCGCTGTCTGTATGGAATATGTACGTTCTCCCCTTGACCTGCATGGGTTTTCGCCGGGATCTCCGGTTTCCTCCAACACTCCAAAGACGTACAGGTTTGTAGGCCAATTGGTTTGGTATAATTGGAAATCATCTCTAGTGTGAGTGGGATAGCGTTAGTGTGCGGGGATCGCTGGTCGGCGCGGACTCGGTGGGCCGAAGGGCCTATTTGCTGCATCTCTAAACTAAAAACTAAAGTAAAACTAATTTCATCTCTGAGTTTGAAAAATTGAACCATTATCCATCTGCAATTGGTGACCTTCCAGAATATTGAGTGGAGATGTGAAATCCAACATGCTAGTAACATGGCATAAACATTAGAAAGAGTTTAGGCAGCCAGTCCTCACTAATGGCATTTACCACATGGAACAAAGCATCTCCAAGGAGTTTCCAAGGAGACTAAATGTTTGAAATGGACTTCGAGCATTTTGTGTCTACCTTCGATGTAAACCAGCATCTGCAGTTCCTTCCAACACATTTTGTCTGCTCCACTGTGGAATCTCCTCAAGCTACGCCTACTTTGAAGAAGTTCTACCTCGAGGTTCCCTCTCTCCTGACGCTCAGTCTGAAGAAGGGTCTCGACCCGGAAACGTCACCCATTCCTTTTCTCCAGAGATGCTGTCTAACCCGTTGGGTTACTCCAGCTTTTTGTGTCTACAATATCTTCTATTTAACGGCAATGCTGGTAGATAGTTTACTTCAGGAAGTCAGAAGAAAATGTTGAATTCTTTAATTTTAAGTAACTGTTACTAACACTCCCCTCCCCCTTCCCCTCCCCCTTCCCCTCCCCCTTCCCCTAGGACCAGAGGACATAGCCTCAGAATAAAAGAAAGTACCTTTGAAAAGAATATGAGGGGGAATTTCTTTAGTCAGAGGGTGGTGAATCTGTGGAGTTCATCGCCACAGACAGAAGCGGAGGCCAAGGCAATGGATATTTTTAAGGCGGAGATTGACAAATTCTTGATTAGTACGGGTGTCGGGGTTTACGGGGAGAAGGCAGGAGAATGGGGTTGAGAGGGAGAGATAGATCAGACATGATTGAATGGCGGAGTAGACTTGATGGGCCGAATGGCCTAATTCTGCTCCTATAACGCATGTATGTGCAACAAATCGAGTTATCATGCAAAGTTATCAAGTTATCGAGTCTGAGGAAGGGTCTCGACCCAAAACGTCACCGATCCATGTTCTCCAGAGATGCTGTGGACACAAAAAGCTGGAGTAACTCAGCGGTTCAGGCAGCATCTGGGTTTCTCCAGCATTTTGTGTCTATCTTCAGTGTAAACCAGCATCTGCAGTTCCTTCCTACACATTTTGTCTTCTCCAGAGATGTTGCCTGACCTGCGGAGCTACTCCAGAACTTTGAACCCTTTCGCGTATTAGCCAGCATCTGCAGTTCTTTGTTTCTACAATATCAATTTATTTTCTCGAACACTGCCTAACAATAACTACCTCCCCCCCCATTACAGCAACTCTCTGGTAAAGTGAGCTAAATTATATTTTAATTCCTTGTAAAAATGCAAGGGAAAGGACAAAAGTATAATCTTATTTCAATTATGCAGTTGCTCACATTAAGAGTGATGTGATCCCTCCTTAAATCAGCCTTGATGATAGACTGAGTTACAGGATCCAGAGCCAACATCAGACATATCTTTAATGCAGCTGCTTCATCAATCACCTTTTCAACAGCAACACTGGTTATATTTTAGCAGCCAAACTCAAGTCTGATTTTTTCTTGTGTAGGAGGAAACTGCAGATCTGTAGTCTGAACCGAAGATGAACACAAAAAGCCGGAGTAACTCAGCGGGTCAGACAGCGTCTCTGGAGAAAAGGACTAGGTGACGTTTCAGGTCGAGGTCCTTCTTCAGACTAATGGTCAAGGGAAAGGGAAACGAGAGATATAGGCGGTGATATAGAGAGGTATAGAAGAAATGAGTGAAAGATATCCTTTTCTCCAGAGATGCTGTCTGACCCTTTGAGTTACTCCAACTTTTTGTGTCTATCCTATTATCCTTTCCCAGGATAAAGCCAGGAATAGCTGCAGAAAGTTTCACAGGAAACCAGTTTGTAGAGAAATATCAAGGAATTAATTTCAGTAGAAAAATAGGTGTGAGAAGACATTTCCATTTACTGTTTTCCTCCGGAGACATTTTAAACTAGACTTTTCTAGCAAGAAGCATTCACATCTTTCATACCAAAGCTTATTGGGGTATGATGCAACCTTTGACTGGTTGATTGCCTTTAGACTTTAGAGAGATACAGCGCAGTAACAGACCCTTCAGCCCATCGAGTCTGCACCGACCAGCGATCACCCCGTACACTAGCACTATCCTACACACTAGGGACAATTTATTTTTTTTGCTACCAAAGCCAATTAACCGACAAACCGTGTACGTCTTTGGAGTGCGTGAGGAAGCCGGAGCACCTGGAGAAAACCCACGCAGTCACAGGGAGAACGTACAAACTCCGTACTCTGTAGGTTAATTGGCTGCTGTAAATTGTCCCTAGTGTATAGGATGGAACTAGTGTATGGGTGATCGGTGGTCGGTGTGGACTCGGTCTGTTTCCACGCTGTATCTCGAAACTTTAAACTGAACTAAACAAGGCCTTATTTTTTTGAAATTATTTATTTTCTCTTGAAAACCTGATGGGCGTCAATGGGCTTCTAGTGGAACTACAGGAGTCCAAGAAAACATTTTGTGTTTTGAAGTTCTTCGAGCACACTTCAGTAACTTTATGCCTGCACTTAACAATAGTGCTGTGTTCACTATTTCATTGCCTTATGACTCACGGAACTAAGAAAGACTAGAATATAACAAAATATTTGTCCACAGTATTTCAGCATATTCTGTTGAGGTACAAAGACCATAATTAGTTTATGCTGTTAGGGCTATAATACCACAAGACATAGGAGTAGAATTATTTAAGAAGGAACTGCAGATGCTGGAAAATCGAAGGTAGACAAAAGTTGATGCAAAAGAGACCCTTCAACAGAACTGAAAAGTAGCAGGAAAGTTGGCCTGTGTATAGCAGAGCAAAAGAGGGGGAGGGGGAAGATGCTGGCTAGGTGATTGGTGTAGCTGGATGGGTCTTTTTGATTTAAATGTGGAGAAACTCAGTGGGTGCGGCAGCATCTATGGAGCGAAGGAAATAGGCAAAGTTTCGGGCCAAAACCCTTCTTCAGAGCAGAATTAGGCCATTCAGCTGATCGAGTCTGCTCCACCATTCGATTATGGCTAATCTATTTTTCCTTCTCAACCCCATTCTCCTGCCTTCTCCCCGTAACCTTTGGCACTCTCCCTAATCAAGATCCTATGAATCTCTGCCTTAAAAATACCCAATGTCTTCTGCTTCCACAGCCGTCTGTGGCAATGCGTTCCACAGATTCACCACCCCCTGGCTAAAAGAAATTCCTCCAAAACTCCATTTTGAAAGTATGTCCTTTTATTCTGAGGCTGTGCCCTCTGGTGCTAAACTCTCCCATTACTGCACACGGCATTCTGTCCAATGTCCACTCTATCTAGGTCTTTCATTAACCCGTAGGTTTCAATGAGGTCCTCCCTCACCCTTCTAAACTCTAGCTGGGCGTTGTGGGGAGAAGGCAGGAGAATGTGGTTGAAAGGGAAGATAGGTCAGCCATGATTGAATGGCGGTGTAGACTTGATGGGCCGAATGGCCTAGTTCATCTCCTAGAACCTATGATCTTGAGGACTAGCACAGAGGAAAATTCTACTTTTATACCTGTCTCGTGGTTTGTTGTGCGGGGTGTATGCCCATGGATGGTGACATCCAGCAAGAGGGGCATTTAGGGGAGAGAAGAAAGTGCAGGCACCTGCAAACAAAAATAACAGAGGCCCCACAGTGACTGCAGAAACATGCTCTCCGGATGCTATTGTTAGTCAGAAAGAAAGAGAGAGAACAAACTTGGATTTATTCCATACCTTTTGAAACAGGATAGAGTCATAGAGTATCCATACACTGTAAATAGATAGATTGTAATCATGTATTGTCTTTCCGCTGACTGGTTAGCAGGCAGCAAAAACCTCGATACACGTGACAATAAACAAAACTGAAACTGGAACTAGTACAGTGTGGGAACGGGCTCTTCAGCCCAACTTGCCCACGCCGACCAACATACACTAGTCCCACCTGCCTGCGCTTGGCCCATATCCCTCCAAACCTGTACTATCCATGTCCCTGTCTAAATGTTTCTTCTATGTTGTGATAACACCTGCCTCAACTAAGCTTGTTCCTTCCATACACTCACCACCATTTGTGTAAAAAAGTTACTCCTCAGGTTCCCCTTAAATCTTTCACCCCCCCAACCACACCTCAACCTTAAACCAGGATGTCCCAAGATGTAAAGGACTGTTCGAGTGGTAGCCAATTTTCCACCCAATACATAATTGTATTGGGTTAGAACGAGGTTAGAATGGAAATGTCAGATGAAGGTTTATACGTGCCCAAAATTTGCCCGGCACGGTGGTGCAGCGGTAGAGTTGCTGCCTTACAGTGCTAGAGACCCGGGTTCCATCCTGACTATGGGTGCTGTCTGTACGGAGTTTGTATGTTCTCCCCGTGACCTGCGTGTGTTTCTTCTGGGAATTCCAGTCTCCTCCCATTCTCCAAAGACGTACGTGTTTGTAGTCTAATTGGCTTGGTAAAATTGTAGATTATCCCTAGTGTGTGTCGGATAGGATAGGTTTAAAGGGATATGAGCCAAACGCAAACAGTTGGGACTAGTGTCGATGGGACATGTTGGTCAGTGCTGGCAAGGTGGGCTGAATAATGACAATCGGAACTGGATCAGACCATAAGTGCAAAATCAATACCAATGCTCTATTTGAACGAGTGTCAGAATGAAAATGATTGTGTTATTTGATCAGGGGAGTGGTGTTAAGGGGTTGAGTTGATCCTGTTCATTCCTGGTCAGAGGTGATATTTATTAGGTTGGCGCAGCGGTAGAGTTGCTGGTCGCCGCGGACTCAGTGGGCCGAAGGGCCTGTTTCCGCGTTATGTATCTCTGAACTAAACTAAAAACTAAAGTGACTGGAAAAAATACAAAGAAGAAATCCCATTAGACGTTTAGCAGGAGGCCGAAATCTGATCATGATAAATCTTGGTCGCAAAAACAGCAACACGGTGAAAATGAAAATAAATCCAACATCCACAGCTGCCTGGTGAAGGTGATCTGCGAGTCACGGCTGGGGAATAAGCAGGGGGGGTGGAGAATGTGAGTGGACTTTGGTACACTGTGCCATTATATACTCTGCTGAGATGAAAGGCTTGTTGTGGTGCACATGAGGCAATAGGCTGCAGATGTTAGAAATCTGAAACAAAAACAGAGCAGGCCGGATGCAGGGAGCCAGGCCGCAACTGTGCAGTGAACAGGTGCGCTAACATTCCACTGGGTAGAAACTAGCCCGAGAGGCAGTTAAAATAATCTTGGTCCCTTAACATCCAAGTCGCTTCCCAATCAATCGCAACATGTTTTTTTGGGCAGATGAGTCAGAGCGAGGATGTGGAAACAAAGAACTGCAGGTGCTGGGTTATATCAAACATTGGCGCAAAGTGCTGGAGTGACTCAGTGGGTCAGGACAGGCAGCATCTCTGGAGAAAAGGGATGGGCGACCTTTCGGGACGGGACCCTTCTTCAGACTGTCAAAAAGCGAAAGCAGGCCCTTCTTTAGATATGTGGCCAGGTGACCTTACAGCAGAAGGGTCTTGAGTTGATACTTTGCCTACCCATGTTCTCCAGAGATGCTGCCTGACCTGCTGAGTTACTCCAGCACTGAATGTCCTTCGTGTTGTTCTAATCTAATGTTCCAGCACTGACCAATACTGATTTGAATTACTTCAGCGAATTCACCTGTAAGTCCTTTATATTATAGTTACGGGGCAACCTGCTGGAGTAATACAATGATGTAACGATTCTATTTATTGTCACATGTACCAAAGATACATTTTTAGCATATGGATCAGTGCAATTATTGCCACGCATAAAGACAATCCTTGATTAGGTATCCCATGCATGGAAACTGCGCACTGAGTCCATATGCAATGGTCGCAATTTTTGCCGCTGGTCCGAGCTGCAGCTGCCTGTTGCAGCCATCACCTCATTTGGTTCAATTAACTTGGTCTATGCTTTGTCTATATTTCAGCAGCACTCAGAAGGCTGAGGGACCCGGCATTGGGGGACGACCAAGAGAACACAGAGGGACCCGGCATGAGGAGGGGGGGACGTTGAAAGAACAAAGAGGGACCATCGGGGTCCACATTGAACACTTTGTACCCATGTTGGCGCCCTTTACGTGGCGACTCTTTGCATACCTTGTGCATGGTGTGTAAAGCAGAGAACTTCACTGTGACATGGCACATGCAACAAAAAAGTATCATATATTCATTCATAGTAAATGAAGCAATACACGCCTCTGCAGTGGAGACAACGTCACTCTTCAGAGTTCACTTTAGTTTATTGTCACGTGTACCGGGGTACAGTGAAAAGCTTTTTTGTTGCGCGCCTACCAGTCCGCAGAAAGACAACACATGATTACAATCGATCCATTTACAGTGTATAGATATGGGGACTGATAAGGGAATAACGTTTAGTGCAAGGTAAAGCAAGCAAGTCCGATCAAAAATAGTCCGAGGGTCATCAAAGAGGTAGATAGTAGTTCAGCACTGCTCATAAGATCATGTGACAAGAGCAGAATTAGGCCATTCGGCCCATCAAGTCGACTCCGCTAATTAATCATGACTGATCTATCTCTCCCTCCTAACCCCATTCTCCTGCCTTCTCCCCATATCCTCTGACACTGCTCTCTGGTTGTGGTGGGATGATTCGGTTGCCTGATAAAAGCGGGGAAGAAACTGTCCCCGAATCTGGTATCATAGAGTGATACAGTATGGAAACAGGCCCTTCGGCCCAACTTGCCCAAACTGGCCAACGTGTCCCAGCTACACCACTCACACCGGCCTGCGCTTGGTCCACATCCCTCCAAATCCATCCTATCCATCTACCTGTCTAACTGCTTCTTAAACGTCGGGATAGTCCCAGCCTCAACTACCTCCTCTGGCAGCTCATTCCATACACCCACCACCCTTTGTGTGAAGAAGTTATCCCTCAGATTCCTATTAAATCTTTTCCCAATTCGAAACCTCGATTTATCTTTTACAAGCTCGGTCCAAGGCATATCTGTTCATGTTCATCCCTACCCCCCGCATCTATAATCCAGAATGATGCACATGGCTGATAGAGATGAGTTATGTGGAGGTGATGAGAGCACAAACTCCAACACTGTAATAGCTCCCAGTCAAGGTTTGCCCTCCATTGCAGGAAGTCATTTAGACGTTTGACAGTCACATCAAATGATATAAAATACGGCGTTGATATCACAATTGGTTGCAATTCACCCGTGCTGCGCTGTGAGATAATTACGTTATAAATTGTTGCTCTAGCTATTCTGTGGGGCCCTCTTTAGTCCATTAGCTCATGTAAATGGTGAGTTCGCTTCTCTCCGTGGATCAACGCTTCGCCAAGGTTTCATTTCCCCATCGGACGTTGCTCGTAAAAACAAAAACGAGATGCCCCTGAATAAACTCAAAGCATGTGTTATTGTAAATTATGTTGAATAATAAGAATGTGCTTCAGATAGAACAACAAGGCTGGACTTGGCACTGCGGTGCTAGCCCGAGGGACTGAAGCTCCCAGGCTGCAGCCTGAGGTCATGTGGGCTGTTGCAGGTGGACGGCAGGAAAGAAAAATGAGACAGATGGGGAAATGAGCTTTAGAGTCCTAGAGCACTGAAACAGGCCCTTCGGCCCGATCCGTCCATGCCGACCCGCCCATTGACTCCATTCGTACCTCACGCTGCCTCGGCAAGACCAGCAGCATAATCAAGGACGAGTCACACCCCGGTCACTCCCTCTTCTCCCCTCTCCCAATGGGCGAAAGGTGTAGAAGTGTGAAAACGCACACCTCCAGATTCAGGGACAGTTTCTTCCCAGCTGTTATCAGGCAACTGAACCATCCTGCCAACAACTAGAGCACAGTGTATGAAGGAACTGCAGATGCTGGTTTACATCGAAGATAGATACGAAATGCTGGAGCAGCTCAGCGGGACAGGCAGCATCTCTGGAGAGAAGGAATGGGTGACGTTTCGGGACGAGATCCTTCTTCAGAACTTCTTCGGGTCTGAAGAAGGGTTTCGACCCGAAACGTCACCTATTCTTTTTCTCCAGAGTTGCTGTCTGACCTGCTGAGTTACTCCAGCATTTTGTGTCCACCACCTAATCTATTGAAACCTGACTATTGTTAATGGTGGGGGGTTTTTTTTAAGTCTCGGCGGCAATAAATGTAATCTATTTGCTCAAATAATAACATATCAGTCAACATCTAATAAATAGGCACTTTAAAACAATGAAGCTCGACGGGTCCACGCATTGTACATTGACGAGAGAGGAATATATTCTCTGTTTGAACAAACAAGATAACAGGGCTTGGCAGAATAACAGGGCACTGGGAGCCCGGAAAGGAAGGTAGACCTACAAGTAGGCAGCCAAGTGCAAAACTGGGAGACATTAAGCTGCAGAAACACCACATGAAATCAATCCTCGTTCCGTTGAACCTGAACAGGAAGGTTGATATAAATCAAGCAGCTGGTTATTCTGACCTAGCCTGGGTGGGGGAATGTCTGCCACATACGCTCAGGCTTCCAACGTCTGCCAGAGTTTCCTGTGCCGATACACGTCTGCGATTGCAGTTCATTCAGCGCTATCCTCAGACACAGCGAGATAACGAGAGCTAACGCTGGCGTCCAATCTCCAGCCCTGTCAACAGGCATCCATCATTTCACATTGCCCTCAAAGGACAGATAAATATTAAAATAGTATCTCACTGGATCTGAAGACACACTTGCCTACAATTCTATTGACCTACAAGAATTTTAGATCATTGTTATGACCAGCGTAGTGGAAAGAAACATTTCTTTCCTGATATAATTAGTCAATTGGGTGAAAAAAAAGCTAAGGAGTTGCTGTCCTAGTAATTTTAGTTTAGTTTAGTTGAACTTAGTTTAGTTTAGTTTAATTCAGAAATGCAGCATGGAAACAGGCCCTTCAGCCCACCGAGTCCACGCCGACCATCGATCACCCATTCACACTAGTTCTACGTCATCCCACTTTGCCATCCACTCCCTACACATTAGTCTGATTAAGGGTCTGGAGCCGAAACATCATCTACTACTTATCTCCACAGGTGCTGCCTGACCCATTGAGTCACTCCAGCATTTTGTGTCTAACTTCCCTACACACTAGAGGCGGGGTGGAATATTGCAACCTTCATGTGGTCCGCCCTGTTTCGACGAGTGCAATCAACCCGGCGTGCACAATCAAATAAGATCAAATAGAACAAGTTGTCCTACAACTTTAGGCTGTGCACGCCATACGAAAGAAGAAGGAGAAGACACACTGGAGGCAATTTTTCAGCGGCCAATTAAACTACAAACCCGCGTGTCTTTGCAATGTGGGAGGTCCTGGCTCACCCGCGGGAAACCCACGCGGTCACGGGGAAAACGTGCAAACTCCACACAGGCAGCACCAAAGGTCAGGATCGAACCCACTTCTCTGGCGCTGTGAGACAGTGCTCTCAGCTGCACCGCTGTACCGCCCAATTTTGTGTGGTCATAGCCAGGGAATAAGAGAGAAAACTACGGTGTGCTGGATGAATTCAGCGGGTCAGACAACATCTGTGGAGGGAATGGATGGTCGACGTTTTGGTTTGGCCCCCTTCTTCAGACCATTCCCTCCACAGATGCTACTTGACCCTCTGAGATCCTCCAGCACCTGGAGATCACCCACGCTGGTCACGGGGAGAGCGTGCAAACTCCGTACAGACATCACCCGTAGTCAGGATCGAACCCGGGTCTCTGGCGCTGTAAGGCAGCAACTCTACCACTGAGCCATTGTGCAGAGTAATGCAATGTGATGCATCTGAACTCAAGATTGGGTCACTCACGCTCACATTGTCCCATGGTATATAATTTGTCCGAGACGTCGATTGCAAAATACACTAGTGTGGCATAGGCAGGCTCCAAACAACAGAAGAGATTAAAAGACTTTGTAAAGCTGGTTTACAAAAGAAGACAGGGTCGGGCAGCATCTCTGGAGGACATGGATGGGTGACGTAAAAGACTACTTCTCCTTGTGTAGTGGTAAAGGCCAAAACAATACTTTTTGGGTTTGTGAAAGTAGTGGGAATGGGTTTGATAATCATGGGCTTTCAGCCAGCGATGAATAATGGACAAATGAGATGGATGAACAATTTGACATTTTGGTTGATAATCGGAAAATATTATTATACAGAACTCTGCTTCAGAAAAATTCCGTGGCAGGGCAGACTATGTCAACAGTTCTCTCTCTGTTTATGCTTTGATGCGTTCTTATCAAAGTTGATTGATACCACATTGCCCGTAAGCAGCTTCCAAGATGGCGCCCAACCCAGGAGGCTATTTGCATGCTCGCCACAGAAGCAAATCTACATATTACAATCTCTTGTAATATTGTAATCTTGTAATGTAATATACTGCTTACGGGCAATGTGGTATCAATCAACTTTGATAAGAACGCATGAAAGCATAAATTAAGTGAGAACTGTTGACGTAGTCTGCCCTGCCATGGAATTATTACACTCCTAAATCTCTACTTCGACAGCACCATTTCTTACTTTTAACTGTGATCTTCTTAAATTCTTCTCAGATCGGTATCCGTCTGAAGAAGGGTTTCGGCCCGAAACGTTGCCTATTTCCTTCGCTCCATAGATGCTGCTGCACCCGCTGAGTTTCTCCAGCACTTTTGTCTACCTTTGATTTTCCAGCATCTGCAGTTCCTTCTTAAACATGGTATCCGACTTTGCTGGCTTTACCTTGCACTAAACGTTATTCCCTTATCATGTATCTATACAGTGTAAATGGCTCGATTATAATCACTTATTGTCCTTCTGCTGCCTGGATAGAACGCAACATAAGCTTTTCACAGCACACGCCACCCGTTCACCCTAGTTCCACATCATCCCATTTTCTCATCCACTCCTTACACACCAGAGGTAATCTTACAAATATTAACATAGTCATATCTCACTGGATCTGAAGACACACTGACCTATAATTCCTTTGACCTGTAAGCATTTGAGATCATTTTTATTACAAGCACAACTGAAGGAAAAGCTGGTAAACATTTATTTCCTATTCCAATTGATCAATTTCTATAGGTGCAAAAAAAAGCTAAGGCTGTCATAGTAAGTTTAGTTTAGTTTAGTTTAGTTTAGTTTAGTTTAGTTTAGTTTAGTTTAGTTTAGTTTAGTTAGGGTTAGTACAGAGATGCAGCATGGAAGCAGGCCCTTCAACCCACCAAGTAATCATGTAATCATGTATTGTCTTTCTGCTGACTGGTTGGCATGCAACATAAGCTTTTCACTGCACCTCGGTACACGTGACAATAAACTAAACTGAACTGACTGAACTGTAATGTTTCTCACAGCTTACATTGGGATTAGTTGGACAGGGAGCTCTTGGACAGGGATGCAATCGTTTGAAATAATTTGGTGTTTCCACTAGTGGGAGAGTCTAGGACCAGAGGGCACAGCCTCAGAATAAAAGGACACACATTAAGAAAGGAGACGAGGAGGAATTTCTTTCGTCAGGATGGTGAATCTGTAGAATTCTTTGCCACAAGTGGCTGTGGAGGCCAAGCCAATGGATATTTTTAAGGCAGAGATTGATAGATTCTTGATTAGTACGGGTGTCAGGGGTTAATGGGGAGAAGGCAAGAGAATGGGGTTGAGAGGGAAAGGTAGATCAGCCATGATTGAATGGTGGAATAGACCAGATGGGCTGAATGGCCTAATGCTGCTCCTATCACTTATGACCATGAACCATGCTGGTCATTCTTTGGGATGTTTTTGCTTTGGCTAATTTTCTTACTAATTTTCTTCCCGAGGTGTCGTGGGCCTAACTTAACGAAACACCAGTGAAGGGAGGTGCTGCACTTGATATAGTTGCATCGATTTTTTTTTTTTTTAATGTGCTTGTTAACATGTAGGCAGCTGATTTTTGCATATTTTTAGTTTAGTTTAGCAATACAGCGCGGAAACAGGCCCTTCGGCCCACCGAGTCCTCACCGACCAGTGATCCCCGCACATGAACTCTATCATGCACACACTAGGGACAATTTACATTTATACCAAGCCAGTTAACCTACAAACCTGGTAGACAAAAGTGCTGGAGAATCTCAGCGGGTGCAGCAGCATCTATGGGGCGAAGGAAATAGTCTGAAGAAGGGTTTCAGCCTGAAACGTTGCCTATTTCCTTCGCTCCATAGATGCTGCCGCACCCGCTGAGTTTCTCCAGCACTTTTGTCCACCTTCGATTTTCCAGCATCTGCAGTTCCTTCTTAAACACTTAACCTACAAACCTGTACGTCTTTGGAGTTTGGGAGGAAACCGAAGATCTCGGAGAAAACCCACGCGGTCACGGGGGGAATGTAGATAAAGTCCGTACGGACAGCACCCGTAGTCGGGATCGAACCCAGATCTCTGGCGCTGCAAGCGCAGTAAGGCAACATCTCTACCGCTGCGCCACTGTGACCGCCCCACATACAGAGTTTGTTATCGTCCTCCTTACCATAAGTTTATTTAATCAGTTTAGATAGTACTTTGGCTTTGGGCTTAGTTTTTCTTGGTTGAGCGCTTATCCTGGTATTACAGCACAAGTGCTTTGTGTTTTAATTATATTTTGGTCACACCTTTCTTGTTTGACGGGATTTTTTTTAAAAACCGCTCAGGCTGGTTCTGCTTGTGGGAACTGCTCTGACTGGCTTCTGTTTCCCGACTTTGGACAGGGATTACATCACTTCGGAACAACCAGTTCTAACAGTGGCCTCCAGAGTCTCATTGAGGAGGCTGTGCTGAGATCACCCGGATTAGGATCAGTAAGTTAAAGTGACATCTCGTAAAAATAAAATAATTTTTATGTTAGCATCTCAGGCTACAATGTGAAGTGAAGACTGTGGTTTTGAATATACGAGCCTCTGAAAGCAGATAGAGGATCTGACTGCATGTCGGGAATACTATATGGAATGGAGTTTGCTTTTAGGAAAGAACTCAGGCACCATGGTGGTGCAGCGGTAGAGTTGCTGCCTCACAGCGCCAGAGACGTAGGTTCGATTCTGACTATGGGCGCTGTCTGTACGGAGTTTGTACATTCTCCCTGTGACCGTGTGGGTTTCCTCTGGGTGCTATGCTTTCCTCCCACACTCCAAAGACGTACATTATATTTTAGAGTAGAAACAAGAAAATGCAGATGCTGTTTTGCAAAAATGGACACAAAGTGCTGGAGTAACTCAGCTGGTCAGGAGGAGAACATGGATACATGGATAGGTGACGTTTTGGGCAGGGACCCTTCTTCCCGACCTGAAACGTTACCTATCCATGTTCTCCAGGGATGCAGCTGAGTTACTCCAGCACTCTGTGTCCTTCCTACTTTATATTCAATCCTGTTATTTTTAATTTGTATAATTTGAGCTCTCTCTCTCAGCATTGCTTTTGGGTATCGGCCTAAATCCAAGAGGAGCCACAAGGAACTGCAGATGCTGGAATCTTGAGCAGAAGTCAAAATGCCGGAGGAACTCAGCGGGTCAGGCATCATCTGTGGAGGGAATATACAGACTCCTTCCTCCACATTCCCCCTCCAGAGACTGCCTGACCCGCTGAATTCCTCTAACACTTTGTGCTTTAACCTAAATCAGAAGCTCACAATCGTTTATGAAGAAAGACTGGATAGACTCGGCTTGTACTCGCTAGAATTTAGAAGATTGAGGGGGGATCTTATAGAAACTTACAAAATTCTTAAGGGGTTGGACAGGCTAGATGCAGGAAGATTATTCCCGATGTTGGGGAAGTCCAGAATAAGGGGTCACAGTTTAAGGATAAGGGGGAAATCTTTTAGGACCGAGATGAGGAAAACTTTTTTCACACAGAGTGGTGAATCTCTGGAATTCTCTGCCGCAGAAGGTAGTTGAGGCCAGTTCATTGGCTATATTTAAGAGGGAGTTAGATGTGGCCCTTGTGGCTAAAGGGATCAGGGGGTATGGAGAGAAGGCAGGTACAGGATACTGAGTTGGATGATCAGCCATGATCAAATTGAATGGCGGTGCAGGCTCGAAGGGCCGAATGGCCTACTCCTGCACCTATTTTCTATGTTTCTATGTTTTTAAGTAATCCTGTAATTTAAAATAACTGAAAGATTTTGTAAGAAGAATGGAAGGATTTCTTAATTTCAGTTTTAAATTATGTTATTGAAGTGCAAGATGTATTGTCAAGCACTGTTTATGCAGTAGGTACCAGGCGAACGCTAGCTTTAACACTGGGTCAAACTGCAGAATTAAACCAATTTGAAGAAAGGATTTTTTTTTGGTCTCGTTATCATAACAAGATGCCATTGTAGGACTGAAGGGCTTTAAGGAAGTATTTTGAAGATGATGAGGTAACATGCAGGTGCTTTGAATTTTCCGTGGCGATGAGTGTTTCTACAGCCAGAGTTTGGGTAGCTTTCATGAATCACAAGGAGGGATGCGCTCGCTTGCTCCAGTTTCCCCTGTTAGAGCAGAACGACGGTATTCAGAAGAGGCGGACAATGGGAGGGCAGAACTCCCGCCAAATCTGTTGCCCTCGACAAAGGCGAAGAATTTCTGAATTGCGCGTGGGGGAGGGGAGATAAGAGCGGCGAGACAAAAGAACCCCAGCATCAAGTCCACATGCAGAGCACGTTACTGGGAGATTTAACAGGAAAAAAATGTTCATCCTGCCTCGGAGAATGGTTGACGGCAGAGCAGATGATCTCATCCTGCTGCAATTGTGCTGCTACATCGATCGAGACTATGCTAAATCCTGTCAAGTGGCTGCCACCCAGACCGTAGCTCCGTCTGAGCTCCGCCGCTGTTATTCAGCGCATGCTACGCCAATGATAATGGAGAGGGGCGCGGAGACAGGGAAGTGCTCGGAGGAAAGAAACGTCTTCAAAGAAAGGGATGCGGTGAATAAAGACTTCATGCAACAGCCGGGGGCAGCCAGGGCGACGCGGGCAGCTGGAAAAGGAACAGAATAACCGCTCTGCTAATGGATGTGCACCTGACATTGAATCTTTAGCTGAAGAAGAAATTTTAAAACCCTTCACAAGACGCTACAGATAACAGAAGGAAATGCGCGGTTGCTCCTATTTCCTTTCCACTTTGGGAAGAGGTGCTATAGTGTAGCGAAGCATACTGGAGATAGTTCTGTCAACTTATTTATACTCTGAGGGCTCATTAAAGAAACTTAGCGAAAGCAATGAGGGAAATTATCTTTCCTTCAGAGAAAATGCAAGCTGTTGAGTATTTCATTAAGTTAATAGAATCATAGTCTTACAGTGTGGAAACAGGCCCTTCGGCCCAACTTGCCCATGCCGACCAACATCTTATCTACACTTGTCCCACCAGCCTGTGTTTGGCCCGCATCCCTCTAAACCTATCCTATCCACGTACCTGTCTAAATGTTTCTTAAATGTTGCGCTATTAGCTGCAATGTTCATGTTTAGAAATGCAGCATGGAAACGGGGCCCTTTGGCCCGCCCAGTCCACACTGACTATCTATCATCCATTCACGCTAGTTCTATGTCATTCCACTTTCGCATTCACTTCCCGCACACTTCCCACCATATAATTGGTGGCCCCTAGTGTATGTAGGATAGTGTCAGTGTGCGTGGATCACTGGTCGGTTCAGACTCGTTGGAACAAAGGGCCTGTTTCTGCGCTGTTCCTCGAAACTAAACTAAACATACATACACAATAAACACACAACACACACACATATATGATGCAACACTAATATATCTAATATATCTACAATACTTATATAATAATACTATAATATCTCTAAACTAAACTAAACTAAACTAAACCAATGTGAATGGGTGATCGATGGTTGTCTGGACTCGGTGGGCCGAAGGGACTGTTTCCATGCTGTATCTTTCAACCTATCAATGTGGGCTTCTGCAGCAATGGCCGCTAAACAAGGCGGGTGGTGGGGAGGGAACGAAGATGGGACCAACATTACTTACAGAGATAGACACAAAATGTTGGAGTAACTCAGCGGGACAGGCAGCATCTCAGGAGAGTAGGAAGGGGTGGCGTTTCGGCTCGAGACCCTTCTTCAGACTGGTGTCTGGGGAGAGGGAGATAAGGAAGTGTAAGATGTGAAAATAGGTCAAAGGGTATGGAGATCAAGGAAAATCAGAATCAGGAATCACACTTTATTCGGCAAGTATGTTTTGCAACATACGATGAATTTCATTGGCAAGTATGTTTTGCAACATACGATGAATTTCATTGGCCAGGTCAGTCATACAATTAAAAGCAACTGATCACTCAAAAACACATTTTAACATGAACATCCACCACAGTGACTCCTCCACATTCCTCAATGTAATGTTTTTGGTAACTTTGTGGTGACCCTTTTGTGTAGTCTGCATGCAAAACAAAGCATTTCACTGCACCCAGGTACATGAGACAATAAAGTATCATCATCGGCATTTGTGCAACACCATCAGTGGGCTTAGCTGCCAAATATTTCACACTTGGAGGTCACTGCTACTTTAAGCACTGACGTGCGTGACAGTGAAGTTGTGCATATTGTTCGCGGTTGTCAGAGTTCATCGCACCACACTTCCAGAGCCCCGCCAGTACTTAGCTGACCACAACGCGCGCATTGCAGGGTACTTGATCGGAATATCTCCTGGTTAGCATCATTCAGAGGGTGCCTGCTGCAGTTACTCCCGCAACAGATGAAGATTTTTCTCTCTGCATGACCAGCTGAAGGTTAGACATACTGCCATCAAAGGGCGAAACTGAATGACCACAGTCTACACGGACAATGATGCTAAGTCCTCACTGTAATAATTTCTCAGGGACCCCAGGTTGATCACAGAGTGCGTGCACACTTTACTGCAGAGTAACATCCACTTACACGTGTGCTTGTATGATGCATGATGTATGTATGACATATGTATGATGAAAACATTGTTTAGTTTAGTTTACAGCGCGGAAACAGGCCCTTCAGCCCACCGAGTCGGCACCGACCACCAATCCCCGCACATTTAACACTATCCTACACACACTGGGGACAATTTTACATTGATACCAAGCTGATTACAAACATGTACCTTTTTGGCGTGTGGGAGGAAACCGAAGATCTTGGAGAAGACCCACGCAGGTCACGGGGAGAACGTACAAACTCCGTACAGAGAGGTCAGGATCGAACCCCGGGTCTCTGGTGCTGTAAGGCAGCAACTCGACCGCTGCTCCAATGTGCTACCCCATGTATGTCACATGTATATATAAATCAAGTGCATATTAACATATTTGAGGGCGGCACGGGTCTGTGTGGAGTTTGAAAGTTCTCCCTGTGACCGCGTGGGTTTCCTCCAGGTGCCCCGGATTCCCCCCACATTGCAAAGAGGTGCGGGTTTGTAGATTAATTGGCTTCTGTAAATTGCCCCTAGTGTGTAGGATGTGAAAGTGGGATGACAAGGATCTAGTGGGCGGGTGATGGATAGTCGGCTGGTTAATATGTGTAGGAAAGAACTGCAAATGCTGGTTTACTCCGAAGATAGACAAAAAAGGCTGGAGTCACTCAGCAGGTCGGGCAGCATTTCTGGAGAAAAGAAACCGGTGTCGTTTTGGGTCAAAACCCTTCTTCAGACCCGAAGAAGGGTCTCGACCCAAAACGTCACCTATTCCTTTATCTCCAGAAAAGGAATTTTCTCCAGAAATGCTGCCCGACCTGCTGAGTGACTCCAGCCTTTTTTGTCTATCTTCGGAGTAAACCAGCATTTGCAGTTCTTTCCTACACATATTAACCAGCGTTTTGATATTTAGATCATAACTTAGCTTCATTGCCACAATGACCAGATCAAATGCAAAGATATTGGTTAGAGGTCAGTTTGGAAAATCATTTTCCAGAAGTCACACATCTTTAGCTTTTAGGTCAAGACAAAATATTATGGTTTGGCAAGCTGTGTCTTGTTTCCAGCACCACACGTGATTATTGAGCAATATTTGGGAATATTTTCCAACTTTTGAAGAGAAGAACCATTGTGATTCTCACGTGCATTTGTGAGGCTACTGCCACTATGAGACAAAGCTCGGAGCTCTGCAAATTCTCCCAAAGGTCTTTCTGTGCTTTCTTTGGAAGGCAGTCAGATCTTCTGTTCCAAAGTCAACCAGCTGATACTTAAAAACATAGAAACATAGAAACATAGAAAATAGGTACATTGGATTGAAATTCGAATGCTGGGAGAAAGAGTCGATCAAGACTTGGGCTTGGTACGTAATGAAGGAAATGGGATTTGTGCAGCTTTTCCTCTAACTTCTGGCAGTCTGAAGGAGCAGACTTAATTTGTGCAAACCTTAGTTTGTTTTTTAGTTTTGTTTAGAGATACGATGCCTCCAAACCTGTACCTCTTGGGAGTGTGGGAGAAAACCAGAGCATCTGCAGGTCACGGGGAGAACACACAAACTCCGCACAGGCAGCACCCGTGGTCAGGATCGAACCTGTGTCTCTGGCGCTGTAAGACAGCAACTCTACCACTGTGCCGCCCTGTTAGTATTCCCCATGGGAAGTGTGCATGCATTGTCGGACTCGTGTGTGGTTCAATAGCGTCACATGATCTCTACTCTTGGTTGATCATCTGAAATTAGTACCGCCGTTCCGGCTTTTCCCCCATATACCTTATTCCTTTAGCCCTAAGAGTTAAATCTAACTCTCTCTTGAAAACATCCAGTGAATTGGCCTCCACTGCCTTCTGTGGCAGAGAATTCCACATATTCACAACTCTGGGTGAAATTTTTGTCCTCATCTCAGCCCTAAATGGCCTATCCCTTATTCTTAAACTGTGTGTGACTCCTGGTTCTGGACTTCCCCACCATGGGGAACATTCTTCCTGCATCTAGCCTGCCTAATCCTTTAAGTATTTTACATGTTTCTATAAGATGCCCTCTCATCCTTCTTAATTCCAGTGAATACCAGTATTTCATTGGATTCAGACCCAGAAGACAGGGGGAGAGATGAGTGAGAGAGTGGTGGGTTGGATTTTGTTGGGAGCATGGTGGGGCGGAGATGGGGGCTCTTGAAGATGAAGCAGCTCTCTGCTCTTAAGGGCCTGTCCCACGGGCATGCGACCTGCATGCGGAAAGCGCGACCAAACCGGAAGCGGGGGCCACGTGGAGGTTGAGTGAGTGACGTGAAGTCCGCGGGAAGTTCGCGCGTGACGTACGACGTCAAGACGTGCGTCCGGCGTCGAAATGCTGCGCATGCTCGTCGAGGCGGTGCGTATGGCGTTGAGGTGGCTGCCGGCCGGCAGGCCGTTGCCGCACGGAATTTTTGAACACGGTCAGTTTTTCGGAGCCCCGCGCGATGGCGGGACCAGCTCCGCACAACTCCATGCGGCTCCGGCGATCGAAGTGGGACCGGCCCCGCGAGGCCGTACGGCTGAAGCGACCACGTTAGGTCGCGCTTGCCTGCATGGAGTCGCATGCTCGTGGGACAGGCCCTTTATTCAGTGTTCCAAATGACTGGCCAACCAATGACCTTTCCAGCTAAATCATATGGATCTCTTAAAACTAAATGTAAGCGATATCTCAACAATCTTTTCCATTGTAAATTTCATATTTTTTCAGATTTAATGAGCATCAATCAAGCAAAAGGATAAAAGCAACATAACTTCTTCCCACACCCTTCCTTACGCATAAATACGAGCTGGCCTCATTTCCAGTCAGAAACCACTGATAACAAGTTCAATGGACTGAAATTTGGAACTAACAACACTTTGATCTCATTCAAAAACGAATTAAAATCATTACAAATTCTTGTCTTGTCTTTATTGAACATTACTTGAGCAACTTGACATACTTGGTCTGAAGAAGGGTCTCGACCCGAAACGTCATCTATTCCTTTTCTCCAGAGATGCTGCCTGTCCCGCTGAGTTACTCCAGTACTTTCTGTCTGTCTGCAACTAGCTGTGAGGGCATTAGCTGTGAGGGCATTTTTAGTTTATTCAGATTAGAGATACTGTGCGGAAACAGGCCCTTCGGCCCACTGAGTCTGCACTGACCAACGATCCCCGCACATCAACACTATCCTACACACAATAGGGACAATAACAAGCCAATTTACCGACAAACCTGTACGACTTTGGAGTGTGGGAGGAAACCGAAGATTTCGGAGGAAACCCAAGCAGTCACGGGGTGAAAGTACAAACTCCGTACAGATAGCACCCCTAGTCAGGATCGAACCCGGGTCTCCGGTGCTACAAGCGCTGTAAGGCAGCAACTCTACCGCTGCGCCACCGTGGCACCCTATGGCCGCACCGCACATTTTCGGTGGGATCTCTGGGGGAAGGATGGGGTGGGGTGAATTTTGACCCAGATTACAGTGGAGGCCGGACCAGCAGTTGCCAGAAAATCGGTGGTGGACCCGTATTTTATGGAGGGCCACCCCTCCCCTCCTGAGAAGATCGTCACTGGATTCCAATGATCCATAGATCCTGCTTTAAGCATCACTTTTGCAGGATTTTACTTGGCTAACCAGTCAATCAGTCTGAAGAAGGGTTTCGGCCCAAAACGTTGCCTATTTCCTTCACTCTTTAGATGCTGCTGCACCCGCTTAGAGTTTCTCCAGAATTTTTGTGTACCAGCTGAATGACTACACATTATTACAATTGAGCCATTTACAGTGCATGATAAGGGGGACAACGTTTAGTGCGAGGTAAAGCCAAGGATAGTCCGAGGCTCTCCATCCCATGCTCATCCCATGATCTGAACTGAATCCTATAATGCATAGAGTTAGTAGCGGAGCTATATTTAAGAGGGAGTTAGATGTGGCCCTTGTGGCTAAAGGGATCAGGGGGTATGGAGAGAAGGCAGGTACAGGATACTGAGTTGGATGATCAGCCATGATCATATTGAATGGCGGTGCAGGCTCGAAGGGCCGAATGGCCTACTCCTGTACCTATTTTCTATGTTTCTATAACACACACTGCGTTATCGGTGACGGTGAGACACAAGTCCAGTTTTGTGCGGACTGCCAAAAAAAACAAGTCCCTAGACATGTTTATTCCCAGCTGGAGACCTCGCAACTGAGAATCCTCACACTTACAGCCTCATAAACTACAAGCAGCAGCTGTCACTTACAAGTCCCAGCCAAGCTATGCAAATATAGGAGCAAAATATTTGCTGCCGCCCCATCGCTGGCTCCCTTTATAATTTACTTCAGGTTTTGGACTTTAGTTCAGTTTAGTTTAGTTTAGTTTAGAGATACAGCGCGGAAACAGGCCCTTCGGCCCACCGAGTCCGTACCAACCAACGATCGCCGCACACCAACACTATCCTACACACACTACGGACAATTTTACATTCATATCAAGCCAATTAAATTACAAATCTGCTACGTCTTTGGCGTGTGGGAGGAAACCGAACATCTCGGAGAATTATCTTATCTAAACCCAAGTAGCTCACGGGGAGAACGTACAAACTCCGTACAGACAGCACCCGTAGTCAGGATCGAACCCTGGTCTCTGGCGCAGCGAGGCAGCAACTCTACCGCTGCGCCACCGTGCTGCCCAGGGTGCCCAAAGGAGAAGAATAAACTTGAGATTGGTTTTGATCTAACTGAATGGCTTGTATCTGCACCGCCTTATTCTAGTGAAATATTGCCTACCGCAGTCATAGATTGAACTGTTGTTATAAACACTACAGAATTTGTTAGTCCATCAGTTTAGATAAGATCATTATTTCTTCAGTCAGACCTACTTTGCTTGCATTGAGGCTGTCAACAAACCAAACTGTATATTTACTTTCTCCATGTAGTTTAAGTGTATTGAACAGTCTCTGGGCATGTGTTTCCCAAACAATCTGACCTCCGATAAAGGCAGACAATCTGTTCATATCTAGGCAGGAACTGCAGATGCTGGTTTACACCGCAAATAGACACAAAATGCTGGAGTAACTCAGCGGGACAGGCAGCATCTCCGGGGAAAAGGAATAGGTGATGTTGCGGGTCGGGACCCTTCTTCAGACTGATGTCAGGGGAGAGGGAGATAAGGAAGTGTACGGTGTGAAAATGGGATAAAGGTGGATGAGTGTCAGGGGAGAGGGAAACTAGAGGCATGAAAAGGTCCAGAACAAATCAGAGCCAGCGCCGATGGCCAAAGAGCGCACAATGCTCCATTGTTGGCTGTGGAGGCGGAGATAACGAGGGGACACGAACAGTAAAATTAGGGTGGGGAGGATGGAGAGGGAGGGAATGCAAGGGTAACTTGAAATGAGATAAATAAATATTCATACCACTGGGTTGTAAGCTGCACAAGCAGATATCCTTGATATCTTGAATAAAACAATGTCAAACAACCTCTGCTCCAAATGCCATCATGTCCGTTTCTCTTCCAGTCACAGAGGCCCAACAGATGAGGATAATCTCAATGGTTCAATGTTTGCACAGTTCAATGATGCGCTGGTTATTTTAATTAGCACGTGTGCCAAGGTACAGTGAAATTATTTGTTTGCAGATTGATCAATAAGTGGATTGCCCATCATAAATACAATCCCCCATTAAGTACCGAATGCATAGAAACAGCCTACAGGGGCTGATTTTAACAGGTGGCGCAGTGGCAGAGTTGCTGCCTCACAGCCCCAGAGACCCGGGTTCGATCCTGACTACGGGTGCTGTATGTAGGGAGTTTGTACGTTCTCCCCGTGACCAGCGTGGGTTTTCTCCGAGCGCTCCGGTTTCCTCCCGCATTCCAAAGATGTGCAGGTTTGTAGGCTTCTCTAAATTGGCTTCTGTATTGCCTTGGCTAGTTGACTTCTGCAGATTAGAAACGTAGAAAACAGGTGCAGGAGTAGGCCATTCGGCCCTTCGAGCCAGCACCGCCATTCAATATGATCATGGCTGATCATCCTAAATCAGTACCCCGTTCCTGATTTTGCCCCATATCCCTTGATTCCATTAGCCCTAAGAGCTATATCTAACTCCCTCTTGAAAACATCCAGCAAATTGGCCTCCACTGCCTTCTGTGGCGGAGAATTCCACAGATTGACAACTCTCTGGGTGAAAAAAATGTTTCCTCATCTCAGTCCTTAATGGCCTACCTCCTTACTTCTTATACTGTGACCCCTGGTTCTAGACTCCCCCAACATCGGGACCATTTTTCCTGCATCTAGCCTGTCCCTAGTGTGTAGGATAGAACGAGTATGGACGAGTGATCGATGGTCGGCGTGGACCCGAAAGGCCAAAGGGCCTGTTCCCACACCGTATCTCTCTAAAACTAAAACTGAACTGTAATTGAGGAAAACGTTTACTCACAGTATTAGGAAATAAATATTTTGGCAGATAAATGCACAGGATTCAGAGGACATTCAGTACTCTTGGTGGTTCATCTGCCCTATTTTATTTAGAAACATAGAAACATAGAAACATAGAAATTAGGTGCAGGAGTAGGCCATTCGGCCCTTCGAGCCTGCACCGCCATTCGATATGATCATGGCTGATCATCCAACTCAGTATCCCATCCCTGCCTTCTCTCCATACCCCCTGATCCCCTTAGCCACAAGGGCCACATCTAACTCCCTCTTAAATATAGCCAATGAACTGGCCTCGACTACCCTCTGTGGCAGGGAGTTCCAGAGATTCACCACTCTGTGTGAAAAAAGTTCTTCTCATCTCGGTTTTAAAGGATTTCCCCCTTATCCTTAAGCTGTGACCCCTTGTCCTGGACTTCCCCAACATCGGGAGCAATCTTCCTGCATCTAGCCTGTCCAACCCCTTAAGAATTTTGTAAGTTTCTATAAGATCCCCTCTCAATCTCCTAAATTCTAGAGAGTATAAACCAAGTCTATCCAGTCTTTCTTCATAAGACAGTCCTGACATCCCAGGAATCAGTCTGGTGAACCTTCTCTGCACTCCCTCTATGGCAATAATGTCCTTCCTCAGATTTGGAGACCAAAACTGTACGCAATACTCCAGGTGCGGTCTCACCAAGACCCTGTACAACTGCAGTAGAACTTCCCTGCTCCTATACTCAAATCCTTTTGCTATGAAAGCTAACATACCATTCGCTTTCTTCACTGCCTGCTGCACCTGCATGCCCACTTTCAATGACTGGTGTACCATGACACCCAGGTCTCGCTGCATCTCCCCTTTTCCTAGTCGGCCACCATTTAGATAATAGTCTGCTTTCCTGTTTTTGCCACCAAAATGGATAACCTCACATTTCTGTGATGCACGATTCTCCCTTCCAGTATCTCCTCTTACTGATCTATTAATAACAATTTTACTTCATGCTGACAATAAACGTAAGTCAGAGCAACTATCTCCACATGTTCCTTTCCCCGGTTCTTCCGTCTTCTCCCTGCTCCCATCCTGCTGAAGGTACAGAAGAAGCTTGTGTGTACACACACTAGGGGCAATTTACTGAGACCAATTAACCTACAAACCTGAAACTCCACACAGACAGGCAGCACCCGGGTTCAGGATCGAACCCGGGTCTCTGGCACTGTGAGTCAGCGGCTCCACCAGCTGTGCCACTGTGCCACAGTTGCTTGCTCGTGGTAGCTTGGGCAAAGATTTTGAATTATGCAGAAAATTCATTTTCCCGACTACACACCAGGGACAAACGGCAAGGATTTATAACTTTGCGTAAACAAATCAGGCTGCAAATCTTGTCTTATCTTATTCTTCCACACAACTGTTTATTTTTGGTTTGCGGAATCATCGTTAAAAAAAATGGACATATTTAAACACTGTTTACCAAAATGAAAACACCAGGACTAGTTAATAAGATGCATGTCGCTCTGTGTTTGGATTTATTCATAAGACAGAACCTTGAAATATGCATTACTGTAGAATGATCAAGATGGGATGAGAGCTTATATTGCCAGGCACCAAGTTTCAGAAGCAGTTGAGTTGATGATGTTTGTCAGGACTTTGTGCAAACATCGGAGAATCTGCAGATAGACACTAAAGCTGGAGCAACTCAGCGGGACAGGCAGCATCTCTGGAGGGAAGGAATGGGTGACGTTTCGGGTCGAGACCCTGCTTCAGACTCTTCGTGTTTTACGAATGCGCAGGCAAACTTCTCTTCAATTGGTTTAAGTGCAAATGGGTAATTATCTGTTAGATTTAGCGTCAGCTTTAAGGAGAATAAAATCAATTTTCCATTTTATTTTTATTTTTATTTTTAAGGCGGAGATTGACAGATTCTTGATTCGTAAGAGTGTCAGGGGACAGGGGGAGAAGGCATGAGACTGGGGTTGAGAGGGAAAGATAGATTAGTTTTAGTTTAGTTTAGAGATACAGCACGGAAACAGGCCCTTCGGCCCACCGAGTCCGCGCCGACCAGCGATCCACGCACACCAACACTACCCTACACACACGAGGGGCAATTTTACATTTACACCAAGCCAATTAAGACCTGTACGTCTGTGGAGTGTGGGAGGTAACCGAAGATCTCGGAGAAAACCCACGCAGGTCACGGGGAGAAGGTACAAACTCCTTCTCGACAAGCACCCGTAGTCAGGATCAAACCGGGGTCTCTGGCACTGTAAGCGCTGTAAGGCAGCAACCCTACCTCTGCGCCACTGTGCACCTTGAGTGGTGGAGTGGACTTGATGGGCCGAATGGCCGAATTCTGCTCCTCCTAGATCTTTCGAACTTGCTTAATAACTGGACTGTGGAAAAATTCTGAAGTCTAGAATATCCATTAGTTCATAAATCAAACATATACAGCTGTCATAAAATAATTTGTTCTCAAGTTCTTGTCTGTGAAAATCTGTGTTGCCTGCATAAAGGTTCAGGTGAATACCCACAACAACATTAACTGGTTGTGTGTTTTGCGTTTTTAAACATCAAAGCAGTTCTCACATCCTTTGTCACATGTACAAACCTTCCTTACGTTATAAGGTTTGACAACTTTAAGACCATGTTGATGGCTGTTTTGCAATAAGCATCAAGTGGTCGGTGTACAGGTGGGTGATCGGTATGTACCCGGTGGTCCATAGGCCTGTTGCATGGTGTGTCACTATGTCTATGTGTATGGTCTCACTATCTCTCTAAGTGCTCAGTTCTATTTCAGAGTCAGGCTCCATTAGCAAGCGTAGGGGGCCCCTGTATTTGATGGGTTGGTGAAGAGTGCAGGCTGCCCTTCAAAACGCCCGCCTGAAGTCTGATTAAGAAGGTCAAACGGATTTACAAGGTCCGCACCTTATCTTCAGCTGCGTTCAGTTTAGATTAGCTTGGAGACACAGATTAGCTTGGCCCACCGAGTCCAGGCCGACCAGCAATCACCCTTGTACTAGCAACATCTTACACACTAGGGACAATTTACAATTGCCGCGCCGACCAGCAATGATCCCCCGCTCACACTCGTTCTATCCAACACACAAGGGACAATTTACAGAAGCCAATTAACCGACAAACCTGTGCGACTTTGGAGTGTGGGTGGTAACCGGAGCACCCGTGGGAGAAAATGTGCAAATTTAGCAAATTTGCAGATGACACAAACCTGGGTGACAGTGTGAACTGTGAGGAGGATGCCGTGAGAATGCAGGGTGACTTGGACAGGTTGGGTGAGTGGGCAGATGCATGGCAGATGCAGTTTAATGTGGATAAATGTGAGGTTATCCATTTTGGTAGCAAAACCATTAGATAGTAATTTAGATTACTATCTAAATGGTGTCAAGTTGGGAAAAGGGGAAGTACAACGGGATCTGGGGGGTCCTTGTGCATCAGTCAATGAAAGTAAGCATGCAGGTACAGCAGGCAGTGAAGAAAGCTAACGGCATGTTGGCCTTTATAACAAGAGGAGTTGATTATAGGGGCAAAGAGGTCCTTCTGCAGTTGTATAGGGCCCTAGTGAGGCCACACCTGGAGTATTGTGTGCAGTTCTGGTCCCCTAATTTGAGAAAGGACATTCTTGCTATTGAGCGAGTGTAGCGTAGTGTAGCGTAGCGTAGCGGAGTGTAGGCGGCGCGATTCTCGTCTGCAGCGGCCTCTGCAGTCCGTCTGCGTTTTTATTATTTTATGTCTATGTTTTAATGTAGTTTTTGTTATTTTTGTTGGGGTATGTGTGTGGGGGGGTGGGGGTGGTGTGGGGGTAACTTTTAAATCTCTCCCTGCACGGGAGACCCGACCTTTTCTTTGTCGGGTCTCCGTTGTCGTTGGGGCTGCAACGAGGAGCGGCCTCCAACAGGAAGACCGGGGGCTGTGGTGCCGACTACTCACCTCACCGTCGCGGAGCTGGCCGAGTCCAGAGCGGGTGGAGCTGTGGTGGACGCTGCTGCGGCCCGACCCCCGGAGATTCTGTGGCTGCAACTGCGGGTTTGGCGGACGGCACCGGGAGCCCGCGGGACCCTGGAGGGAGACCGCTTTTCAGGGCTCCCGCAGCGGCGACTTCTCCCGCCCGAGTTGCGGGGTAGAAGAGCTCCTGGAGCGGGGCCTTACAGCACCGCCCCGCGCGGCTTGGAATGGCCGCGGGAGTTTGCGAGCGTGCGCCGGGGGCTCTAACATCAAGAACCCGGTGTGCGACCTTGCATCACCCGGCGTGGCTTAAATGGCCACGGGACAATTCGCCATCGCCCGCCGGGGGCTTTGACTTTGACTCTGACATCGGGGGGGAGAGTGCAGTGGAGAGATAAGTTTTTTTGGCCTTCCATCACAGCAATGTGATGGATGTTTATGTAAATTATGTTGTGTCTTGGGTCTATTTGTTTGTAATGTATGGCTGCAGAAACGGCATTTCGTTTGGACCTCAAGGGGTCCAAATGACAATAAATTGAATTGTATTGTATTGTAGGTTTACAAGGTTAATTCCCGGGACGGCGGGACTGTCATATCCTGAGAGAATGGAGCGGCTGGGCTTGTATACTCTAGAGTTTAGAAGGATGAGAAGGGATCTTATTGAAACATATAAGATGATTAAGGGTTTGGACACGCTAGAGGCAGGAAACATGTTCCCGACGGTACACAAAAAAGCTGGAGAAACTCAGCGGGTGCAGCAGCATCTATGGAGCGAAGGAAATAGGCAACGTTTCGGGCCGAAACCCTTCTTCAGACCCTTTTTGTGTACCTTCGATTTTCCAGCATCTGCAGTTCCTTCTTAAGCAACATGTTCCTGACGTTGGGGAGACCAGAACCAGGAACCACAGTTTAAGAATAAGGGGTAAACCATTTAGAACGGAGACGAGGAAACACTTTTTCTCACAGAGAGTTGTGAGTCTGTGGAATTCTCTGCTTCAGAGGGCGGCGGAGGCCGGTTCTCTGGATACTTTCAAGAGAGAGCTAGAAAGTTTAGAAGAATGGGGGACAAAATTGAAACGTACAGAATAGTGAAAGGCTTGGCTAGAGTGGATGTGGTGAGGATGTTTCCACTAGTGGGAGTGTCTAGGATTAGATGTCATAGCCTCAGAATTAAAGGATGTTCTTTTAGATAAAGGAGATGAGGAGGAATTTCTTTAGTCAAGGGTGGTGAATCTGTAGAATTCTTTGCCACAGAAGGCTTTAAGAGGTCAAGTCAGTGGATATATTTAAGGCAGAGATAGATTGATTCTTGATTAATACGGGTGTCAGAGGTTATGGGGAGAAGGCTGGATAAAAAGGTTAAGGGCCTGTCCCACCTGGGCATCATTTGCGCATCATTTACGCGACATCATTTACGTGTCGTGATGCACGTATGATGCGTGGTGACGTAGGCAGTGACGCGCGGCGCCCCAGGATTTTGGAATGTACAAAATCTTCGTGCGCCATCTACGTGACGCGCAATTGACGCCCAAGTTGGACAGGCCCTTTAGGAGGGAGAGATAGATCAGCACCAATATAATGGCAGAGTTGACTTGATGGGCCGAATGGCCTAATCCTACTCATGTCACTTATGATCTTATGATCCTGTCCAGAAATGCTGCCTGTCCCGCCCGTTGAGTTACTCCAGCACTTTGTGTCTATCTTCGGTGTAAACCAGCATCTGCAGTTCCTTCCCACACAAACGTCACCCATCCATGTTCTCCAGAGATGCTGCCTGACCTGTCGAGTTATTCCGGCACTTTGTGTCTATCTAAGGACAGGGGGATTGGTTTTAAAGGCTTACAAATAACGGCCGCAACAGCAGGGTGATCCACTGCTGTGAGATCAGGTTTACATGCTCGCAGTTGTTAAAAATATTTTATTGTTGCAAAGATTAAACATCTAAAATCGTTGAGTATCCACTTTCTGCACCTGGGATTTCAATTTTAATATTGCCACACCAGATATCCGGAGTGTATTCAGTTCTAGAGATTGTTTTCAGAACTTAAATGCCCCGTTCTCTTTTTTCCCACAATCTTTAAGCTGGCAGAACAAATATTTTATCTTTCCTAGGAACCTGATTTCCATATTAAACACATGTTTCAATCTGTCATGAGCAGACTGATGAGGATATATCTCACAAACATTCTCAGTCAGTGACTCAAAAGACATCGATGTATCAGGAAACACATTTTGGTCTTCACAAGTATTTGTGATCTGCAGATTCATTAAGACCAGAAGCTATCTGGGTGTTTTAGATTTTTAGGTTCGAGATACGGGGAGAAGGTACAAACTCCGTACAGACAGCACTCGTTGTCAGGATCGAACCCGGGTCTCTGGCGCTGTGAGGCAGCAACTCTGCCGCTGCGCCACAATGCCCCCTGTGCCAGAGATGGCACTATGTTTAACAAACTCCTCCACTTCTTCTTCTTCTTGCGTATGGCGTGCACAGCCTAAAGCTGTAATACAACTTGTTCTGTTTGATGGTACACAAAAACGCGGGAGAAACTCAGCGGGTGCAGCAGCATCTATGGAGCGAAGGAAATAGGCAACGTTTCGGGCCGAAACCCTTCTTCGGACTGATAAGGGGTGGAGGGGAGAAGGAAGGAAAAAGGAGGAGGAGGAGGAGCCCGAGGGCTGAGGGGTGGGAGGAGACAGCCCGAGGGCTGAGGAAGGGGAGGAGATAGCAAGGGCTAACAAAATTGGGAGATTTCAATGTTCATGCCCACAGGATGGAGGCTCCCCAAGCGGAATATGAGGTGCTGTTCCTCCAATTTCCCGTGTTGCTCACTCTGGCCATGGAGGAGACCCAGGATCTTCTGTTTGTGCGCGCCAGGTTGATTGCATTCGTCGATACAAGGTGGACCACGTGAAGGGTGCAATCTCCCACGCCACAATCAGTCTCAATGGTGGCGTGGGGCACCGAGAGATGATCATTACCAGGGGAAAAAAAGGGAATAATGTTATAAAAATTAACTGCAGATGCTGGTTGACATGAAACAGACACAAGGTGCTGGAGTAACTCAGTGGGACAGGCAGCATCTCTGGTGAAAGTTTTGTGTCGGGGCCCTTCTTCAGTTTGAACTGAAATTTTCGACGAATGCAATCAGTCTCAATCAGATAGACACAATAAAGCTGGAGTAACTCGGTGGGACGGGCAGCATCCCTGGAGAGAAGGAATGGGTGACGTATCGGGTCGAGACCCTTCTTCAGACTATACCATGTTCTCCAGAGAAATCTGACGTGCTGAATTACTCCAGCATTTTGTTTCTTTTTCTCGTAAAGCAGCACCTGCAATACCTTGTCTTTCTCTTCTCTAGAATAATTGTAATCCCGACTGATTATTAAGTTGAAGTGCAAGGAGTGGTCCTCACCTTTAGGTCGAAAACACTAAAGATTCGCTACCACACAGTTCTGAGTGACTGAACCCATATTATGAAAAACGTAGCCATTGCTTCATGACGCCCAAGCCAAGGGAAATTCAAACCGCGTCTATCCAATCAAGTTTGCATGAGTCTTTGTACGGTTCACAGACATCACCTCTCATTCTCCGGGACTATGAGGGCACACAACATAACGTAACATGAGAGAACTTCATACTCAGTTTGAGAGTGAGATAATGGGGTGTGAAAATGTTGCCTTGCACTGACGCAAAGTCTATTGGAAAGATACAACTGGAAAATAAACTGAGGTAGGAAAGTAGATCAGCGGTCGCAGACATTTATGGAGATATTTCATTTAATTTAGTTTAGAGATACAGCGTGGAAACAGGCCCTTCGGCCCACCGAGTGAGTGTGCGCTGACCAGCGGTTCCCCCGTTCTATCCTACACACACTGGGGACAATTGGGCTTCTGACCTCATAAACAAACACATTTTCATCATATATGTTGATTATCTTATTATTGTCTTTTTACCTTTCCAATGTCATTTTTTAATCTTATTTTATCCTTGTCATATTATTGCTGAGGTGATCTGTTGTCTTGTCAAACACATTTCATTGTACCGTTGACCCTGTGTCAACCTACATATGACAAATAAAAAACTGGAATAAACTGAAATTTGCAGAAGCCAATTAACCTACAAACCCGCACGTCTTTGGAATGTGGGAGGAAACCGGAGCACCCACAGAAAACCCATGCAGTCACAGAGAGAAGGTACAAACTCCGTACAGACAGCACCCGTAGTCAGGATCGAACCCGGGCCTCTGGCACTGTAATAGCCCTGTCCCACGGTACGAGTTCATTCCAAGAGCTCTCCCGAGTTTCAAACTCGTGGTAAGCACGGAGAATGAACGTAGCGGGTACGTCGGAGCTCGGGGACGTCTCTTAGCGGCTCGTAACGCTGACGGCAGGTACTCGGGAAGACTCGCAAACGGCAGGTAAGCACGGGAAGACTCGTGAAGATTTTTCAACGTTGAAAAATGTCCACGAGAGCCACGAACCGACGAGTGGCCATTACCGTAAATCTCCGAGTTTGAATCAGGGCAAACCCGGGAGAGCTCTTGGAATGAACTCGTACCGTGGGACAGGGGTTTAAGGCAGCAACTCTACTGCTGCGCCACTGTGCAGTTAAGTTAATAGTGAAGGTACACAAAAATGCTGGAGAAACTCAGCGGGTGTAGCAGCATCTATGGAGTGAAGGAAATAGGCAACGTTTCGGGCCGAAACCCTGCCTCAATAGTGAGAATAGTCTCTTGACCCTCAAAATGTAATGGCACCTTAGAACTGACCGTAAATGGAGATCCAGTGGGAATTTGCAGGAAAGATGAAGTTAGCTTTACTTTCCATGGAGATTGAATTCCCACAGAGAGTCATGAGGATAAGTTAATTCAGGGCAGCTTTTTCAAAACAAAGCATATAGAACTTTGGACCCTTCTTGGGGTCTGAAGAATGATCCCGACCGAAACATCACCTATCCATGTTCTCCAGAGATGCTGCCTGACCCGCTGAGTTACTCCAGCACTCTGTGTCCTTTGTGTAAATCAGCAGCTGCAGATCCTTGCTTCTATAGGTAGGAACATAGAAACATAGACAATAGGTGCAGGAGTAGGCCATTCGGCCCTTCGAGCCACTCAATATGATTATGGTTGATCATCCAAAGTCAGTACCCCATTCCTGCTTTCTTCCCATATCCCTTGATTCCGTTAGACCTAAGATCTATATCTAACTCTCTCACTCAACCATGTTAGTGGACCTGTTTCCATGCTGTATCTCTAAACTAATTAAGGCTTACTGGAGATTAGATTATGGAAACAGCAAGAAAAGGGAAGAAAAACAGTTCAGTTACAATTCAGTTCATGGCTCCTTATCTGAGTTATACCATCACGTTTTCTCCACTATAAATGCATCTTGCTCCAAGCCCCTAGCAATGACAAAAGGATGACTCAACGGAATCATGGGATATGGGAAGAAAGCAGGAACGGGGTTCTGATTTTGGTTGATCAGCCATGATCGTATTAAATAGCGTTGCTGGCTCGAAGGGCCGAATGGCCTACTCCTGCACTTATTTTCTGTGTTTCTATGTTTCTAATTCATGTCATCTTCATGCCAACCTCCGACAGCCCAGATGAGGACAGGAACTCACCAAGTGGAACTCACCTAGTGATGGATTGCAAGCACAAATCTGCTTGCTATCACTTGCTGGCGAAATAATTTGGCACCAGTTCCCATTTCCTCTTTGAACAGCTTGCAGCATGGACCCTTTTCACAAATTCCCCAGCAACATGTCAACAGCCGAGGGTATCTGTGAGGATATTTACTGTCGTTTTGCAGGAGTTTACTTAAAGACACTAAGTGCCATTTTTTATTTAACAAAAATATCATTTGTTAAGATACAACTTGACTATGTTTACGTCCTGTTGGAAATCGTAAAGAGTAAAATAATCTGAGGTTCTTTTTTTGTCAAAACATCTCAGTTAATCAATATAGTGTTGTGAGTGTGGCTGTGGTCTGACGGGGTTTAGAAACACACGTGACCCAGACATTAAGCAACGTGGTGCTGGTAATTCCACTGCTATAAGATGTATTTACCACAGAGTGAGTAGCAAACACAACCATTTAGTTCACTTTCAGACTCTAGAGATACAGCGTGGAAACAGGCCCTTTGGCCCACGGAGTCCGTGCCGACCAGTGATCACCCTGTAGACTATAGCACTATCCTACACACCAGGGGCAACTACAGCACAGCCAATGGCCCTTTAGTGCCGAACCTTTAGGGACAAACAATGGGGACCCAGCGTGGGGGGTCTGCCTTGAGGGGGGAGTAGAACAATGGACAATAGGGACCCTTGAGGAAGGGGAGAACAAAGGATGACCTGACGCGGGGTACTTTGTAAAGGGCCTGTCCCACGAGCATGCGACTCCATGCGGCAAGCGCGACCTAAAGGGCCGGTCCCACCAGCATGCGCCTTGCATGCGGCTAGCGCGACCTAACGTGGTCGCTTGAGCCGTACGGCCTCGCAGGGCCGGTCCCACTTCGATCGCCCGAGCCGTATGGAGTTGTGCGGAGCTGGTCCCGACATCGCGCGGGGCTCCGATAAACTGATGGTGTTTAAAAATTCCGCGCGGCAACGGCCTGCCGGCCCGCAGCCGCCTCGGCGCCGTGTCACTCACTCGACCTCCGCGCGGCTCCCACTTCTGGTTTGGTTCGCGCTTGCCGCATGCAAGCGCTTGCTGGTGGGACCGGCCCTTTAGGTCGCGCTTGCCGCATGCAGGTCGCATGCTCGTGGGACAGGCCCTTAACGTTGTGAGCGCCCTTTATATGGCGACTATTTGCATACCCTGGGTGTGCAAGCAAAGAATTTCACTGTGACTTGTCGCATGTGACAATAAAGTATTCCATTCAATTCAATTCGAACATGTTGGCGAGGTAAACTAATCTCATCCTCCTGCATATGTTCCATACCTGCCCATTCCCTGCACAGCCATGTGGCTATCTAAATGCCTCTTAAACACCATTATCGTATCTGCCACCATCACTGGCAATACGTTCCAACCCTGGCAGTACGTTCCGGGCACTCACCGCCCTCTGTACTAATAAAAGCTGCCCCAAAAATATCATTTTAAACCTTGTCCCTTTCACCTTAGAGTTATGCCCTCAAGTCTTTGACACATCCATCCTGGGGAATAAAGTTCCGACTGGCTACCCTTCAGTTTCTGTCTCAGTTGAGTTTAGTTTATTGTCACGTCGGCCCCACAGCAGAAGCGTCCACGTCGCGGGGATGGAAAGTGGAAGTATCCCGAGCTAATCCTGCTACCACCATCATCTACCGCAACAAGTGACAGCTCCCACTGATTGTCGCCGGAAGCTTGCGTCCTTTTCAGGACGGACGACGACAGCGATGACAACATTTGAAGCGTGGAAGATTCGGCCCTTCAGTTTAGGACTGAGACGAGGAAAAACCTTTTCACCCAGAGAGTTGCGAATCTGTGGAATTCTCCGCCACAGAAGGCAGTGGAGGCCAATTCACTGGATGTACTCAAGAGAGAGTTAGTTCTGGCTCTTAGGGCCAACAGAATCAAGGGATATGGGGAGAAAGCAGGAACGGGGTACTGATATTGGATGATCAAGAAGGAACAGTTTACAAGGGGTCACAGTTTAAGGATAAAGGGGAAATCTTTTAGGACCGAGATGAGAAAAACATTTTTCACACAGAGAGTGGTGAATCTCTGGAATTCCCTGCCACAGAAAGTAGTTGAGGCCAGTTCATTGGCTATATTTAAGAGGGAGGTAGATGTGGCCCTTGTGGCTAAAGGGATCAGGGGGTATGGAGAGAGGGTAGGTACAGGATACTGAGTTGGATGATCAGCCGTGATCATATTGAATGGCGGTGCAGGCTCGAAGGGCCGAATGGCCTACTCCTGCACCTATTTTCTATGTTTCTATATTTCTATGAACGGCAGATGCTTGAAAATCGAAGGTAGACAAAATTGTTGGAGAAACTCAGCGGGTGCTGCCGCACCCGCTGAGTTTCTCCAGCAATTTTGTCTACTGATATTGGATGATCAGCCGTGATTCAAGCTAGTATTGCTGGCTTGAAGGGCCGAATGGCCTACTCCTGCACCTTTTTTCTATGTTTCTATGTTTCTACCTGCAGAAGCAAGGATTTGTTTCTAAACAGGCGAGTCGCCGGTCGGCACGGGCTCGGCGGGCCGAAGGGCCTGTTCCCACGCTGTATCTCGAAACCCAAGCTAAACCAAACGCGGTTTATTGGGCACCGACACTGCTTATGATTTTTTTTTTCGCAGTGGGGTTTTTATCACGGGGCTTTGTTCGGGTCGAGGGAGAGGTACGGAGTAATTGGCCGTGTCACAAAGGAACAGGATGTGCAGAACAAAAGAAACATTCCTGCAGAAGTTGGGCCAGCTGTTGGGGGCAAAAATCTGTGGAAAGTGGAATGCGGTGGAGGGGCGTCAGGCTCCTGGTATGTGGTACAGCTGTAGTAAAACAAATTGCAGCTTCATTAAAATCACATGTAGTCACTCTGGTGGAAATCAGCTTCTAAATCTTAAATAACGTCATCGCTACTTGCTGCGTTTGACCAACAAAGAGGCTGCCCCCCCCCCCCCCCCCCCCCCGCTGTGACCTTGCTACAAGAAGAAGTAGGGCTTTAAATGGAGTCGTGTCCCCATTCATCAATAGCCCGCAGCAAACAGGAATTTTAACACCGCTCCACAAGGAAGCCGTCTCATTTCACCCGTCGCCCTGAGGTGAATACATAGTGATTTGCTGATGCAGCAACCTTGTTCGTGGGAGCTCCAGACACACACGCTATCTCCAATTCAGATTCAGATTCAGATTCAATCTTTATTGTCATTGTGCAGTGTACAGTACAGAGACAACGAAATGCAGTTAGCATCTCACCTAGAAGAGCGAACATAGCAGTAACTACTGCACAGTGTGGCACGGCACTGTGGAGTAGCGGTAGAGTTGCTGCCTTACCCGGGTTCGATCCTGACCTCGTGGTGGCTGCCTGTACGAAGTTTGTACCTTCTGCCCGTGGGTTTTCTCCGAGATCTTCGGTTTCCTCCCACACTCCACAGACGTACTGTCCATGTAGGTTAATTGGCTTGGTGTAAATTTAAAATTGTGCGTAGGGTAGTGTTAATGTGCGGGGATCGCTGGTCAGTGCGGACTCGGTGGGCCGAAGGGCCTGCTTCTGCGCTGTATCTCCAAACTAATCTACATTGGCATAACGGTAGAGTTGCTGCCTTACAGCACCAGAGACCCGAAACGTCACATATTCTTTTACTCCAGAGATGCTGCCTGACCCAACAAGTTATCCAGCATTTTTATCTGCCTGATTACTATGATTAGTTTAACCGTAGTAATTTAACATAAGGCCATCATTGTACTCCAACTTCATATCTACATATTATCAAACAGAACAACGCCCCATTAAAGGTAGACAAAAGTGCTGGAGAAACTCAGTGGGTGCGGCAGCATCTATGGAGCGAAGGAAATAGGCAACGTTTCGGGCCGAAACCCTTCTTCAGACTGATGCAGGGTGTGGGGTGGGGGGGAAGAAGAAGGGAAGAGGAGGAGCCCGAGGGCTGAGGGACAGCTGAGAAGGAGAGGAGACAGCAAGGGCTACCGGAAATTGGAGAAGTCAATGTTTATGCCGCTAGGGTGCAGACTGCCCAAGCGGAATATGAGGTGCTGCTCCTCCAATTTCCGGTGGTGCTCACTCTGGCCATGGAGGAGGACTAGGACAGAAAGGTCAGATTCGGAATGGGAGGGGGAGTTGAAGTGCTGAGCCACAGGATGATCAGGTTGGTTGATGCGGACCGAGCGGAGGTGTTTGGCGAAACGATCACCAAGCCTGCGCTTGGTCTCACCGATGTAGCTCAGCTGAGATGGACACAAAATGCTGGAGTAACTCAGCGGGACAGGCAGCATCTCTGTAGAGAAGGAATGGGCGAAGTTTCGGGTCGAGACTCTTCCTCAGACCAGAAACGTCACCCGTTCCTTCTCTCCGGAGATGCTGCCTGTCCCGCTGAGTTACTCCAGTATTTTGTGGTCAATTGGCTTGTCAGGTCACACAAATGTTATTCTTGCATCTCACACTGGCACACAGGTGGATCGCAACTGAAGCATACACGGCCCGTTCTTTTCATCAGTTCAGGCGAAATTAATTAATTAATTCAACTTGAAAGATTGTTTGCTTGTTGCTTTATGGTAAATTTAACCCTTCAAGATGATGATGATTCAAAAAGACAGGCTGTGCAAGAGAGATTTCTCCCTACGGTATGGTGCGTTACTTAAACAAGCATACGGCTCACGATCCCTTCCAGCAGCCTCTGATAAATGTAAATGCCTACAACGACCAAATGTATATAATAAAATATACTTTTAGCAACACCACTGTTTTTAGTTTAAATCTTTTTATTTGAATTTTGAATTTAACAGCAATTTGCATACATACAATGATAACAGACAGTGATAATCAGGACATAATTGTACAACAGTATGTAAACGACCCTCAAAACCCTTACCCTTACCCTTACCCACCCTCGCCACCCAGGAACAAACAACACTCACATACGTACACATCCACACAAATACGATAAAAAAAATTAAAATTAAAATTAAAAAAAACAAAAAAAAACAAAAACAAAAAAATAAATAAATAAATAGATTAATAAATTTAAAAAAAATTAGGGGGAAAAAAAAAAAAAAAAAATTGTGGGGAGGGATCAACACCACTGTTTTTTACAGATTCATCGAGTAATATAGTGGGAACAGGCCCCTCTTCCCAATTCCTCATAGATTTAATTTAGTTTAGTTTAGATACTGTATACAGCGTGCAAACAGGCCCTTTGGCCAACCGAGTCCGTGCCGACCAGCGATCCCCGCACATTAACACTACCCCTACACGCATTAGGGGCAATTTTACATTTACACCAAGCCAATTAACCTACTAACCTGTACATCGTTGGAGTGTGGGGGGAAACTGAAAACCCACGCAGGTCACGGGGAAAACGTACAGACTCTGAAAGACAAGCACCTGTAGTCAGGATCGAACCAGGGACTCTGGCGCTGTAAGGCAGTAGATCTACCGCTATGCCACAAGATGAAGGGTCTCGACCCGAAACATCACCCATTGCTTCATCTCCAGAGAGGCTGCCAGTCCCGCTGAGTTACTCCAGCATTTTGCGTCTGTCCTCAAAGATGACTATCTACTTAATCCCATCTGCCTGAATTTGGCCCATATTCCTCTAAAGCTTCAGCAACGATAGATCTCGCCTGGTCCTCATCTTTCACCCCACCAGCCTCCATACTCAACACATCATCCACTGCCAACTTCCACAACCGACTGTGCTGGCTAGCATCTCGGCCCACCAAGGCCGTGACTTCTGTAAGTCTGACAAAACGGATAATCCGGAAAGACGGTGGTGGACCTGCATTAAACCGGATCAAGATCCTGCTGTAATTGTGGACCACTGTGTCCAGGCTAAGCATCGATTCACAATAGTTCTATGTTATCCCATTTTCTCATCCATTCACCTATTAATTCACCTACAATTAAGTCAATTAACCTACAAATCTTTGGGATATGGGAAGCCGGAAGACTTGGAGGAAACCCACGTTGTCACAGGAAGAACATGCAAACTCCATACAAACTGCACCCGAGGTCAGGATCGAACCTGGGTCTCCGGCTCTGTGAGACAGCGGCTCTACCAGCTGAGCCACTTTACTGCCCTTGTGGTGTGATGATAAATATGCACTATTACTTCAAAGAAGTAAGTAAGTGAGTAAGTAAGTTTATTGGCCAAGTATTCACATACAAGAAATTTGCCTTGGTGCTCCGCCCACAAGTAACAACATGACATACAGTGACAGTTACGAATGACTCAGAAAACACTAAACATCAATAATAATAAAACATTAATGATAAAACACCATTGATCAAGCATGTGAACCGACAAAATACCAGATCAAAGGGAGGCTACAGATTTTTGGCTGTTGAGTAGAGCAACTACTCGTGGATAAAAACTGTTTTTATGTCTGGCTGTGGCAGCTTTGACAATCCGGAGTCGCCTTCCAGAGGGAAGTGATGCAAAGAGTTTGTGGCCAGGGTGAGAGGGGTCAGAGATGAAAGTAAATAGGTCACAATGATTTGGCACCAGTGTGTGTTGCATCTAATTTTGGAATAGAGTCATAGAGTCGTACAGCGTAGTCACAGGTCCTTCGGCCAACTTGCCCACACTGACCAACATGCCCCATCTGCACTAGTCCCACCTGCCTGCGTTTGTCCCTTATCCCTCGAAATCTGTCCTATCCATGTACCTGTCTAATTGTTTCTTAAACGGTTACAATAGTCCCTGCCTCAACTACTACAGTACCTCCTCTGGCAGGTATGACAACCATTTTCACTCTCTACAATACCATTGACATCTGCTCCCATCATTACTCCACCCATAATAGACTCAAGAATGCTGGAGTAACTCAGCGGGACAGGCAGCATCTCTGGAGAGAAGGAATGGGTGACGTTTCGGGTCGAGACCTGTCTGAAGATATTTTCAAGAGAGAGCTGGAGAGAGTAGTGCGTTCGGCCGAACGCACTATGGGAACTTCACTTGCCCCCCTGCAGGAACTATACATCAGGAGGTGCAACTCCAGAGCCAACAATATCATGAGAGACCCCTTCCACCCCTGCAACGGACTGTTCCAGCTGCTACGGTCAGGCAAACGCCTCCGTTGCCATGCGGTGAGAACGGAGAGGTTGAGAAGGAGTTTCTTCCCAGAGGCCATTCGGACTGTAAACGCCTATCTCACCAGGGACTAACTCTACTGAACGATTTTCCTTCCATTATTTATTATGTAAAAGAATATGTGTGTTATGATTGTGTTTATAGTTTGTTTGGTTGTTGGTGTTGTCTTTTGCACAAAAGTCCGCGAGCATTGCCACTTTCATTTCACTGCACATCTCGTATGTGTATGTGACAAATAAACTTGACTTGACTTGACTTGACTTGGATAGGGCTCTTAAAGATAGCGGAGTCAGGGGATATGGGGAGAAGGCAGGAATGGGGTACTGATTGTGGATGATCAGTCAAGATCACATTGAATGTCGGTGCTGGCTCGAAGGGCCGAATGGCCTACTCCTGCACCTATTGTCTATTGTCTATTGTCTCGAGCCGAAACATCACCCATTCCTCCGCTCCAGAGATGCTTCCTGGCCCGCCGAGTTACTCCAGCATCTTGCGTCTATCTTCAGTTTAAACCAGCATCTGCAGTTCCCTCCTACACATTACTCTACTGGTAGTCAGTCTGAAAAAGGGTTTCGGCCCGAAACGTCGCCTATTTCCTTCGCTCCATAGATGCTGCTGCACCCGCTGAGTTTCTCCAGCATTTTTGTGTACCTTGGATCTTCCAGCATCTGCAGTTCCTGCTTGAACACTTACTCTACTGGTGTCTATCTTAAATAAACCCAATAAGGGACGCAGCTGGGGTGGAGGTGACTTTTTTTTCAGTGGATATGATGAAGCTCTGTCTTTTATCTCATTGCATAATAGCGTCACACAGACCTTCTAAACCCCCCTTGCTTCTATTGTGCACACTTGTTGTGAGGCATAAAAGAAATCGCACGGATAATATTGAATGGTAGAGGTTTTTTGTTAAACAAATAAATGGAAGAATGTGGTTCTCATTAGAGAAATATTCCATTTATTTGATTGCAAAGGTTTCTGCTGCGCATTTTGTCTTGAAGCTGGAACAAAATGTTAATCATCTAATACACTTTCTTATGTGGGAATTATCATTTTTGTGTTTCACACACATAAACTATTGCTTCGAGGGGTCAAGAATAGGCACTTTTTCCTGCACACTGCACTTAATTAAGTATTTGCAGTACTGAAATGCCCAATTAGGAATGTTGAGAATGCCAGTTAAAATGTCTCCAAGATTATTTTAACGTCTCTCAACTACTCTTGTTCCATTGCAGCACATTCTTTATCCTCTCGGTTGAGCAAATGGCTTCTCTTCACCAGAAACACTGATAACTAGAAGGAGCTGGTCAAGGTCTGTATCTTTGTTTCAAATCCATAGGTTGGACTTTTACATCGCAGAGGCTGAAATATTTAATTAGCCCATTGAACAGACTTATTTTTAATTTTAAAGAAAGATGCCAAGTGCTGGAGTAACTCAGCGGGCCAGACAGCATCTCTGAGGAACATGGACAGGTGACGTTTTGGGTCGAAATCCCAACACAAAACATAACCTATCCATGTTCTCCAGGGTCGTTGCCTGGTCCGCTGAGTTACACCAGCACTTTGTGTCTTTACTTTGAAAGATGAGGTCCCGACTGAAAACATAACCTATCCATGTTCTCCAGGGTCGTTGCCTGGTCCGCTGAGTTACACCAGCACTTTGTGTCTTTTTTTTTAACGGAGTTTCCCGATCTGAAACGTCACCGAACCATGTTCTCCAGAGTTGCTGCCTGACTCGCTGAGTTGCTCCAGCACTTTGTGTCTTTTATTTTTGTAAACCAGCGTTTGCAGTTCCTTGCTCATATCTTTCATTCAGTTTATTCGAGGCCGACAAAGGGCCCACCGTTTTGTCTTCACTTATTAATTGTGAACTTCTCTCGTCGCCCTTCTGCGTAAGAATTGCTGACAATGGCCAATGGATAGAAATCCCAAACAAATAACAGGCTGCCCCCATGGCCCCAGCAAGAGGTGAAGTGTTGTTATGGTTCTTTTGACAATCTCACTCACTCTGTTCTGCCTTATTAACTTGTATAAGCTTGATTGCACAAGACCAAGAACAGACAAACACACAGAAACTATCCACATGATGGAGCAACACTGCTATAGGATCAGGTTCAGGTTTATTATTGTCACTTGTACCGAGGTACAGTGAACAGCTTTGTTTTGCATGCTATTCAATTAGTTTAGTTTAGTTTAGTTTAGTTTAAAGATACAGCATGGAAACAGGCCCTTCAGCCCATCGAGACCATTCATCACCCGTTTACACTAGTTATCGCTTCACACGCTACAATTAGCAATTTACTGAGGCCAATTAACTTACTGACCCACACATACTTAGGATGTGGGAGGAAATCGGAGAACCTGAAGGAAACCCACGTGGTCACAGAGAGAACATGCAAACTCCATACAGGCAGTACTCAGATTAAATCAGATAAAACTATACATAAAGGGAGAGAGTTGTGGACGTAGCCCAGTCCACTGACTCCATCTCCATCTACACTTCACGTTGCTGCAGAAAGCAGCCAACATAATCAAAACAAGGGAATTAAAACTGTAACAGGACCATAATTGTAACTTTATTTATCCTTTAGGGTGGCTAAATGGCGCAGTTGTAGAGTAGCTATTTTACAGCGCCAGAGACCCGGGTTCGATCCTGACTAAGGGTGTTGTCTGTAGGGGTTTAACGTTCTCCCTGTGACCGCGTGGGTTTTTTCTGTGTCCTCCAGTTTCCTCCCACACTCCAAAGACGTACAAGTTTGTAAGTTAATTGGCTCTAGTAAAAAATAATAATAATTGTCCCTAGCATGTAGGATAGTGCTAGTGTATGGGGTGATCGCTGGTCAGCTCGGACTCGGTGGGCCGAAGGGCCTGTCTCCATGCTGTATCTCGAAAGATGAAAGTAAAGACTTGACAATTCTTGACTTTTTCCACCACACATCTATTGATAGGAATCAAGAATGAGACCCAGGTGTTTCATCTTGAAGCATTTGCGGAGAACATGGAGAGATGGTGTTTTGGGGTCAAGACACCTCTTCAGCGAAGAAGGGTCCCAACCCAAAACATCGCCTATCCATGTCCACCATAGATGCTGCCTGATCCACTGAGTACTCCAGCACTGTGTGGTTTGTTCAAAGTTGCAGCAGTTAAGATTCTACATTTCTTAAGGATATAAGTTAGTGCTGAAAATATGGCGACTCTTGTGTATTGCTTCAATATGATCTACTATTCGTACACTTGTACTTAAGTGTGATTCTACTTATGTACAGTAAGATTTTTGCTGATTGGTATGGAAAAAAAAGGAAGTATATGGGACAATAAAGTACCATTGAATCTTCTGCTATTCAGGCGACTGAACCATCCTATGAACAACTAGAGAGTTGTCCTGAGCAACCATCTACCTCACTGAAGACCCTTGGACTATATTTAATCAGACTTTATTGGACTTTATCTTGCACTAAATGTTATTCACTTTATCGTGCATCTCTACATAGTGGACGGCTCGATTGTTATCATGTATAGTCTTCCCACTAACTGGATAGCACTGCACCTTAGTTCACGAGACAGTAGACTAAACTAATCTAAAAACTAAACCAAACAAAACTAAACTAAACTATCTAAACTAAACTAAACTAAACTAAACTTAAGTAAGTAAGTTTATTGGCCAAGTATTCACATACAAGGAATTTGCCTTGGTGCTCCGCTCACAAGTAACAACATGACATACAGTGACAGTTATGAATGACTCAGAAAACACTAAACATTAATAATAATAATAATTAACTAACTGTTGAGTGATGACCATATAATAACAAAAGCCTTACACCTGGATAAAGATCCAAAAACCTTATTAACGACATCGCAAGCACGACTTCACTCTTCCACGTTCCACTTACACTAAGGGAAAGCAGCAAGCAGTGATTACTGAAAAGCTAGTAGGCGTAACTACAGAAGCATGACTCATGATATGAGTACACAAATCTACATCCCCCCTCTTAAAGAATCAACAACAATACAGACCCATAAACTAAGCAAGACATGTATAACAATTGATGACAGACTGGAGGAAAGTCAAACATAGTCCGGATACTTCACAACCGGCCTGCAAACATGGCCAGCACGTGTACGATAGAGACCATCTCCGGTTTTTTTTCCCGGGGAGCGAGCAGGTGGTTTCGGGGGAGATTACTGAAAAGTGGTTACTGAAAAGCTAGTGGGCGTAACTACAAAAGCATGACTCATAATATGAGTCACACTAATCTACACTGACCTAAACTAAACTAAAACTAATTCTCCCTCCCATTCCCAATCTGACCTTTCTGTCCTGGTCCTCCTCCATTGTCAGAGTGAGGCCCAGCGCAAATTAGAGGAACAGCACCTCATATTTCGCTTGGGTAGTTTCCACCCAAGCGGAATGAACATTGACTTCTCTAACTTCAGATAGCCCTTGTTTTATCTCTCCATCCCCTTCCCCTTCCCATTTCTCCCACTAGTCTTACTGTCTCCGCTTACATTCTATCTTTGTCCCGCCCCCTCCCCTGACATCAGTCTGAAGAAGGATCTCAACCCGAAACGTCGCCCATTCCTTCTCTCCAGAGATGCTGCCTCATCCGCTGAGTTACCCCAGCATTTTGTGTCTGCCTAAAACTAATTTCATGTGCCCCCCTGCAACCCTTATCAAGGATAGGAGCTGAGCATTCCTGGCAGTAAGTATACATATGATTTTCACACACAATAACACTATATGTACTTACGTGCCAAAAGATCTCCAAACATGGGAGCATAAAACTGAGTGCGCATTGATGTAGATAAACACAGAGTGCTGGAGTCAAGGGCCTGTCCCACTTGGCTGTCATTTGCGTGTAATTTACGTGTCATCATTTACGTGTCACGACACACGTAATGCCCGCATGGTGCGCATTACGTGCACATGGTGCGTGATGACATAGGCGGTGATGCGCAGCTGCGCGCGGCGTCGCAGGATTTTGTGATGTACAAAATGACGGCCAAGTGGGACAGGCCCTTTACTCAGTGGGACAGGCAGCATCTCTGGAGAACATGGCCAGGTGACTTTCCGTCGCGGAACCTTTCTTCAGACTGATTACAGAGGAGTGGGAAAGAAAGCTAGACCTCTTTTCCAGCTTTCTTTCCCACCTGACCTGCTGAGATACTCCGGCACTTTGTGTCTTTCTTTGGTATAAACCAGCATCGGCAGTTCCTTGTTATTACTTGATCATAAGGTCATTAAGTGATAGGAGTAGAATTAGGCCATTCGGCCCATCAAGTCTACTCCGCCATTCAATCATGGTTAATCTATCTCCCTCCCAACCCCATTCTCCTGCCTTCTCCCCATAACCTCTGACACCCGTAACTAATCAAGAATCTATCTATCTATCTCCGCCTTAAAAATATCCACTGACATGGCCTCCACAGCCTTCTGTGGCAAAGAATTCCACAGATTCACCACCCTCTGACTAAAGAAATTTCTCCTCATCTTCTTCCTAAAAGAACATCCTTTAATGCTGCGGCTATGACCTCTAGCCCTAGACTCTCCCAATGATGTGGATGGGTTCAGCCTTGCGCCTGAAAGCATTTGGAATATGCTGTGGAAAATGCAGGCAGTGTTTTCGTGGGCAATCACTACAGTTTAAACTCAGTGTTCTTGCAAATTGCTTAATTGCCTCCACAACTATGTTGAAGCCCATTCAATCCTCGTTATTCGGGAAGCTGGCCATTATTGCAAGAAGCTGCCTTTGTCCGCAAGTCCCCAGCATTAAGATGACTGGGTCGCAAACATAAATACAGTCCCACATCTCTGAGGTAACATACTTCCAGTAAACTCGTTTGCCTTTTGTCCTGGGTTCTCTAGAGCCTCGGTTTTCTTAGCCTCTCTCCCGCCCCCTCGCACTGAATGACTTCACTGATTCCTTTAAAAGAAAAACAATTCAGAGTGCATTCAATATTCACCGCAATATTATTCACATCTTTTTAGCTGGAGCACTTAAAGTGGGTCATGTTTAACTTCAATAAGTTGCTATTTGCATTACATTCTTCTTAGCTTCACAAAAGTACACAATCTGAAACCCTCTTTTTGCAACTAGGTCCTCTTCAATTTGCAGGATGTGTGCTTATGTTCAGCTCAGTTCCGTTCAGAGGTACAGCGTAGAACTAGGCCCTTCGGCCCACCGGATCTGTGCCGACAAGCAATCACTAGTTCAGTCCTGCGCAATAGGGACAATTTGCAGAAGCCAACCCAGCAAATCTTTGGAAACCCGAGCAACTAGAAAAAAAACCCATGTGGTCACGGGGAGAACGTACAAATTCCACACAGACACGGCCCGTAGTCAGCATTGAACCCGCGTCTCTGGTGGCGTAAGGGAATAACACCACCCCTGCGCCACTATGCTGGCCAATCGGAAGTGTGAAAGTATGAAAACGCACAGCTCCAGATTCAGGAAAAGTTTCCTCCCAGCTGTTATCAGGCAACTGAATCTTCCCACCACGACTAGAGAGCAGTCCTGAACTATTATCTACCTCATTGGTGACACTTGGATTATCGGACTTTGCTGGCTTTGACAAATAACAGGATTAACAAACTCATCAGGAAAGCTGGCTACGTCCTGGGGGTGGAGTTGGATTCATGGGAGGTGGTCTTGGCGGAGAGGATGCTCCTCAAACTGCGGAGCACCTTGGACAAAATTGCTGGAGAAACTCAGCGGGTGCGGCAGCATCTATGGAGCGAAGGAAAGAGGCAACGTTTCGGCCCGAAACGTTGCCTCTTTCCTTCGCTCCATAGATGCTGCCGTACCCGCTGAGTTTCTCCAGCAATTTTGTCTACCTTCGGTTCTCCAGCATCTGCAGTTTCTTCTTGAGCATCTTGGACAATACAGCTCACCCCCTCAATGACACACTGGCCAACCTGAGGAGCACCTTCAGCAACAGACTGGTTCCACTAAGATGTAGCACAGGACGCCACAGGAGATCCTTCATCCCTGTGGCTATCAAACTGTGCGATTCCTCCCCCTTCGCATGGGGTAGACAGACTGACTCCCCCCCATCTCCCCCCCCCCCCCCCCCCCCCCAATCTTTGCACATCCCCAATCCTTTCCACTCATCACTTTAATTTACATGTTTCATATATTTTGTGTTTATATGACTGTTGGCAGATCAATATCCCTCCTGCGATAAATGAAGATCTATCGTATCGTATTGTATAGTTTCCCTCGCACTAAACGTTATTCCCTTATCATGCATCCACACACTGTAAATGGCTCGATTGTAATCATGCATTGGCTTTCCGCTGGCTGTATATGGAGGCAGGCTCTCTGGATGCTTTCAAGAGAGAGCTAGATAGGGCTCTTAAAAATAGCGGAGTCAGAGGATATGGGGAGAAGGTAGGAAAGGGGTACTGATTGGGGATGATCAGCCATGATCACATTGAATGGCGGTGCTGGCTCGAAGGGCCAAATGGCCTACTCCTGCACCTATTGTCTATTGTCTATTGTCCATTGTATAGCATGCAACATAAAAGCTTTTCACTGTACCTCGGTACACAAGTTCAAGTTCAAGTGAGTTTATTGTCATGTGTCCCTGTATAGGACAATGAAATTCTTGCTTTGCTTAAGCACACAGAAAATAGTAGGCATTTACTACAAAACAGATAAATGTGTCCATATACCATGATATAAATGTATACACACATGAATAAATAAACTGGTAAAGTGCAAATAACAGAAAGTGGTTGTTAATAATCAGAGTTTTGTCCGAGCCAGGTTTAATAGCCTGATGGCTGAGGGGAAGTAGCTATTCCTGAACCTGGTTGTTGCAGTCTTCAGGCTCCTGTACCTTCTACCTGAAGGTAGCAGGGAGATGAGTGTGTGGCCAGGATGGTGTGGGTCTTTGATGATACTGCCAGCCTTTTGAGGCAGCGACTGCGATAGATCCCCTCGATGGAAGGAAGGTCAGAGCCGATGATGGACTGGGCAGTGTTTACCACTTTTTGTAATCTTTTCCTCTCCAGGGCGCTCAAATTGCCGAACCAAGCCACGATGCAACCGGTCAGCATGCTCTCGACTGTGCACCTGTAGAAGTTAGAGAGAGTCTTCCTTGACAATCCGACTCTCGTGACAATAAACTAAACTGAAACAAAACTAAACAATCTAGGTAATAAGAAGGAACTGCAGATGCTGGAAAATCGAAGGTGGACAAAAATGCTGGAGAAACTCAGCGGGTGAGGCAGCATCTATGGAGCGAAGGAAATAGGCGACATTTCGGGTCGAGACCCTTCTTCAGACTCAATCTAGATAATAAGGTCTCTAGGTAATTGATCCAGCTGGTGCCTCCAGTGGAAAGAAAGCCAGGAAGTTGCTTTCGTGACGAACAGACCCGCTCCGCCACCCCACGCATTGTCCTCTTATTCAAATTTCTGAAAATGACGTGACCTTCTAAAGTCTCGTTAATCAAGTTCCATGAGAACAGACCATGACTCTCCAGCACAAAAGATCACAGGGGATTAGTGAAGTTAGACAATAAATAGCAAGTACACTATAATGCCTGCAGGCACTTCCGGCTAAAGCACGCCTTGTCTTCGGCTTGTGGGTCTGTGAGGGATATTTTTTTAATAAAAGATCTTTCAAGAAGTGCTGAATATTTCAGTCAGGCAACTGCACGGGTTTATACTTAACTCTGGATAGAACTGCATTCTGTGCATACTGCCAAAAAAACAAAACCCACAAGGAATCAGATGAGTCTTCCACACTAATCAAATCATTGTGGAAGTTCAGACAATATAAATACTGTTACCATAGAGAAATTCGGTGATGCCAACACTGGCAACAAAATGCTGGGCATAATGGCAGGGAATGGACATCAGAACTCAATAAACATTATTGGCTGTGCTTTTTGTCTGAAAATTAAAGGCCATTTATATATATAGGCCCAGTGTAACTTAATGATTTTTAACCGACCAGCGATCACCCCGTACGCTAACACTACCCTACACACACTAGGGCCGATTTACATTTTTACCGCAGCTAATTAACCGACAAACCTGTATGTCTTTGGAGTGTGGGAGGAAACCGGAGCACCCGGAGAAAACCCACACAGGTCCACGGGGAGAGTGTACAAACTCCCTCCAGACTGCACCCGCAGTCAGGAATGAACCTGGGTCTCTGGCGCTGTAAGGCAGCAACTCTACCACTGCGCCACCATGCTGCCAGTTTTTCAGAGAAACTTGTTCGTTCAAAGAACAGGGAAAAGAACAGCACAAGAACAGGCCCTTCGGCCCATAGTGCCTGGACCGAACACGCTGCCAAGCTCAACTAATGGAGTCATGGAGTCATACAGTGGGTCAGGTAGCAACTCTGGGGAACATGTACTGTAGGTAATGTTTCGGGTCGACAACTTTCTTCAGCCCTTTTGACTTACTCCAGTACTTTGTGTCTTTTTTTTTGGTAAGCCAGCATCTGCAGTTCCTTGTGTCTCCAAAACAGACAATAGATTGCTTTGGACAGAATCCCTCCAATCCCATATACTTCATCTCTGGGTTATGGAGCGAAGGCAGGAGAATGGGGTCAAGAGGGAAAGATAGATCAGCCATGAAGGAATGGCGGCGTAGACATGACGGGCCGAATGGCCTTATTCTGCTCCCGAAATTTATGAACATGAAAATTATCTGTATTTAACCCCCACAATTAAAATGTGGATTATGGAAATGTCGGAGACCATACATTTGGAAAGAGCTAGACTTGTATTAATGGACAAAAACAAGAACTTTTTGTCAGAATATGGTCTCCATTTATCGACTATTTGAAGGGGTAGATCGGTTCAGCACGGGAACCTAACTGAAGCTTGAACTCAGGATTAGATGAAAAGTTACACTTTATAACTTACGAACCTATCTCCAATTATGTATTATTAGTAAATTATTCCATTCTTTTTTATCATGCCGTTTTTTTTCTCTCTTACTATCTATCTATAAAAAAATACTAGAAGCAGAATCAATACACAACTGATAATATTATTAATGTACGACTGATATACATGAAATGTTTTTATTATGATATGTGCTTGCTTCTAATAGAAATATATATTTTTTTTAAAGAAAATTATCTGTATAATTGACTTCACAATCTAGGCTAAGTCTATTCACACCTCTGGTCAGTTTAACTGCTGAAGAACAGCAGGATGTACAGCTCCAATGCCCGATCACCCAGAGGATACGTTACGACACGATGCAATAGAACTTTTTTCATCCCAGGAAGAAAATTGGTCTGCCAACAATCATAAAGCACAAGATACATGAAACATGACATTAAAGTGACGAGAGGAAAGTCTAGGATTGGAGATGACCAAAGATTTAGAAACATAGAAACATAGAAACATAGGTGCAGGAGTAGGCCATTCGGCCCTTCGAGCCTGCACCGCCATTCAATATGATCATGGCTGATCGTCCAACTCAGTATCCCATCCCTGCCTTCTCTCCATACCCCCTGATCCCTTTAGCCACAAGGGCCACATCTAACTCCCTCTTAAATATAGCCAATGAACTGTGGCCTCAACTACCTTCTGTGGCAGAGAATTCCACAGATTCACCACTCTCTGTGTGAAAAATGTTTTCCTCATCTCGGTCCTAAAAGACTTCCCTCTTATCCTTAAACTGTGACCCCTTGTCCTGGACTTCCCCAACATCGGGAATAATGTTCCTGCATCTAGCCTGTCCAACCCCTTAAGAATTTTGTAAGTTTCTATAAGGTCCCCCCTCAATCTTGTAAATTCTAGCGTGTACAAGCCGAGTCTATCCAGTCTTTCTTCATATGAAAGTCCTGCCATCCCAGGAATCAGTCTGGTGAACATTCTCTGTACTTCCTCTATGGCACATTTGGTGGTGGGGGGGGGGGGGGGGGGGGTCGGGGAGGAGTTGCACAGTTTGACAGCCACTGGGAAGAAGGATCTCCTGTGGCGTTCCGTGCTGCATCTTGGTGGAACCAGTCTGTTGCTGAAGGTGCTCCTCAGGTTGACCAGCCCGTCATGGAGGGGGTGAGCTGTATTGTCCAAGGTGCTCCGCAGTTTGAGGGGGCATCCTCCCCTCCAAGACCAACCTCCAGTGAATCCAACTCCAACTCCGCCCCCAGGACGGAGCCAGCCTTCCGGACGAGCTCTTTAATCCTGTTCAAGAAGGTAACTGCGGATGCTGGAAAATCGAAGGTACACAAAAATGCTGGAGAAACTCAGCGGGTGCAGCAGCATCTATAGAGCGAAGGAGATAGGTAACGTTTCGGCCCGAAACCCTTTCGGGTTTCGGCCCGAAACATTACCTATTTCCTTCGCTCCATAGATGCTGCTGCACCCGCTGAGTTTCTCCAGCATTTTTGTGAGCTCTTTAATCCTGTTGGCGTCTGCGACCTTCGCCACCTGTCCAGGCTATTATGAAAAGTTCCTGTGCAGCTTTACGTATCCTGTGTACTGTTATAATCTAAATTTACCCCAAATAGTATGGACATATTAGATTCATGTCTGCGGCCCCATTCTCCCATTGTCAATTGTCAACAGTGTGTATTCCGCAAAACAATAAAACAATGCTGTACTCCACAGGAACTTTAGCCACGAGGTGTTGATGGACTGTTCAGGAACCTCGCAGGTTTCTCTCAAGAGAATTGATGGGGGGGTGAAGTCGTCGGAGTTAGACTTAAGTCCAGTGTTATTTCATCAAATACTCATGTTCATATGTGATAGGAGCAGAATTAGGCCATTCGGCCCATCAGGTCCACTACGCCATTCAATCGTGGCTGATCTATCTTTCCCTCTCAACACCATTCTCATGCCTACTCCCCGTAACCCCTGACACCCGTACTAATCAAGAATCTATCTATCTCTGCCTTAAAAAATATCCATTGACTTGGCCTCCACAGCCTTCCGTTGACTAGATTACATGACATTATTGAACTCCAGCCCCTTAGAATGAGATATCACATTTGCATTTTCATTACAAGGTATGTTATAATCTACAACGTATGTTATAACCCGGGTTCGATCCTGACTACGGGTGCTGTCTGTACAGAGTTTGTACGTTCTCCCCGTGACCGTGTGGGCTTTCCCCGGGTGCTCCGGTTTCCTCCCACACTCCAAAGATGTACAGGTTTGTAGGTTAATTGGCTTCTGTAAATTCTGCCCAGTTTGCAGGATAGGACTAGTGTGCGGGTGAATGTTGGTCGGCACTGACTCGGTGTATCTCTGCAAATCAGAGTAGAATCAAATTAATTCCCTGCATTGTATGTGTGTGTGCGCAATATTGTATGTGTGTGTGCAATATTGTATGTGTGTGTGCGTTGCGTATGTTGTGTGTATATTGTGTTTAGTTAAGTGATACAGCGCAGAAACAGGCCCTTTGGTCCACGCCAACCAACGTTCCCTGCCCCAGCACTAGAAACATAGACAATAGGTGCAGGAGTAGGCCATTCGGCCCTTCGAGCCTGCACCGCCATTCAATATGATCATTGCTGATCATCCAACTCAGTATCCTGTACCTGCCTTCTCTCCATACCCCCTGATCCCTTTAGCCACAAGGGCCACATCTAACTCCCTCTTAAATATAGCCAATGGACTGGCCTCAACTACCTTCTGTGGCAGAGAGTTCCAGAGATTCACCACTCTCTGTGAGAAAAATGTTTTTCTCATCTTGGTCCTAAAAGATTTCCCCCTTATCCTTAAACTGTGACCCCTTGTTGTGGACTTCCCCCACACGGGGAACAATCTTCCTGTACGTCTTTGTAGTGTGGGAGAAGGTACAAACTCGGGGTCGGGGTTGAACCCGGGTCTCTGGCGCTGTGAACGCTGTAAGGCAGCAACTCTAGGTTAATTGGGTTCTGTAAATTGCCCCTAGTGTGTAGGACGTAGAACTGGTGTACAGGTGATCCTTGGCCGACCTGGACCTGGTGGGTCGAAGGGCCTGTTTCCACACCGTATAAACTAAACTAAACTAAACTAAACTAAAATCTAAAGTAAATATTAATCTAAACTAAACAAAATTAAACAAAACAAACTAGACTAACGTAAACTAGTTATAGCTCTAACGGGTCAAGGCAGCCTCTCTAACAAAGTCCACCTGGTGTAGAAGCAGCCACTTTAGAAGTTTGAATCTCAAGAGGGTGCAGATGCTCTGAATCTCTGCTCTGGGGATAAAAGAATTAATCAGGGAGAATATTAGAAAAGGACAGATAATGCCCCTGGTTTTGGCGCCAAAACCCTGTGAAAGTTTTTGATGGAATTCAGAACAGAGGGGGTAACATCAATCACTCACTGCCCGCTGTCCAATGTACATGGAGCCAATCAAAGTGCAGACAATATGCCCGCTAATTCAGCTGCATCACCAGGCCTTCATATGCTAATGACGTCTGTCCCCACATACACGCTCTCTGCAGTGGGTCCACTCTTTGTTCGCCTTTGGTAACGTTAATAAAAAGGACCCTTGCTTACAGAAGCAAAACGGTATTATTATTATTATTATTATTATATATCCCTCCTCTCCACCTTCCCTCCCTCCCCACACACCTATCCATCCTCCCACCCTCTCCCTCTCTCTCCTTCTCCCTTCCTCTCCTTGCATTCCCCTCCCCACCCCTCCCTCCCTACACCCCTTCTTCCTCTCCCACTCCTTCCTCCCATTTCCTCTTCCACCTGCCTCTCCCTCCCACCTCCCTCTTCCCTCCCTCCCCATCCATCCCCCCCACCACTCACTCCCCCTCTCTCTCCCACTCTCCCTCCCCTCCGCCTCCCTCTCACTCCCTCTCTCTCTCCCCATCCCTCCCCTCCGCCTCCCTCTCACTCCCCCTCTCTCTCCCCACTCTCCCTCCCCCTCCCTCTCACTCCCCACTCTCTCTCCCCCCCTCTCCTCCTGACTCTCCCCTCTCCCTCCCCTCCACCTCCCTCTCTCTCCCTTCCCCCTCTCTCCTCCCTCCCCTCTCCCCCGCCCCACCCCCTTTACTCCCTCTCCCCTCTCCCCCTCCCTCTCCTCCCACCTCAGTCCCCTCCCTCCCACTATCTCTCCCTCTCCCACCCCCTTCCACCTCCCCCTCCCTCTTCTGCCCTCCCTCTCCTCCTCCCCGTCTCCCCTTTCATCCCTCTCATGCCCCTCTCCCTCCACCTCCCATTACCTACACCCCCCTCCCACCTTCCTTACCCCTCCCTGCCCCACCCTGTACAAGCAATTGAAATGTGGCATTTGTGCAAAGCTTTTCCAAGGTACTTTAGGCCTCTGGAAGGTCCACTACCTGATGCAACACCTTTACATGCTGAGCAACAGCAATATGTCAGGATTTGATTACCAGATGCATACTTTGTACACTTGTAATTCATCGACATGTTTACAATCCAGCCCCCACCTCTCCTCTTGTGAATGCACTTTGGAAGACTTGGACATGTTTCGTTCAGTTTAGAGATACAGCGCAGAAACAGGCCCTTCGGCCCACCGAGCCTGCAAAGACCAACGATCACCCGTACACCAGCATCCTACACGCTGGGGGCGATTTACAGAAGCTAATTCAGTAAGAGAGTCTGAAGAAGGGTCTAGACTCGAAACGACACCCATCCTTTTCCTCCAGAGATGCTGCCTGACCCGCTGAGTTACTCCAGCACTTTGTGTCTGCCTTTGGTATAAACCAGCATCTGCAGTTCTTTGTTTCTACAGGTTTGCAGGTTGGTCGGCTTTTGTGAATTTTGCCTAGTGTGTAGGGTAGGTCATGTTTGACTAATCTTCTTGAATTTTTTGAAGAGGTTACTCGGGAAATTGATGAGGGTAAAGCAGTGGATGTTGTATATATGGACTTCAGTAAGGCCTTTGACAAGGTTCCTCATGGAAGGTTGGTTAAGAAGGTTCAATGGTTGGGTATTAATGGTGGAGTAGCAAGATGGATTCAACAGTGGCTGAATGGGAGATGCCAGAGAGTAATGGTGGATGGTTGTTTGTCAGGTTGGAGGCCAGTGACTAGTGGGGTGCCACAGGGATCTGTGTTGGGTCCACTGTTGTTTGTCATGTACATCAATGATCTGGATGATGGTGTGGTAAATTGGATTAGTAAGTATGCAGATGATACTAAGATAGGTGGGGTTGTGGATAATGAAGTAGATTTTCAAAGTCTACAGAGAGATTTATGCCAGTTGGAAGAGTGGGCTGAAAGATGGCAGATGGAGTTTAATGCTGATAAGTGTGAGGTGCTACATCTTGGCAGGACAAATCAAAATAGGACGTACATGGTAAATGGTAGGGAATTGAAGAATGCAGGTGAACAGAGGGATCTGGGAATAACTGTGCACTGTTCCCTGAAAGTGGAATCTCATGTAGATAGGGTGGTAAAGAAAGCTTTTGGTGTGCTGGCCTTTATAAATCAGAGCATTGAGTATAGAAGTTGGGATGTAATGTTAAAATTGTACAAGGCATTGGTGAGGCCAATTCTGGAGTATGGTGTACAATTTTGGTCGCCTAATTATAGGAAGGATGTCAACAAAATAGAGAGAGTACAGAGGAGATTTACTAGAATGTTGCCTGGGTTTCAGCAACTAAGTTACAGAGAAAGGTTGAACAAGTTAGGGCTATATTCTTTGAAGCGCAGAAGGTTAAGGGGGGACTTGATAGAGGTCTTTAAAATGATGAGAGGGATAGACAGAGTTGACGTGGATAAGCTTTTCCCACTGAGAGTAGGGAAGATTCAAACAAGGGGACATGGCTTGAGAATTAAGGGACTGAAGTTTAGGGGTAACATGAGGGGGAACTTCTTTACTCAGAGAGTGGTGGCTGTGTGGAATGAGTTTCCAGTGGAAGTGGTGGAGGCAGGTTCGTTTTTATCATTTAAAAATAAATTGGATAGTTATATGGACGGGAAAGGAATGGAGGGTTATGGTCTGAGCGCAGGTATATGGGACTAGGGGAGAATACGTGTTCGGCACGGACTAGAAGGGTCGAGATGGCCTGTTTCCGTGCTGAAATTGTTATATGGTTATTATATGGTTACTGTACGGGAGATCATTGGTTGGCATGGAATCAAAGAGCTTGTGATCAAAGGTGGGTCGAAGCGCTTGTTTTCCACGCTGTATCTCTAAACTGTCTCTAAGCCACTGCCTCACAGCACCAGAGACCCGGGTTTGATCCAGGCCTAGGGTGCTGTCTAGGCGGAGTTTGGACATTCTCCCTGTGACCGCGTGGGTTTCCTCCGTGGGCTCCCACTTTCTAAAGACGTGCGGGTTTGTAGGTTAATTGGTTTCTATAAATTGCCTCAAGTGTGCAGGGAGTGGATGTGAAAGTGAACAATCGATGGTTGGCGTGGACTCAGTGGGCCGAAGTGCCTGTTTCCATGATGTGTCTCCAAACTAAACTAAACTGAACTAAACTAAACTAAACTAAACTAAACTAAACTAAACTAAACTAAACTAAACTAAACTGAACTAAACTAAACTAAACTAAACTAAACTAAACTTAAGGGTGGCACAGCGGTGGAGTTGCTGCCTTACACTGCTTGCAGCGCCCAAGACCCGGGTTCGATCCCGACTACGGGTACTGTCTGTATGGAGTTCGCACGTTCTCCCCGTGACCGCGTTGGTTTTCTCCGAGATCTTCGGTTTCCTCGCACACTCCAAAGTCGTACAGGTTTGTAGGTCGGCCGGTTTGGGTCTGTATTCTTGGTCTAAGTGTAAACTGTCCCTAGTGTGTGTAGGCTTTTGTTAATGTATCGCTGATCGGTGTGGGCCGAAGGGCCTGTTTCCATGCTGTATCTCTAAACTAAAATTAAACGAAACTATGAACTATTGCTTTTCATTGCAGTGACAATAATATAATTTTGAACTGCTGCAAATAGCCAGCTCACTGTGAGGTGCAGAATTCCATTGCATGTACAAGACAAGGCATCTATGTGTTCCCCAATGGATAACGGGCCCTTCAAATAGGCTGAAAGGAAATTGTAAAGACAAGTCAAACTCTGACTAACTAATGCTGGGGCCAGCTGTCTTCCCACCTGTAGAGTACACTGACCATTCATTCTGAAGTACTGCAGAAGTTCCGGTGTGACTATGCACACTCAATAACTTCTGATGGTCACAAATCCCCTTCTGCACGCTGCTACTCCTAAACATTGTGCCAGTATGAAGTATGTCCTCTTATGCAAGTGATAAACTACTTCCCACATTGGGTACGTATTTTCTTTAAAAATCCTTATTTTAAATAGGACCACATGCTATCAATGGCCAAATCGTTCGAATATAAACAAGCTTGTAAGCGTCACGGAGAAGAGGTCTGAAGAAGGGTCTCGACCCGAATCGTCACCCATTCCTTTTCTCCAGAGATGCTGAGTTACTCCAGCTTTTTGTGTTTATCGCAAATAATTTTAATTCAGTTTATTGTCATGTGTACAGTGGAAAGCTTTTTGTTGCGTGCTAACCAGTCAGCAGAAAGACTCTACATGATTATAATCGAATCGTCCACAGTGTACAGATACACGATAAAGGGAATAACGTTTAGTGCAAGATAGCGGTAGAGTTGCTGCCTTAAAGCGCCAGAGACCCGGATTCGATCCTGATTACGTGTGATGTCTGTACGGAGTTTGTACGTTCTCCCCGTGACCTGCGCGGGTTTTCTCTGGGGTCTCCGGTTTCCTCCCACACTCCAAAGACGTACCTGGTAAAATTGTAACTTGTGCCTAGCGTGTGTAGGATAGCGTTAATATGCGGGGATTGCTGGTCGGCGCGGACTCCGGTGGTCCGGAGGGCCTGTTCCGCGCGGTAGCTCTAAGCTAAACTAAACAAACAAAAAAGAGACATTTCACCAGTTCTGATGTAAATAATTAATTGCGCTTTAAATATTCTCTGCCAAGTGCTATCTTGGCAGAGAAATTCAGCAATTCAGCATTCACACTAATTTAGTTTATGCAATGCTTAGTAATGTTATAAAATCTATTCATTATATTCATCTCTAGTGCCTGGTTATGATCAAGCAATGTTTTTTCTGCACATTTATTGATAATCAATGATCCTAATTGTTTACTTTGTTTCAGACTTGTGAAGCCGAAAGAAATCGAAGGCACTGTAACTTTCTAATTTAAGAAGCACATTGTACACAGTCATCGATTGTCCTCTCCAAGCCCTGTCTCAGTCTTCAATCCAGCATTGCAATGGCTAAAAAGGTCCCAGATGGACACGCAGTGGGAGGCCAACTGATGCTGCAAGCTGACATTCAGCCTTGCACAAGTATGTCACAGGCATAGTCTAGAGCGGTGATTCCCAACATGGGGCCATGGCAAATTTCAGGGGGGGCCACAGAAAAATTTTGGGATTTAGGGGGCCACAGGTTCAATGAAGGGGGCCGCAGAGCTACCATCCTGTTGCCTCCTAAATTTCAGTTCTAATAAATTTAAATCTATGGAGTTGAAATATTTTTGATGTTTGTGGAATAGAATAAAAGAGAATATATGTGCAATTAATAGACACTGATATTTTTATGGAAGGTATTATAATATTGAAGTACTTTTTTTCCGCTAATAATGTCAGGGGGGGGGGCACAGAAAAATTAAAAGATCCCAAGGGGGCAATGAGCTAAAAAAGGTTGGGAACCACAGGGTCTAGAGAGGGACAAGAGAGTCAAGAGTGTTTTATTGTCATATGTCCCAGATAGAACAATGAAATTCTTACTTGCTGCAGCACGCACAACAGAATATGTAAGCACACAAAAATGCTGGAGAAACTCAGCGGGTGCAGCAGCATCTATGGAGCGAAGGAGATAGGCAACGTTTCGGCCCGAAACGTTGCCTATCTCCTTCGCTCCATAGATGCTGCTGCACCCGCTGAGTTTCTCCAGCATTTTTGTGTACCTTCGATTTTCCAGCATCTGCAGTTCCTTCTTAAACAAATAAAGAATATGTAAGCATCCTGCACTGTAAACAATATAATAGACGAGGGGAAATTTTTTTTCAGTGTGTATACACACACATACTCACGAATACACACACACACATAGATCATATATGTTTATACACACGCACACATACATACACACAAAAAACAAACAATAATAGTGCGATAATAACAATACAATAGTACAACAATAACAATAATTTGTGGAATTCCCGGCCACAGAGGGCAGCGGAGGCCAAATCGCTGGATGGATTTAAGAGGGAGTTAGATAGAGCTCTAGGGGCTAGTGGTATCAAGGGATATGGGGAGAAGGCAGGCACGGGTTATTGATTGGGGACGATCAGCCATGATTGCAATGAATGGCGGTGCTGGCTCGAAGGGCCGAATGGCCTCCTCCTGCACCTATTTTCTATGTAATAATAGTCTATTGTAGTTCAGAGTTTATTTGGAGATTGTAGTGTTTAATAGCCGAATGGCCGTAGGGAAGAAGCTGTTCCTGAACCTGGATGTTAGAGTTTTCAGGCTTGTGTACCTTCTTCCCCATGGCAGGGGTGAAAGGAGTGCGTGGCCAGGGTGGTGTGGGTCGCTGATGATGTTGGCTGCCTTTTTGAGGCAGTGATTCCGGTAAATCTCTTTGATGGTGGGGAGGTTAGAGATTCAAGAGAATCCACCTCTCTGACATTTAAAATTCTCCGTCATCTTAAGTCTTCGAGCCATGCATGAGGGAAACAGGCCCCTCACCCCACCGAGTCAACACTGACAGTAAGCACTCCTTCCACCCAACCTCATCTTATGTGGGCCACTTGGTTCTTGCTTGTCTGCACTTAAACTCTCACGTAAGTAAGATCTGCCCCCGATGGGAAAGAGTGTGAAACGATATGTAGTCATTCGTAAACCAAAGCACTATCCAATTGAAATTATTTATTAGAAACAAGGACATGCAGATGCTGGTTTATACTTAAGGTAGACACAAAGTGCTGGAGTAACTCAACGGGTCTGGCAGCATCTCTGGAGAAAACGGATAGATGACGTTTCGGGTCAAGACCCTTCTTCAGATTCTGAAAGTCTGCTCAGCATTGCAACTGTTTCACAAGTACCATGGCAGACCTGAAAACTAGTCTTTGCACAAAGATCAGAACAAGAGAGGCCACAGGTACAGAAACAGCAAGTACAGAAACAAAGCAAGCAAGAACGGGAGGAAAAAACAAAATGGAAAGGAAGAATACTGATTGTGGATGATCAGCCATGATCCCATTGAACGGTGGTGCTGGCTCGAAGGGCCGAATGGCCTACTCCTGCACCTACTGTCTATTGTCCAATAAGGGTCCTGACCTTTGTCACCTACACACTAGGGACAATTTACAATTTTACTGAAGCCAATGACCCCACAAACCTGTAGGTCTTTGGAGTGTGGGAGGAATCTGGAGCCCCCCCCGGAGCAAACCCAGGTGGTCACAGAACGTACAAACTCCGTACAGACAAGCACCCACAGTCAGGATCGAACCCGGATCACCGGCGCTGTGAGGCAGCAACTCTACCGCTGCACCAGTGTAGTTGAACTAGAAATGTGACCGGTGTTTGTCTGTGGAATTCCTGGGTAATTGTAGGTCAATTAACAGGTACTTATCCTCAAAATTGCTTAAAGATCCCCATTTGTGGCATTTCGAATGCTGCAGATTCCAAATGAATCTATTTAATTATTCATCAATTAGTGAAGGAAGCTTTGCTTAAAAACATTGTGGAAGGAGGCCAATGACCAGCACTGGAGTGGCTGAAACATCTGTGCGCCAGAGTAGAGAATTGGAAGTCAGCCAAAAAATATATACTTTTTTAATACTCTTAGAGGTTCCTCACAGCACTAGAGACCTCGGTTCGATCCTGGCTACGGGTGCTGTCTGTACGGAGTTTGTACGTACTCCCTGTGACCCACGTGGGCTTTTTCCAAGAACTTCGGTTTCCTCCCACACTCCAAAGACGTCCAGGTTTGTCAGTTAATTGGCTTGGTATCAAGGTAAAAACTGTCCCTAATGTGGGTGGATAGCATTAATGTGCAGGGATCGCTGGCCGGTGCGGACTCGATGGGCTGAAGGGCCTGTATCTCTCTTAAAAAAAAACCTCATCATTATTCTGTGGCTACAATTCTATGATCGAGGAAGACCAAGTGTAAAACTACCATAGAAACTCACCCTGGTGGTTAGCACGTGGCAAAAGCTGTACCTCGGTGGTACACGTGACAATAAACTAACCTCAACTAAACTAAAATATTCCTGTACGTTTCTTTAAAATCTGACAGGCAATTAATACAAGAAAATAGACAGAAAATGCTGGAGTAACTCAGCGGGTCTGGCAGCATCACTGGAGAAAAAGGACAGGTGACGTTTCAGGTCGAGACCCTTCTTCACATTGTGAAAGTCTGCTCAGCATTGCAACTGTTTCAGAAGTACCATGGCAGACCTGAAAATTAGTCTTTGCACGAAAATCAGAAGAAGAGAGGCAACAGGTAGAGAAACAAAGCAAGCAAGAACGGGAGGAGAAAACAAAATGGAAAGTAAGAATAAGGGTCCTGACCAGAAACATTGTCTATCCATGTGAGTTTGAAGATGGGTCCTGATCTTAAATGTCACCTAGTCACCTATCCCTGTTCTCCAGAGATGCTGTCTAACCGGCTGAGTTACTCCAGCAATTTGTGTCTTTTTGTAAACCAGCATCTGAAGTTCTTTCTTTCTACATAGAAGAATATTTGATATGTAGGAAGTACAGTTTGTGTCCAGGGAAAGTACATGATCGGGGTGGAAGGCAGGAGCATTAAAGCGAGGAAGGATTTAAAGGTGGTCGAAAGAAGGAACTGCAGATGCTGGTTTACCAAAAAAGATGCAGAGTGCTGGAGTAACTCAGCGGGTCAGGGGACACAAAAAGCTGGAGCAAATCAGCGGGACAGGCAGCATCTCTGGAGAGAAGGAATGGGTGACGTTTCGGGATAAGAGAGGTGTCTCTGTACTGTACTCTGTACTGTCTCTGTACTGTACACTGACAATGACAATTAAAATTGAATCTGAATCTGAGAGATATAGACGATGATGTAGAGAGATAAAGCACAATGAATGAAAGATATGCACAAAAGTAGGGATGATAAAGGAAACAGGCCATCGCTCGCTGTTTGTTGGGTGAAAACGAGAAGCTGGTGCGGCTTGGGTGGGGGAGGGATAGAGAGAGAGGGAATGTCGGGGTTACTTGAAGTTACTTGAGTCACCAATATTCCTACCACTGGGCTGTGAGCTGCCCAGGCGAAATACGAGATGCTGGTCCTCCAATTTGCCTTTAGCCTCATCCTGACAATGGAGGAGACCGAGGACAGAAAGGTCACTACACTCAGTGTGAAGAAGGGTCCTGACCCCAAATGTCACCTTTCCGTGTTCTCCTGAGATGCGGCCTCACCTGCTGAGCACTCTGTGTCGATTTTATGTTTTTTAGTTTATTCTTCTATTGTCACGTGTACCAAGGCACAGAGAAAAGCTTTTGTTGCTTGCTACGCCATCAAAGAAAAGACTATACATCATTACACTCAAGCCGTCCACACTGTACAGATTAAGGGTAAAGGGCACAACATTTAGCCCCCTACAATCCTACACACTAGGGACAATTTACAATGTTCCTGAAGCCAATTAACCCACAAACCTGTAGGTCTTTGGAGTGTGGGAAGAATCTGGAGCCCCCCGGAGCAAACCCAGGCGGTCACAGAACGTACAAACAGACAGCACCCGCAGTCAGGATCGAACCCGGGTCCCTGGCGCTGTGAGGCAGCAACTCTACCTCTGCACCAGTGTAGTTGAACTAGAAATGTGACCGGTGTTTGTCTGTGGAATTCCTGGGTAATTGTGGGTCAATTAACAGGTACTTATCCTCAACATTGCTTAAAGATCCCCATTTGTGGCCTTTCGAATGCTGTGGATTCCAAATGAGTCTATTTAATTATTCATCAATTAGTGAAGGAAGCTTTGCTTAAAAACATCGTGGAACGAGGCCAATGACCAGCACTGGAGTGGCTGAAACATCTGTGCGCCAGAGTAGAAAATTGGAAGTCAGCCAATAAAATATATTTTTTAATACCCTTAGTGGGATGGCACGGTGGCGTGGCGGTATAGTTAGAAACATAGAAACATAGAAATTAGGTGCAGGAGTAGGCCATTCGGCCCTTCGAGCCTGCACCGCCATTCGATATGATCATGGCTGATCATCCAACTCAGTATCCCATCCCTGCCTTCTCTCCATACCCCCTGATCCCTTTAGCCACAAGGGCCACATTTAACTCCCTCGTAAATATAGCCAATGAACTGGCCTCAACTACCTTCTGTGGCAGAGAATTCCAGAGATTCACCACTCTCTGTGTGAAAAATGTTTTATTTGCATCCTTACAGCACTTATAGCACCAGAGACCTCGGTTCGATCCTGGCGACGGGTGCTGTCTGTACGGAGTTTGTACGTTCTCCCTGTGACCCACGTGGGCTTTTTCCAAGAACTTCGGTTTCCTCCCACACTCCAAAGACGTCCAGGTTTGTAGGTTAATTGGCTTGGTATAAATGTAAAAACTGTCCCTAATGTGGGTGGATAGCATTAATGTGCAGGGATCGCTGGTCGGTGTGGACTCGATGGGCTGAAGGGCCTGTTTCCGTGTTGTATCTCTCTAAACAAAAACTCATCATTATTCTGTGGCTACAATTGTATGATCGAGAAAGACCTCGTATAAAACTACATAGAAACTCACCCTGGTGGTTAGCACGTGGCAAAAGCTTTTCACTGTACCTCGGTACATATGACAATAAACTAAACTAAAATATCCCTGCATGTTTCTTTAAAATCTGACAGGCATTTAATTCGAGAAGATAGACAGAAAATGCTGGAGTAACTCAGCGGGTCAGGCAGCATCTCGGGAGAGAAGGGATGGGTGACGTTTTGGGTCGAGACCCTTCTTTATCCAGCTAAAGGACAAAAATTAGGAACACTCGAGCTAACGATAGCAATTCACTTTAATTTCCTTTTAAACGTGATCAAATATTTAGTGCGGCGCAGTGGTAGAGTTGCTACTTTACACAGCTTACAGCGGCAGAGACCCGGGTTCGATCCCGACTACGGGTGCTGCCTGCACAGAGTTTGTACGTTCTCCCCGTGATCTGCGTGGGCTTTCTCCCAGATCTTCGGTTTCCTCCCGCACTCCAAAGGCGTACAGGTTTGTAGGCTAATTGGCTTGGTGTAAATGTACTACTGTCCCTAGTGTGTTAATGTGCGGGGATCGCTGGTCGGCGCAGACCCGGTGGGCCGAAGGGCCTGTTTCCGCGCTGTATCTCAAAACTTAACGAAACTAAATGGGTCATGTGGGGGAAAAAATGGATTTATGAACAGCTTTGAGAGAATTGGTAATGCAGATTTCTTCTGTGGGAGACAGATAAATGCTGGTGCTTTACTGAGCACTGATTATTCCTGGATATTTGTTACACTTGGTGCAGCAGTTCCAGTGAAGGATTACAATCCCAAACACAGCAGCTGTAGGAAACATCTTTGAAAGTATTCATGGGGTGAAATGGGAATGATATTGTCAGTGCAGCTGCAGGTTCAAAGCTGAAGGAAGATATTCTCTCGCCTGCCTTCTTCCAGCCATCTCTTTCCCCCGCTTTCTCCGTCTCTTCCACATCTGTTCCCGAGATGTGCCTTGCCTCTCCAGGATTTCTGAACTTTTTTTTCTCCTGCCGTTATGTACTATGTTTATATATTCTGTTGTGCTGCAGCAAGTAAGAGTTTCATTGTCCTATCTGGGACATATGGCAATAAAACACTCTTGACTCTAGACTCTTGAAATGTCCTTTATCAGGAAGTGTCCTCGAATTCTAAATTACCAATTCTCTCAAAGCTGTTCATAAATCAGATTTTCATGACCCATTCAGTTTAGTTTAGAGAAACAGCACGGAAACAAGCCTTTCGGCCCACCGAGTCCGCGCTGACCAGCGATCCGCACACATTAATACCATCCGGCACACACTAGGGACAAATTTTAGTTTGAAGAAGGGTCTTGACCCGAGACGTCACCCATTCCTTCTCTCCAGAGAAGTTGCCTGTCCCGCTGAGTTACTCCAGCTTTTTGTGTCTATCTTCGGTTTAAACCAGCATCTGCAGTTCCTTCCTATACGAAGTCTTAGTTTTGTTTAGTTTGGAGATACAGCGTGGAAACAGTCCTTCGGCATCGCAAGTCCGCACCGACCAGCTATCCACCGCACATTAACAGGATCCTACACACACTAGGGACAATTTTACATTTATACCAAGCAAATTAACCTACAAACCTGTACGTCTTTGGAGTGTGGGAGGAAATGGAAGATCTCGACGAAAATCACCGGGTCACGGGGAGAACGTACAAACATACAACATACAAAGTCCGTACAGACGACACCTGCAGTCAGGATCGAACCCGGGTCTCTGCCGCTGTAAGGCAGCAACTGCTGCACCGTACCACCCTCGTCTGCGGTTGACGGAGCCCTCACCCACATCTCCTCCATTTCCAACACTTTCTCATCCCACTTCCTCCCAGAGGGATCAATGACAGGGAAAAGATGCAGAATGCTGGAGTAACTCAACGGGTCAGTCGGCATCTGTAGGGAAGGGTCTTGACCTTAAACATCACCTATCCATTTTCTCTGGAGATGCTATCTGATCTGCTGACTTACTTCAGCACTTTGTGTCATTTTGTGTGTTAACTAGGCGACACTATGTGTACTAGTCACAGAGGTGGATCTGCAATAACGCATCACAATCGCTCCACTCTTTTAAATCTCTACTCCAAAGGCGACATATCTTACTTACATGTTATTCCCTTTATCATGTATGTACCACTGTGAATGTCTCGATTGTAATCATATATAGTCTTCAGGTCCAGACATAAATGTCACCTATCCGTGTTCTGCACATGTTCTGTTGTGCTGCTGCAAGGAAGAATTTCATTGTTCTATCTGGGACATATGACAATAAAACACTCATGACTCTTCCCCAGAGATGCTACCTAACCCACCGCGTAACTCCAGCACTTTGTGCCTTTTTATAGTTTAGTTTAGTTTAGTTTTATTGTCACGTGTGCCGAGGAACAATGAAAAGTTTTTGTTGCGTGCTATCCAGTCAGTGAGCAGAAAAACAATACATGATTAGAATCGAGCCATTTACAGTGTATACTTGCATGATAAGGGAACAACGTTTTGTGCAAGATAAAGCCAGCAAAGTCCGATCAAGGATAGTCCGAGGGTCACCAAAGAGGTGGATAGCAGTTCAGCATTGCTCTCTGGTTGTGGTAGGTTTTTGTAAACCAGCATCTGCAGTTCCTTGTGTCTAGACTCAATACCTCGACTGATGAAGGCTAATGTACCACAAACCTTTATGTACCTGCACTCCTAGATCCTTCTGCTCTACCACACTCCCCAGGGCCCCGCTATTCACTATGAAAGCCCTGTGCTGGTGACAAAATGCCAAGGACGAATCTCACCCCATCACTCCCTCTTCTCCCCTCTCCCATCAGGCAAGAGGTACAGAAATGTGAAAACGCACACCTTCAGATTCAGGGACAGTTTCTTCCCCGCTGTTATCAGCCAACTGAACCATCCTATCAACATCTAATGTGCGGTCCTGAGCTACTATCTACCTCACTGGAGATCATTGGACTATCTTTAATTGGACTTTACTGGGCTTTATCTTGCACTGAACGTTATTCCCTTAATCATGTCTCTATACCGTGGATGGCTCAATTGTAAACATGTGTAGGCTTTCCGCTGCTGGTTAGCACGCAACAAAAAAGCTTTTCACTGCACCTCAGTACACGGGACAATAAACTAAACTAAACAAAACAAAACATAACATTGCGATAAGTACTGAGAAAATCAAAAATTAAGAAAGATCTTTAAGTTGTAAACTTTGGCAACACATTGAACCACCTGCTGCACAGTGGCGCAGCGGTAGAGTTGCTGCCTTTCAGCGCTTGCAGCACCGGAGATCCGGGTTCGATCCTGACCACTGGTACGGAGTTTGTACGTTCTCCCCGTGACCTGCGTGGGTTTTCTCCGAGATCTTCGGTTTCCTCCCACACTCCAAAGACGTACAGGTTTGTAGGTTAATTGGTTTGGGTTTGTATACTTGGTATAGGTGTAAATTGTCCCTAGTGTGTGTGTAGGCTTGTGTGCGGGGATCTCTGGTCGGCGTGAACTCCTGTTTCCGCGCTGTATCTCTAAACTAAACTCAACTAAAACTGAAACTAAATTGGCAAGGACGACTGGAGTGGTGCATGCAGGCGGAGGGGGTTGATGGTTCGTCCTGGGCCCCCCCAGCTGTAGAATATCCTTCCTCAACAGTCTGAGCCAGCAGCAGGTGCAATAAACAAAACTCGCTGCGCCTCAGAGCTGGTTTTCAGCAGCTCCGACCCTCTCATAACAAACCCCCATCTGAAATAAACATTCCCATATGGGATGGGATGCAAGTTGCGAAGCCAGTATTATTTAGGATTTCAACGAACAAGTAAACATATCTCAGCTCAGAGCAGAGAGTTTCCCACGAAAACCTACATTTAATCCAAGGGCCTGTTCTTTATGGGAGAAATAGGCTGGGCAGCACGGTGGCACTGCGGTAGAGTTGCTGCCTTACAGCGCCTGAGACCCAGGTTCATTCCTGACTACAGGTGCTGTCTGTACGGAGTTTGTACGTTCTCCCTGTGACCGGCATGAGTTTCCTCCGGGATCTTCAGTTTCCTCACACATTCCCAAGACGTACAGGTTTTTAGGTTAACTGACTTGGGATAATTGTAAATTGTACCTGGTGTGTGTGTGTAGGATTGTGACAATATGCGGGGATCGCTGGTCAGCACGGACTCAGTGGGCCGAAGGGCCTGTTTCCGCGCTGTATCTCTAAACTAAATTAAAGTAATTGTAGAAACAAGGGACTGTAGCTGCTAGTTAATACACAGAAGGACACAGATTTATGCTTAATAAAAAAAAGACATAAAGTGCTGGAGTAACTCAGCGGGTCAGGCAGGATCTCTGGAGAATATGGATGGGTGACGTTTTGGATAGAGACACCTCAGGCTCCCTACAATCCCAGCATTGTTATTAAACCCGCTTAGTGTGAGTTACTGTCACGTGTACAGAGGTACAGTGATGGGAGGTGCTGCTGTAACCTGGTGCCTGACCTCTGCTGTGCTGAGGCCAGGAGCCAGCTCCTTCACTGTAGCTTTTTCACTGTACCTCAGCACACGTGATAATATACTCGACTGAAACTGAGAGTGGACGTCGGCTCAGTCTGAAGAAGGGTCTCGACCTGAAACGTCACCTCTCCGCTGCCTGACCTGCTGAGTTACTCCAGTACTTTGAGCCATCTGCAGTCGATGAGAGGGTGGAGAACTGCCGTGAGGGGGGGGGATGGGAAGAACAATGGACAACGGGCGCATGCTGGTGGGACCAGCCCTTTAGGTCGCGCTTGCCGCATGGAGTCGCATGCTCGTGGGACAGGCCCTTAAAGGGGGAGCCAGGCGTGCTTTGTAACTTTGTCAGTGCCGTAGGTGGCTGCTATTTGTACACATTGCGTTTGCAAGCAAAGAATCTCACTGTGCCTATTCTAATAAAGTATTCCTATTCCTATTCCTATTCCGATTACGATTCCTATTCCTATTCCTACGGGATAAATTTTATTTGCACGTTGCATTCCATTAATGGGACGTCACTTCCCTTTGTGTAGGGAGGAACTGCAGATGCTGGTTTACACCGAAGATAGACACAAAATGCTGGAGTAACTCAATGGGACAGGCAACATCTCTGGAGAGATGGAATGGGTGACGTTTCGGGTTGAGACACCTTCTTCAGACTGGGTCCTCTGTTTTCTGTCCCTGAAGACTCTTCACAAAGATAGCCACAATGGGACTCTCACATTCCCAACAGTCTAGCCTTCGACTCAGCACTCATCAAGGGATTAGGGGCACGCTGGCACAACGGTTATGTTACCGGGCTAGTAATCTGGACGTCTGGAGAAATGATCCAGAGACATGTGTTCAAAACCCACAGCGGCAGCTGAGGAATTAAAACTCTGCTAATTAAATAAAACTGGAATAAAAGTCTATGACGATGAAGCCAAAGGCTTGTTACAAAGTCAATGTCGTTGTCTGTTTGGGAAAGGAAGTCTGTCTGAGCCTGACCTGTATGTGACTTCAGAATCTTTACAAGTTCATGTAATAAGCGACCTTGATTCCATCTACATGGGCCTGGCAAATTACTCGAACAAAGCTACTGTGCTGACACAAATGTTTGAAAAGCAGGCTGGAGGGTTGTGGTAGATTATAGACATCTTTAGTTTAGATTTAGTTTGGTTTAGTTTAGAGATACAGCGCGGAAACAGGCCCTGCGGCCCACCGAACCCGCACCGACCAGTGATCCCCACTCACTAAGGACAATTATTTTACATCTGTGCACACAAGCACCCGTAGTCAGGATCAAACCCGGGTCTCTGGCGCTGTGAGGCAACAGCTCTACTGCTGCACCACCATGCCGCCCTTTAACATCTTGTTAAAAGAGGCAGTTATGGGGCACATGTAATGTTAATTATAGAAATATAGAAACAAGAACCCTGAATATTTTTTTTTCTTCGGCAATTGTTTAGGATCAGGATAAGTTTAGTTTATTATTGTCACGTGTACAGTGAAAAGCTTTTTTGGTGCATGCGATGCAGTTATTGAAAAGACTATGTTCATAAGTTCATAGGTTTGTAGGTCAAGAACAGAACTGGAGCAGAATTAGGCCATTCGGCCCATCAAGGCGACTCGACCATTCAATCATGGCTGATCTATCTTTCTCTCTCAATCCCATTCTCCTGCCTTCTCCCCAGAACCATTATCCACTAACTAATCAAGAAAGGGTTAATCCCACCTCAAGAATTAAAATACATGATTACAATCAAGCTGTCCACGTTACATAGGTGCAGGATAAAGGTTATATCATTTAGTGCAAGACAAAGAGCAATAAAGTCCAATTATAGATCGTACAATGAGGTATATGGGATAACTTGCCTGCACTTTATTTTTTTGAGGTTCTGACATGACTAGCAAGAGTAACTGTACAAATTGAGAAGGATGTTCAAAACACATAGGTTTTATTAAAAGAGGAAAAGAGTTTGAAGATTTAAAAAACACTGGTTTGGCCTCAGCTAGAGTTTGTGTTCTGATCTAGGCTCCATACTCTTGGGAGAATGTTGGGGCATTCAAAGGGTTGCAGATGAGATTTGGAAGGACTTTTCCCAGTGATGAGGAATTTCAGTTACGGGGAGAGATCAGAAAGCAGTGAAGGTTACAAGCTGCTCATAATTTTTTTTGTTAGACATACAGTGTGGAAACAGGCCCTTCGGCCCACCAAGTCTGTGCCGACCAGGGATCACCGCACATTAACACTACCCTACACACACGATAGAGACAATTTTTATATTTATACCAAGCCAATCAACCTACAAACCTGTGCGTCTCTGGAGTGTGGGAGGAAACCGAACATCTCGGAGAAAACCCACGCAGGTCACGGGGAGAACGTACAAACTCCATACAGACAGCACCCGTAGTCAGGATTGAACCCGGGTTCTCTGGCGCTGCAAGGCATGAAGGGCTTCAACTTAGTCAACAAGGGGAAAGAGTTTCCACAGCAGAACGATTCGTAAACAATATACTTAAGATGATTTTTCTTGGGCACTCCCTCGGGAGGTCAAGAAGAACTTGCTTGCACCCCAGTTCTGTGGGTCCTGAGGTGGTTGATGAGGCCAGTATGGGATCTGCAGACTTGGACACAAACGGTGCACGGTGGCGCAGCGGTAGAGTTGCTGCCTGACGGCGCTAGAGAACCGTGTTCGATCCTGACCACGGGTGCTGCCCGTACAGAATTTGTGCATCCTCTCTGTGACCACCTGGATTTTCTCCGGGATCTCCAATTTCCTCCCACACTCCAAAGACGTACAGGTTTGCAGAACAATTGGCTTCGGTAAAATGGTAAATTGTCCCTAGTGTGTAGGATAGTGCTAGTGTGCGGGGTGATCGCTGGTCGGCGCAGACTCGGTGGGCTGAAGGGCCTGTTTCCATGCCGTATCTCTAAAGTCTAAAGGCCAGGAAGACCTGTGATCAAATAGTTATCATTCTGCGTGGCAGGTTTTTTGTGAGGTATCCTCTTTGAGAAAGATCACCCTTTGGTGCTCCATTCTTGCTTTACAAACTGTGCTCAAACGGTTAACATGTTGGAAAAAAGGGCTCGATTGATCCCACTTGTACAGGCTGATGAGCATAGTCTTTTTGAAGATAACGTACTCTCTCCTTGAAAAGAATAGTCTGCTTTTTAACGTAATGAAAATAACTTGCTGTCGGAGAGCTGTCGGAGAGGGGCTCTTTTCTTCCGAGGAAGTATTCAGTGAATAGAGATTACTAAAACTAATTAGACAAGAAGGAATCGAGTGAGGCATATGCTCTCCCATGAATAATTTCATAAGATTGGGAAACAAATGTGTTTTGAAAAGTTCCCATGATTGTTCCTCTCTCCTAATGAATCCCAGGAGAGTTAGTTAGATGCCACAGGGCCGAGATTAATTAAACAAATTAACTAATGGAGGACATTTCTTGCGCACATTTCAAAGTTGGCTGTATTGTTATGGGAAACTAAAGCACTTGCCCCGCTTTGAACAGTCCACCTGTTGTTGAGAATCTGAGCTCAGGATTTTCAACTCTTGTGCTGCTATTTCAGCTGGATTCCAGCCTTAATTAAAACTGATTTGTGGATAAGTCCAAGTGTGGGAAATGATGGCTGGGAATCTGTGGGCCCGTCAACATATCCAGGCCGACATTGAGCTCGCGATGATGAAAAAAAAAAATGCAACTGTTTAAAGGGTGGAAGCGAAAACGGAGGGTTTTCTTCAAGAACAATGGGGAGTGAGTTATGTCAAAAATGTTCAGTAATTCGCCTCAGCTTCATGAAGACCAAGAGCTCCTTTGTTTATTGTAAGCACTGTGGGAACCAAAAACATTGTTATTGCTAATCAGAATTTACTGTGAGTTTTACTAGTTTGGCACAAGGCAGTTAATTGGCACGCTGCTCCTTCCATCGTTGCCTTTCAAGTACGTCGCAGCAGAGATACCAGACTCTAGGCGAATCAAAGAGTTGGCTTGTCTGCACAAGGAGCTGCAGATGCTGGTTTAAATCGAAGACAGACACAAAATGCTGGAGTAACTCAGCGGGTCAGGCAGCATCTCTGGAGGGATGAAAGCAGAAGCCTCCACGTGCCGCATCCCAGGCAATACTGACGACAGAAACTGTACCACAGTGACTGAAGTAGCCAATGCTGCAACCACCCACCGTCAACCTTCACTGACCGACCGGAAAGACGTGATATAGATGATGGCCGGACACGAGGAAGAAGAAGCATCTCTGGAGAGAAGGAATGGGTGATGTTTCAGGTCGTGACTTGAGTCTGAAGAAGGGTCTCGACTCGAAACGTCACCCATTCCTCTTCTCCGGAGATGCCGCCTGTCCCGCTGAGTTACTCCAGCATTTTGTGTCTATCTTTGAGGAACTGCAGATGCTGCCATTCACCAAAGATAGACACAAAGCGCTGGAGTAACTCAGGGGGTCAGGCAGCATCGTTGGAGAGAAGGAATGGGTGACGTTTCGGGTCGAGACCCTTCTTCGGGTCGAGACACTGCTGAGTGTTAACACGATTGAATGTATCGACATTGAGAACGTATCAAGAATTTACTGACCCGTATGCAAAAAAATAATTTCACTGTATGCTTATACATTTATTTTTTTCGGTTTAGTTTTAGAGATACAGCGCAGAAACAGGGCTCTGTCCGAGTCCGCGCCGACCAGCAATCACCCCGTACACTAGCACTATCTTGCACACATTAGGGACAATTTACAATTAGCCTACAAACCTGCACGTCTTTGGAATGTGGGAGGAAACCGGAGATCCTGGAGGAAACCCACGCGGGTCACGCGGAGAACGTGCAAACTCCATATAGACAGCGCCCGTAATCAGGATCGAGGCCGGGTCTCTGGCGCTGTGAGGCAACAGTTCCACCGCTGCGCTACCGTGTCACCCATGATAATAAAGAATCATTGAACCATTGAGTATTTTACTCTCAATAAAGTTTATTTTTCAAATCAAAAGAAAACATTTACATGCAGTCTTGTGCTGGTATCATTTCTTTTTTATTTTAAACTCTAATTCACCAGGGACTCTTTTAGTTTCCTGATGTAGTCTTGGGTTGCCCTCGGAACCAAGGAGAACTTGCTTCCACTCCAGTTTGGTGAGTTTTTAAGTGGGTGTTGACACTGATGTGAGACCACCAGACTCTTCCATGGAGAGGGTGGGACTGGGCAAAATAGCAGGAGGAGAAGGGGGGGGGTTATACTGAGAAATGGGTTAAAAAAAACCTGTGGAACGACTCGGTTTGCGTAAATAAGGAGAAGTTGGACAAACTCGGATTGTTTTCACCGGATTATTGAAAGTTAAAGGGGAAACCTGAGAGAAGTTTATCAAATATTGAGAGGCATAGACAGGATAGACAGTCAGAATGGAGAAACAGACAAGGCCAGAAGCATAATCAAGGACCAGGCTCACCCCGGTCACTCCCTCTTCTCCCCTCTCCCACCAGGCAAGAGGTGGTGGTGGCCCGTCGGTAATGAGGATGGCGGGTTGTGCAGTCTCAATTCTGGTGAGTTCTGACATGGCTCACGAGTCTGTGTAGAGAAGAGGGCTGCACAAAAACCTGTGCGTGAGTGAGTTTAAGGTGGAGAAGCTGTCGCACTGTAACATCCCCACCCTCTCGGTCGTGGAAGTCAGAGTCCAGTGGTATGAAAAATCATCACAGCTGGAGACTTCTTGGCTGCAGTGGATGGCCACGTCGTCTCTAGTGCTCTGACTAGCCCTTCACATTCCACAGTGCGTCGCTGCGTTGCCTCTCCAGCCGTTGGTTCATAAAGATCTCGTCCGTCTAGTCCGCCAAAGCAGACTTTCCATGAAGGATGAGCACATCCCACAGGTTGAACTGGACTACATGGCACCAGTTGCAAGGCTACGCCTTGACCTGACAGTAGTCAAGCAAGAGGTACAGAAGTGTGAAAATGCACGCCTCCAGATTCAGGGATAGCTTCTTCCCAGCTGTTATCAGGCAGCTGAACCATCCTCTCACCAACTAGAGAGCGGTCCTGACCTAACATCTACCTCATTGGAGACCCTCAGCCTTTCTTTAAATTAGGCTCTACTGGAGTTTATCTTGCACTAAACGTTATTCCTTTTATCCTGTACCTGTATCCTGACAATAAATGAAACTAAACTCAAACTAAGTGATGGAAGCTGGGAGGATTTGAAATGGAGAAAACAAAATGGAACCAAGGTTGGACTGATGTAAGTGGTCTTTCTGTACTGTATCTCTCTCTCTATGAGTTTATCACAGCCCTGCTTTTGATGATTTTATTCTTATTTCAAAAATGAGCTTTAATATAAATGAAAAATATATACAACCCAAAACACTTTGTAAACACTCTATACACATTCTCAGTGTCTATTCATTCAATGGTGTCATACTCAATGGTGTTTGCACCTATCTTTAAAATTAAATTTCTTTATTTATATAGCACATTTTTAGTCAACTTGCATTGACCCCAAAGTGCTTCACATAATTACATCCACACACACAGGCAAAGGTGGGTGAAGTGTCTTGCCCAAGGACACACACACAGGCAAAGGTGGGTGAAGTGTCTTGCCCAAGGACACTTTAGGCAAAACTCCCTTGTCATTTATGATTGTTATAGGTTAAATCAGGATTTAGACCGCCTTACTCATTTCCAAACTTATACTAGAGTAAACACTGTTCAGTCTGACGAAGGGACCTGACCCGAAACATCACCTATGCTTTGGGATGGCGCGGTGGCGCAGCGGTAGAGTTGCTGCCTTACAGCGCTAGAGACCCGGGTTTGATCCTGACTACAGGTGCTGTCCAAATGGAGTTTTTAACGTTCTCCCTGTGACCATGAGGGTTTTCTCGGGGTGCTCCGGTTTCCTCCCACATTCCAAAGACGTACAGGTTTGCAGGTTAATTGGCTTTGGTAAAATTGTAAATTGTCCCTGGTGTGTGTAGGAGAGTGGTCGCTGGTCGACCTGTGTTTCCGTGGCGTATCTCTAAAGTCTAATGTCTATTTCTCCAGAGGTGTTGCCTGACTCGTTCATTCACTCACGCACTTTGGGTCAATCTTTACAGTTCAGTGCCTTACCTGTTTCTGCTTGGCGATTGCCTTTGCCCGAAAGAATCTGACAATTTTCTTTTTCCCTGTTGGATGAGATGACAGTGAAGCAATTAGTGTCAGAATGCATGACTGCATTGCTAAAAATGCAATTGTGTTGCTTACCTCCCTTGCATTCCCATCATTGCACTAATTACAAAGACAAATAGCTGGCAGGATGTTCCACCACACCCTTGTATTCAAGTTTTCTAATTGTCATTCTACATATGGCCTCTGGTTAAGATGCAAAAACAAAGAGGGGTGAAGCAATGTGTGGTTTTGTCAGTATTTGAAGACTATCATTAACTAGCCTTCTGTTGCAAATGATGCTTTGTCTGTCAACAAACTTGAACAAAAACCATTAAAATGCAAGCTCGGGGTACCTGATGAAACAGAATTCTGTTGTTAGGTTAAACCCTTAAGAGCCTGTCCCACGGCGATTTTTTTCGGCGACTGCTGGTATAATTGACTGACTTATCAGTTCACTGAAAAAGTCGCGTGACAACGTATTGACGGGCGGTGTTTCCTCAAGTGTCGCAACATTTTTTTTGTCGCCGCTGGATTTTGAAATGTACAAAATCTTTCGCCGACCTTGATACGTCAGCCAATGATGCCGGCAGTCGCCGAAAAAATGGTCAAGTTGGACAGGCGCTTTGGAGGTCAATAGCTAGTCCAGACACACCGTATCCTTGGTACACATGACTTTATTATCATGTGTATCAAGGTACGGTGAAATTCTTTTTCTGCTTACAGAACATCATATAGAGGTGTATCATGAGAGGAATAGATCGGTGAGAGTCTCTTGCACAGAGTCTCTTGCCCAGAGTAGGGGAAATGAGGACCAGAAGACATGGGTTTAAGGTGAAGGGGAAAAGATTTCATCGTCCTGGCAACATAGAAACATAGAAATTAGGTGCAGGAGTAGGCCATTCGGCCCTTCGAGCCTGCACCGCCATTCAATATGATCATGGCTGATCATCCACTCAGTATCCCGTACCTGCCTTCTCTCCATACCCTCTGATCCCCTTAGCCACAAGGGCCACATCTAACTCCCTCTTAAATATAGCCAATGAACTGGCCTCGACTACCCTCTGTGGCAGGGAGTTCCAGAGATTCACCACTCTCTGTGTGAAAAAAGTTCTTCTCATCTCGGTTTTAAAGGATTTCCCCCTTATCCTTAAGCTGTGACCCCTTGTCCTGGACTTCCCCAACATCGGGAGCAATCTTCCTGCATCTAGCCTGTCCAACCCCTTAAGAATTTTGTAAGTTTCTATAAGATCCCCTCTCAATCTCCTAAATTCTAGAGAGTATAAACCAAGTCTATCCAGTCTTTCTTCATAAGACAGTCCTGACATCCCAGGAATCAGTCTGGTGAACCTTCTCTGCACTCCCTCTATGGCAATAATGTCCTTCCTCAGATTTGGAGACCAAAACTGTACGCAATACTCCAGGTGTGGTCTCACCAAGACCCTGTACAACTGCAGTAGAACCTCCCTGCTCCTATACTCAAATCCTTTTGCTATGAAAGCTAACATACCATTCGCTTTGGTACACACAATTGCTGGGGAAACTCAGCGGGTGCAGCAGCATCTATGGAGCGAAGGAAATAGGCGACGTTTCGGGCCGAAACCCTTCTTCATACCATTCGCTTTCTTCACTGCCTGCTGCACCTGCATGCCCACTTTCAATGACTGGTGTACCATGACACCCAGGTCTCGCTGCATCTCCCCTTTTCCTAGTCGGCCACCATTTAGATAATATCCTCGTCAATCTTCTCTGCACTCTTTCCAGCTTGACAACATCATTCCTGCTACATGGTGCCCAAAACTGAACAAAATACTCTAAATGTGGCCTCACCAACTTCACAAACAGAGACCAAGTCTCAAGACTGTATCGTTACCTCTTCATCTCTTGCACCCTTAGAGCCAAAGAGGCAGAAGGCTGTGGAGGCAGTCAATGGATATTTTTAAGGCAGGGATAGATAGATTCTTGATTAGTATGGGAGTCAGAGGTTATGGGGGGAAGACAGGAGAATGGGGTTAGAAGGGAGAGATAGATCAGCCAGGATTGAATGGCGGAGTAGATTTGATGGGCCTAATGGCCTAATTCTGCTCGTATCACTAAAATAAAGTAAGACACAAAATGTTGGAGTAACTCAATGGGTCAGGGAGCATCTCTGGAGAAAAGGAATTGGGTAGAGACCCTTCTTCAGACTGAAGGTCAGGGAGAGGGACACAAAAGATATGGGAAGGCCCTTCTGGTTCCTAACCTATGCCTGTTCTCCAGAGATGCTGCCTGACTCACTGAGTTACTCCAGTATTTTCTGTCTATCTTCGGTGCAAACCAGCATCTGCAGTTTTTTCTTACACATAAGAGGCAACATTGACTGGTCATGCTGCCAGATCAGACAACCAAAAAAAAACCCATTCTCCACGGGTTTTGTTTAAGCTGCTGGGCTTAATTTGAATCACAGTCGTTTGATTACTCACAAGCAGTTTTTCTAGTATTGTGTTACCGAATGTTCTGACCTTCTCATTAAACCCATATTGATTTATTCCCGATAGCTGGGCACCGTGCTGAGTTCCCTTACCACAGACATTTGTTAGTCTGAAAGTAAGAGTTGGGACGGCCAAGTGGTTTGTGAAAGAGTAAAAATACATGCAAATAAATCATTTTGCAAGAAATTGACAAAACTGCAACTCATTGGGTTGGCACCTCGCTGTACCTATTCATATAGAAACTTACAACATTCTTAAGGGGTTGGACAGGCTAGATGCAGGAAGATTATTCCCGGTGTTGGGGAAGTCCAGAACTAGGGGTCACAGTTTAAGGATAAGAGGAAAGTCTTTTAGGACCGAGATGAGAAAATCATTTTTCACACAGAGAGTGGTGAATCTGTGGAATTCTCTGCCACAGAAGGTAGTTGAGGCCAGTTCATTGGCTATATTTAAGAGGGAGTTAGATGTGGCCCTTGTGGCTAAAGGGATCAGGGGGTATGGAGAGAAGGCAGGGATGGGATACTGAGTTGGATGATCAGCCATGATCATATCGAATGGCGGTGCAGGCTAGAAGGGCCGAATGGCCTACCCCTGCACCTATTTTCTATGTTTCTATGTTTCTATCTTCCAACAAGGAGGAGATGAACAAATAGAAGTGATGAGAGGGATAGATAGGGTAGACAGTCAGGATGTTTTTTACCCAGCATAGCTTAAAGGTGAGAAGGGCAAAGTTTAAAGATGGAGAGTGGCAAGGGGTAGCAGGAGAATGGGGTTGAGAGGGAAAAATAGATCAGCCACGATCAAATGGCGGAGCAGACTCGACAGGCCAAATGGCCTAATTCTGCTCAGTCTGACAAAGTGGTACACCTGGAAATGTCACCTATTCTTTTTCTCCAGAAAAGCTGCCTGACTCGTGGAGTTACTCCACCATTTAGTAACTATCTTCGGTATAAATCAGCGCCTGCAGTTCCTTCCTACACATTTTGTCTGCTCCTATGTCTTATATGATGATAGGATGTGCAGTTACTTGTTTAGTTTCGAGATACAGCGCAGAAACAGGCCCTTCGGCCCATCGAGTCCGTGTCGACCAGCGATCCCCGCACATTAACACAAGCCTACACACACTAGGGGCAATTTACACTTATACCAAGTATACAAACCCAAGCCAATTAACTTACAAACCTGTACGTCTTTGGAGTGGCGGAGGAAACCGAAGATCTCGGAGAAAACCCACACGGTCACGGGGAGAACGTACAAACTCCGTACAGACAAGCACCCATAGTCGGGATCGAACCCGGGTCTCTGGCGCTGCAAGCGCTGTAAGGTAGCAGCTCTACCGCTGCGCCACCGTGCCGTCCCACAGTCTCCAGCTACTTTGTTCCTCAAATTGAAAGTACTTTATCTATTTTAAATGATGAGGAGGAGAGCCATTTATTTGTGCATTTTCTAAGACATGTGAAGAGTTTTACCTCTCCTTTCCCAATGGTCCATGAATAATACTGGTGTCGCAATAAGTACAGGTTACAGCAATGGCGTCAGATTGTACAGCTCTGTAGCTCCACACGCTGGTACTCTAGTGAACTGCAACAGCCGCCATGTTGCTTAGCAAGTATGGGTAACTTCCCTCAACCTGGTAATGTGGAGGAGTTGTGTGGCTGGGTGAGGGATGTGGTTGGCATTGGTGAGGAAAGGCATGAGAGTCTGGGAGTAGGAGGGACAATGAGGTGTGTAAGCAGGAACTGCGGATGCTGGTTTGAACCAAAGATAGACACAAAAATGCTATCACAAGACCAAGCGCAGGCTTGGCGATCGCTTCGCCCAACACCTCCGCTCAGTTCGCAATAACCAACCTGATCTCCCAGTGGCTCAGCACTTCAACTCCCCCTCCCACTCCAAATCCAACCTTTCTGTCCTGGGCCTCCTCCATTGCCAGAGTGAGTCCCACCGCAAATTGGAGGAGCAGCACCTCATATTTCGCTTGGGTAGTTTACACCCCAGCGGTATGAACATTGACCTCCAATTTCAGGTAGTCCTTGCTTTCTCCCTCCTTCCCCTCTCCCTTCCCAGCTCTCCCACAGCCCACTGTCTCCGCCTCTTCCTTTCCTTTTCCCGCCCATCCCCCCACATCAGTATGAAGAAGAGTCTCGACCCGAAACGTCGCCTATTCCTTCGCTCCATAGATGCTGCCTCACCCGCTGAGTTTCTCCAGCATTTTTGTCTACCTTCGATTTTTCCAGCATTGCAGTTCTTTCTTAAACACAAAATGCTGGAGTAACTCAGCGGACTGAATTAAATAAAACTAGCATCGGTGGCCCTGGGGAGGCGGTGAGAGTCGGCGACGAAGGTCTAAAGAAGGGTCTCGACCCAAAACGTCACCCATTCCTTCTCTCCAGATATGCTGCCTGTCCCACTGAGTTACTCCAGCATTTTGTGTCTCTCTTCAGAACAGTGAGGTGATTTACAACGACCAATCAACCTACACGTCTTTGGGAGGTGGGACGAAGGCAGGGTATCTGGGGAATCCCATGCAGTCACAGGGAGAATGTACAAACTCCACACAGATGGTACAGGAGGTCAGAATTAACCAGGGACTCTGAAGCTGTGTGGCTGCAGCTCTATCAATGGCTCAGCATGTGTAGTTAATAAAACAGCTTAACCCCTCACCTCTGCTTTCCCATTGCAACCCACCTCTACCCCCCGACCCTAATTTTTATCTACAATGCCAAAAGTTCAGCATTATTTACCTTAATTTATTTTAGAGAAACAGCATGAAATAGGCCCTTTGGCCCACCGGGCCCCACACCGACCATAGATCATCCATGAGTTCCACCTTATCCCGTTTTCTCATCCACTCCCTACACACAATGGGCAACTTTACAGATGCCAAATAACCTACAAACCCGCCCGTCTTTGGGACATGGGAGGAAACCGTATCCCACGCGATCGCAGAAACTCCACGCACAGACAGCACCCGAGGTCAGGATCGAACCTGGGCCTCTGGCGCTGTGAGGCAGCAGCAGCTCGACCTGCTGTGCCACAATATTTAATATAGGGAGTGTAGTTTAAACAGCTGTGCACTTTTATATTAAATTTACTCCCCACTGAACACGCTGTGTTGAATGATTGAATGATCATTGAATGATTGCAGGCGATGCAGTTATGAAACGGTTTGATTCCTCACTCTCTCTCCATCTCTAGGAAGCAGCTTTCCTTTCGAGTTTGAGGAAGTATTTTGCCGGGCGGGAGAGGAAAGACAGGACGAGGCTACTCCCTGCTTCATGTCAGTGCAGTGATTCAGGGAAAGCCCTGACATTAGACAGTCCTTCTGCAATCCTTATCATTATATGTCTGACTGCATTTTATGCGTGCGTTGAAACTGCCCAGCACTTTGTTTTTGTTTCATGACAGCAGAGGGACTAATGCACTTGGACACCACGCTGGCGCAGATGGGAGAGCTACTGCCTCACAGCACCAGAGACCTGGCTTCCACCCTGACCTCGGGTGCTGTCTGTGGTGAGTTTATACGTTCTCCCCGTGACCACGTGTGTTTCCTCCTGATGCTCCCATTTCCCAGAGACGTGGGCGTCTGTAGGTTAATTGGCCTCTTGTGTGAAGGGAGAGGATGTGTAAGTTGGATAACGCAGAACTAGTGTGAACGGGTGGTCGATGGTCGAGGTGGGCTCGCTGGGCCGAAGAGCCTGTTTCCATGCTGTATCACTAAACATAAGCAGCTAAATGTAACTAAACCAAACTTAGCTGAAGTAATTATAGACAATAGACAATAGGTGCAGGAGTAGGCCATTCGGCCCTTCGAGCCAGCACCGCCATTCAATGTGATCATGGCTGATCATCCCCAATCAGTACCCCGTTCTTGCCTTCTCCTAATATCCCCTGACTCCTTTAAGAGCCCTATCTAGCTCTCTCTTGAAAGTATCCAGAGACCCTGCCTCCACCGCCCCCTGAGGCAGAGAATTCCACAGACTCACCACTCTCTGCGAAAAAAAGTGTTTCCTCGTCTCCGTTCTAAATGGCCTACCCTTTATTCTTAAACTGTGGCCCCTGGTTCTGGACTCCCCCAACATTAGGAACATGTTTCCTTCCTCTAGCGTGTCCAAACCCTTAACAATCTTAGGTGTTGCAATGAGATACCCTCTCATCCTTCTAAACTCCAGAGTGTACAAGCCCAGCTGCTCCATTCGCTCAGCAATTAAAGTAACCTAAATGATACTAAAGTAACTAAACTAATCCAAAGTAACAAAACTAATCTAAAGTTACAAAACTAAACTAAACTAATCTAAACTAAACTAATCTAAACTAAACTAAACCAAACTAAATTAAACTAAGAAAACCTGTGCCCCTGACTCTGCAGTGAATGTTTTCACAATGTTGTCGACTGGCTTCTGGTGAAGGTTCGTGCCTGGAAATGAGCCGCACGACAAACGAGTCTTTAAAGTTTGTGAAGGAAGCGTAATTCCTTCCGACGTTTCGGAGTATTGCTCCCGGTGGCATCGTCAGGCAGGGCAGGGAGGAGGTCACGCACATGGAGCCTTGTACGCCCAACAGGCAGCCAGAGAAAACAAGCACACTTCGCCACACAAGTTCAGAGCAGTCTCATGGGAGAAACTGCCAAGTGGGGTCAAACATTAGGTCAGTCGAGGATTATGCAGCAAGAAAGAAAACAGTGGCAGCGACCATAACGTGCAATGCCTGCTTAGTTTAGTTTAGTTTAGTTTAGAGATACAAGATGGAAACATTCTCTTCATCCCACCAAGTCCGCACCGACCATCAGTCACCCGTATGTACACTAGTTCTATTCTACACTCAAGGGACAATGTACAGAAGCCAATTCACCTGCACGTCTTTGGGATGTGGGAGGAAACCGGAGATCCTGGAGAAAACCAATGCAGGTCACGGGGAGAACGTACAAACTCCATACAGACAGCAGCCCTAGTCAGGATCGAACCTGGGTATCTGGTGCTGTAAGGCAGCAACTCTACCGCTGCGCCATTCCGTTCTCTCGCTGTGAGAAGTTGGATTGCTTCATTCTGATCTCGGGCGTGAATTATCGGCCAGTTAAGTGGGCCGACTATTCCTCCCATCAGATGTGGTCGTTGTGTAATCACCTTGCACTTGTGTCAGAGTCATCGAGTGTGAATTTCTCTCCGTTTTACCCTGTCCACTTTCCCCCACTCAGTGGCACCTCGCAGCACAGTGGTGCAGCTGGTGGAGCTGCTGCCTCACAGCGCCAGAGACCCGGGTCTGATCCTGACCTCGGCTGCTGTCTATGTGGAGTTTGCACACTTTCCCTGTGACCACGTGGGTTTCCTCCGGGTGCCCTGGCTTTCTCCCACATCCCTAAGCCGTGCGGGTTTGTGGGATAATTGGCTTCTATATAAAGTGAGTCGGGAGTGAATGAGAAAGTGGGATAACATAGAACTAGTGTGAATAGGTGTTCGATGGTCAGTGTGGACTGGGAGGACCGAATGTCCTGTATCCATGCTGTATCTCTAAACTAATCTCCAGGGCGGCACGGTGGCGCAGCGGTAGAGTTGCTGCCTTACGTCGCCAGAGATCTTGATGTCCGTATGGAGTTTGTACGTTCTCTACATGACCTGCGTAGGTTTTCTCAGGGAGCTCCGGTTTCCTCCCACACTCCGAAGGCGTTCAGGTTTGTGGGCTGATTGGCTTTGTATAATTGTAAATTGCCCCTTCTGTGAGTAGGATAGTGTTTGTGTGCCAGGATTGCAAATGGGCGCGGACTCGGTGGGCCGAATGGCCTGTTCCTGTACTGTATCACTAAACTAAACTAAACTAAACTAAACTAAACTAAACTAAACTAAACTAAACACTCCTTTATAAAAACCTGCCTGTCTGACATTCCGTTGAAATTCATGGAATGACAATTAGTAGATACAGTAAAGAGTGGGTGATTTACCCAGTTAGACTACTGCCCAGCCAGTAAAGACTAGATTATAAGGTACACAAAAGTGCTGGAGAAACTCAGCAGGTGCAGCAGCATCTATGGAGCGAAGGAAATAGGAAAATGTTTCTCCAGCACTTTTGTGCACCTTCGATCTTCCAGCATCTGCAGTTCCTTCTTGAACACAAAGACTAGATTAATATAGTTTGGCTTAGTTTATTGTCACGTGTACCGAGATCCAGTGAAAGCCTTTTGTTGCTTGCTAACCAGTCAGTGGAATTAAAAGACTACACATGATTACAATTGGACTGTCCACAGAGTACAGATACAAGATAAAGGGGATAAGGTTTAGTAGAAGATAAAGTCCAGTAAAGTCCGATTAAAGATAGTCCGAGGGTCTCCAATTAGGTAGATGGTAGCTCAGGACCGCTCTCTTGTTGGTGATGGGATAGTTCAGTCGCCTGATAACAACTGGGAAGAAACGGTCCCTGAATCTGGAGGTGGGCATTTTCACATTTCTGCACCTCTTGCCTGATGGGAGAGGGGAGAAGAGGGAGTGACCGGGGTGAGACTGGCCCTTGATTTGTTGCTGGCCTTGCTGAGGCAGCGTGAGGTGCAGATGGATTCAATAGAAGGGAGGTTGGTTTGCGTGATGGTCTGGGCTGCGTCCACAACTATCCGATGACTTACGGTCTTGGATGGAGCTGTTCACAAACCATGCTATGATGCATCCCGATAAAATGCTTCCATGGCATATCTGTAGAAGTTATTCAAGGATGTTGGGGGCATGTCAAACTTCCTAAGCCTTCTAAGGAAGTAAAGGCATTAGATAAGGATCCAGCTTTAAGGATCTGTGGATCGTCATTGAAACCACCAAAAGCCTATTGTTGAAACACACATGCATGGTGGCATAGTGGTAGAACGACTGCCTCACAGCGCCAGAGACCCGGGTTCGATCCTGACTACGGGTGCTGTCTGTATGGAGTTTGTACGTTCTCCCCGTGACCTGCGTGGGTTTTCCCAGAGATATTCGGTTTCCTCCCACACTCCAAAGACGTACAGTTTTGTAGGTTAATTGGATTGGTGCAAATGTAAATATGGATAGTGTTAATGTACAGGGATCACTGGCCGGCACTGACTCGGTGGGCCGAATGGCCTGCGTCACTCTGTATCTCTAAACTAAACTAAACATGACAAGAAGGATATCAGCGGGCAACAAATAGAGCTTCAGTCCCACATCTCCAGTGAGTTTCATTCAATCCTGACCTCGGTGCTGTCTGTGGGGAGTTTGCACGCTCTCTCTCTGACTTTGTGGATTTCCACCGGGTGCTCCGGTTTCCTCCCACGCTCCAAATAGGAGCAGGTTAGTAGGTTTATTGGCCACTGTAGATAGTTTCCAGAGTGTAGGCAAGGGATAGACTCTGGAGGGAGTTGACGGGAATGTGCAGACTATAAAATAGGGATGAGCGTAGGATTTGTGTAAACGAGTGCCTGATGGCCTTTGCGAACATAATTGCTCGAAAGGCCGGCTTTTGTGTCATATGTCAGCGACCTCGTTCACTTTAAATAAATCTAACTCTTAAGATTTGTAAAAGTAGCAACAGTTTCCAAGTTTAACTCACCTACACTGCCACATTCACTGAAATATGCTAGCTCAACACATGGGGAGTATAACATTTCTTGGCAATAGAAGAGTCACGTTTTGTTTCCAATTAAAACAAGTATAAAATGTAATTACTCTCCAAAAATCCTTCTACAATTGTCAAGAATTTGGAAAGCAGAAAGGAGCAAGATAGATATCAGATATGAAGTAAAACATCCCTCCGCTCCCTTCTGCCAGAGTTACTTGTAAAATGAGACTTTCACAAACTCAAGACACCTGGCTTGTATCATTGGTGTGTTAGAATCTTGGTAAAAATAAACCTGGATGTGGACCAAATCCCACTGTTTAGTTTAGTTTAGAGATACAGCGCGGAAACGGGCTCGACGGCCCACTGAGTCCGCACCGATCAGCGATCCACGCACACTAACACTATCCTACGCACACTAGGGACAATTTTACATTGTACCAAGCCAATTAACCCGCAAACCTTTGGAGTGTGGGAGGAAATCTCGAGGTCTCGGAGAGACCCCGCGCGGTCACGGGGAGAACGTACAAACTCCGTACAGACAGCGCCCGTAGTCGGGATCGAGCCCGGATCTCTGGGACTATTAAGCGCTGTAAGGCAGCAACTCTACCGCTGCGCCACCGTGCCGCCCTTGGTAAATATTGGTAAAATAAACTGGATTTGGAGCAAATCCCACTGTTATGTTGACAACATTATTCACAACAGCATCCATAAAGACTCCTCACACCCCTTGTAATGGACTGTTCGAACTACTTCCCTCCGGCAGACGTTACAAGGCCTTCTACGCCCGAACCTCCAGACTCAGGAACAGCTTCATTCCCAGAGCTATAGCGGCTCTGAACCGGCCCTGCTGAGTGCCCCCCCCCCCCACCCCCCCTGGACTGTCTCCCTCGGATGGTCACGTCGCACAGACACATCTGCACTTTAGTCTGTTTGAACTGTTTTGACTATTTACTGTTGTAATGTTCTTTTTACAAACCATGTTCTCGGGTTATCTAAATCTAAATTTTATTAGTTATTTAAGGTATGACATCGGATGGAAGCTGCAGACCAAATCTCGTTGCGCTTATGTGCAATGACAATAAAAGATATTATTATTATTATTATTATTATTATTATTTCTGCACATTCCATCTCACCAAATTGTTGGCTCCGAATCCTTGCATTGATGCTGGTTTGGATTATTTTGTACCATGGATGCTAAGCTGGGAAGGGTGCAGAGAAGGTTTACAAGGATGTTGCCAGGGTGGCGCAGCGGTAGAGTTGCTGCCTTACAGCGAATGCAGCGCTGGAGACCCGGGTTCGATCCCGACTACGGGTGCTGTCTGTATGGAGTTTGTACGTTCTCCCCGTGACCTGCGTGGCTTTTCTCCGAGATCTTCGGTTTCTTCCCACACTCCAAAGACTTACAGGTTTGTAGGTTACTTGGCTTGGCAAATGTAAAAATGTAATTAAAAAAATGTAAAAATGTCCTTTAATTCTGAGGCTACGACCTCTGGTCCTGGACTCTCCCACTAGTGGAAATATCCTCACCACACCCACTCTATCCAGCCCCTTTCTCGTGTTATATATGCGACAAGAAGATGTTAATGTGTAGGAGGGAACAGCAGATGCTGGTTTAAACAAAGATACATCGTCTGAAGATAGTCTGAAGAAGAGTCTTGAGCCGGTGTGTCGCCCATTCCTTCTCTCCAGAGATACTGCCTGTCCCACTGAGTTACTCCGGCATTTTGTGTCTACCTTGTGTCTAGTAGATGTTAATTCTGGGCCTAAGACAATGCAGGCCAACCCACTCCCTTCCTCATGAAGCACTGCAGGCAGCGATCAGAGAATCACGCCATTCATTCATCAGATAACGGAAGGACAGAGTGCCGGTCAGAGGGAGTTGTAGAGGCCAAGCTGTCAAACATGAAAAGAACATTGTAATCAGAAGCATCAGAACATACTCTGCTCATTTCCTCACATTAAGTGTCATTACATCCATTATCCTGCTGCACGCGCATTATCGCCAGGATATATTGTTCAAAACAAACATCATTTATAACTATAATGTATACATGATATATGGATTCTTATTTGGCGAAGTGTCTCGAGTCTCAACCTGAAACGTCACCCATTCCTTCTCTCCAGAAATGCTGCCTGTCCCGCTGAGATACACCAGCATTTTGTGACTATCTTTCGTTCCACAAACAGAGAAAACTATTAGGAAGCAACCATATAGAACACAGAACAGTATACTCCCGGTTTCCTCCCACACTCTTAAGACGTACAGGTTTGTAGGTTAATTGGCTTTGGTAAATTGTCCCTCATGCGTAGGATAGTGTTCGTGTGTAGGGTGATCGCAGGTCAGCGCCGTCTCGGTGGGCCAAAGGGCCTGTTTCCGCTCTGTATCTCTAAAGTCTAAGATCAGAATACTTTCCCCTTATAAGGTGCAACACCTCAAATTTATGGATTAAACTCCACAATCTCTAAACCATTAATCCCTTTGGTTGCGTGACCTTAAACCTTAAACGTATAGAAGTGTGAAGACACACAACTCCAGATTCAGGGACAGTTTCTTCCCAGCTGTTATCAGGCAACTGAATCATCCTACCACAACCAGAGAGCAGCCCTGAACTGCTGTCTATCTCATTGTTGACCCTCGGACTATCTATGATCGGACTTTACTGGCTTAACCTTGCACTAAACGTTATTCCCTTATCATATATCTGTGCACTGTGAATGGCTCGATTGTAATCATGCATAGTCTTTCCTTTGACTGGTTAGCACGCAACAAAGGATTTTCACTGCACCTCGGAACACATGACAATAAACTAAACTGTAACTTCACCCTTAATGAGGAAGTACACACTTGTCTACAAAGCTCGATGTGAAAATGTGGAGGATTTTAGAACCGATCTGATCATGATCTAAAGTCTTGGTGCGTACGACAAGGGAGAACTACTTTATGTATAATTTGTTTTTTAATATTTAATGCTTCACAAAGTGAATTACATTTCACTTTACAAAAGTTAACACTGATAAGCAGGGGAACAATGTATGAATAATGAATATCAAATATTTTCACTATGAGGGAAAAGCTAACTCTCTGCAGGTTTAATAGATCGTCCTAAGCCAATATTTCCAACAATTTCTGTCTTTCTTTAAACCCCCTGCCTTCAAGGACAGTTATTTTTCATTAAGCAGTTATTTTGGATGGAAAATGATTCCAAATATAGGCAAATTGAAAAACTTGGCTTTGATAGTTTGGAAAATCGTTCCAAGTATAAAGATACGAAGCCCCAGAGGTTGCTGAATCAGTGAAACTTTCACTGCGAGAGAGTAAAAATGATGTCAATGGTTACACTGGGATTTAGTTCAGTTCAGTTCACTGTAGTTTAGTTTAGAGATACAGCATGGAAACAGGCCCCTCAGTCCGCTGAGTCCACGCTGACCATCGATCACCCGTTCACACTAGTTCTATGTTATCCCACTTTGGCATCCACTCCCTACCAACTGGTGGCAATTTACAGAGGGCCAATTAACCCACAAACCCGCACATCTTTGGGATGTGAGAGGAAACCGGAGCACCCGGACAAAACCCATGCGGTCATGGGGAGAGCGTGCAAACTCCACACCGACAGCGCCTGAGCTCAGGATCGAACCCGGGACTCTGGCGCTGTGAGGCAGCAATTGTGCCACTGTGCTGCCTGAACAGCAGAACTCTGATAATCCATGGCCCCAATGTCTGAAAGTTCTGAAGGTTCGGCATCTGGCTCACCAGGTGCTGATACATGGCGCGTACTTTGGGCGGCACGGTGGCGCAGCGGTAGAGTCTTACAGCCTCTACTGCACCAGAGATCCAGGTTCAATCCCGACTACGGGCGCTGTCTGTATGGAGTTTGGAGGTTCTCCCCTTGTAGTTTCCTCCCACACTCCAAAGATGTACCAGGTTTGTAGGTTAATTGGCTTGGTATAAATGTAAATTGCCCCTAGTGTGTGTCGGATAGTGTTAGTGTGCGGGGATCGCTAGTTAGAGTGGATTTGGTGGGTCGAGGACCTGTTTCCGCGCTGTATCTCTAAACTAAACAAAATAAAACTTGTGTCTGTCACACCAGTGACTGAGGAGCCTGTTTTCATGCTGTGTCTCTAATGCTCTCTTTGATATACCACGGCCCTGAGCACTAAGTTACTCCAGCATGTTGAGTATATCTTTGTCATCAGACATTTGGAGAAACGAGGAACTGCAGATGTTGATTTACAAAGAAAGACACAAAGTGCTGGAGTAGCTCAGTGGGTTAGGCAGCATCTCTGGAGAATATGGATAGATGGATGGTTACATGGGTAGGACAGGTTTGGTACATGGATGGAACAGGCTTGGAGGGATATGGGCCAAATGCAGGCGGGTGGGACTGGTGTAGCTGGGACATGTTGGCCAGTGTGGGCAAGTTGGGCCGAAGGGTCTGTTTCCACGCTGTATCATAGAACATAGAAAATAGGTGCAGGAGTAGGCCATTCGGCCCTTCGAGCCTGCACCGCCATTCAATATGATCATGGCTGATCATCCAACTCAGTATCCCGTACCTGCCTTCTCTCCATAACCCCTGATCCCTTTAGCCACAAGGGCCACATCACTCCCTCTTAAATATAGCCACTGAACTGACCTCAACTACCTTCTGTGGCAGAGAGTTCCACATATTCACCACTCTCTGTGTGAAAAATGTTTTTCTTATCTCGATCCTAAAAGACTTCCCCCTTATCCTTAAACTGTGACCCCTTGTTCTGGACTTCCCCAACATCGGAAACAATCTTCCTGCATCTAGCCTGCCCAACCCCTTAAGAATTTTGTAAGTTTCTATAAGATCCCTCCTCAATCTTCTAAATTCTAGCGAGTACAAGCCGAGTCTATCCAGTCTTTCTTCATATGAAAGTCCTGCCATCCCAGGAATCAGTCTGGTGAACCTTCTCTGTACTCCCTCTATGGTAAGGATGTCTTTCCTCAGATTAGGAGACCAAAACTATACACAATACTCCAGGTGTGGTCTCACCAAGGCCCTGTACAACTGCAGTAGAACCTCTATATATACTCAAATCCTTTTGCTATGAATGCGAACATACCATTCGCTTTCTTCACTGCCTGCTGCACCTGCATGGTACATCAGTCATTGCCTACTTTCAATGACTGGTGTACCAGGACAACCAGGTCTCGCTGCATCTCTCCTTTTCCTAATCGTTATCACTCTATGACTCTATGACATTTCAGCTCGGAACCCTTCTTCAGTCTGACATAAAGTGCCACCTATCCATGTTCTCCAGAGGTGCTGCCTGAACCCCTGAGTTACCCCAGCACTTTGCGCCCTTCTTTGTCATCATCTTTATGATCACCCGAGTAGTATATATGAATAACTGGAACAAATTAAGAATCATATCAATGTCAAGCAAGTTTTCCTCGCGTATTTAGCAGTCGGCAGCTCTCGGAATGACTAATCTGAAATGATCATGTTGTATTAGTTGTATTAGTGATCTGATGTGAAAAGTTCATTACTTTCCAGAGCGATAGGGCCCGGCGACCGACAAAAAGTTAAATACACAAACTTTCCAGGTGCCCTCGCCTGTCTGGAGCTTATTAAAAGCAGATTACTTCATTATCCTTTCCTGATTGCCTTTGGGATAAATACCTGGTCTTCAAACAGTAATGTTTCGTAAATAAATAGTGCCTGAAAGGGCTCGGCTACTCAGGGGGGCAGTGTGCTTATGAGAGTGCTTGTGTGTGCTTGGGGATGAGGGAACTGAGCTTACTAGTCAGATCTATTGTGTCCATTGGCGATATCAGCTTAAGGCACTGAGGGCATTTGGTGTCTGACTGACCTCTCCCTTATTTTAATTCTACCTTCTTTATACGGCAAAGTCCCTGTGGAATTTTGCTGATAAGTTTGCTCAGCTGAGGACTGAAGGGGATAATAGGAATTGAGGATAATGCATTGGTACTGGAGTTTGCACTGTGTTATTATGCTAAGGGCAGTATGGTGGCGCAGCGGTAGAGTTGCTGCCGTATAGCCCTGTCCCACAGTACGAGTTCATTCCAAGAGTTCTCCCGGGTTTGCCCTGATTCGAACTCAGAGATTTACAGTAATCGTCGGTACTCGGGGCTCTCGTGGACATTTTTCATCATGTTGAAAAATCTTCACGAGTCTTCCCGTGCTTACCTGCCATTAGCGAGTCTTCCCGAGTACCTGCCGTTAGTGCTAAGAGACGTCCCCGAGCTCCGACGTACCCGCTACGTTCATTCTCCGTGCCTACCACGAGTTTGATTTTTTTTAAACTCGGGAGAGCTCTTGGAATGAACTCGTACCGTGGGGCAGGGGTTTTACCGTGCCAGGGACCCCCGTTCAATGCTGACTACGGGCGCCGTCTGTTTGGGGTTTGTACGTTCTCCCCGTGAACTGCGTGGGTTTTCTCCGGGTGCTATGGTTTCCTCCCACACTCCAAAGACGTTTGGAAGAGTTTAGAAGGATGATGGGGGGGGGGGGGGAGGACCTCGTTGAAACTAAAACCCCTGTCTCACGGTGCGAGTTGACCCACGAGGTACCCCGAGTTTAAAACAAATTTAACTTGTGGTAACTACGTACAATTAACGTAGCGGGAACGTCGGAACTCGTGGCGCCAACTTAGCGACTCGTGGCGCTAACGTCAGGTACCCGTGAAACTTATCAACTCTTGGAAAAATTCAAACATGTTTAAAGTTTTCCATGAGTAAAATGTACTGCTGAAGTTAAAAATTGAAACATTTAAACTCGTTTTAAGAACGTAGTGGCCCGTGCGTTTACCTTAGTGTCTCGTGAGTCTACCGTGGGAACTATTTAGGGATTTAAGCAAAAAGCATGTCGTGGATGCGTTTGTGTTTTCCATACTTTATAACCACACTGGAATTCATGTAGAAATCTTCACAGAATTCATACTGTGAAGATTTCTATAGATCAGGAATCCATCATATTTGTTAGTTCAATTCCAATAGGCAGAATTATTTTGGGGGAACCCCCCCCCTCTCCCCCCCCTCTGTGCCCAACACCTCTTCAAATGCTGGATGAAAATTGAGTGTTAATTGGTTTTTACATTAACTGTTAAATCCAGCTGTAAGCTATGAGTAGTCTAAAGTCTGCTAATACTTCAATTGAAATCTGAAACTCAAATAATCACCTCCTGAATCTCTTCTGTATGGTATTAATTTAATTGGGTTAATTCAGTTTTCATCAATTCCATAAGGTTCTCACAAAAGTAATTCTTTAAAGACCCTGAGGAATTATTGTGGAAGTATTTTTGCATTATATGGCTGTGTGACATGGATCAGACTTGCCATTTTCATCTGTAATTTGTAGATATTAACATCTCCGAATGCTTCAAAGAAGAAGGCACGGTGGCACAGCGATAGAGTTGCTGCCTCACAGCGCCGGGGACACAGGTTCGATTCTGATTACGGGTTCGATTCTAATTACAGGTGCATGTCTGTACGGAGTTTGTACATTTAATACCACTGGCCAGAAATGAACTTCTCTGCAGAGATTCGTATATTTCATTTTTCCCATTTATTTAGCAGAGTTTTACTTAAATTCATCCCTGTTTTTTGCCTCAACTAACTCACATGATAGTAAGTTCCACATTTTTGACTTTCTTGGAATAATTAAACCTGACGTTATTTGATGAAGTTTTCATCCTGCGACCTTTTCTTGCAGGCTTGAATTACAACCTATAACTGGAAGTTATTTGGCCCATAATGGCTGAACTGACTTTCTGGAAGACCAATCCATATGTTTTCATTCCTCTGTCCCATTTTATCTGTGCAACTTGTATCCATTTCCCTTTCAAAAAGTTGTTGGAAGGATAATCCACAGTTTAAGAACTCTCCACAGAAAGGCAATTGCATTGAATTGAATTGATAGATACAGCCTGGAAACAGGCCCTTCAGCCCATCAAGTCCATACCCACGACCGATCACCCGTAGATCATAACATCATGTGATAGGAGCAGAATTAGGCCATTCGGCCCATCAAATTTACTCCACCATTCAATCATGGCTGATCTATCTCTCCCACCTAACCCCATTCTCCTGCCTTCTCCCCATAACCTCCAGACTAATGAAGAATCTATCTGTCTCTGCCTTAAAAATGTCCACTGACTTGGCCTCCGCAGCCTTCTGTGGCAAAGAATTCCTCAGATTCACCATCCTCTGACAAAGGAAATCCCTCCTCATCTCCTTCCTAAAAGAATGTCCTTTAATTCTGAGGCCATGACCTCTAATCCTATACTCTCCCACCAGTGGAAACATCCTCTCTTCATCCAAGACTATCATATCCACTCCCTGCACACAACGGACAATATACAGACGCAGATTAACTTGCAAACCCGCACTTCTTTAGGATTTGGGAGGAAATCGGAGCACCTGGAGGAAACCCACACAGTTACAGGGAGAACGTGCAAACTCCACATCAATATCTCACATATACACAGGAATTAACCTGGGTCTTTGGTGCTGTGAGGCAGCATTTTTACCAGCTGTGTCACTGTGCCACCTCTCATTTCCACGTAACTAACAATAGCTTAACCATACTTATACTTAGTGGAAATAGTCTTTATAATATTTAACTTGAGAAATAAAGGATAATACTCCCTGCAAAAAAAAGAACGTTTGCCAAAATGTCAGCAGGATCATGAAAAATAAAAATAATATATATATTTTTAAAGTGCTTGTCTTTAAAGTACTGTAAGATTTTTATATCTACAGGCATTTGAATAAGTCCCATTTTTTCTCCTCGAGGCTGTTAAAATGTATGTCATCTTTCTCTTTTACGATGATTTGGTTTAAAAACAAACTCTTATGTTTAGCAAAGTTTGACAGCTTGATTTCAAGTTCAAGTTCATATTTATTATCACATGCACCAACTAAGGTACAGTGATATTTGAGTCACCATAGTTGATTTGAACTTTTAGAAGCAATTTAATTGATATGCATGCTCTGTGAATAGTGGAGATCTGGATCATTTCACTGAGATTATGAGGATGTATTGAACAATTAGTGTTAATGTTTTCCATATGAAAGTGTTCTTTGGTCCACTTTTTTCACTTTCTTCTTCACTGCTCTCCATTTTATTTTGGGGTTGTTTGCAACAGTAACCTATAGAGTTTGTATAGCAAAATTATAATGTCTTCACAAGTGCATTCAGGGACAATATTTATCGAAAGGGATGGAATTTCTGTTTGCAAGGCAGAACAACTTAGTTATAGATAGTCATTGAGTCAAACAGCATGGAAACAGGCCCTTTGGCCCAACGTGCCCATGCTGACCAAGGTGCCCCATCGACACTGACTGGATGAGAAAGTAGGTGGGGAAACTCAGCGGGTGAGGCAGCATCTATGGAGCGAAGGAATAGGTGACGTTTCGGGTCGAGACCCTTCTTCAGACTGATGTGGGGGTTGGGGGGGGGGGGGCGGGAAGAAGAAAGGAAGAGGCAGAGACAGAAGGCTGTGGAAGAGCTGGAAAGGTGAGGGGAAGGAGGGAGAAAGCAAGGAATACCTGAAATTGGAGGTGTTCGCACCTGGGGTATAAAGTGCCCAAGCGAAATATGAGGTGCTGCTCCTTGAATTTGCGCTGGGACTCACTCTGGCCATGGAGGAGGCCCAGGACAGATAGGTCGGATTCGGAATGGAATGGGGAATTGATGTGCTGGGCCACCGGGAGATCAGGTTGGTTAGTGCGAACCGAGCGGAGGTGTTGGGGGATGGGGAGTGAGAGCGGAGCTATGGGATATAGGGGAGACCCTGGTGAGAGCTTCATCTATAGTCGAAGAGGCGAACCCCCGTTCCCTAAAGAATGAGGACATCTCCGATGCCTTGGTTTGGAATGAGAAAGTAGGATAATGTGGAATAAGTGTGAATGGGTGATCTATGGTCACCCACGGCTGATCAATGGAAGCAACCAAGGGAAAGCTGGTGACGATGAGGATTCGATACCATAAGTTCCTCAACTGTTGGCCTCATCCTTGAACATAAAGAAGTTCATGAACTCCTCACATCTGGCCTTGATGAAGGATTGGAGCAGTAACAAGGACTATAAGCGGCACAGTCTTCGAGGGGGACGAATTGGGCAAGATGGATGAAGCTCAACAACGTTTGTAATCATTGATCTGAACAAGTCAAGGTTCAGTCCTCATCCTCAGAACTTGCTATTCATCTGTATGCCTTCGCAACAGTTGGTTCAACTATAGAAAGCATTGTAATGGAGCACAACACTACTCTCATCCGCACACCGCTCAGACTCACTTCCTGCTGTGATTTATTTGTGGGGATCACAAGCACAAAATTCTACTAATAATCAACAGGGACTAATGTTGAATCTTATTATCTTTCTGTACACTGTCGTGCAGTGATATAGTGTGGAAACAAACCCTTTGGCCCAACTTGCCCACACCAGCCAACATGTCCCAACTACACTAGTCCCACCTGCCCATGTTTGGTCCATATCCCTCCAAACCTGTCCTATCCTTCTACATGTCTAACTGTTTCTTTTTTACTGTTGGCAAGTCCCTGCCTCAACTACCTCCTCTGGCCGCATGTTCAATATACCCATCACCAAAAAGTTGGTGAAAAAGTTACTCCTCAGTTTTCTATTCAATCTTTTCTCTTTCGCCTTCAACCTAGGTCCTCTGGTCCTCGATTCCCCTACTCTGGCCAAGAGACTCTGTGCATCCTCCTGATCTATTCCTCTCATGATTTTATACACCTCTACAAGATCCCCCCCCCCCCCCCCCACTCACGGTAGAGCTCGCTTAACTAAGACTTTAGCAGAGTGCCCTTCCTGAGCTGTGTTGGTCTAATACTTGATGGTTGTGTTCATTGAACCAGCAGAGGAGCCCAGAGTCCTTCCGCATGAAAATTCATTTCACATTGAATGATTTTTTTCTGTCAAGGTTTACGTTATAAATTTCCTTTGAAAAACCTGGATAGAGTGGATGTGGAGAGGATGTTTCCACTATTGGGGGAGTCTAGGACCAGAGGCCACAGCCTCAGGATAAAAGGACGCACCTTTAGAAAGAGATGAGGAGGAATTTCTTTAGTCAGAAGGTGGTGAATCTGTAGAATTCATTGCCACAGACGTCTGACAATGGATAGTTTTTAAGGCGGAGATTGGCAGGTTCTTGATTAGAACGTTGTGTCTGGGGTTATGGGGAGAAGGCAGGAGAATGGGTTTGTGAGGGAAAGATTGATCAGCCATGATTGAATGATGGAGTAGACCTGATGGGCTGAATGGCCTAATTCCTAGAACTTGTGAACTTATGAACATCAATAAATTAATTTGTTTTTGTGGAGTGCCAATCAACGAAGACTTTAACTTAAAGACGTTTTATTATCTGATTTTTTAAATAAAAGTCTTGCTGAAATTTTAACATTGGAAAATAAATAGTTTGAAAATTGTACGATCACTGCCACGATCATGTCAATGCCACTTCTCGCTTGCCCTTTTCCAACGGAGCAGATCAAAGCTAAAACCGGTCCGTACAGTGGGTTGCATTTGTAATCTGTCCGCATCTGCGAACACTTACTAGGGCAACAATGAATCATTTCACCGCACCAGTGCAGCTACAGACAGCTACTTAGGAGCATCTGGCATTATTTGCATTCAAACAAAAAGATAATTCCACAGCAAAATCAGAGTAAAGCTCCTAAATTAGGTCTGTGATTAAGAGTACTCCATCACAAGCACCATTAGTAAGACCTTCCACTACCTGCAACCTCCGGCAACCACCCTCAACTAGCATCGCAACCGGCTTCGACTAAAAAAATTACCGATTTTTAAAACGGCAATCTATTTTTAGTCGCGGCCGGTTTTGAAATTTTTGAAATAATCGCCGGAACATAGAAGAAGCGGAAACCACTTTCAACCATTAGGGAGACTGACAAAAACCTCCGGGAACCGCACGGAAACCTTGGGTGGGGCGCAAAGTCTCCAGAGGTTTCAGATCAGGTTTCCTAAGTGGGACAGGGGCATAAGGACACAGAGTGCTGGAGGAACAGCAAAAGGATGGGTGACTTTTCAAATTGAGACCTGTCAGTCTGAAGACGGGTCCTGACCCGAAACGCCCCCACCCTTTTTCTCTACAGATGCTGCATTACCCGTTGAGTTACACCAGCATTTTGTGCCCATCTTTGGGATAAATCAGCATTTGCACATCCTTGTTTCTAACTTCTTTCTAACCACACACTTTAGTTGACTTTAGATGATTATTGTCTCAGGTACCGAGGTAGAGTGAAAAGCTTTTTCGTTGCTTGCTATTCAGTCAGCAGCAAGACTATATATGATTACAAACTAACCGTTCACAGTGTACAGATACAGGATAAAGGGAATAACATTTAGTGCAAGATAAAGTCCAGTAAAGTCCGATTAAAGAAAGTCTGATGGTCTACATAGATTGCCCTCTCGTTGAGTTGCCTGATAACAGCTGGGTAGAAGCTGTCCCTGAATCTGCAGGTGTGCGTTTTCACACTTCTGTACCTCTTGCCTGATGGGAGAGGGAGGAAGAGGGAGTGACTGGCGCGAGACTCGTCTTTGACATTGGCCCTTTGGCCCACAATCAAGCGCCCATTTATACTAATCCCAATGTAACCCCACTTTTTGTATTCTCTCCAGCACTCTGCAGTTTCTACGCTTCACCGACACATGATAAGCATTTTACAATGGCACATTAATCTGCCAACCCACCTGTCTTTGGGATGAGGGGGGCAAACCAAATATAATCTACACGGCAGGCACCCCAGTGGCGCAGCGGTAGAGTTGCTACCTTAAAGCACCAGAGATCCGGGTTCGATCCTGACTACGGGTGCTGTCTGCACGGAGTTTGTACGTTCTCTCTGTGGCTGCGTGGGCTTTCTCCGGGTGCTCCAGTTTGCCTCCCGCACTCCAAGGACCTACAGGTTTGTAGGCTTATGGTCATTGGTAAAACATTTTGAGAGGGAAAAATAGATCAGTCATGATTGGACGGCAGAATAGACTTGATGGGCCTAATGGCCTAATTCTGCTCCTAGAACAACAACAAAAATGCAGCGAATGGAGGAATGTATTATATATGTGCAGACAGATAAGAGTTGGTCTCAGCATCATGTCCGACACGGACATTGTGGGCTGAAGGGCCTGTTCCTGTGCTGCACTGTTCTACATACTATGTCTTAACTGGCTACTACATTTAAAGTGTGCACACATGTATAATAAGTTCATGTTCATAAGTGGCAGGAGCAGAATTAGGCTATTCGGCCCATCAAGTCTAGGCTGCCATTCAATCATGGCTGATCTATATTTCCCTCTCCACTGCATTCTTCTGCCTTCTCCCCATAATCCTTGACACCCGTATTAATCAAGAATCTATCTATCTCTGCCTTAAAAATATACTGTGACTTGGCCTCCACAACTGTGTGTGGCAATAAATTCCACAGATTCACCACCTTCTGACTAAAGACATTCCTCCTCATGTCCTTACTAAAGGAATGCCCTTTTATTCTCAGGCTGTGGCCTCTGGTCCTGGACTCTCCCACTAGTGGAAACATCCTCTCCACATCCACTCTAACCAGGCCTTTCACTATTCTGTACGTCTCAATGAGGTCCTCCCACATCCTTCTAAACTCCAGCGAATATACAGGCCCAGTGCCGTTAAACGCTCATCATACGTTAACCCAATCATTCCTGGGCTCGTTCGCGTAAACTTCCTCAGGAGCCCCTCTAACGCCAACACATCCTTCCTCAGACGTGGGGCCCAAAGCTGCTCACAAAGCTCCAAATACGCAACAAAAGCTTTTCACTGTATCCCCGTACACATGAGACAATAAACCAAACTAAACTGAACCAAACTGAAATGCGGTCTGACTAGTGCCATATAAAGCCTCGCCTTTAGGCCCCTTGATTTGGGGATCGTTCAGCAAAGAGAGCGGAGGCACTTTGAGCATGTTCAGTCTTTTACCCTTTACAAGACAACGTCTTTTTAGTTTAGTTTAGAGATGCAGCGTGGAAACAGGCCCTTCGGCCGACCGGGTCCGCGCCGACCAGCGATCCCCGCACATTAACACATCCTACACAGTGGCGGACTGGCCAGGGTGTCAGCTTGCCCGATGGCAAGTGGGTCCCCTTTGTCTCCTGGCAACCAATATTTTTAGACCCAGTCTGCCACTGTTCCTACACCCACTAGGGACATTTTTTACATTTACCAGACCAATTAACCTACAAACCTGTACGTCTTTGGAGTACGGGAGGAAACCGAAGATCTCGGAGGAGACCCACACAGGTCACGGGGAGAACGTACAAACTCCGTACAGGCAGCACCCGTAGTCAGGATCGAACCTGGGTCTCCGGCACTGCATTCACTGTAAGGCAGTCTTGCTTGTGGCAAGCTGGGCTGTAGTCATTGTCCAACCATCCTGCCAACATACAACCAATAACTCACAGGCCCTTTGAGAAAAATGCAGCGTGTCAGCGGGTTGCAAAAGAAAGTGGCTGGATGCCTTCATAGTGACATGACATGGTGATTAATGTGTGGGCTTCATGCTGCACAATGGCACGTCATGGGCTTTAGGGGCTGGGATCGCAGCCACGTCTTGCTGATGCAGCACTTTGCTGAAACTTAGCCACAATCCTTCTGCGCTCATGAGACTTGGCGACAGCACGATAATGTCCAAGAATTCCGCATTAACTTCACATTGGTCGTGGTGGTTGTACATGAACGATTGAACAAGAATGTCCAGACTTTGTACAAAAAAAAGGCCGAGCAGTAAACACGAATAAATGGAAAAAAGAGAAAACAGTATAAATAGTTCATGGTGAGGTCCTGCGTTATATTGAAGACAGGCACAAAAAGCTGGAGTAACTCTGCGGGACAGGCAGCATCTCTGGAGAAAAGGAATAGGTGGCATTTCGGGTCGAGACCCTTCAAATGTTGTCGAGATCAGCCTGGAGACAGCCCCCTTGACCCACCGAGTCTGCGCCGACCAGCGATCCCCGCACACCAATACTGTCCTACACCCACCACCGACAATTTATAATTTTACTAAGCCCATTAGCCTACAAACCTGTACCTCTTTGGGGTGTGGGAGGAAACCGAAGATCTCGGAGAAAACCCACACAGTCACGGGGAGAACGTACAAACTCCGCACAGACAGCACCTGCAGTCAGGATCAAGCCGGGTGACTGGCGCTGAGAAAAAGAGTTAAGGGCCTGTCCCACTTAGGCGACTTTTTAGGCGCGTGCAGGAGATTCTGCGCTCGCCTCATGATCGCCACATGGTCGCCACATGTTCGCTGGTGGTCTCTGGTGAGTCTCCTTCATGGTCGGGAGGTGTTCCCGCATTCTGGTAACTAGTCGCGGCCTCAGTATGATCGCCGCAAATTTTTCAGCAGGTCGCCAAGGAGAAAATCGATACTTTTGTAAGCGAATGTGCAGTTGTAGTGGGGTCGCCATGAAGTTATACCTAGTCAAGTTAGTCGTAGGTAGTTTTAGTTAATCGCCTTTGCTGACGGGGCATTTTCATTGGCTCATTGGGGGAAAAAAATGTAAGCACGAGTTTTCAGAACCAAGGATAACCGACCGGTAATGTTAAATGCCCGCCGAACTTCACAGCCGTGTATCTCTGGCTTATTAAAAGTTGTCTGGCTTCTTAAAAGCGTCTCCACTCCGTCTCCACTCCTTAACCACCCTCCTCCCACTCCCCCTCCACTCCCCCCCCCTCCACTCCCCCCCCTCCCCCCCCCCCCCCCTCCCCCCATCGCTACGCTCCCTCGGGCTTGGTCTCTCGCAACCTCTCACTCCCAACTCTCAACCAATGTTGCCAGCCTTGTTTATGTATATAGTTTACCGAACTGTATGCGACAAATGACTTTCACTCTACCTCAGTACACGCGATAATAACGAACCATCGAACCATTGAACCAAAGTTCCGATGGACAGTTGTGATATTGGCCAACTCCCAATGTCTCCAGATTTTCTGCGAATCATTTTCCAAAACTACAGCAAATGTTTTAATATAGAGATACAGCGCGGAAGCAGGCCCTTCAGCCCACCGAGTCCGCGCCGACCAGCGATCCCCGCACACTAACACTGCCCTGCACACTAGGGACAATTTACACATACACCAAGCCAATTGGCCTGCAGACCTCTACGTCTTTGGTGTGTGGGAGGAAGCCGGAGCACTTGGAGAAAACCCACGCAGGTCACGGGGAGAACGTACAAACTCCGTACAGACAGCACCCATAGTCAGGATCGAACCTGGGTCTCTGGAGCTGTGAGGCAGCCAACGTGCTGCCCATTGATCAGCACTTTTATGGCAATTCCCAAAGGAAGCATTCTCATTCAAAATATAGAATAGTATTTCCACAGAGTAACCTTAAGGCAGTAGCAAGTTTATCAAGCTCATGATAACTTTTGAATGCAGAAACAATGCTGCTTTGGCAAGTGGCATTTCAGCCGATGGTGAATGGGGTGGAGTTGTTATTTAAAGGAAATTTTGATTTCCATCCAGTTTGGAAAACACCCTAATGATAGAACAAAAGGAGTTGTCCTTTTGCAAAAAGCCATTAAAACATTTTAGTTTTATTTTCGTTGCACACATAATTGCAGGTCGATCATTGAAACTTGAAACCATAATCCAGTAAAAACATTAAAATCCATCAAGTACACTGTTTGGCTCAAAATGCTGGAGTAACAACATGTCTGGAGGAAAGGAATAGGTGACGTTTCGGGTCGAGTATGAAAGAGGGTCTTGACTCAAAACAACACCAATTCCTTTCTCCAGAGGTGGTGCCCGAATCGCTGAGTTGCTCCAGCTTTAAATGTCTACCTTCAGTTTTAACTAGCATCTGCAGTTACTTCCTCCAGTACACTGTTTGGATTGGCTTTGAGGCTGTGTAAATAGCAGGAGGTACACACCTACTTCACAGTACCTTATGAGCATTTATATGATGAGTATCCATTAACTGTTTTTGCAGATGACACTTAAGAATTCAAGCTGGAAGGGGGGGGGGGGGGCAGAGAAGATTTACGAGGGTGTTGCCAGGACTCAGGGGCTATAGGGAGAGTTGAGTAGGCTGGGACTCTATTCCTTGGAGCGCAGGAAGATGAGGGGTGATCTTATAGAGGTGTACAAAATCTTGAGAGGAATAGATCGGGTAGAGTCTCTTGCCCGGAGTTGGGGAATTAGGAGAATCGAGAAGCAGAGGACCTAGGTTTAAGGTGTGGGGAAAAAGATTTAATAGAAACCTAAGGGCTCGTTTTTCACACAAGGGTGGTGGGTGTATGGAACGAGCTACCAGAGGAGGTAGTTGAGGCAGGTACTATCACAACATTTAAGAAACATTTAGACAGGTAAATGGATAGGACAGGTTTAGAGGGATATGAGCCAAACACAGGCAGGTGGAACTAGTGTAGATGGGACATGTTGGCCATGTCTAGGCAAGTTAGGCCGAAGGGCCTGTTTCCGTGGTGTATAACTCCATGACTCTAATGTCTGAGCAGTGAGATAAAAATGGCCGCACAGTTTATAAAATGGCAAAGTCATCTTTCTTGGAGAAGTAAGTAAGTTTTATTTATATAGCACGTTTTAAGTCAACTCGCATTGACACCAAAGTGCTTTACATAAATTAAATAATAAGTTCCATTACAAACCATAGAAAAAGGTTAAAAAAAAAAAGAATAAAATGGACACAACACATTCTAGAGTTCAACACAAACATCCCCCCACAGCAGAATCAAACATTTCCACTGTGGGGAAAGGCACCAGAAAGTTAAGTCCTCTTCCTCTGTGAAACACCCGAGGTCGGGGCCCATTTGTGGCCGTGCAGCCAGTCCGATGATTTTCAGGGCCCTCTTGCCGTGAAGATGGAACTTCGGCGTCGGGTGAAGCATTCCTCAGCAGCTTGGAAAAGTCTGGAGCAGCTGCCTCCTCCCCGGAGACCGGGGCACTCGTCGTCCTCAGGCCGCGCCGGTTGGAGCTCCGACCCTGGTGAACTCGATCCCTGGCTCTGCAGCGCTCCAAATCCAGCGCCGCCCACGGCCGGACACCCGCAGCCCCAGCTCCGCGATGTTGGGATCGACGGCCACAACGCTCCGGAGCTTACCGCACGGCGACCCGGTAAGGCATCGCCCGCTCCGTGTTGGTATCCCAGCACTGCACCACCGCCGCCGAAGCTGTAGTCCCGGCCAGTCCCAACAGGAAACGCCGCTCCATTCTCGATGGTAGGCCGCGAGGACGGGGCGAAGAAGCAGCTCGGAGGGATGCTGCCTCTCCGACCAGGTAGGGGACTAAGAAATAAAGTTTCCCCCTTCCCCACCCCCACCCCCCACATAGAAGACCTCCACTAACATTTTTTAACAGGACTTAGAATAAAATAAAATTTAAAAAAGGTGTAGAGACGGACTGCGGGCAGGCTGCCATACACAGACGGCGCCCACTCCCACACATCCGCCATCTTAACAGAAGGCACAAGTGTAACTCAGTGGACCAAGCAGCATCCCTGGAGAACACGGATAGGTGGCGTTTCGGGTTGGGACCCTTCATCAGTCTGAAGAACGTCACATATCCATGTTCTCCAGGGATGCTGCCTGACCCGCCGAGTTACTCCAGCATTGTGTGTCTTCCCTTGGTAAACCAGCATCTGCAGTTTCTTGTTTCTTCGTCTTTGATGAGGTGGACAGTTCCAGCGAGTAATGAAAAAGTATTTTTTATATCGAGAGGAGAATAATTGATGCTATGGGAACATAAATCTTGACAGAGTGGTGTAAATATGCCTTTTGTTGCTCAAAATCATCAGCACATCAAAAGAGCATAAATTCCATAATATATTGAATTATGTTATTAATTTATAACGTCACCACTTTTATTTCATATATTCAATAAAGAATTGGCACAATTTAATGCTCATGAAACATTGGTGTCATTTTTCTCTTCATTCTACAAAAGTCCACATGATATCTATTTGCCAAGGTTTTCATATTTATATGGTTGACTGCTTTGCATTCTTAAAGATATTTTCTCTTGCATTCTCCCCTTTCAGGCCCCTCACTGCTAGATTCCTTTTGTCATGCTTCATTGTCTTGCAGGGAGATTGGGAATGAACCTGTCTACTGGTTGCTGTTCAACCTCTGCATTAGTTTAGGTCAGTTTAGAGACACAACGTGGAAACAGGCCCACCGAGCCGCATCGACCAGCGATCCCCGCACACTAACACTATCCTGCACACGAGGGACAATTTACAATTATATCAAAGCCAATTAACCTACAAACCTGTACGCTTTTAGAGTGTGGGAGGAAACTGGAGCTCCTGGAAAAAAACCCACGCAGGTCAAGGGGAGAACGTGCAAACTCCGCCCAGACAGCACCCGCAGTTGGGATCGAACCCGGGTCTCTAGCGCTGTAAAGGGCCTGTCCCATGAGCATGCAGCAAGCGTGACCTAACGTGGTCACTTGAGCCGTACGGCCTCGCGGGGCCGGTCCCACTTCGATCCACGGAGCCGTATGGAGTTGTGCGGAGCTGGTCCTGACCTCGCGCGGGGCTCCGGAAAACAGACCGTTAAAAAATTCCGCGCGGCAACGGCCTGCCGGTCCGCAGCCGCATTGAGGCCGTGCGCACCGCCTCGACGGGCATACGCAGTGTCTCAACGCCGTATGCAGTGTCTTGACGCTGTACGTCACGCGCGTACTTCGCTCGAACTTCACGTCACTCACTCGACCTCCGCGCGGCCCCCGCTTCCGGTTTGGTCGCGCTCGCCGCATGCAGTTGCATGCTGGTGGGACCGGCCCTGTACGGGGATCACTCCATCTCCGCGCGGCCCCCGTTTCCGGTTTGGTCGCGCTTGCCGCATGCAATCGCATGCTCGTGGGACAGGCCCTTAAGGCCAGATGACTTCTGCCATCTGTGGTGCCTTCCCTAGAACAGTACTACAATCCATATTACATGGCCATATTACAGTGTACCATCTAGCAAAGCGTGCAAAATCTATTCAAATATGCATAATAAAACCACAGGATTCTCCAAATCAATCGAACTTGGCAATCTCAACTTGAAGTGAAAGATTTTAATTCAAACATCTGCTAAGACAGTTTTATTTCAGTCACAATTCTTATGTCAAATGCTGAGGCCGTGGAAATATTCAAAACATTGGCATCGTTTATAGATACTATAGAAATCAATTTGCTATGGTTTAGTGCATCCAAAAGGATCCCGGATCACACACACACACTCCAGCTCAAATACCCATGGTTAAATAGTTTTCCTAGCGTAAATATCATAAAAACTGAAATTCCACACGTTTCAGTCTGATTTCATCTGCAAAATATTCTTGCTCTGAAGCAGATGGGACTCACGACCTCGTCTAAAAGGTCAGGATTTAATCTCAGCTCAGGGCGGCACGGTGGCGCAGCGGTAGAGTTGTTGCCTTACAGAGCCCGGGACACGGGTTCGATCCTGACGATCATGTCTGTACAGAGTGTGTGCGTTCTCTCTGTGACCGCGTGGTTTTTCGCCGGGATCTCCGGTTACCTCCCACACTCCAAAGACAAAGACCTTCGTAGGTTAATTGGCTTCGGTAACATTGTAAATTGCCCCAGCGTGTGTGTGTAGGATAGTGTTAGTGTTTGGGGATCGCCGGCCAGCGCGGACTCAGTGGACCCCAGGGCCTGTCGCTGCGCTGTATCTCTAAATAAAACTAACATGAGCCATATCAAACAAAATTTGACGGTAGACAAAAATGCTGGAGAAACTCAGCGGGTGCAGCAACATCTATGGAGTGAAGGAAATAGGCAACGTTTCGGGCCGAAACGTTGCCTATTTCCTTCGCTCCATAGATGCTGCTGCACCCGCTGAGTTTCTCCAGCATTTTTGTCTACCTTCGATTTTCCAGCATCTGCAGTTACTTCTTAAAAACAAAATTTGACGATGGGCCAAATATATAGATAACAAGTGTGTAGGAAGGAACTGCAGATGCTGGTTTAAACCGAAGCTTAGGATAGTGTCCAGGGATCGCTGGTCTGAAGGGCCTGTTTCCGCGCTGTATCTCTAAACTAATCTCCCTTCCCTCCTGAAGTTGCATTACTGGGTGCTTGATGCTAGATAGTGGGAGGTCTCAGCCACATCGCATTATTTCTAGTGTAATCTGGCCAGCACTGGGATCAGAAGCAAAGGATTAGGTCGAGCAGGTCGAGGAAATCGGAAAACTAAAATCACAGCATGACGGGCAGCACGATGGCGCAACGGTAGAGTTGCTTCCTTACAGCGCCAGAGACCCGGGTTCGATACTGATCACGGGTGCTGCCTGTTTGTACGTTCTCTCCGTGACTGGGTTTACACCGAGATCTTCGGTTTCCCCTCCACACTACAAAGACGTACAGATTTGTAGGTTAATTGGCTTGGTATAAATGTAAAATTGTCCCCAGTGTATGCAGGGCAGCGTTGGTGTGCGGAGAGGGGGGGGGGAGATCGCGGGTCGGTGCGGTCTCGGCAGGCCCAAGGACCTGTCTCTGTGCTGTATCTCTAAACTAAACGAAGCATCAATGGCATTACCATGATCCAATGTAAAACACATGTTTTGAAGCAAAGGATCTTTGCAGAGCACGTGAGCGATCGCCCTGCACGTGCGCCAGTTGTTTAGCCTTCTCCAATTTTTAAACATAACAAACTTTCCCGATGGATAAATATTATTTTCTCGCCTGGACCATGAATTATTCTGGCGGGGGGGGGGGGGGGGGGGGGAGCACGTTCTTGTTCTGGGGCTTGATGAAAAAGCGATAAGCGATCCAGCATGAACTCAGATATATTTTGTGTTTAGTTTGGACTCCACTCTGCTGTTTTCTCTTCTGAAAAAAAAAAAGCCACTGAGTTGCGCATTCATAGCGGACACCAAAGAATGACTGATTTACTGTTTAAAACTTACTGACAGACGAGAATGCAACCACGTTAAAAAACAAAAACGTATTAGGCCAGGAACAAGTTGCACATTTTATCAACAGAGCACAAAAGTGGTGGAAGAACTCAGCGGGTCAGGCAGCACCTGTGGAGGGATTGGACGGGCGATGTTTTGGGCCATCTTTCTGCTCAATTTGGGGTTTAGTCTGGATTTCCAGTGTTATTGTAGCAGTGGCTTAGTTTTAGAGATACAGCCCGCAAAACAGGCCCTTCGGCCCACCGAGTCTGCGATCACATGTTCTATCTTACTCACGAGGGGCAATTCACAGAAACCATTTAACCTACAAATCCGCCCGACCTGACCGCGAAACGTCATCTGTCCACTCCCTCCATAGATGCTGCCTGAATTCCTCCAGCACTTTGTGTTTTCATCAAGATTCCAACATCTGCCGTTCCTTGTGTCTTTACGCATTCTATAATTCGATATTAAAGACTGTCTCTTGTTATATGCACGTCTATATTTCCAAATACGTAACGATTTTTCTTGTGATTTCTCCATCTTAAATCTGTCGTAAGCAACGATAGAGTTTACTAATACCTGTACTGCATTTCACTTGTACTGCAGCACGGACTGGGCTTTGCAAAAAGCCCAAGACATTTGTGACACTTTTAATCAATACTTAACACATGGACACTGACATTTTGGGGAAATGGCAAATATATTCTACTGCTGCCGATTGCTGTTTCTCCATTGCCTGATTTCAGCATTAATAATTACGCTGAGTTTATTAAATGGGTAACATAAGGCAAAGAAGTGATACAGTGATGTGAAACCGTCTCCTGACCTCAGTCTTCTGAGGCTTTGAGAAGTATTTCACGTGACACACCACAAGATATTCATTGATTAAATTACTTCCCCTAATGTGTGGAAAATTGCCAGAAGGATGCTGACAGACTTCTCCCTTGTCTGAAAACAGACGGGAATTTTGAATTGCAGAGGGGATGTGCTATGAAAACAGGCTTGTTGGTTTGTACATCGGTCACTCATCTCATCATATAATGATATAATCTTTTTTCTGCTATTCAACGCCACAATCTGTCCTCTCTTCAACATTTCTGACCATAACCAAACTGGACTTGACTGTTGCATTTTTGAATTAATGCTCACATTTTGCTCATTTTGTGTTTCTTTTTAAATTCGTTTTAAATTAGCGTGGCAGGGTGGTGCAGCGGTAGAGTTGCTGCCGCACAGCGCCTGAGACCCGGGTTCAATCCTGAATGTGGGTGCTTGTCTGTACGGAGTTTGTACGTTCTCCCTCGTGACCTGTGTGGGTTTTCTCCGGGAGCTCCGGTTTCCTCCCACACTCCAAAGACGTGCAGGTTTGTAGGCTAATTGGCTTTGGTAAAATTGTAGAGTGTCCCTAGTGTGTGTGGGATAGAGTTAGTGCGCGGGGGATCGCTAGTCAGCGCCGTCACGGGGAGAACATACAAACTCCATACAGACAGCACCCATAGTCAGGTTCGAATCCGGATCTCTCGCACTGTGAGGCAGCAACTCTACCGCTACGCCTCAGTGCCATGGGGACACTCAACTTTACTCATGGGAATTCCTTACTGTCTGACTGCATTAGGATGGTCTAAGTGTATTGATGAGCTCTGTGTTGTTGTACACTTTCATGTGGTCATAATTTGTGGCCAGGCCATTCCTTGTCTCCAGCTGGTAGAGTTAAAGTCACCATGTGGGAAATTAATCACTTGCATGCTAGCCTGGGAAAGCGACAATGTTCTCATCCCTAAATGACATGAAGGGAATTATATACAATTTACAGCATTGAATCAGGCCATTCAGCCCAACTGGTTTAAGCCTTCACTGGAATCAGGCGCTTCATTTCCCTGTTCCTGTACTCCTCTGTACCTTTATCAGACAGGATGGTATTCTGCTAGTACCATTCAACAAGGTACCATTCCTGCTGCCTGTTGAAGGTATAGGGCATAACCTTCCTTCAGCCCTCCCTCACCAATGGGGCATCTGCCTCTGATGCTGTATCAGACACAGCAGAAGGGGTGGTGGTGGGAACATTGCCTACCTCCCTGGTCTCCTGCTCAAGGGAGCTCGCATGGCAGATGAAGTTTAATGCAGATAAATGCGACGCTATCCACTTTGGTAGCAAAAACAGGAAGGCAGATTACTATCTAAATGGCATCAAGTTGGGAAAAGGGGAAGTACAACGGGATCTGGGGGGTCCTTGTATATCAGTCTATGAAAGTAAGCAAAGGTACACAAAAATGCTGGGGAAACTCAGCGGGTGCAGCAGCATCTATGGAGCGGAGGAGATGGGCAACATTTCGGGCCGAAACCCTTCTTCAGACCATGCAGGTACAGCAGGCAGTGAAGAAAGCGAATGGCATGTTGGCCTTTATAACAAGAGGAATCGAATATAGGAGCAAAGAGGTCCTTCTGCAGTTGTACAGAGCCCTAGTGAGACCACACCTGGAGTATTGTGTACAGTTTTGGTCCCCTAATTTGGGGAAGGACCTTCTTGCTATTGAGGGATTGCAGCGTAAATTTACGAGGTTAATTCCAGGGATGGCGGGACTGTCATATGCTGAGAGAATGGAGCAGCTGGGCTTGTACACTCTGGAGTTTAGAAGGATGAGAGGTTATCTCATTGAAACTTATAAGATTGTTAAGGGTTTGGACACGCTAGAGGCAGGAAACATGTTCCCGATGTTGGGGGAGTCCAGAACAACAGGGGCCACAGTTTAAGAATAAGGAGTAAGCCATTTAGAATGGAGACGAGGAAACACTTTTTCTCACAGATTGGTGAGTGTGGAATTTTCTGCCTCAGAGGGCAGTGGAGGCGGGTTCTCTGGATGCTTTCAAGAGAGAGCTAGATAGGGCTCTTAAAAATAGCGGAGTCAGGGGATATGGGGAGAAGGCAGGAACGGGGTACTGATTGGGGATGCTCAGCCATGATCACATTGAATGGCGGTGCTGGCTCGAAGGGCCGAATGGCCTACTCCTGCACCTATTGTCTATTGTCATGCAGGGCTTCCTCCTCTTGTGGCATCTCCTCCTGCCACTCCTGCTCCTGGGTGGGCAACACCTGCATGGCAGGTTTCTTGGAGGGTTGTGCCCTGCCCCAACGCTGCTGACTTTTAGGTGCCATCTCTACACAAGTGTCTGCTCCCAAAAACTCTCCAGCTATGAATGAACGCGCCCCGGAGTGAGAGGTAACGTGCTGATGTTTACATCACCTTTTTTTTCTACTCACCTTTTTTTCTCGAGGGCCAGTCTACCTTCGTGTACCTTCGAGTACCTACAACTACCTACAACTAGCATCACGACCTACTACGACCTACCTATGAGTAAAAGAGTATCGATTTTTTCCATGGCGACCTTTTTTTACCCGCGGACATTTTTTATCGGGTTGGAAAAAACGCCGCGACCTACTTAAGGCCTCGAGTACGCGGAGACCACTCTCGAGCATGAAGGAGAGTTACGAAGACCTCCTACGACCTCGTGGCGACCATGCCGCAAGTATGAGTCGAGGGCAACCTCGGCAGAACTCACCAATTAGGTCGCCCAAGTGGGACAGGGGCTTAAAGATATGGATTACAGTGTAGGCTATGGAGAGAGGGTGAGAGAGTGAGAAAGAGAGAGCTAAGAACTTGGCTACGTCTACAAAGCATGCCACAGAAGTGAGATTTTAAACAAAGGTTCAGATCGAGAGTGTAGATCAGGGTGAAATCTGTAAGGTAAGTAAAGAGATTAAAGATTTGTAATTCAAGAGTGTTATATTGTCATATGTCCCAAAACGGAACAACAAAACTCTTACTTGGAGCAGCACAACAAATATGTTAACATAGTGCACTGTAGACACACACACACATATGACCGCTGGATGGCGTGGACTGGGTGGGCCAAAGGGCCTGTTTCCGCACTGTATCTCTAGGGTCTAAAATCTCTTCGGAATTTATGCGTGGTATTGATTCTGAGTGTGTTTATTTGGACAAAAATAAGCATTGAATGCCTTGCCTACATTACTGTGTCAGGGTAAACTATCCTCTTGTACTTTAAAAGAATCGCCTCAGAAAATCCAGTCTTAATACAATTACTTCCCATTGAACCGAAACATAGCTATCGTTTGATGGCGACTTGTGCAGTCAGTTAGTGGGGGGTCTTCCTTCAGCGACCTTCATTTGTCAAAACGCCACCGGGAAAACGATAGGGAGAAAATGAAAAACGTATATTGAGCTAAGATTGAACAATGAATGGTCACCATATGTGGCAGGTCTATACGGTGGATGTGAGCAATCGTCCTTGAAGATAAATTCTGATTGCACACTTAGATTACTATAATCTATTCAGCCTGGGTAAACGAAAGTATCAGTTCATCAGAATGCGGCCAACAAACATAAAGAGTGGACTGAACTGAACAAAGGACTAATTTGGTAATGTAATCTGTTAATATCTTGATTGCAGTCCCCTGAGCAATTATGTCAGAAGCTAGAGTTATTTTCTTTCTTCGCTGTTATGATCGAGAATATTACCAGTCCAAAAATAACTACCAGAAGAATCAACTTGTGATACTGCTTGCTGAGCTATTTTATCTCAGTTTGGTGGATGAGAAGATGGTATGTCTGAGCTCAATAAAGCATCGAGGATTTTTAAAAAACACGTAGCAGATTATTTCACTAGATCACGAGGTGATATATGCTGCATGTATAAATGTTGGTTTAGGTTTAATATTGTCATTTGTATCGAGGTACAGTGAAAGGCTTTGTTTTTGCATGCTGTCAAAAACAGAACAGATATACTATACTTAAATGCAGGCTCTCACTCGTATTGTACATATGTGTGGGAAGGAACTGCAGATGCTGGTTTAAACCGAAGATAGATACAAAAAACAGGAAAAGACACAAAGTGCTGGAGTGCTGGCAGCATCTCTGGAGGACAAGGATAGGTGACGTTTTTGGTCAGGACCCTTCTTCAGTGATTTTCTAGCAGAGGATAGAAAGCTGGAAGAGAGGTGGGGGCAGGACACAAAGTGCTGGAGTAACTCAGCGGGACAGGCAGCATCTCTGGAGAGAAGGAATGGGTGACGTTTCGGGTCGAGACCCTTCTTCAAACTAGTCAGGGGAAGGGAAATGAGAGGTATAGACGATGATGCAGAGAGATAAAGAACAATGAATAAAACACATGCAAAAAAGTAACGATGATGAAGGAAACAGGCCATTGTTAGCTGTTTGTTGGGTGAAATCGAGAAGATGGTGCAACTTGGGCGGGGGAGGGATGGAGAGAGAGGGAATGCCGGGGTTATTTGAAGTTAGAAAAATTAATATTCATACCACCCAAAATTAATATTCATACCACCCAATCTGCCCAAGCAAAATATGAGATGCTGTTCGTCCAATTTACATTTAACCTCACTGACAATGGAGGAGACTGAGGACAGAACTGCAGATGCTGGTTTAAACCGACGATAGACACAAAAAGCTGGAGAAACTCAACAGGTCAGGCAGCAAGTCTGGAGAAAAGGAATGGGTGATGTTTCGGATGTGAAGAAGGGTCTCAACCTGACACATCATCCATTCCTTTTCTTCAGAGATGCTGCCTGTCCCGCTGAGCTACTCCAGCACCTTGTGTCTATCTTCGCATTCTACATATGTTTTGTTTCTACTTTTTTGACACGCATGTTCCGTTATTACCAAAGCTTGATTTACACACTTATATTTTTGGAAGAACGCGTTCAAATTTACTGCTTACAGTTTAGTCACGTACATGTTTAATTTATGTTTTTGAATTACACGCTGTTTTTCACGCACATAACTCCCACATAAAATGCGAGGTGCCTGTGGTCTTTAGACTTTACTCTTTAGAGATACAGCATGGAAACAATAGACAATAGGTGCAGCAGTAGGCCATTCGGCCCCTCGAGCCAGCACTGCCATTCAATGCGATCATAATAATAATAATAATGGATGGGATTTATATAGCGCCTTTCTAATACTCAAGGCTGATCATCCCCAATCAGTACCCCGTTCCTGCCTTCTCCCCATATTCTCTGACTCCGCTATCTTTAAGAGCCCTATCTAGCTCTCTCTTGAAAGTATCCAGAGAAACAGGCCCTTCGGCCCACCGAGTCTGCGCCGACCAGCGATCACCTGTACACCAGTTCTATCTTACTCATGAGGGGCAATTCACAGAAACCACTTAACCTACAAACCCGCACGTCTTTGGAATGTGGGAGGAAACTGGAGCACCCGGAGAAAACTCATAGATTGCGTTTCCCCAGAAAACTACTTGCAGTGCCCTATGCTTTCTGCAATCACTCTGCCAGACTATGTCTTCATGGACTTTGTAAAAAAATGCTGCAATTGGACAGTCCATTTGTTTGCAAATTCAATAAAGCGTGAAATGATAAAATTGCGGGGACTGGGCCAGATCTTTCTGATAAATGCTGGAAGGATAAAACGCCTGCTTAACATACACAAAAACTCAAATTTCTCATGAGGTTTTTTTTCCAGGGTATCACTGATTAAACTTCATCACCGACCACCGAAAGTCGAAAATTCGAGAAAGATCGCAGAGAGGATTTACCATCCAGGATTCGAGGGCCTCAGCTATCGGGAGAATTAGGGCAAGCTAGGGCTTCATTCCCTGGAGCGCAGAAGGCTAAGGGGTGATCTTAGAGGTGTATTAAATCATGAGGGGTATTGATGGGGTGAATGCAGAGTCTTTTACCCAGGGTGGGGGAATCGAAAACCAGAGGACATGGGTTTAAGGTGAAAGGGGAAAGTTTTAATAGGAATCTGAGGTGCAACCTTTTCACTCAAAGGGTGTTGGGTAAATGGATGAGCAGCCAGAGGAACTAGTTGAGGCAGAAACAATAACAGCTTTTAAATGACACTTGGACAGGAGTATGGATGGGAAAAGTTTTGAGAAATATGGGCCAAAGGTAGTTAAATGGGACTAGCTTGGATGGGACTACTTGGGTCGGCATGGTTGATGGGCTGAAGGGCCTGTTTCCATGCTGTGTGACTCTATGAGTGTGAACTTTCTCCAAATTCCCAATACTTGGGAGGGAACTCTGATGTAGAAAGTGCATTCACAACAATGTACTGCAGGTGAATGGTTTGTAAGCCACAAGGTAGTAGACAATTTTAAAGTCTGAAGAAGGGTCTCGACACGAAACGTCACCCATTCTTTCGCTCCATCGATGCTGCCTCACCCGCTGAGTTTCTCCTGCATTTTTGTCTACCTTCGATTGTTCCAGCATCTACAGTTCCTTCTTAAAGTGGTAGTAGACAATTAGCATTTTTTTTAATGGATTTTGATTTAAATTGTTTACAGCACCCAAGGTTAGGATCGAACGCGGGTCTGCGTGTCACAATTTAGAAACATATCACTCTTTCCTCGCTGTTGCTGTTTTAAAATTCATGAATACCACATTCAGCAGTATTCTGGGATTACATCTGCAGCAGGAATGCAGCATTTCAAGAAAGTGACTCATCACCATTTTGAGGACAATTAGCAATAACCACTAAACACTACCTTGGTCAGCAGTGCACACATACTGAAAAAGGAAGGACTTTACTTTCAATAGACACAAAATGCTAGAGTAACTAAGCAGGACAGGCAGCATTTCTCGAGAGAAGAAACGGGTGACGTTTCGGGTCGAGATCTTTCTTACTTTAGAAATACAGTTTAAAGATACAGTTTAGAGACACAGCATGGAAACAGGCCCTTCAGCCCGAGTCTGCACCAACCAGCGAATCCCGCCCACTAACACTATCCTACACACACACACACACACACACAATGGACAATTGTCAATTTCACCGAAGCCAATTGACCTACAAACCTGTACGTCTTTGGAGTGTGGGAGGAAATCGGAGCTCCCGGGGAAAACTCACTCAGTCATGGGGAGAACATACAAACTCCATATAGACAGCACAAACCCAGGAGCAAACCCAAGTCTCTGGCGCTGTCTGGTGCCAGATTTATCATTGGACCTTATTGGAAAGCATGCAACACAATGCTTTTCAAATCTTTGTACCTCGGTACATGTGATAATACAAACTAGAACCTAAGCTTTATTAGCCTTTGTAAGTGTGTGAAAGTGGTATAACGTTGAACTAGTGTGAACATACGAATGATTGTCATTGTGTGCTTTTGGGCCTGTTTACATGCTGTATTGTTCAATCAATTAATCCTCCCTGTTCACTAGCTGGTCTGATGAAAGATCTTGATCCGAAACGTCACCCATTCCTTCTCACCAGAGATGCTGCCTGTCCTGCTGAGTTACACCAGCTTTATGTGTCTATCTTTACTAAATGGTTTGTTGTTTAAGAAATTATGAATGGCACCAAACATTGACTATCCCTACTTTGGCTACTTTGGATCCATTGGTGCATACATTTAAGCACAGTAGCTTTCTATCACGCCCTAGTCATACGGCACAGAAACAGGCCCTTCAGCCCGACTTGGCTATGCTGAACCAGATTCCCCATCCACACTAGTCCCATCTGTCTGTGCTTGGCCCATATCACTCGAAACCTTTCCTATCTGTGCTGTGCATTTCACTGTACAAATGTTCTACACCACAGATATTTTGATAAAAGTTGTCATTTAATGTAAGCTCCAGGTCTCAGCCAGAATAGAGCTATAGCTCCATCTAGTGGAATTCAAGATTCATTACTGTATAAGCAGAATTCTCTCCCCCCCCACCCCCCCTCCCCCCTCCCTTTGAGACCAGACACTGACTTCTAATTTCACTACAGATCATATTTCCCAGCCAGAGGTTCATTCATTGCAACTATCAAAAACTGAAATCAAGTTGCTTTATAATTCTCCCTGGCACAGAGGAGCCTCACAGTAGCACAGCTAGGTGCTGCCTCACAATGCCATTGACCCGGGATCGATCTTCATCTCAGGTGTTCCAGTGTTCTCCCACATTTTCAAAGACTTGCAGGTTTTTCGGCGTGTTTGTTATCAGGTTTCTGAACACTCCTTCCGTAAGTCTGATTGTCCAGTGACCTCATTGTGGACATTGGAGCCAGTCTCGGAACTGGTGCGTTACAACGGTGAGAACTACTGTATAGTGACAACGATATCAACGATGTCAACATTTGAATCATGGAAGATGGCCACGAAAGAAGAAGACTACTGTATATTCTGCACTCTGTATCTTTCCCTTCGCTCTACCTACTGGACTTGAATTTGGCTTGATTGCATTTATGTGTAGTATTATCTGATTTGATCGGAAAGTATGCAAAACAAAGCTTTTCAAAGCATTGTACCTCGGGACATGAGATAATAACAAACCAAAACCTTAGCCCTATTAGTCTGTAAATTGTCCCTAGTGTGCGAAAACATAGAACTAGTGTGAACAGATGAATAATGGCCAGTGTGAGCTTGTTGGTCCTGTTTCCATGCTCTATCGTTCAATCAATCAATTCTTCCTGATTATTTCCATTTCTGAATCATTACCTGATACAACCCCTACCTCAGCTCAACGGATGTTCAAATCTTAACTTGTCCCCTTCCCTTTACTACTGGACCACTAGAAATAGCCAATCTTCGTCATTCGGCCTGCCAGAGTTGGGTGATGTGAAATTCAGTTGCCCATGTCTTGATTTGCACCAGTCCAATGCACTTATCAACCCAGTGCTTAGTGGCCTAGGCTGATCCCTAGTTAAATATCATGTTGATTTTCAGAGTTTCACTTCCTTCTATAGCCTTACCCCTCCCTAACGTAGGAGTCCTTTCCTGGGCATCTAATTCATCAGATTCAGACGAAATGTGCAGGAAGGAACTGCAGATGCTGGTTTACACTGAAGATAGGTAGAAAATTCTGGAGTAACTCAGTCTGAAGAAGGGTCTCGACCGGAAATGTCACCCATTCCTTCTATCCACATTTTGTGTCTATCATCAGAATCAGAGTTTAGCTGTGCAAAATGAAATAGCAACCGTTCTTCAAAAAGCAGCTTATGGTCTTAAATCAGCATGGATGGTTATACAATAGCATTTTTTTAATTCGCCGTTAATTATAGCTGTAAATGTGGAGTACTTTAGATAAAGTATTGCAATATTTAAAACAAGTTGATGTATTTTCAAATTTAAAAAAAAATCAGATAGTATTAGAATAACAGGAATCAGGGGAATTATCTAGACTTTAACAAAAAATCTAACATTAGTTTTGAGATACAGCGCGGAAATAGGCCTTTCGGTCCAGAGTCTGCGCCAACCAGCGATCCCCGCACACTAACACCATCCTACACACACCAGGGATAATTTACAATTTTACCAAGCCAATTAGCCTACAAACCTGTACGTCTTTGGAATGTGGGAGGAAATTGGAGCAACTAGGGAAAACCCACGCAGGTCACCGGGAGAACGTACAAACTCCGTACAGACAGCCCTCGGAGTCAGGATCGAACCCAGGTCTCTGGCGCCGTAAGGCAACAAGTCTACCGTTTGCAGTAAGGCGCCACCGTGCTGCCCTTAACTGGTCAGCTTTTCTTTGCTTTACCCACAAAATGATGTGGAGATTGCCAGTAACTATCTGCTTCTTATATTCGAGGCATGTGGTGTACGAGTGCAGGCTTAGTGAACCAACTGATCATCCCTGCCGTCATTGTCGTGCGTTCCACCAAGGATTTACATTTAGATACAAAAATTATCTTTATTAAATTGGCTCGCGTGTCAGAAGCTGCAAGAGAAGACCAGATTCACCTTTTTTGTCCAACAAGCGAGTGCGATGCACCTCTATCACACTGCAGTCCCCTCAGCTTGTTTCGTCAAGTCTAGGTCTTTAAAGTAGTCCTTTGGAAAGTGGCGAATTCTTTCTAGGTCGATCATGGGCTCCTCTCCTGCGGGCTCCCCCATTTTCTCTCTCTCAGCCAGTATCATAGCACGGAGCAGAGGAGGATAAAGAACATAGCGGATATGCTCTTCAGGAACATGCGTGAAACTCATGAAATCTTCTTCCTCGTGTTTTGGCACCAGGCGCCAGTCATGGTACATGACCCTATCGATTTCTCTAACTGTGTCTTCCGTCTTTCCTAAGAATGAAGCGAACAAAGGTTTAGCAATCAAAGACACAAAATGGTGGAGTAACAGTGGATTTTGTAAAGAATCTTGTAACTTCACTGAGCACAAGCATCTCACTGCCGCTTTGTATTCTTCCATCGAACAAATAATCTCCAACCCAAAAAAATTGATCTCGGGCAAACTCCAGCAGCCATTGGAGTAAAATTAGGCCATTCGGCACATTGAGCCATTCAATCGTTGAATTTAGAAGGATGAGAGGGTATCTTATAGAAACATATAAAATTCTTAAGGGATTGGACAGGCTAGATGCAGGAAAAATGTTCCCGATGTTGGGGAGCCCAGAACCAGGGAGAATAAGGGATAGGAAAAAAAGGGTCATGTAAGTCCTTTAAAAGAGGGGGGTAAGAGAAGGGGGGAGAAGGAGTGGAGACAACTTTTAAGATGGCAGAGATCCACGGCTGTGAAGCTCGGTGGACATTAACATTACCGGTCGGTTATCCTTGGTTCTGAAAACTACTGCTTATGTTTTTTCCCCAATGAGCCGGTCAGCACCAGCTACAACCGATGAGAACCTTCGACCTCCTGGCGACCCACCCACTAGGATCTCCTGGCGACCCACCTACGGCACGAGAATTCTTGCTACTCTCCATGGCGGCTTCATTCTGGTCGCCGCTAATTTTCCCAACATGTTGAAAAATTTGCGGCGACCATAATGAGGCCGCGACTAGTTCCCAGGATGCCGGAACTCCTCATGACCGTGAAGGCGACTGCCCGGCAACCACCCGCGAACATGTGGCGACCGCATAGTCTCCTGCAGTCGCCTAAGTGGGACAGGCCCATAAGGCAATTGGACCAGCACATTGATTGTTATCTGTCTGCACAGTTGAAGAGTAATAGGTTTAGGATTGTACATTAAAGAACATCAAGATATTACCTTTGAAAGTTAGCATGCCCCAGGCTTTTCCATGGTCCAGATCCTGCAAGGAGAAACATATTGAAGTACAGTGACAACAACAGCTTTAAAGCTTTTATTTACTGTTAAGACTTTTGAGGGAAGTGGCGGCAAAAGCGATGAAAGAGGAAATGTTAAAAACTAGGAGATAAAATCTGACAGGAAATGGAGAATATTTGTTGTGAATTATGTGGGCATGTGGTGTCAATTATCCTCTCACATTCAATAATCTATGGAGTGATTTCAGTATTATCTCCATGCTACATAGCTGCATGCACATGATATGGAAAACTACATGTAAACAAAAAAATTACAGGTAAATGTAATTTGTATTTTAGCAGAACCAACCGTATTATTGACAAAAGGATGTGGACGTCTATCGGGACGGCAGATGGCACAATGGGCTACGTGTTCGGCTGGCGACCGGAAGGTGGCCGGTTCGAATCCCGCTTGGAGTGCATACTGTCGTTGTGTCCTTGGGCAAGACACTTCACCCACCTTTGCCTGTGTGTGAATGTGTGTGAGTGATTGGTGGTGGTCGGAGGGGCCGTAGGCGCAGAATGGCAGCCACGCTTCCGTCAGTCTGCCCCAGGGCAGCTGTGGCTACAGAAATAGCTTACCACCACCGAGTGTGACTGAGGAGTGAATGAATAATGCGATGTAAAGCGCCTTGAGTATTAGAAAGGCGCTATATAAATCCCATCCATTATTATTATTATTATTAGATATCCTTGTGAAACCTTCCATTGACTCCATCTACACTTCACGCTGCGTTGTCAAGGCCACCAGCATAATCAGGGATGAGTCTCACTCCCTCTTCTTCCCTCTCCCATCACATAAGCGGTACAGAAGTGTGAAAACGCACATCTCCAGATTCAGGGGCAGTTTCGTCCCAGCTGTTATCAGGCAACTGATGTATCCTACCAACTAGAGACCAGTCCTGAGCTACTATCTACATCATTGGGGACCCTGGGACTATCTTTGATCGGACTTTATTTTGCACTAAACGTTATTCATATTATTCCCTGTACACCTTGGATAGCTTGATTGTAATCATGTATTTTCTTTTCGCTGACTGGTTAGCATGCAACAAAAGCTTTTCACTATACCTTGGTACACGTGACAAGAAACTAAACTCGAGTTTACTGACCCAAGACATTTAACGACTCTCACAGATATTGCCCTACCTACAAAATACATCCGCGGCATTTTTTGTTGTTGTAATGTTTAATAGCCTCCTTTCATAAATAAAAGCAGATATGCTGGAAATACTTGGAAAATTAGGCAGTATGTAGTGAGGGAGAAAACCAGAGAGAATCCTTTTAGGTCAATGATCCTACATCAGAACTACATTGTCTGACACACGAGCAAACGATCGAGAACTTACAGCATTTTTGTTTGAATAAGGTTAATTGTTTTTGTTTAATTTAGAGATGTAGCGTGGAAACAGGCCCTTCAGCCTACTGAGACCGCACCAACCAACGATCCCCGCATATTAACACTACCTACACACACTAGGGACAATCTACGTTTATATCAAGCCAATTAACCTACAAACCTGTACATCTTTAGAATGTGGGGGGGAAACTGAAGATTTCAGAGAAAACCCACCAGGTCACGGGGAGAACGTACAAACTCCGTACAGATAGCACCCGTAGTCAGGATCGAACCCGGGTCTCTGGCACTGTAAGACAGTAGATCTACCGCTACGCCACTATGCCACCCATTATTTTAAATTTTAAATTGTGAGCAATATACTTTGCCAGTAAATGTTCACAAATTATTTTGTTTTATATATACACCATTTTATATTCATTTCAGTGCAGAAAACACTTCAGGGAGATCACCTCTGCAAAATCTACACTCCATTACCATTGCTATTCACTGAACTAATGTGTGTTGATGATATCCAAAACAAATATTTAATGAGCATTGCAGGATAATGTTTCAAATAGAACTACAAGTCATTGGAAATGGGAAAGAACATGCACGGGAAATGCATTATCAATTATGCAATCTGTCCCATTTATGTTAACTTTTATGTTACTGTACACTTCCTTTCAAGATAGGAGTGGACTGCGAAATGTTAATTCTTGGAAATATTGTAAAATAATCAATTTACAGTCAAGGCTTTCATTTCATAACGTTGGTGTGCAAATACAATGGGGAATTTAGAAGAAAATTATTCTGGGATAATTAAACCTGACAGTTTGACGTCTGTTTCAACAGGTGATGTTCCTAATGCTCCCTTCGAACCTTTCCGCTGACTGGTTGGCACACGACAAAAGCTTTTCACTGTATCTTGGTACACGTGACACAAAACTCAACTGAACAATTGGGTTCACTCTATGATTTATTATTAACCTATGTAACACCTCAAAAGAGCAAATTAAAAATGCTTTGGGAAATATACTGGAATAAGATTTAACACGCAGGAAAAACTAATGATCTTCAAACGCTAGTGTATACCATAGACACAAATTGCTAGAGTAACTCAGAGGGTCTGGCAGCACCTCTGAAGAGTTCGGGTCTGATGAAGGGTCCCGACCCGAAACGTTCATATTCTCCAGATATTTCGGCCTGACCTGCTGAGTTACTCCAGTGTTTTGTGTTTTACTCCAGAAAATCTGCCAGTCGCATACCAGAGCACCGACCGTGCACGATTATCTGAGGTTTATTGTATATATAAATGGCAAGCTGTCGGCAAGCCTTCCTGACTTACATATGCAGTTTACACATTTGATCATCTGTCACATTCATTAGATTGGTTCAACAATTAAGATAATAAACTGGCATTGCTCCAAGCTCTGATTGTGACATCTCTAATTGAACGTGAAAGCAAACAGTCCAAAATAGAAACACCCAATCACATGTGGAAAGGTATTAACAGGAAGACTTAACAGAAGATAAAAGTCCAGCTGATTGTGCCGCGGATTTAGTAAGATTGCCTGCAAGAAGCCGCTCCGAGGTGCCTTACAACAAGATAACTGGCTTTGTGGTCAAGGAGGATAGTACAGGTGGGCTGGTCAGCAGCTGAGGTAAGTCTTACAGCGAGTTAAGAGTTTGAGTGCTCAAATCTTGGATGTTTGGCAGCACGAGTATCAATGGCGAAGCGAAAGGTGCAGAGGCCAGCGTTGAGAATGACACAACCCATTGAGGGCATTATGGCTACAAAATAGAGGAAGGCAAGGCCAGACTAGAAAGTTATTGAAACATGATGGAAACAGCTCTAGATCAAATAGTTAAGTCATACAGCGTGGAAACAGGCCCTTCAGCCCAACTTACTCACACTGGCCAATATGCCGACATCTACACTAGTCCCATTTATTTGGCCCAAGTCCCTCTAAACCTATCCTATCCATATCCCTGCCCAAATTTATTTTTAATAGTTGTTATAGTACCTGCCTCACACAACTGCCCCTTCTGGCAATTCATTCCATATACCTACCACCTTTTGTGTAAAATGTTGCCCCTCAGGTTTCTATCTTTCCCCCCTGACCGTACACTGATATGTCCTCTTGTTCTTGATTCCCCTACCCTGGGTAAAAGTGCTCTGTTGCTCTCATGATCTTATACACATTTATAAGATCACCCCTCATCCTCCTGCGCTCCAAGGAATAAAGTCCTCGCCTGCTCAACCTCTCCCTATAGCCCAGGCCCTGGCAACATCCTCGCAAATCTTCTCTGCGTGTTCATCAAGATCGTGAACAGTCTGATTCTGGAGATCATTATCACATCACAAATGAGTGCACAAAGATGCAAAATGACGGGGACAGGTGAACAAGTCCTTTAAGTTGGCGAGAGAAACAATTTTACAAGATTCCGTGATGCCAGTCGCATGGACAGGGATGAGAACAGCTGATGTTTGGAGCACTCCGCTGGGCAATGGAAGAGAGTGACAAGGGTGACCAACACAATTGGAATGGTGGGGAGGCATGGTGCCATCTAATCCAGACATCTGAAGTCACCTGGACATAAATGTTTCCACATTGTAGCGTGGATGGAAAACCTGTCAAGAATAACTGACAGTATTCTAGATATGAGAGGCGTAGATTTGAGGGGCAACAATATTACTTGCAGGTTCATCAGGAAAGGGAGTGGGGTAGAGATGTTATGCTGGTTTTGTTGAGACGCTAAGACAATGGCAACAAATTTGAAAGGTTCATCACCAAAGAAAAGGGGGAGGAAGGGGCAGATTAGGGGGTGGAGAGGGGAGGAGGTGTAAGGGGAGAGTGGTGCTGACCCAGGCCGTGTAGTGTCCACCCTGACCTTGTTAGGGTTAGGCTTTGTGGGGGGGGGGGGGGGGGGTTGAAGATGGAGGGGAGGGGTTGAAGATGGAGGGGAGGGGTGTGTATGTTTGGGGAGGGGGTATAGAGGGCAGAGTGGTGCTGACCCAGGCCATGTGGTGTCTACATTGACCTTGTGCAGTTGCCAGCAGCAGGGTGGGTGGTTAGGGTTAGGTGAGGGGGTGGGTTAGGGTTTGGGGAGGGGAGTGTAGAGGGAGGGAGGGCTGTGTAGAGGGTAGAGTGGTGCTGACCTTGTGCAGCCACCAGTAGCAGGGCAGGTGGTTAGTGTTAGATTATCACAGGGTTTTGTGAGGAGAGTGTCGGTGGGGGGTTTAGTTGGGTCCCAGCATCACACGGGAGGGCTGACCCAGGCCATGTGGGTCGACATTGACCTTGTGCAGGTGACAGCAGCAGGGTGGGTGGTTAGGGTTAGGGTGGGGGGGTAGTGTAGAGAGGGGGGAGGGAGGGTTGTAGAGGGTGGAGTGGTGCTGACCTTGTGCAGCCGCCAGTAGCAAGGCAGGTGGTTAGTGTTAGATTATCACAGGGTTTTGTGAGGAGAGTGTCGGTGGGGGGTTTAGTTGGGTCCCAGCATCACACGGGAGGGCTGACCCAGGCCATGTGGGTCGACATTGACCTTGTGCAGGTGACAGCAGCAGGGTGGGTGGTTAGGGTTAGGGTGGGGGGGTAGTGTAGAGAGGGGGGAGGGAGGGTTGTAGAGGGTGGAGTGGTGCTGACCTTGTGCAGCCGCCAGTAGCAAGGCAGGTGGTTAGTGTTAGATTATCACAGGGTTTTGTGAGGAGAGTGTCGGTGGGGGGTTTAGTTGGGTCCCAGCATCACACGGGAGGGCTGACCCAGGCCATGTGGGTCGACATTGACCTTGTGCAGGTGACAGCAGCAGGGTGGGTGGTTAGGGTTAGGGTGGGGGGGTAGTGTAGAGAGGGGGGAGGGAGGGTTGTAGAGGGTGGAGTGGTGCTGACCTTGTGCAGCCGCCAGTAGCAAGGCAGGTGGTTAGTGTTAGGTTATCACAGGGTTTTGTGAGGGGAGTGTGGGGTGTGAGTGTAGACTGACCTGGGCCGTGTAGTCCACCCTGACCTTGTCCACCCGCCAGTAACAGGCCGGGCCGTGCGCCAGCAGCCACGACTTGGTGGTGACCAAGCGGCCGATGCCGAAGAGCGGCAGGCGGGCGAGCAGCGGGAAGAGGCGGCTCTCGGTGCGGATGTCGCGGTGGGCGAGGACCGGGAGCCGCTTGCCGCTGGCCACCCGCCTCATGGTGCCGTAGTCGAGCTCCAGCCGCTGGCTGTCCCGCCGCTGGCGCCGGTCCCGCTGCGCCCAGTATTCCCGCACCCGCCGGGCCAGCGCCGCGATGGCGCGCACCTTCTTCTTGCCCCCCATAGCAACCGCACCCGGACCCTAGAGCGGGGGGCACCGCCGCCGCCCACCGGCCGCCTCACCCTAACCCGTCCCCCGCTCCACCACATGTCCCGGGGAAAGGTTCCGCTTCCATCACCACTCCTCCCGTGTGTGCAGTCCTAGCGCCCCCTGCAGGACTCACACCCGGCCACAAACAGCGGCCGCAGCAGCAACAGAGTCGACAGTGTTTTATTGTCGTCTGCATGTAGCCGAACATTGACATTGTTACTTACAGCAGAAGGTGCAATGCAAATATGATAAACAACAGAAAAAGCCCGTTGTGTATACGTGTATATATACATATAAACAAGTTCAGTATATATTTGTGTGGTATACTGAACTTTTTTAATGTATATATTAAGAATATATACTATATATACTTAACCTTTTATCCGAGTGTATATATATATATATATACTATATGTATACTGAATTTTTTTTCTGAATATATACCTATATACTATATATATATATAGGTATATACTCAGAAAAAAATTCAGTATACATATAGTATATATATATATACACTCGGATATTATTTATATATATATATATAGATATATCTATTATATCTCTATATATATATATATATAATATAGACACTGATCTTTTTATGTGTATTTATTATATACTGAATATATATATATATTCAATATATACATTAACAAGTTCAGTGTTCAGTATATATATATATATATATATACTGAACACTGAACTTATTAATGTATATATATTGAATGTGTGTGTGTGTATATATTTATATATTTCGTATATTTACTCTATTTATATACTGATTTTTTTTATTTGAGTACATATTCTGAAATAATATACACATGTGTGTGTGAGACTTGGACAGGTTGGATGATTGGGCAGCTGCATGGCAGATGAAGTTTAATGTGGATAAATGTGTGGTTATCCACTTTGGTAGCAAAAACAGGAAGGCAGATTATTATCTAAATGGTGTCAAGTTGGGGAAAGGGGAAGTGCAACAGGATCTGGGGGTCCTTGTTCATCAGTCAATGAAAGTAAGCATGCAGGTACAGCAGGCAATGAAGAAAGCGATTGGCATGTTGGCCTTCATAACAAGAGGAGTTGAGTATAGGAGCAAAGAGGTCCTTCTGCAGTTGTACATGGCCCTAGTGAGACCACACCTGGAGTATTGTGTGCAGTTTTGGTCCCCTAATTTGAGGTAGGACATTCTTGCTATTGAGGGAGAGCGGCGTAGGTTTACCGGGATGGCAGGACTGTCATATGCTAAGAGAATGGAACGGCTGGGCTAGTATACTCTGGAATTTAGAAGGATGAGAGGATATCTTATTGAAACATATAAGATTATAAAGGGTTTGGACAAGCTAGAGGCAGGAAACATGTTCACGATGTTGGGTGAGTCCAGAACCAGGGGCTACAGTTTAAGAATAATGCGTAAGCCATTTAGAATGGAGACGAGGAAACCCTTTTTCAAAGAGAGTGGTGAGCGTGGAATTCTCTGCCTCAGAGGGCAGTGGAGGCTGGTTCTCTGGATACTTTCGAGAAAGAACTAGACACTCTTAGAGATATGGAGAGTCAAGGAATATGGGGAGAAGGCAGGAACGGGGAACTGATTGGGGATGATCAGCCATGATCACAGTGAATGGCAGTGCTGGCTCGAAAGGCCGAATGGCCTACTCCTGCACCTATTGTCTATTGAAATGTATTGCAGTGGCATCATGCACTGTGTTAAAAGGAAATAGTGCATTAGTATCTATTGAATGTGGAGATGGATGAGGTGGAAGGTGACAACATGGACCACTGTTGTGGGTTTGGGGAAATTGCACCACTCATTAAGATCAGGCCAAAATAAATTAGGTGCAGCACACGAGAAAACTAGGAGCAACAGGATCAGCCCCTATCTCCCGCCAGCCAGCCCTGCCCTTCAATATGATCATGGCTGATCTACACTCACCTCAGCACCTCCTCCCCATAGCCCTACATGCCCCACATGTTAAAAATGTTAGTACCCAAGATATTTCCTATGATCCAGTGTCCACCTCCCACTGAGAACATAAACCAAACTCTACAGTAAACAAAATAAACTATGCAATAAAAAGGAACTGCAGATGCAATGCCAGCATTTATTTCGAGAGGGCTTGTATGCAGGGGTGTAATGTTGAGGCTCTATAAGGCACTGCTAAGGCCACATTTGGAATATTTTGAGCAATTTTGGGCACCATATCTGAGGAAGTATGTGCTGGCTCTGGAGTGGGTCCAGTGGAGGTTTACAGGAATTATCCCAGGAATGAGTAGTTTGATGTCACTGGGCCTGTACTCACTGGAGTTTAGAAGAATGAGGGGGAGACCTGGTTGTAGAGAGGATGTTTCCACTAGTGGGATAGTCTAGGACTAGAGATCATAGCCTCAGAATTAAAGGACGTTCTTTTAGGAAGGAGATGAGGAGGAATTTCTTTAGTCAGAGTGTGGTGAATCTGTGGAATTCTTTGCCGCAGAAGGCTGTGGAGGCCAAGTCAGTGGATATATTTAAGGCAGAGATAGATAGATTCTTGATTAGTACAGGTGTCAAAGGTTATGGGGAGAAGGCAGGAGAATTAGGTTAGGAAGGAGAGTTAGATCAGTCATGATTGAATGGCAGAGTAGACGATGGGCCGAATGGCCTAATTCTGGTCCTATCAATTATGATCTTATGATGCTTGGTTTAAGAATCTTTTAGAGAGGCACATGAAAATGCAGGGAATAAAGGTTTATAGATCATGTGCAGGCAGAAAGGATTAGTTTAATTTGTCAAAAAAAAAGAAACACAATTCTGGAATAACTCAACAGGTCAGGCAGCATCTCAAGAGAAAGTACATAGGGGATATTTTGGGTCGGAACCCTTTGGACTAATTGTCAGGGGGGTAGGTGTATATCAAAGCTAACCAACATAGCTGGGATTAGCGTAGAATTCATATCAAATGGGTCTTAGAGGGGCAAAGTTGAAAGGAGATGTGCGGGGCCAATTTCTTTTCTCTGAGGATTTTGGGTGTCTGGCAGGTGCTGCCTGGAATGATGGTGGCGGCAGGTACGACCGTGGTGTTTATAAGAAGCTTTTAGATGGTCAAACAAATATGGGGGGAATAGATCACAAGCAGGTAGCGGAGGTTCATTTAACTTGGCATCATATTCAGCATGGACATTGTGGGCCGAAGGGCCTGTTCCTGTGCAGCAATGTTTTATACCGAAGATAGACCCAAAATGCTGGAGTAACTCAGCGGGACAGGCAGCATCTCTGGAGAGAAGGAATGGAAGACACTAATGGGAGTTCTGCAACACCCTCTCTCGCTGTTGGTCATTGGTGCCGGCTCTGATTTGCTCTGCACCTTTTCATACCTCTAGCTTCCCTCTTCCCGACTCTCAGTCTGACAAAGTTTGGACACGCTAGAGGCAGGAAACATGTCCCAATGTTGGGGGAGTCCAGAACCAGGGGCGACAGTTTAAGAATAAGGGATAAGCCATTTAGAACGGAGATGAGGAAAAAGTTTTGTGGGTCTGTGGAATTCTCTGCCTCAGAAGGCAGTGGAGGCCAGTTCTCTGGATGCTTTCAAGAAAGAGCTAGACACGCTTAGATAGCGGAGTCAAGGAATATGGGGAGAAGGCTGGAACGAGCTACTGATTGTGGATGATCAGCCATGATCACATTGAATGGTGGTGCTGGATCGAAGGGCTGAGTGGCCTACTCCTGCACCTATTGTCTATTGTCTAAAGTTTCACTGCCCGAAACGTCACCCATTCCTTCCCTCCAGAGATGCTGCCTGTCCCGCTGAGTTACTCCAGCATTTTGTGCCTATCTTCGGTTTAAACCAGCATCTGCAGTTCCTTCCTACACATTCTGTAATGTTCTATGTTTGCTGATGACCTGGCCTTTGTGGTCACAGCTGCCTTGCTAAGTGCCAGCATGCGAGATCTTATGAGAAATTAGTAAAATAACATTTGCTGACACTGGCACAGCAAGACGTTATACAGGGGTGTTTCACTTCAGACAATTGGTATCTTTAAATGTGCAGTTTTTATGAAGCGTTAGGTTGACACAGCATTGTTTTGACCTCGTTAACAATTGGCAAACGAGCTTCTCGGCTGTCCTATTCATTGTTTACAAAAGTGTCCTTAACTGGTAAAGTACACTCCCAATACTTGCCGTTTCACAAAGTTCTTGTTCAGTTGGATGGAGTTCAGTGATAACCTATGGGATTATTTGTGCTAAAAATCTCCCTCAGTCTCCCTTCTATTCTTGTTCAGCTGTACCTCTTCTTTCATCAGAATGATTTTTAAAGTATACTGTTTTGTCGGCCTCAAAGGACGTTCCTTCAGGAAGGAGTTGAGGAAGAATTTATTTAGTCAGTGGAATTCATTGCCACAGATGGCTGCAGAGGCCAAGTCAATGGATATTTTTATGACAGAGATAGATAGATTCTCTGAAGAAGGGTTTCGACCCGAAACGTTGCCTATTTCCTTCGCTCCATAGATGCTACCTCACCCGCTGAGTTTCTCCAGCATCTACCTTAGATCGATTCTCGATCAGTGGCTATCTTACAGGTGTCGGGGGTTATGGGGAGAAACGGTTGAAGGGAAAGATAGATTAGCCATGATTGAATGGCAGTGTCGACTTGATGGGCCAAATGGTCTAATTCTGCTCCTATCACTTACGAACTTTTGAATAAGGCATTTGAGAAGGTTTTTCAAGGAAGGAAGACAGATCAAGCAGATTAAAATCCATGGTGACTTGGTAGTGTGGATTCAGAGCCAGTTCTCCCCTGGAAGAGAGAGTGGAGCGGAAGAACTTAACAGGAGATCTTTGAATTGTGTTTTTTCTCATCGATCAGTGCTGGGGACCTCCAGTGGTTGTGATACCTATGAATGACTTGGGGAAAAATTGTAGATGGGTTGATTAGTAAGTTAGCAAACAACTCAATATTTGGTGGATCAGCCATGATTGAATGGCGGAGTAGACTCAATTGGCCTAATGGCCTAATTCTACTCCTATGACTTATGAACATGAACTTTACGTTGGGGAGTGCCATCTTCTTGCGTTTGAGGCAGCAGACGTCTGCAGCAGGGTGATGCCATCCGGTTCGACATCCATGTTGGTGCCCGCCCTAAAAAGGCCACATGCTCCGGGTTGGCGCCAAGCTGCGGCGCTGCTGCCGTCTCTGTTTGTTGTCGTTCGCCTGAGTGAGGTCAGTTGACAGGGCTCACCACGGGGAGGTCGACAACATGAGCCCCGGGGAATGCCTTATGGCCCGTGGTGTCAATGCATCTCTCCTAGTGTCGAAGAGATTCTTTATTTGCTCAAGTTTGCCAGATCACCAGTTCCTTGTAAACAATATCGAGCATCCTTATTTCCCACTTGACGATGAAATGAAGGCCATTGTTAAACCGGGTTAGCACCTGCCACCAGGAACTGCAATGACCCCAGTGTTATTGCTCCAACAATCATCAGTCATAGCTGTAACACAGACAGATGGAGAAGCTTTGGTCAATCAAGCGTTGAACGGTTGACACTCTACCTGAGAAAATTAGGGAGTGTAACAAGCTTGGGAGTTGAGTATTGCAAAAGAAATTCAATGCAATCAATCTTAATGTTAACGATGCATTAGGTCATGCAATAAAAAAATTGAATTATCATGCACCAGTGGTGAAGCGGTGTATAAATTGTAGGGATTAGCACAGATACTGTGGCCAGTCAAGTATTCTGGACTTGGAACCTTAGCAGAGCCTCATCGCACAGGAATTTGTAAGCTGCTGTTAAATCTTTGTTTGATTATTACCATTAATAGCTATCATTGTATGCTTTATAAATCTGTGACATTCTACAACCAATGTTCAGTGATTCTGAGGAACAATTACTCAGTAAGAATATTTTGTTAAAGAGTTGATACTCATGAAGGCTATGTTTCTGCTCACTTCCTGGACTTTGAAATTATTATGTGTTTTAATGGGGTAGGGACAGACAGATCATAACGTCTTCTTCATGCTCCGTGAGTAAGTTCAGAACACGGTCAAACAAAAGGAAAGCAGAAGGAATCACAGAGGGTCTCACTTGACTCCCGTCGGAGCAAGGAGAATTCTTCAAACTTTGAGCAGATTTTCCCGTGAGACGGTAAAATGGAAACACATGAAGCTGCAGATGCTGGAATCTTGAGCAAAACACAGTGGTGCAGTGGTAGAGTTGGTACCTTACAGCGCCTGCAGCACCGGAGACCCGGGTTCGATCCCGACTATGGGTGCTGTCTGTACGGAGTTTGTACGTTCTTCCCCCGTGTCCTGTGTGTGTTTTCTTCGAGATCTTCGGTTTCCTCCCACACTCCAAAGACGTACAGGTTTGTAGGTTAATTGGCTTGGTAAATGTACCAAATAAAATTGTCCCTATCGTGTGCAGGATGGTGTTAATATGTGAGGATCGTTGGTCGGTGTGGGCCAAAGGGTCTGTTTCTGCGCTGCATCTTTAAACTAAACTAAAAAACTAAACACAAAGTGCCGGCATTACTCAGCGGGTCAGGCAGCATCCGTTTAGAGAAAGTTGTTTTGGCTCAAGACCCTTCTTCGGACTCAATGGAGACAAATCACTGTTCTGTAAAGCACAGACAGAGTCAAGCTCTACAGGTCTATGTGGAGGATTATATTCCTCATGTACCTCCTTCAATTCCACTTCATCAAAACCAGCAAGAATAACTTTTATTTGTTATTAATTTCTCCCCTTTTTACATATCTAGTTTCCTATAAATGAGGCGAGGCTATCAGTCTGAACCCTCTCCGCAGATGCTGCCTGACCTGCTGAATCTTTCCAGCATTTCCTGTTTTTTATTCAAGAGTTTCAACGATTCGAGTTGGAAATAACAAACACAAAGGTGTCGTTGAATAGACTCTGTCATGAGGTCTTGGAGTTAAAGGAGCTTGACTGTACAAACATTCTAGAAAGATAAAGTGGTCTATCTTTCCCTCACAACCCCATTCTCCTGCCTTCTCCCCATAAGCCCTGACACTTGTACCAATCAAGAAACTATCTCTGCTTTAAAAATATCCATTGACTTGGCCACAGGCTTCAGTGGCAATGAATTCCACATATTCACCACTTTCTGACTAAAGAAATTCCTCCTCATCTTCCAAAAGGAACATCCTTTAACTCTGAGGCTGTGACCTCTGGTCCTAGACTCCCCCACTAGTGGAAACATGCTCACCACATCAACTCTATCCAGGCCTTTCACCGGTCGGTAGGTTTCAGTGAGATATCCCCTCATCCTTCTAAATTCAGGTCAGGATTGAACCCGGATCTCTGGCGCTGTGAAGCAGTGGCACGATCAGCGACGCCACGGCGTTGTATTATATTGTGCAAGAATTTTCCACACTGCAGTTAATAAAGGTATTTGAGGAGTGTAGTTGTCATGTAAGGAATGTGGAGGAATGGTTGGTGTGGAATGAGTCCAGCAATGAGAAAGACCAAAGATAAATTGGATTTTCCACTGGGACCCCTGTGCTCTGAACCCTCCTGTTTGTATCATAACTCTTTCTCCTTTGTCCACAGTTAGAATGAAAAAGAGAGCCATTAAAAGCTCACTAAACATATCACATATTAAACTGCTGCAAGAAAAAATAGCCAACGTTAATGTAAATGGTTGCAGCATTTTGTTTTCTTTGCACGACAGGATCTAAAATGTCTGTGGAGTATTAATTTAGAGTCATAGTCTTACAGAGTGGAAGCAGGCACTTTCCCACTCTGACCAACATGCCCCATCTACACTAGTCCCACCTGCCTGTGTTTAGCCCATATCCATCTAAACCTGTCCTATCCATGTACCTGTCTAAATGTTTCTTAAAGGTTGCGATAGTACCTGCCTCAACTACCTCCTCCTGCAGCTCGTTCCACACACTCACCACCATTAGCTCATACCTATGCTTCCAACTATATTCCAAACCCATCCAACAGCAGTTGGATGCACCAACAGCAGCAAACCCATCCATCCAACAGGGTGGCACGGTGGCACAGCGGTAAAGTTGCTGCCTTACAGTGAATGCAGCCCCAGAGACCCGGGTTCGATCCCGACTGCGGGTGCTGTCTGTACAGAGTTTGCATGTTCTCCCCGAGATCTGCGTCCGTTTTCCCCGGGTGCTCCGGTTTCTCCCACACTCCAAAGACGTACAGGTTTGTAGGTTAATTGGCTTTGGTAAATTGTCCCTCATGCGTAGGATAGTGTTCGTGTGTAGGGTGATCGCTGGTCAGCGCCGTCTCGGTGGGCCAAAGGACCTGTTTCCACTCTGTATCTCTAAAGTCTAAAATTTAAAGAATACTTTTCCCTTATAAGGTGCAACACCTCACACTTATGGATTAAACTCCACAATCTCTAAACCATTAATCTCTTTGGTTGCGTGACCTTAAACCTTAAACGTATAGAAGTGTGAAGAGACACAACTCCAGATTCAGGGACAGTTTCTTCCCAGCTGTTATCAGGCAACTGAATCATCCTACCACAACCAGAGAGCAGCCCTGAACTGCTGTCTATCTCATTGTTGACCCTCGGACTATCTATGATCGGACCTTACAGGCTTTACGCATTCATGGACAGAATGTACAAACTTCATATGGAAAACACCCGTAGTCGGGATCGAACCCAGGTCCCTGGCGCGATGTCTACCGCTGCGCCACCGTGCCGCCTAACTTGTAAATTATTGGGTATTTCGTAGACCTTGCTGTAATTTCCAAACTATGTGTATTGTTTTTGGATATTGAGTAATGTTCGTCCCCAAGGATGTGTGGAATATTTGCCTCTATCCACGGATTGATTCAACCACCAGATATACAATTGTTCTTTCTCCCCCTTCTCACGCATTCATCCTCCCATCTGTTAGTCCAGGATGGTGTCAGTATGAATCAGTGTTTTTGTTGTTGTTGTACTACCCACCAATATGGTCTAGCAGCATCTCTAAAAACTAGATTAAAAACAAGTTGGAAACGGTGGAGAAGATTTCCGAGGATGGTGACAGGTCTCGGGACCAGATCTATTGTGCAGGCTAGGACTTTATTCCTTGATGCAGGAAGAAATGGGCTGATCTTTTAAAGTTTAAGGTAAGGGGGGAAAGATTTAATAGGTACCTGCGGGGTAACTTTTTTACAAAGGACGGTGAGTATATAGTAGCAATGTTACAAAATTTTGAGATTTTAAAAATCAAGTCTGTAATTTATCCCATCAGATAAAGCATAAAAATAAGTTTAATTTGACACCTAATTCACTTTCATATCTCAAGTATTTAAAAAGTTATGGCCATTTTCATACTGGGAAATGAGCATCTTGTTCCCTATTGATTTTCTATGGACATAACAAAAAAGCTGTGATCGTGAACAGTCAAAAGCCCATAACTTTCTTAAAAATTAAGAGAACTGAATGAAATTTTCAGTTATCATAGATTGAAGCATTCTGAAACAAATATAAAATAATCTTACTTGGATGACCTGAAATTAAAGCATATAATTAGTTAGTTACCTAATTGTAGCTAATTTCAGACTTCAATTACTAGATCTAAACATCTATCCATTTCTTAATAAATGATTAACATTTTAAAATAGCCTAAATGTCCAAATAATATTCACAAATAATTCACAATAAAACATGATTTTTAAATCTCATTTACATTAATTTATAGGCCAAATGGAAGGAATTTAGTGTTTAATTGCTGTAAATAAATGTCCATTTAAATCAGCTTTCCAGTGGGTCCCTGTGGAACGCGTTGGTTTAGAACGTTCACATTGCGGTAGATTTGTGCCCCAAATGCCCAGAAAAATACTGCGCGATATAATGGGCCCAAATTGAGCTACTCGCAATATTAAACTTTGTATAAAGGGATCTTTAGAAGCCCTTTTTAATGTAAAAATATACAACCTAACTTCTGTTATCTGCTTTATGAGACTCTGCGGTTGCTGGCGGTCGCGGGTTTAGAGATTGATTTTTAAACTACTATAACTATTATTCAAGGCCTTTAAACCTAATAGTAGCTTTTGCGACGGGGTCTTCCAGCGATTTTTCGTTAATAATTAACTAGGCTGAACATTTTCGATTGGAACAGCTTAGAGAAAATCGCGTTTTAAACCCGCCCCCTCTAAACGGCGCCAAAATCGCGCACAGCCTCAGCAGCAGATCTTCAACGACGCTTCAGGTACGCTTTGCAACATACCTATATATAGAATGAGCTGCCAGAGGAGCTAGTTGAGGCAGGTACTATCACAACATTTAAGAGACATTTGGACAGGTACATGGATAGGAGAAGTTTAGAGGGGAGGTTTAGCAGCCAAAAACATGTTGTGAATTGTGATATGTGTGTATTGGCATCTTTCTGTCTACATATAAAACACTGGTGTAAATACATTAAAAGAATGACCTGCCATTAAATTCAGCAGTGTTTAAGAAGGAACTGCAGATGCTGGAAAATCAAAGGTAGACAAAAGTGCTGGAGAAATTCAGCGGGAGCAGCAGCATCTATGGAGAAAAGGAAATGGGCAAAGTTTCTGGCCGAAACCCTTCTTCGGAATGATGTAGGGTGAGGGGGGGGGGGAGAAGAAAGGAGAAAGGAAGATGAGGAGCCAGAGGGCTGAGGGAGAGCTGAGAAGGGCAGGAGACAGCAAGGGCTACCGAAAATTGGAGGTCAATGTTTATGCCGCTAGGGTGCAAACTGCCCAAGCGGAATATGAGGTGCTGCTCCTCCAATTTCCGGTGGTGCTCACTCAGCGGGCGGCTGCCTACTACGAGAAGAAGATAAAAAATGTTGATTAACTCGTAACTCGTTCGGTACCAGAAACATGCCGACTCTTGTGTGCAGCCAAGGTGATGACTGCTGTATGGTTTTTACCCGGTTGTATATGCAGAACAAAGCATTTCACTGCACCTGGGTACATGTGACAATAAAGTGTCATTGAATAGAGCAGCGGTAGAGTTGTTGCCTTACAGTGAATGTAGCTCCGGAGACCCAGGTTCTATCCCGACTACGGGTGCTGTCTGTACGGAGTTTGTACGTTCTCCCTGTGACCTGCGTGGGTTTTCTCTGAGATTTTCGGTTTCCTCCCACACTCAAAAGACGTACAGGTTTGTAGGTTAATTGGCTTGGTGTATGTAAAAATTGTCCCTTGTTGGCATAGGTTGGTGTCAATGTGTGGGGGTCGCTGGACGGCGTAGATCCGGTGGGCTGCAGAGTCTGTTTCCGCACTGTATCTCTAAACTAAACGAACCTAAATTGATTGAACCAGTGAATAGGTTAACTTAACCTACGCTGCAGACTAAAGCCGATAAACGTTTGCGCAGCAATGGAAAAACAAAACTGTGCTCCAAAATCAGCTTAGTCCAGAATTGGGCAATATTTTCCCAATACATCTTAGCACTTGTTGGGAAGGGCAGCTTGCAAGTGCAGGGCTGGAATTTTGTTTATTGTTAACATATTTTCTCAGGCATAAAACTCTTCCCAACTGATCTCATAGAGAGAGGTGTATAAAATCATGAGAGAAATAGATCGGATAGGTCAAGGGTTCCCAGCCTGGGGTAAATTTAATGTATCTGGGACATGTTGGCTGGATTGGGTGAGTTGGGCCAAAGGGCCTGTTTCCACACTGTATCACTCTATGACTCTATGAGAGGTATGAAAACGTACGGTACAAATTAATGACCCAGGACAGGTGGAGCCCACAATGGTCCATTGTTGGCTGTGGAAGAGCTGATAACGAATTGGGATACGACAGTGGAACTGCAAGGATGACGAGGGTGGGAGAGGGGAGGAGAGAGAGCAAAATCAAAATCTGAGTGTAAGGCCTGGGTAGAGTGAATGTAGAGAGAGTGGGGAAGTCTTGGACCAGAGGACACGGTCTCAGAATAAAAGGACATAGCATTAGAAAGGAGATGAGGAGGAGTTTCTTTCATGAGAGAGTGGTGAATCTGTGGAATTCATCGCCAATTCATTGGGTTGTAAGCTGCCCAAGCGAAATACGGCACTCCAAAACATGTTTATAAAGAATGTAATCCTGGACTCATTCTAAATGAGGTATTCTATCCGGCACACGCACATCCTTTCTGCAATCTGAAACTAACAATTTCCTCAAGGAATTTTTTTTCTTCCTTTACCGCCCTGAAACATAAACTCTCTTTCTGTCTTAACAGAGTCTGTCTGACCTGCTATGTTTCTAGCATTTTCTATTTTCTCATTGAAACATACAGAATAGTGAAAGGCCTGCATGGAGTGGATGTGGAGGGAGTGTTTCCACAAGTGGGAGTGCCTAGGACCAGAGGGCACAGTCTCAGAATAAAAGGATGCACCTTTAGAAAGGAGATGAGGAGGTATTTATTTTGTCAATCTGTGGAATTCTTTGCTGTGGTGGCCAAGTCAATGGATATTTTTTAGGCAGAAATTGACAGATTCTTGATTAGTACGGGTGTCAGGAGTTGTTGGGAGACGGCCGGAGAATGGGGTTAGGAGGGAGAGATAGATCAGCCATGATTGAATGGCGGAGTAGACTTGATGGGCCAAATGGCCTAATACTATTCCTTATGACCTTATGAAGATGCAGGGAATATAGGATTGTGGATTATGTGCAGGAAGGTGAGAGATGGTCTTGGAATCATGTTTGCAAAGTCATTGTGTGTCAAAGGGCCTGTTCTTGTGCTGCACTTTCCTACGTTCTATGTTCTTATATATGTGTTGGTTCAAAATTGATGTTGAAGTATGAAATGTTCAGTACATTTTTCAGCGTTAAATTCTGAATTGAATTGATAGATCCAGCATGGAAACAGGCCCTTCGGCCCACTGAGTCCATGCCTTCCATCAATCACCCATTCACACAAGTTCTATGTTCATATGTTCACTAATTATAGGAACAGAATTAGCCATTTGACCCATCAAGTCTACTCCGCCATTCAATCATGGCTGATCTATCTTTCCTTCTCAACCCCATTCTCCTGCCTTCTCCAAATTAACCCGACACTCGTAGTAATCAATGTTATGCCACTTTCTCTTCCCCTCCCTACACACTGAGGGCAATGCTATGTAGGCCAAATTACATGCAAACCTGCACATCTTTGGGGCATAGGAGGAAACCGGAGCATCCGGAGGGAACCCACAGTGGGTCACAGGGAGAAGGTGCAAACTCCACACAGGCAGCACCCGAGGTCGAGATCGAACATAGGTCTCTGGCGCTCTGAGGCAGCAGCTCTACCAGTTCCACCACTCTGCCACCTTGGAAGGATATTTGTAGCATTGTTACGTGATGCTGTGTTACTTTTAATATTATTTTAATCCTGCTCTTATCAATTATGAACTTTTGAACTAATGAACTCTAAGGGCACGATATTCGGCTGGAACATTCGCAATAGCTAGGTTGGGGTAATAAATAAGAACCCGCAAGAACTTGTGTGTGGAAAGTTCACACTGACCTTTTTTCCCTCATTTATGATATTGTTTACTGGGTACCATGTTTACATGTCCTGCTGTGTTACTGCAAGGAAGGATTTTATTGTTCTGTCGGGGACATGTGACAATAAAACACTCTTGACTCTTGAAGATCTCTACTTTACCGAGTAACCAGTGTGTTTAATCATTAAGGAGTTAAATTATAAGTTCATAAGACATAGGAACAAAATTAAAGCATTCGGCCCATCAAGTTTACTCCGCCATTCAACCGTGGCTGATCTCTCTTTTCCTCTCGACCCCAATCTCCTGCCTTCTCCCGATAACCTTTGACACCCTTACTAATCAAGAACCTTTCAATCTCTGCTTTAAAATACCCAATGACTTGGCCTCCTCAGTCGCCACTGGCAACGAACTCCAATGATTCACCACCCTCTGATCAAATAAATTTCTCATCCCCATTCCAAAGGTAAGCACCAAACTTTGCAGTATTGTTGATTGTAATATTTTTGACAATGGTAAATATGAAATGAATTTAGATAATTTCAGTCTATTTCCCAGAAGATGTAGCCCACATGGAAGGCAACAAATTTCAATCAGTCCTCCTCCCTTGTTCATCCGTGGTCGGGGCCATAAACCCTCTGTAGTCGCCGCTATGGACGGCCGGATGCACAGGCCGTCTTGTTCGGATGATCCAAACTCCGACGTCGGGACGGTCAAACACACCGCGGCTTGGAGCGCCCAAATCAGCACTTTCCTACTGGAGACCGCGGCCCCAGGATGTTATAGGCCGCAGGTGTTGTGGTTACCGATACTCAAAATTAAGTCAGGCGACGCAGAGAATTCTTCAAGAAGTTCAAACCTTTATTTGCAAATCAAGGCTGGGACAATCAAAGAGTCAATTGTTTGACTGCCAAATTCAGACAAGTTGCTTCTTTTTATGGCATGTTTAACTCTGTATGTCCCACCCCCGGTACATTTCCATACCCAATCACCTGCAAACATTCCCTTATCAATAACCAATCACTTGCAGCCATTCCCTTATCATTAACCAATTGTATTCATATTTCCCCTCCTACAACAATTATTTTCCATTTTGCAATCCATCCTTATTTAAACCACATGATATCTTGGGCCCCCCTTATCTCTTGCTCATCCAGCTAGGTTTGTTACAGAGTTATAAAGGTCATATACCAGTCACAATTGATTTACGCTAATTGCAGACTAGCTGCGAGAGAAGAACCCAAAGCCTTACAAAAAACAAGCAGAAACGAACAGAGCATAAAAAGCAAAACTTATCCAAACATGCACATCAAAAGCTTATCCAAAGTTAAAATACAAAGAATAAAAGTTTAAAAAACTTAAGTATCTCAAGTATTACAAACACCAAGAATATAAAAAATATATAAAGATACTATACACCCAGACAGGCCGGCGGTCGGAGCTCTTCTCCGGCGATCCCCGGCAAGGGATCCCAGAGTCCGGATGGTAAGTCCACTCCACGCCTGCAGCTAGAAGCTCCGCAGACTAAAGCCCTACAATGTCAAAGTCACCAGCCAGGGATCGGAGCACTCCTCTCTGGCAACCCCCGGCAAGGGTTCTCCCGCTCCGCGATGGAAAAGTCGCTCTGGCTGCTGAAGCTCCGGGCCCAACTCCGGGAAAGGCCGCTCCAATCCATGCTGTTAGGCCGTTAGGGAGGCAACATGGAAAAAGGTGTCTCTCCGTCGAGAAGGCGACCGAAAAACGGTTCCTCCCTTTTCCCCCCCACCACCCCCCACACAGAACATTTGGACACACCAAAAAAAAAACCCCAAAAAAAGTCGAAACAATGAACACGCTGCTGGCAGGGCAGCCGACTTGCAGCTCCCCCAACCATACTAGAGGCATTTTACATTTTTCTCCAAAGCCAATTAACTCTCAAATCTGTTTGGCTTTGGAGTGTGGGAGGAAACCGGAGCAGCCGGAGAAAACTCACGCAGGTCACGGGGGAGAACGTACACACTCTGTACAGACAGCGGCAGTAGTCAGGATCGAACCCGGGTCTCTGGCGCTGTATTGCAGCAACTCTGCTGCTGCGCCACTGTGCCGTCCTATTCTACAAAGTAATTTTAAATCACAATAAAATCTTGGAAACATCGTATAACGCGTGTGCTGATACAAAGATGGTTTTATATCAGTGCAGGAAAGATAGATTTAAATAACCCTGTAGTTCACAAGTTAGGATTTACAATTTATTTTCCCCAATATATGGCTCTTCACCAGAATCTTTGCGCTGTGAGCTGTGCCATTGCCAGAGTGTCTCTCTGTGGAATTGGAATATATGACTTGAACAGAGCTGTTACTATATGCTTGCTTTCAGGAAATGATGTCCCTGGAGGGTTGAAGAGGCTGGCATTAGTTTAAGAACACTTGAGAAAACCAGAGGTCCGGCAGCTCCTTATCCTCAGTGTGAACCTAGAGCTGCCTGTGTTCACATGGATTCCCCACTCTTCTGGCTGCTTGTAGCACTATCAGGTAATTTAAACTTACTTGACTCTTTGTGTAGGAAGAAACTGCAGATGCTGGTTTAAATCGAAGATAGACACAAAATGCTGGAGTAATTCAGCGGGACAGGCAGCATCTTTGGAGAGAAGGAATGGGTGACGTTTCGGGTCGAGACCCTTCTTCAGACTAGTTATGGATAAGGGAAATGAGAGATATATTAACAATGATGTAGAGAGATAAAGAACAATGAATGAAAGTTATGGATATAAGGTAACGATGATAAAGCAAACAGGCCATTGTTAGCTGTTTGGGGGTGAAAATGAGAAGCTGGTTCGACTTGGGAGGGGGAGGGATGGAGAGAGAGGGAATGTCGGGGTTACTTGAAGTTAGAGAAATTAATAATCATACCACTGGGCTGTAAGCTGCCCAAGCAAAATATGAAATACTGTTACTTGAAGTTACAGAAATCAATATTCATATGACTTGTACTTGACTTATTTTGGTTTCAATTTATTCATTTACCTTGATAGAGGTCTGGATAGAATGGATGTGGGGAGGATGTTTCCACTAGTGGAAAAGTCCAGGGCCAGAGGCCACAGCCTCAGAATAAAAGGACACACCTTTAGAAAGCAGACGAGGAGGAATTTCTTTAGTCAGAGGGTGGTGAATCTGTGGAATTCATTGGCACAGAAAGCTGTGGAGGTCAAGTCAATAGGTATTTTTTAAGGTGGAGATTGATAGATTCTTGATTAGTACAGGTGTCCGGGATTATGGGGAGAAGGGGGCAGGCGAATGGGGTTGAGAGGGAAATATAGATCAGCCATATTTGAATGGCGGAGTAGACTTGATGGGCTGAATGGCCGAATTCTGCTCCTACAACTTATGAACTTATGTATCTGGTGAGAATTGATGACTAAGACTGCTACGAGATACAATACTTCTAAGTGATGCTGCGTTTAATGTACTAACAGAAAAAGGAAGTTGATAACTAAGAAAAAGAGGATGCATTTTGTAGCGTAATCTGGGCAGGAGTTTAACCAGAGTTGTTAACAATAATGGAGAAATTTTCAAATGGATAACATAACTGGTTGATAACTGAATGTTCCCAAATTTTGATTTAAAAAATGGGAATGGTGACGAACATAAGCTGAACTTGATTTTGACAGCAATAAAACACAATTCGCTGGAGTAACTGTGCAAGTCGGGCAGCATCTGTGGAGGGTGGAGGGAATGGAGGGGAGACATGTTTTGGGTTGCAATCCCCCCCACCCCCCCCCCCCCCCCCCGCCCGCCCACCGAAACGTCTCCTATCCATTCCCTCCACAGATGCTGCTTGACCTGCTGTTAGTTATTGGATATTCTAACACTTCTATTACCTGTTGAATGAAGATTTTCCTGACTTCTTGCCTATGTTTAAGGTTATGTCCATTACCCTAAATCATTGATAAATACTGCCAGTCAGAGTGAGGCCACACGCAAATTGAAGGAACAGCACCTCAAATCTCATCTGGGCAGCTTACAACCCAGTGGACTCGGTGAGCCGAAGGGCCTGTTTCAGCACTATATCTCTGAACTAAAATCTAGTTTAGTATCTCTAAACACAGTAGCGCAGCGGTAGAGTTGCTGCCTTACAACGCTCTCAGCGCCAGAGACCTGGGTTCGAAGCCGACTACGGGTGCTGTCCATACGTTCTCCCCGTGACCAGCTTGAGTTTTCTCAGAGATCTTCGATTTCCTCCCACACTCCAAGGACATACAGGTTTGTAGGTTAATTGGTATGGTATAAATGTAAATTGTCACCAGTGTGTGTAGGATAGATAGCTTTAATGTGCGGGGATTGCTGGTCGGCGTGGACTCCGTGTGTCGAAGGAACTGTTTCCGCGCAGCATCTCTAAACTAAACTCAACTAAACTAAACTTCATCATGTGAGGATGTAATTGTGTTTTGATCTTGATCCAGTGCCTACCACATCCATGGACCCACATGGCAAGGTGCAGCCACGAAGCATCATCGACCTGGCCGGTATGCTTCGATGTAGCACAGGGCGAATATTCTCCTACTTGGTGTACGGTTGTTATTGTGGACTCGGAGGGAAAGGCTGGCCACGGGACAGCACAGATTGGTGAGGAAGATTCCCAAACTTTCCTTTTATATATAATTGCAGCGGTAGTGTGGCTGCCTCACAGCGTCACAGACCCCAGTTCGATCATGTCTACGGGTGCTGTCTGTACAGAGTTTGCACGTTCTCCCTGTGACCGTGTGGGTTTTCTCCGGGTGCTCCGGTTTCCTCCAACATTCCAAGGGAGTAAAGGTATGTAGGTTAATTGGCTTCTGTAAATTGTCCCTAGTGTGTAGGATTGTGCTAGTATATGGGGCGATCGCTGTTCATCGCAGACTCGGTGGGCCGAGGGGCCTGTTTCAGTGCTGTACCTCTAAACTAAATCAGTACACAAGTACTTTCAAAGATACAACGTGGAAACAGGTTCACCGAGTCCACAAATTGTAAATTTTCCCTAGTGTGTGTAGGATAGTGTTTAGAACAGGGGTCGGCAACCTTGTTCTGCATAGGGAGCCGGGATCCTTCATCCACTGGGGACAATTTTTACATTTACCAAGTCAATTAACCTATAAACCTGCACGGCTTTGGAGTGCGGGAGGAAACCGAAGACCTCAGAGAAAACCCACGCAGATCACGGGGAGAACGTACAAACTCCGTAGTCGGGAACGAACCTGGGTCTCCGGCGCTGCATTCGCTGTAAAGCAGCAACTCTACCACTGCACCACCATAGTGTACGGGGTGATCGTTGGTCGGCGCAGATTTGGTGGGACGAGGGGCCTGTTTCTCCGCTGTCTCTCTAAAGTCTAAAGTAAAGTCTAACTGCAGTCACTTAGAATCAGGGTTTGTTGGCCTTGGGCTGATGTATTTGAATTATTTGTGGAACCAAAACCAACCCCTTATGCTGACAGCTTGAGTGAGCTGACAGAAACAGCATTGTACACGAACATCCTGTCTCCCAGATCACTGAATACTTGCCACATACCTGCCTACCACATACCTCCTCACTGGTGGGACACACCTCCAAAATCAATAGTGCACACAAACATATCAGTGTCAGCTCTGGCACTGTTGGTATTGGTCCCACCACCCAGCCAGCAGGTCCTGGGATGAAGCTACTCCAGGGCCTTAAGCTGAACACAAGGTCGTATCTGCTCTCTGTGTGTGAGGTTTCACGTTCTCTCTGTGCCACGGGGTTTCCTCCGGGTGGTTCAATGTTTCAATGCAACATTATTGCTACATGTACCGAGGCACAGTGAAAAGCATTTTTGCATGCAGTTCTGTAGAAGTCCTACTATACATAAGCACATCTTAGATTTAGTTTAGTTTAGATACAGCGCGGAAACAGGCCCTTCGGCCCACTGGGTCCGCGCCGACCAACGATCCCCGCACATTAACACCATCCTACACCCACTAGGGACAATTTTAACATTTACGAAGCCAATTAACCTACAAATCTGTACGTCTTTGAAGTGTAGGGGGAAACAGAAGATCTCCGAGAAAACCCACGCAGGTCACGGGGAGAATGTACGAACTCCATACAGACAGCACCCGTTATCGGGATCGAACCCGGGTCTCCGCCGCTGCATTCGCTGTTAGGCAGCACCTCTACCGCTACAGTACAAGCGTACAGAAATAGTACACGGAGACAGTGTACAAGAGTCAGCCAGATTTGACAAATCTTTAAGTGCAGTTTCTTAATCGGGCCATGAAGGCCCGTTGTCATGGCAGCATTGCAGGGTCGATCTGGCCAAGTGCAGCCGTTGGAGTTCTCCACCGCTCTACTTCCTGAGAATAGACAATAGGTGCAGGAGTAGGCCATTTGGCCCTTCGAGCCAGCATCTCCATTCAATGCGATCATGGCTGATCATCCCCAATCAGTACCCCGTTCCTGCCTTCTCCCCATATCCCCTGACTCCGCTATCTTTAAGATCTTAAGAAGATTACGGAGAGTCAGTATATCAAGGAGGACTCTCTCGAACTTCTACAGGTGCACAGTAGAGACCATGCTGCCCAGTTGCATCGTGGATTGGTTCGGCAACTTGAGCGCGGAGGAGAGGAAAAGACTGCAAAAAGTTGTAAACACTGCCCAGTCCATCATCAGCTCTGAACCATCGAGGGAATCTATCGCAGTCGCTGCCTCAAAAAGGCTGCCAGCATCATCAAGGACCCACACCATCCTGGCCACACACTCATCTCCCCGCTGCCTTCAGGTAGAAGGTACAGGAGCATGAAATCTGCAACATTCAGGTTCAGGAATATCTACTTCCCCACAGCTATCAGGCTATTAAACTCAACTCAAACAAAACTCTGATCATTAATAGCCCATTGCACTTTATCTCTTTATTTATATGTGTATATATATATTCATTAGCATATGGTCACACTGATCAGTTCTTTTCTGTATTTATTTATGCCTACTATATTCTGTTGTGCTGAAGCAAAGCAAGAATTTCATTGCCCTATCTGGGACACATGACAATAAACTCTCTTGAATCTTGAATCTAATTGGCCTCAGTAAAATCCTGCACATGAAACATGAACCCTTTGATCTCTCGTTTTCACACTTTACCCTTCCATATCTCTCATTTCACTCTCCCCTGACCCTCAGTCTGAAGAAGGGTCTCAACCCAAAACGTCACCCATTCCTCCTATTCAGAAATGCTGCCAGGCTCGCTGAGTTACTCCAGCACTTTGTGTCTATCCTCTGTATAGAAATGTCTTCTCGTTTCACCCCTATAACTGAATAGATTTTTAGGCCATTAAAGTAGTTGTGGTTTGATCAAACTACAGTTGGTTTGACAGACTTGGCATGAAGAGAATATTTCTTTCCGCTGATCAATTCAATCCACTAGTTGCTTAGTCACCACTTCTGATACTAATTTGGTTTAAATTTAGAAGCAATCATGACAGAATTGGAATTCTTACCTCTTAATCAGTGCTCTGGGCCACTGGACTACTAGTTCTGTAATGTTATCTCTATCCTACACTGTTTTTCTAAACTCCAGAGAAGATTAGTGTTGTATTTGTGTGTAGTTATGTAAACAAGTCATCTGGTCTGCAAATGTTGGCATATACGCATGTGTACCACCTACATACCACCAGGGGGTGCCGCACGATTGGCAGCCCCGCCAACAGTCTGTCTGTTTTTTTCCGTCTTTTTATATTATTTTTAGCGTTTAAAAAGTTTATGTAAATGTTCTCCAGTTTCTTTTATGTGGGGATAGTGCGAGGAGGTCGTGGGAAACATTTTTTAAAATCTCTTACCTTGCCGGAGATGCGATTGTTTTCCGGGTGGTATCTCCGATCGCTCTGCGGCCTAACATCGTGGAGCTGAAGCTTTGGAGCCCCACCGCGAAGCATGGACTTACCATCGGGGCCGATCCCTTGCCTGGGATCGCTCTCCAATCGCGGCCTGCGGACTTTACCATCAAGAGCTCGTAGTCTCGGGGGAGCCCATGGATGTCGGGAGCTCCAACGACGCAGCAGGTTTGAGAAGCCCCAACCTGGGGTCCGATCGCTCAGCGCGGGGAGCTGACATTCCCCCCCGATGCGGGAGCTTGATCGCCCCGACGCGGAGGGCCCAAACGCTGCTGGCTAAGGGAGTCAAGATCGTCCATTCAACGAAAGGCTTGAGCCTCCCAACCGCGGGAGAACATAGAAATATAGAAAATAGGTGCAGGAGGAGGCCATTCGGCCCTTTAAGCCAGCACCGCCATTCATTGTGATTATGGCTGATTGTCCCCAATCAATAACCCATGCCTGCCTGCTCCCCATATCCCTTGATTCCACTAGCCCCTCGAGCTCTATCTAACTCTCTTAAATCCATCCAGTGATTTGGCTTCCGCAGCCCTCTGTGACAGGGAATTCCACAAATTCACAACTCTCTGGGTGGAAATGTTTTTTTCGCACCTTAGTCTTAAAGGGGAGATTGAACTTTTCTTTTGACTTCCATCACAGTGAGGAATGTGGAGGCGTCACTGTGGTGGATGTTTATGTTAAAATGTATTTTGTGTGTTCCATTGCTTTTTATTTGTATGACTGACTTGGCAAATGAAATTCCTCGTATGTTGCAAAACATACTTGGCTAATAAAGTATTATTGTATAGTATATAGACAAATTCTCTGCATTAGAATAAACAGCCTTGTTTGAAATCCACGTGTCCTCTAAATGCAAGTAACTGCAAGCAAAACTCACCAGCCATATCAAAAGGTTCATCTTAAGATACCATACGGTGAAACCTTTCCCTTTAGAGTAAAGGTTTATTAGTAGCAATCAGTCTATTAAAAACTTGATCATCAGCTCCAAGACAATTATATCCATCCTTGGATACGATATACTCTTCCATTAGTGGGAGAGTCTAGGACTAGAGGTCATAGCCTCAGAATGAAAGGACATTAATTTAGGAAGGAGATGAGGAGAAATGTCTTTGGTCAGAGGGTGGTGAATCTGTGGAATTCTTTGCCACAGAAGGCTGTAGAGGCCAAGGTAGTGTATATTTTTAAGGCAGAGATAGATAGATTCTTGATTAGTACAGGTGTTAGAGGTTATGGGGAGAAGGCAGGAAAATGGGGTTAGCAGGGAGAGATACATCAGCCATGATTGAATGGTGTAGACTTGATGGGCCGAATGGCCTAATTCTACTCCTATCACTTATGACTATGTTATTCTGTTTTTGAAATGATCGCACTCTTTTTAACTGCATCCATATTTCCTTAAACTTGTATGATGATGCTTTCTACCACAATGGCTGACACAGGAAAAGGCACAAAATGATGGAGTAACTCAGTGGGTCAGGCAGCATCTCTGGAGGACATGGATGGGTGAGGTTTTTGGTCGGGACCCTTCTTCAGAGCGATTTTGTAGTAGGAGATAGGAAGCCGGAAGAGAGATGGGAGCAGGACAAAGCCTGGCAAGTGATAAGGACCTGCAGATGCTGGTTTACACAAAAGATTCACACAAAATGCTGGAGTAACTCAGCGGGTCAGGCTGCATCTCTGGAGGGCACGGATAAGTGATGTTTTTAGTCAGGACCTTCAGACTGATTTTAGAGCAGGGGAAATAAATTTGGAAGAGAGGTGGGGTCAGGACAAAGCCAGGCAAGGGATAGACCTGTAAAAGTAACAGCAGATGTGTTTAAGAAGGAACTGCAGATGCTGGAAAATCGAAGGTAGACAAAAGTGCTGGAGAAACTCAGCGGGTGCAGCAGCATCTATGGAGTGAAGGAAATAGGCAACGTTTCGGGTCGAAACCCTTCTTCAGTTTCATAGTAACAGCAGATGTTGGTCTACAAATTAAAAGACACAAAATGCTGGAGTAACTCAGCAGGTTAGGCAGCATCTCTGAAAATCTTGAAACAGAGAGTAATGCACATAAAGATCGCTTCCCAATTGTTTCTCTGGGCTTGCATTTTAATTAAAGAAATGGACAAATTGTTGAGTTGAGTTGAGTTGAGTTTACTGTCACGTGTACTGAGGTACAGTAAATAAACTTCTGTTGTGTGCTAACCGGTCAGCGGAAAGACAATACACGATTATAGTCGAGCCATTCACAGTGCACAGATACATGATAAAGGGAATTACGTAAATGACGTTTAGTGCAAGATTACTGTCCCTGAAACTGGAGGTGTGCGTTTTCACACTTCTATACCTTTGGCCCAATGGCAATTATCTACTGCTGAGCCGTTTAGCAATGTGTTTTGTCCCTCATTGTCACGTTAAACAAAGCACCCAGTCAATTATTTACTGATTCCTTCATCTCTTCCTTCTTTCCTCCTTAAGGTGCTGCTTTAATCATGACTGCTGTTATGGGAGAGCGGAGTCTGCTGGTTGTCACCCCAAGTCTGATTGCTACAGCTGGTCCTGCTACAGAAGTACAGCGAGCTGTGGTGAGTATTTGACAAGGTAACTCTGAAAGGAAGCATCGCACTGCGGGAAACAATCATCGGAAGGTGGGAGTGCGAGAGGCTTGAAGTGTGCAGTGTACCGGGAAACTAGCAAATAAGCCAGGCCCAACAAATATCAGAAGCCAGTATTACATGCGTGCATGTATGTCTATTGTCTATTTTCTCTGGATGCTTTCAAGAGAGCATTAGATAGAGCTCTTAAAGAAAGCGGAGTCAGGGGATATGGCGAGAAGGCAGGAACGGGGTACTGATTGTGGATGATCAGCCATGATCATATTGAATGGCGGTGCTGGCTCGAACGGCCAAATGGCCTACTCCTGCACCTATTGTCTATTGCATCATTGTCTTCCAATTGAACCCAACACTCAATAGTTGGTGAGTTTATATGTTTGGTAGCTATCATTGACCTTTTTGTCCATCATTGACCAGGTCCTGGTACCTGATTGATAGTGTGTGAGGTCCCTGGTTCAACTCCGATGTTTCAGCACCAATTTGTAAATTTAGGGTGGCACAGTGGTAGAGTTGCTGCCTTACAGCACCTGAGACCCGGGTTAGATCCTGACTATGGGTGCTTGTCTGTACGGAGTTTGCCCGTTCTGCCTGTGACCTGCGTGGGGTTTCTCAGGGTGCTCTGGTTTCCTCCCACATTCCAAAGATGTGCGGGTTTGTAGGTTAATTGGCTTCAGCAAAATTATCTCCAATGTGTAGGATAGAACTGGCGTATGTGTGATCGCTGGTCGGCACGGACTAGGTGGGCCGAAGGGCCCGTTTCCATATTGTATCTCTAAGATGTCCAATATAGGGAATAGTAATGGGTACTTGCTGAAAATTGCAGGGGTCACATGACACACCCATGGCCCACCCAGGTAATGAAATGTCAGAAGGAACTACAGATGCTGGTTTACACCGAAGATAGACACAAAATGCCAGAGTAACTCTGCGGGACAGGCAGCATCTCTGGAGAGATGGAATGGGTGATGTTTCAGGTCAAGACCCTTCTTCAAACTGTCTGTCTGTATGCCTGTCTGATCTTACTGGCCTGCTTCTGGCCCTTGATTCAGTAACAACCCCTTCCTCTTTTTGCTGTGCCCCTCCTCCACCCTGGTGCATATTCATTTCTCCCACAATTCTGCCCCTCTTTCCCCCTCGATCCACACCTGTCGACATCCCACCTTCTGACTTTACATTTCACTCCCCTTCTCTCCTTATGAATGAATGAATAAGTTTATTGGCCAAGTATTCACATACAAGGAATTTGCCTTGGTGCTCCGCCCGCAAGTGACAACATAACATACAGTGACAGTTAAGAATGACACATAAAACATTTATCATTAAATATCTGACACCCTTTTGTCTCCTTTCAATCTCTATCCTTGGTCCACCCATCTGCTAATCAAACATATGGTGAAGTTGCCTGATCTGTAGGGAGAGGTTGAGCAGGCTAGGACTTTATTCCTTGGAGCGCAGGAGGATGAAGGGTGATCTTATTGAAGTGCATAAAATAGTGAGAGGAATAGATTGGGTAAATAGAGTCTTTTGCCCAGAGTAGAGGAATCAAGAACCAGAGGACATTGGTTTAAAGTGAGGGGGGGAAAGATTTAATAGGAATCTGAGGGCAACTTTTTTTACGCAGATGGTGGTATGTATATGGAACAAGCTGCCGGAGGAGGTAGTTGAGGCAGGTACTATCAGAAAGTTTAAAAAACATTTGGACAAGTACATGGTTTGGAGGGATATGGGCCAGATGCGGGCAGTTGGGACTAGTGTAGATGGAACATGTTGGTCGGTGTGGGCAAGTTGGACCTGTTTCCACACTATGACTCTATGACATTATTAGTACGCTTTGTTAGTGATGGGCTTGCGTCAATGTGCTGGAGGAGGCGGGATGATGGAAATGCTTGCAATCTAATGTCCAATGGAATTTGATTCCCTTATTAGTCCTTGAGACTGATCTCATAACATGGATGCTGTGAATGAACGAGTTGTGTAGAGACACAGTTAGAACATTAAGATAATACCGCGTACAACATTCACAATTGTTTTGGTTCATTGGGTTTATTGTGGAGAACATGATGAGTGGTGAAAAGGGCATTTAGTACCCAAGAGAAAGAACTGTAATCATATCCAAACTGGGCTTGGGCACTCCAAAAGAGCATAAACATGCAGACTGTTTGGTAGAACTTGTTACTGTTTCAACAATGCAATGATTCAAAAATCATAGACCCAAAACACTGGAGTGACTCAGCAGGTCAAACAGCATCCCTGGAGAAAAGGAATGGGTGACGTTTTAGGTCGAGACCCTTCTTCAGATCTTCAGGGTCTAAAGAAGGGTCTCGACCCAAAATGCCACCCATTCCATTTCTCCAGAGATGCTGTTTGACCAGCTGAGTTATTCCAGTTTTTGGGTCTATCTTTGGTTTAAACCAGCATCTGCACATTATTCAAAAATCACATATTTTCACACTTCTACAGCAAGCTGTCTAAGGGATCTAACCATAAAAGGTCTTCTTCCAAACATTCTTACAAACAAATGTTTTTTTTTAAATTAGTCTGCTTTTGCTAAACTTCTGATTGCTGTTGAACAAGAAGTACTAATGATATCAAATAATTGGTTTGAAGAAGTTACTGTACCCAACAGTTAAATTAATATTAAAGATATGGTCATTGACCCAAAATTCTCCAGCATGACTTGATCTTGGCTGCATATTTTAAGTTTATTTGTGCAACCCAGGTTACCGTGGTTTATTAAGCTTGCACTGTCTCTCTTAATAATCTACTCAGAACTCACTTTTATTTCTTGTGCAAGTCAAAGTATTTCAAAGAGAGCAGAGATATATGGACTTAACCATAATATTAGTAACCTCTCAAAAGGTAAAATGAATATTGTTTGACCTGTAATCAGGAACACATGCTGACCTGGAAAACATGTGTAAAAGTAAAAGTATCGTCTTGTGTGCCAAATACATGTCCTGCAGATGAATTGATATACGTAAATGTTGGTGAATGTCATAAAGTAAAAATGTTCTATGAAAATAGGCAAAGATATTGAGTGGGATTTCGCCATATTAAGGAAAATGGGGTCCAATAAATGGAATCCAAACTCTTGTGGGGCGCAAAACTGGTGCTTTGTAAACCATCAAGTACCAGGTTAAAAATCATTAAAGAAAGACACAAAGTGCTGGAGTAACTCAATTGCAGTACTTCAGTCCGAAGAAGGGTCCCGACCCGAAACTCCGCTTATCCATGTTCTCCGTACACGCTGGCTGACCCGCTGAGTTACTCCAGCACTTTGTGTATTTTTTTTGCAAACCAATGTCTGCGGCTCCTTGTATCCACCCATCACTGTGCACAAAGGAGCTTTAAACATTTATGCAAGTCTGTCTTAAATGTTAAATCTTAAAAGAACGTGCAAACTCCACGCAGACATACAGCGCTCAAGGTCAGGATTGAACCTGGTTCTCTGGCGTCGTGTCTGCAATCATTTGTACGATGGTTCACGACGTTTGGATGCTAAATATGATTGAACAAGGGTTGCCACCAACTGAAGGAAAGGTGAATCAATGGAAACATGAACTACTTCAGGAAAAGCGCCAACATTCACGGGTGCACACTTTGACAAAATAATACAGAATACAAATCTGTGCGTTACTGAGTCTGTAGAACTGTTGCGGGAAAAACCACTGCCTTTGGTCTAGAGCTAGTCCTCAATAGGGTATCCTGGTCCACATAGGCAAGTTGGGCTGAAGGGCCTGTTTCCGTGCTGTCTGACACTACGACTCCATGTGTATAAAGTCCTGGGAATAGGACCCGAGGTCAGGATTGAACCTGGTTCTCTGGCGCTGTGAGGCAGTTGCATCACTGTGCGGCTGTTGCTTTTGTGGAGCGAGGGAGTGGAGGTGGCATTAAGGATGACACCTCCAGCAAGCGATAGATGGTGTGAGGTTTTATGGTACAATTTCCTGATTCAAACTTCATCAATGAAGTCTAGAACACAAACTATGCAGCAACGAGTGCTTTAAGGTGAGGTGGGGGAGTGATGGGGAAAGATTTAATAGGAACCTGAGGGGAAACTCTTTTACACAAAGGGTGGTGGGTGTATGGAACGAGCTGCCGGAGGAGGGAGTTGAGGTACATACTATCATATCTTTTATGATGAGGCATTTGGACAGGTACATGACTAGGATAGGTTTGGAGGGATATGGGCCAAGGTGGGACTAGTGTAGATGGGGCCACGTTGTATGACTCTATGATCCTATGACCCTGTAAGTAATGATATTTTATTTTATTACAGGGGTACGCAATAACAGATGTGAAAAGAAGATTTGTGAATGTGATGTGGTGCTATCAAAATGCTTAAAGAGGGCGAACTACCAGAACAGATATGCGTTATGGCCCAATTTCCTTTGTGGCTATTCAAGGCCGAGGTGTTAAGGCCTTGGGAGAGAAAAAAATCAATGCCTATTGTGAATTGTTAATTTTGTCTGAGCATGAAACAAGCTATGATTTAACTCAGTATAAGGAGTCAGCAACAAAAGCTTTTCACTGTACCTCGGTACACATGACAATAAACTGAACTAAAACTAAAAAAATATTGTACAGAAAAATACGTTCACTTTGCATCCTGCGAACCAAGGATCACAGGAAATGAGACAATAGACAATAGGTGCAGGAGTAGGCCATTCGGCCCTTCGAGCCAGCACCGCCATTCAATGTGATCATGGCTGATCACCCCCAATCAGTACCCCGTTCCTGCCTTCTCCCCATATCCCCTGACTCCGCTATTTTTAAGAGCCCTATCTAGCTCTCTTGAAAGCATCCAGAGAGCCTGCCTCCACCGCCCTCTGAGGCAGAGAATTCCACAGACTCGCCACTCTCTGTGAGAAAAAATGTTTCCTTGTCTCAATTCTAAATGGCTTACTCCTTATTCTTAAACTGTGGCCCCTGGTTCTGGACTCCCCCAACATCGGGAACATGTTTCCTGCCTCTAGCGTGTCCAAGCCCTTAACAATCTGATATGTTTCAATGAGATACCCTCTCATCCTTCTAAACTCCAGAGTGTACAAGCCCAGCTGCTCCATTCTCTCAGCATATGACAGTCCCGCCATCCTGGGAATTAACCTTGTAAACCTACGCTGCACTCCCTCAATAGCAAGAATGTCCTTCCTCAAATTAGGGGACCAAAACTGCACACAATACTCCAGGTGTGGTCTCACTAGGGATCTGTACAACTGCAGAAGGACCTTTTTGTTCCTATATTCGATTCCTCTTGTTATAAAGGCTTACATGCCATTCGCTTTCTTCACTGCCTGCTGTACCTGCATGCTTACTTTCATAGACTGATGTACAAGGACCCCCGGATCCCGTTGTACTTCCCCTTTTCCCAACTTGATGCCATTTAGGTAGTAATCTGCCTTCCTGTTTTTGCTACCAAAGTGCATAACCTCACATTTATCCGCATTAAACTTAATCTGCCATGCAACTGTCCACTCCCCCAACCTGTCCAAGTCACCCTGCATTCTCATAGCATCCTCCTCACAGTTCACACTGCCACCCAGCTTTGTGTCATCTGCAAATTTGCTAATGTTACTTTGAATCCCTTCATCCAAATCATTGATGTATATTGTAAATAGCTACGGTCCCAGCACCGAGCCTTGCGGTACCCCACTAGTCACAAATTGTAGTCACGCTACCCACTAATGATCTAAAAATTGTCGTCTCCACTGCCATGCCCCGCTCTCTTTGCATTTATATCTGAACATTGGGAAGCAGGGCGGTGAATTCTGTCCTGTTGCCATGTTGCTCTGCTTAAGAAGTCCATAAGTGATAGGAGTAGAATTAGGCCATTTAACCGAAGTAACCAAAACTCAGCGGGTGAGGCAGCCTCATGCAAACCTTCCATGTCTCACCCGCTGAGTTTCGCCAGCATTTTTGTCTACCTTCGATTTTTCCAGCATCTGCAGTTCTTTCCTAAACGTGTTCACAGAAGGTGCCGGCGACTTTGGGAAGGATGCGGTACAGCCAGAGCTCGGCCACTGCTTAGGGCGCTCGGCCGCTGTTCAGGGTGCCCGGCCACTGTTCGGGTCACTGCTGCTCGGGGCGCCCGGCTGTCAGCGAGCGGATGATTACACGGAAAGAAATCCGCCTGCGGGTCACATTCGGCCCGGGGGGGGGCATAGGTTGTCGACCCCTGATGTAGAGAGATAAAGAGCAATGAATAAAAGATATGCAAAAAGTAACTATGATAAAGGAAACAGGCCATTGTTAGCAGTTTTTTGGGTGACCCTGCCGACCAGTGATCACCTCGTACACTAGCAGTATCCAACACACTAGGGACAAATTACAATCGGTCAGTCCATTTGTTTGCAAATTTAATAAAGCGTGAATTGATAAAAATTGCAGGGACTGGGACAGATCTTTCTGATAAATGCTGGAAGGTTAAAACACCTGTGTAAACATACACAAAGACTCAAATTTCTCATGATGTTTTTTATCAGGGTATCGCAGATTAAACCATCACCGACCTACGAATGTCGAAAAGTGAGAAAAAGAGGATTTACAAGCATTTTTCCAGGATTCGAGGACCTCGAGGCGAAGAGGTGTATTAAACCATGAGGGGTATTCTGCCCTACTTTGACAAAAGGAAGCAACTGACAGAAAGGCGTTTTCTTTTAAATGAGGAAAACGTGTTTTTCTTTCAGTTCTCTGTGATGGAATTTCTTACTTCTCTGGTATAAATATTTTCAAATTTTATAAATATATTCAAATTTCATATTTTAAGCCCTCCCTTCACCACCTCCAGTTTAAATTCCATTTGGAATATTTTGGAGGACCAAGAAACCAAGAAAATTGTACTCAGAGAAGACTTATTTTGACCACACCATTGTGTAGAGCATATCTCAAGTACCCTAAAACAAGTAATAACTCAATTTTGACAAAATTGTCAGTTGTTTCCTTTTGTCAAATTAGGGCAGTATTGATGGGGTGAATGCAGAGTCTTTTACCCAGGGTAGGGGAATCGAAAACTAGAGGACATGGGTTTATGGGAAAAGGTTTAATAGGAACCTGAGGTGCAACTTTTTCACTCAGAGGGATGGATGAGCTGCCAGAGGAACTAGTCGAGTCAGAAACAGGTAACATAGAAACTAGGTGCAGGAGTAGGCCATTCGGCCCTTCGAGCCTGCACCGCCATTCAATATGATCATGGCTGATCATCCAACTCAGTATCCTGTACCTGCCTTCTCTCCATACCCTCTGATCCCTTTAGCTACAAGGGCCACATCTAACTCCCTCTTAAATATAGCCAATGAACTGGCCTCAACTACCTTCTGTGGCAGAGATTTCCACAGATTCACCAGTCTCTGTGTGAAAAAAGTTTTTCTCATCTCGGTCCTAAAAGATTTCCCCCTTATCCTTAAACTGTGACCCCTTGTTCTGGACTTCCCCAACATCGGGAATAATCTTCCTGCATCTAGCCTGTCCAACCCCGTAAGAATTTTGTAAGTTTCTATAAGATCCCCCCTCAATCTTCTAAATTCTAGCGAGTACAAGCCAAGTCTATCCAGTCTTTTCTTCATATGAAAGTCCTGACATCCCAGTAATCAGTCTGGTGAACCTTCTCTGTACTCCCTCTATGGCAAGAATTCCTTTCCTCAGATTAGGAGACCAAAACTGTACGCAATACTGACCTGGGCCGTGTAGTCCACCCTGACCTTGTCCAGCCACCAGCAGCAGTGGGTGCTTTAGGTTAGGTTATCACTGGGCAGTGTAGAGGGGTGTGAGTGTAGACTGACCTGGGCCGTGTAGTCCACCCTGACCTTGTCCACCCGCCAGTAACAGGCCGGGCCGTGCGCCAGCAGCCACGACTTGGTGGTGACCAAGCGGCCGATGCCGAAGAGCGGCAGGCGGGCGAGCAGCGGGAAGAGGCGGCTCTCGGTGCGGATGTCGCGGTGGGCGAGGACCGGGAGCCGCTTGCCGCTGGCCACCCGCCTCATGGTGCCGTAGTCGAGCTCCAGCCGCTGGCTGTCCCGCCGCTGGCGCCGGTCCCGCTGCGCCCAGTATTCCCGCACCCGCCGGGCCAGCGCCGCGATGGCGCGCACCTTCTTCTTGCCCCCCATAGCAACCGCACCCGGACCCTAGAGCGGGGGGCACCGCCGCCGCCCACCGGCCGCCTCACCCTAACCCGTCCCCCGCTCCACCACATGTCCCGGGGAAAGGTTCCGCTTCCATCACCACTCCTCCCGTGTGTTGCAGTCCTAGCGCCCCCTGCAGGACTCACACCCGGCCACAAACAGCGGCTGCAGCAGCAACAGAGTCTACAATGTTTATTGTCATCTGCATGTAGCCGAACATTGACATTGTTACTTGCAGCAGCACAGCAGAAGGTGCAATGCAAACAATATGATAAACAACAGAAAAAGCCCCATTGTGAATACGTGTATTCAATATATACATATTAAAACGTTCAGTATATATTTGGAGGGAGGGAGGAGGGAGGGAGGAGGGAGGGAGGAGGAGGGAGGGAGGAGGAGGGAGGGAGGAGGGAGGGAGGGAGGTAGGGTGACAGAGAGGGGGAGAGGTGGGGGAGGAGGTGAGGGGGTGAGAGGTGAAAGAGGGGGTATGGATGGGAGGAGCGAAGGGGTGGGGGAGAAGGGGAGGAGAGGGGGGGGGGGGGGGTGTTGTTACCGAACTGAACTCACTGTGGAATGAATCCAATAATGGAGCCACTCTGCTGCTGGATTCGAAGTTGTCCCTGCCTTCCCTCTCGAAGCCCGGTCCTCATCAGATTAAATTCAGCAGGTTGTGGAGAGGAACTATAAGGTGCTTAACTTCCACCGCAACCTTGCCTCGATCTCTCCCATATCTTCCTCGATTAAACTAAGATGCCCTTGGCTCTTGAATCCAGCTTTCTGGTCTGAACAAAGCGGGCACCCGGTGGTGGTGGGGGGTGGGGGAGGGAGTGCTGATAATGAAGGGGGTTGGGGAACCTGGCGGAGGGGCTGCCTACTACGACAAGAAGATTAAACATGTTGTCATATAGAGTCTGAAGAAGGGTTTCGGCCCGAAACGTCGCCTATTTCATTCGCTCCATAGATGCTGCTGCACCCGCTGAGTTTCTCCAGCAATGTTGTGTACCTAAGAAGCGATGAACTCGTAACTTAGTCGGCACCAGAGACCACCAGAGCTGTATGCAGAACAAAGCATTTCACTGCACCTGGGTACATATACAATATAGTATCGATGAATTGATTGAACCATTGAATAGGTTAACTTAACCTACGCTGCAGGCTAAACCCAATAAATGTTTGCGCAATAATGGAAAACCCAAACCGCGCTCCAAAATCAGCTTAGTCCAGAATTGAGCAATATAATCCGAATACTTGGCATCTTAACACTTGTTTACAAATGCAGCTTGCAAGTGTAGAGATGGAATTTTGTTGAATGTTAACAGATTTTCTCAGGAATAAAAATCTTCCCAACTGATCTCATAGAGGTGTATAAAATCATGAGAGGAATAGATCGGGTAGATCAAGGATTCCCAACCTGAGGTAAATTTACCCCCAGGGGGTAAATATGTTGATTCTGGAATTGTACATATTTCTTCTCATTGACTGACTGTGTTTGGTTCTGGTATCTGTACATCATTAGTTGTTCATAAATAAGTGAAATAACATTGTTATGTGCTATTAAAGTTGCCAGGGGTAAACGGGCAGATTAAATTGTTGGGAACCCGTGGGGTAGATGCACAGAGTCTCTTGCCCAGAGTAGGGACCGGACGACACTGATTTAAGATGAAGGGCGAAAGATTTTATGGGAATCTGAGGGGTAACTATTTCACACAAACGGTGGTGGGTGTACGAGGTGAGCTGCCAGAGGAAGTAGTTGAGGCAGGGACTATCGCAACGTTTAAGAAACATTTAGACAGGTACATGGGTTGGACGGGCTTAGAGAGATATGGGCAAAATGCAAGCAGGTGGGACTAACGCTATATGATTCAATAATTCTATATTGATGTACAGCAGCCAATAACATTTGTGAATTGTTATATGTGTGTATTGGCGTATTTCTGCCTACATATAAAACACTGGTGTGAATACATTAAAAATAGCAAGGATGACCTGCCATTAAATTCAGCAGGTTGTGGAGAGAAACTGTAAGATGCTTATCATCCACCACAACCTTGCCTTGATCTCTCTTATCTCTTCCTAGATTAAACTGAGGTGCCCTTGGACCTTAAATCCAGCATTCTGGTCTGAACAAAAGGGGAACCCGGCAGGGCAAGGGAGGTGGAGGGGGGGGCATTGAGAAAAAAAGGGTGGGGGGACTCAGCGGGCGGCTGCCTACTGCGAGAAGAAGATAGAGATTTTCAATAAATTCTTAACTATTTCGGCGCCAGAAATGTGCCGACACTTGTGTACAGCCCAGGTGAGGACTGCTGTATGGTTTTTACCCGGTTGTATGCAGGACAAAGCATTTCACTGCACCTGGGTACATGTGACAATAAAGTGTCATTGAATAGAGCAGCGGGTGCTCTACGGGTGCTGTCTGTAGGGAGTTTGTACATTCTCCCCGTGACCTGCGTGGGTTTTCCCCAAGATCTTTGGTTTCCTCCCACACTCCAAAGACGTACAGGTTTGTAGGTTAATTGGCTTGGTAGATGTAAAAATTGTCCAACGTTGGTGTAGGTTGGTGCCAATGTGCGGGGATCGCTGGTCGGCGCGGACCCGTTGGGCCGAAGGGCCTGTTTCCTTGCTGTAATTCTAAATTAAACTAAATTAAACAAAACAGTGCTCCAAAATCAGCTTAGTCCAGAATTGGGCAATTCCCAGCCTAGGGTAAATTTAGTGTAACTGGGACATGTTGGCTGGTTTGGGCGAGTTGGGCCGAAGGGCCTGTTTCCACACTGTATCACTCAATGATTCTATGAGAGGTATGAAAACGTACAGAACAAATTAGAGCCGGCATTGATGACCCAGGAAAGGTGGAGCCCACAATGGTCCATTGTTGGCTGTGAAAGAGCTGATAACGAAGGGACATTGGGATATGACAGTGGAACTGCAAGGATGACGAGGGTGGGAGAGGGGAGGAGAGGGGGCGAAATCAAAATCTGAGTGAAAGGCCTGGGTAGAGTGAATGTAGAGACAGTGGGGAAGTCTAGGACCAGAGGACACAGCCTCAGAATAAAAGGACATACCATTAGAAAGGAGATGAGGAGTGGTTTCTTTCGCGAGAGAATGGTGAATCTGTGGAATTCATTGCCAATTCATTGGGTTGTAAGCTGCCTAAGAGATATACGGCACTCCATAACATGTTTATAAAGAATGTAACCCTGGACTCATTCTAAATGAGGTAATTCCCTGTGTTCTATCCGACACACGTCCATCCTTTCTGCAACCAGAAACTAACAAATAAGAAACTTAGTTTATCTTCCACCACAACTCTGCCTCGATCTCTCCTATCTCTTCCTAGATTAAACTAAGGTGCCCTTGAATCCAGCTTTCTGGTCTGAACAAAGGGGGGACCCGGCAGAAGGGGAGGGGGTTACTGAGAATGATGGGGGGGTAGGGGACCTGGCGGGGGGGGGGGCTGCCTACTACGAGATGAAGATAAAACAGTTCGATGAATTTGTTACTTAGTCGGCACCACAAACGTGCCGGCTCTTGTGTACAGCCCAGGTGAGGACTGCTGTATGGTTTTTACCCGGCCGTATGCAGAACAAAGCATTTCACTGCACCTGGGTACATATCTATATTACTAAAACTCTGTTCTTGACCGCTTTTGGCGATCCGTGCTGCAATTTCCGAGAGAAGGCCGCCACCTACGGCCGTCATTTTTGGCCCCCTCGCTCAGAGCCCCCCTCTGCCGATTGTGTGCCGAGGATTTTTCCCGTCGATGAAATATGACAGAGATATTAATGTTTTTACAACATTCCCCATTTTCTCTGCTGCCCCCGCTGGCGGCAGGTGGGAGGGACTATAAAACCAGGAAGTGGTGTGCCTCAATCAGTGTCTGCAAGCTGCAGGAAGGCAGAGGGTCACGTTTCTCTGAGCTGTGAATAACACTGAACACATGTCTACTCAAATGTAAGTGCCCTTAGTGGTTCTAAAGTTTGCAAAAAAAGTGTCTATTAGTTCTAAAGCTTGCAAATAAATGTCTATTGGTTCTAAAGCTTGCAAAAAATGTCTTTATTGGTTCTAAAGCTTGCAAAAAATGTCTATTGGTTCTAAAGCTTGCAAAAAATGTCTCTATTGGTTCTAAAGCTTGCAAAAAATGTCTATTGGTTCTAAAGCTTGCAAAAAGAATGTCTATTGGTTCTAAAGCTTGCAAAAAGTGTCTCTATTGGTTCTAAAGCTAGCAAAAAGTATCTATTGGTTCTAAAGCTTGCAAAAAAATGTCTATTGGTTCTAAAGCTTGCAAAAAATGTCTATTGGTTCTAAAGCTTGCAAAAAAATGTCTATTGGTTCTAAAGCTTGCAAAAAAATGTCTATTGGTTCTAAAGCTGGCAAAAAAATGTCTATTGGTTCTAAAGCTTGAAAAAATGTCTATTGGTTCTAAAGCTTGCAAAAAAATGTCTATTGGTTCTAAAGCTTGCAAAAATATCTCTATTGGTTCTAAAGCTGGCAAAAATATCTCTATTGGTTCTAAAGCTGGCAAAAATATCTCTATTGCTTCTAAAGCTGGCAAAAAGTGTCTCTATTGCTTCTAAAGCTTGCAAAAAAACGTCTATTGCTTCTAAAGCTTGCAAAAAAACGTCTATTGGTTCTAAAGCTTGCAAAAAAACGTCTATTGCTTCTAAAGCTTGCAAAAAAATGTCTATTGGTTCTAAAGCTTCAATAAAAATGTCTATTGGTTCTAAAGCTTGCAAAAAAAAGTCTATTGGTTCTAAAATGGTTCATACTAGCACTCCAGAAAGTGCCCCCCCCCTCCCCCTCACTACTTACTGCAAATGGTGGCATGAAGTTGAAAGGCACTACTTACTGCAAATTGTAGCTTGGGTACTTTGGCATTAAGTTGAAAGGCATTACTTACTGCAAATGGTAGCATGAAGTTGAAAGGCACTACTTACTGCAAGTGATGGCTTGGGAGCTTTGGTTTGAAGTTGAAAGGCACTATTACTGCAAACGGTGGCTTGATTGCTTTGGCTTGAAGTTGAAAGGCACTACTTACTGCAAATGGCTGATTGGGAGCTTTGGCTTGAAGTCGAAAGGCACTACTTACTGCAAATGGTGGCTTGGGAGCTTTGGCTTGAAGTTGAAAGGCACTATTACTGCAAATGGTGGCTTGGTTGCTTAGGCTTGAAGTTGAAAGGCACTACTTACTGCAAATGGTGGCTTGAAGTTGAAAGACACCACTCACTGCAAATGGTGGCTTGGGTGTGGATTGAAGTTGACAGACACCACTTACTGCAAATGGTGGCTTGGGTGCGGCTTGAAGTTGAAAAGCACTACTTACTGCAAATTGTGGCTTGGTTGAAAGGCACTACTTCCTGCAAATGATGGCTTGGGTGTGGCTTGAAGTTGAAAGACACCACTTACTGCAAATGGTGGCATGAAGTTGAAAGGCACTACTTACTGCAAATTGTAGCTTGGGTGCTTTGGCATTAAGTTGAAAGGCATTACTTACTGCAAATGGTAGCATGAAGTTGAAAGGCACTACTTACTGCAAATGATGGCATGAAGGTGAAAGGCACAAGTTACTGCAAGTGGTGGCTTGGGAGCTTTGGCTTGAAGTTGAAAGGCACTATTACTGCAAATGGTGGCTTGGGTGTGGCTTGAAGTTGAAAGACACCACTTACTGCAAATGGTGGCTTGGGTGTGGCTTGAAGTTGAAAGACACCACTTACTGCAAATGGTGGCATGAAGTTGAAAGGCACTACTTACTGCAAATGGTGGATTGGGAGCTTTGGCTTGAAGTTGAAAGGCACTACTTACTGCAAATGATGGCTTGGGTGTGGCTTGAAGTTGAAAGGCACTAACTGCAAATGGGGGGCATCGGTGCATTGGCTTGAAGTTGAAAGGCACTACTTACTGCAAATTGTGGCTTGAAGTTGAAAGGCACTACTTACTGCAAATGGTGGCTTGGGAGCTTTGAAGTTGAAAGGCACTACTTCCTGCAAATGATGGCTTGGGTGTGGCTTGAAGTTGAAAGACACCACTTACTGCAAATGGTGGCATGAAGTTGAAAGGCACTACTTACTGCAAATTGTAGCTTGGGTGCTTTGGCATTAAGTTGAAAGGCATTACTTACTGCAAATGGTAGCATGAAGTTGAAAGGCACTACTTACTGCAAATGGTGGCATGAAGTTGAAAGGCACTACTTACTGCAAGTGGTGGCTTGGGAGCTTTGGCTTGAAGTTGAAAGGCACTATTACTGCAAACGGTGGCTTGGTTGCTTTGGCTTGAAGTTGAAAGGCACTACTTACTGCAAATGGTAGCTTGGGTGTGGCTGGAAGTTGAAAGACACCACTTACTGCAAATGGTGGCTTGGATGTGGCTTGAAGTTGAAAGACACCACTTATTGCAAATGGTGGCATGAAGTTGAAAGGCACTACTTACTGCAAATAGCGGATTGGGAGCTTTGGCTTGAAGTCGAAAGGCACTACTTACTGCAAATGGTGGCTTGGGAGCTTTGACTTGAAGTTGAAAGGCACTATTACTGCAAATGGTGGCTTGGTTGCTTTGGCTTGAAGTTGAAAGGCACTACTTACTGCAAATGATGGCTTGGGTGTGGCTTGAAGTTGAAAGGCACTACTTACTGCAAATGGGGGTGCGTGGGTGCATTGGCTTGAAGTTGAAAGGCACTACTTACTGCAAATTGTGGCTTGAAGTTGAAAGGCACTACTTACTGCAAATGGTGGCATGGGAGCTTTGAAGTTGAAAGGCACTACTTCCTGCAAATGATGGCTTGGGTGTGGCTTGAAGTTGAAAGACACCACTTACTGCAAATGGTGGCATGAAGTTGAAAGGCACTACTTACTGCAAGTGGTGGCTTGAGAGCTTTGGCTTGAAGTTGAAAGGCACGACTTACTGCAAATGGTGGCTTGGGTGCATTGGCTTGAAGTTGAAAGGCACCACTTACTGCAAATGGTGGCATGAAGTTGAAAGGCACTACTTACTGCAAATAGCGGATTGGGAGCCTTGGCTTGAAATCGAAAGGCACTACTTACTGCAAATGGTGGCTTGGGAGCTTTGACTTGAAGTTGAAAGGCACTATTACTGCAAATGGTGGCTTGGTTGCTTTGGCTTGAAGTTGAAAGGCACTACTTACTGCAAATGATGGCTTGGGTGTGGCTTGAAGTTGAAAGGCACTACTTACTGCAAATGGGGGTGCGTGGGTGCATTGGCTTGAAGTTGAAAGGCACTACTTACTGCAAATTGTGGCTTGAAGTTGAAAGGCACTACTTACTGCAAATGGTGGCATGGGAGCTTTGAAGTTGAAAGGCACTACTTCCTGCAAATGATGGCTTGTGTGTGGCTTGAAGTTGAAAGACACCACTTACTGCAAATGGTGGCATGAAGTTGAAAGGCACTACTTACTGCAAGTGGTGGCTTGAGAGCTTTGGCTTGAAGTTGAAAGGCACGACTTACTGCAAATGGTGGCTTGGGTGCATTGGCTTGAAGTTGAAAGGCACCACTTACTGCAAATGGTGGCTTGAAGTTGAAATGCACTACTTACTGCAAATGTTGGCTTGGGTGCTTTGGCTTGAAGTTAAAAGGCACTACTGTAAATGCACTTACTTCCTGTTTGCACTGTATATTGATTTTAGATAAAACGCTGCCACTTACGGCTGTGATTTTTGGCCATCTTACTCAGTCCCACTCCGCTGAGCAGGTGCAGAGAATTCTTCCCATCAATTAAAAATGAAAGTGTTATTAGTTTTTTTTTAAATGTTGAGAATCTCCTGTCAATCACTCCATGAAAGCCACACCTTTTCCGGTGGTGGTGGGGGGAAGGGGTTATAAAACCCGGAAATGTGGGTGTGGCTCAGTCTCTGCAAGATGGAGGAGGGAGAGGTCACGACTTGCTGTCTTTAGTGGCTTTGCACCCTACTTCAAATGGTATGAAACTGCACTTGAATTTGGTGGCCTTGCACCCTGCTAGAAGTGGTAATAAACTGCACTTGAATTTGGTGGCCTTATACCCTGCTTGAAATAGAATTTCAAGGATTAGCCGTGAGTCAACTACCAGCCCACCAGCCGTGAGTGAGTTGCCAGCACAACAGGCTTGATTGACTGAGACGCCAGCCCAAGAATCCATTTGGTGCACAATTTGCATACTAGCCCTCTGGAAACCAGTCCCTTCAGCCCACAACACCCACACTCGCGCTCCAGAAAGCCCCCCCCCCCCTCCCCCCCCCAACTGGCCACCAATATTAGAATTGGTGGAGAGGTGGAATATTGCGTTGGATGACCAGCCCTCCTGTGTGATGCTGGGACCCAATGGGTCCCACTTAGTCTAGTACAATATAGTATCAATGAATTGATTGAACCATCGAATAGGTTAACTTAACCTACGCTGCAGACTAAACCCAATAAATGTTTGCGCAATAATGGAAAACCCAAACCGCGCTCCAAAATCAGCTTAGTCCAGAATTGAGTAATATTATCCCAATACTTGGCATCTTAACACGTTGGCAAATGCAGCTTGCAAGTGTAGAGATGGAATTTTGTTGAATGTTTACAGATATTCTCAGGAATAAAAATCTTCCCAACTGATCTCATAGAGGTGTATAAAATCATGAGAGGAATAGATCGGGTAGATCAAGGATTCCCAACCTGGGGTAAATTTACCCCCAGGGGGTAAATATGTTGATTCTGGAATTGTACATATTTCTTCTCATTGACTGACTGTGTTTGGTTCTGGTATACCGGTATCTGTACATCATTAGTTGTTCATAAATAAGTGAAATAACATTGTTATGTGCTATTAAAGTTGCCAGGGGTAAACAAGACGATTAAATAGTTGGGAACCCGTGGAGTAGATGTAGAGAGTCTCTTGCCCAGAGTAGGGACCGGAGGACACTGATTTAAGATGAAGGGCAAAAGATTTTATGGGAATCTGAGGGGTAACTATTTCACACAAACGGTGGTGGGTGTACGAGGTGAGCTGCCAGGGGAAGTAGTTGAGGCAGGGACTATCGCAATGTTTAAGAAACATTTAGACAGGTACATGGATAGGACAGGTTTAGAGAGATATGGGCAAATAGCAAGCAGGTGCGACTAACGCTGTATGATTCAATAATTCTATATTGATGTACAGCAGCCAATAACATTTGTGAATTGTTATATGTGTGTATTGGCATATTTCTGCCTACATATAAAACACTGGTGTGAATACATTAAAAATAGCAAGAATGACCTGCCATTAAATTCAGCAGGTTGTTGAGAGAAACTGTAAGATGCTTATCATCCACCACAACCTTGCCTTGATCTCTCTTATCTCTTCCTAGATTAAACTGAGGCGCCCTTGGCCCTTAAATCCAGCATTCTGGTCTGAACAAAAGGGGAACCCGGCAGGGGAAGGGAGGTGGAGGGGGGTCATTGAGAAAAAGAGGGTGGGGGGACTCAGCGGGCGGCTGCCTACTGCGAGAAGAAGATACAAATTTTCAATAAATTCTTAACTTTTTCGGCGCCAGAAATGTGCCGACACTTGTGTACAGCCCAGGTGAGGACTGCTGTATGGTTTTTACCCGGTTGTATGCAGGACAAAGCATTTCACTGCACCTGGGTACATGTGACAATAAAGTGTCATTGAATAGAGCAGTGGTAGAGTTGTTGCCTTACAGTGAATGCAGCTCCGGAGACCCGGGTTCGATCCCGACTACGGGTGCTGTCTGTACGGAGTTTGTACATTCTCCCCGTGATCTGCGTGGGTTTTCTCCAAGATCTTTGGTTTCCTCCCACACTCCAAAGACGTACAGGTTTGTAGGTTAATTGGCTTGGTAGATGTAAAAATTGTCCAACGTTGGTGTAGGTTGGTGCCAATGTGCGGGGATCGCTGGTCGGCGCGGACCCGTTGGGCCGAAGGGCCTGTTTCCTTGCTGTAATTCTAAATTAAACTAAATTAAACAAAACAGTGCTCCAAAATCAGCTTAGTCCAGAATTGGGCAATTCCCAGCCTAGGGTAAATTTAGTGTAACTGGGACATGTTGGCTGGTTTGGGCGAGTTGGGCCGAAGGGCCTGTTTCCACACTGTATCACTCAATGATTCTATGAGAGGTATGAAAACGTACAGAACAAATTAGAGCCGGCATTGATGACCCAGGAAAGGTGGAGCCCACAATGGTCCATTGTTGGCTGTGAAAGAGCTGATAACGAAAGGATATTGGGATATGACAGTGGAACTGCAAGGATGACGAGGGTGGGAGAGGGGAGGAGAGGGAGCGAAATCAAAATCTGAGTGAAAGGCCTGGGTAGAGTGAATGTAGAGACAGTGGGGAAGTCTAGGACCAGAGGACGCAGCCTCAGAATAAAAGGACATACCATTAGAAAGGAGATGAGTAGTTTCTTTAGCGAGAGAATGGTGAATCTGTGGAATTCATTGCCAATTCATTGGGTTGTAAGCTGCCCAAGAGATATACGGCACTCCATAACATGTTTATAAAGAATGTAACCCTGGACTCATTCTAAATGAGGTAATTCCCTGTGTTCTATCCGACACACGTCCATCCTTTCTGCAACCTGAAACTAACAAATAAGAAACTTAGTTTATCTTCCACCACAACTCTGCCTCGATCTCTCCTATCTCTTCCTAGATTAAACTAAGGTGCCCTTGAATCCAGCTTTCTGGTCTGAACAAAGGGGGGACCCGGCAGAAGGGGAGGGGGTTGCTGAGAATGATGGGGGAGTAGGGGACCTGGCGGGGGGGGGGGGGCTGCCTACTACGAGATGAAGATATAACAGTTCGATGAATTTGTTACTTAGTCGGCACCACAAACGTGCCGGCTCTTGTGTACAGCCCAGGTGAGGACTGCTGTATGGTTTTTACCCGGCCGTATGCAGAACAAAGCATTTCACTGCACCTGGGTACATATCTATATTACTAAAACTCTGTTCTTGACCGCTTTTGGCGATCCGTGCTGCAATTTCCGAGAGAACGCCGCCACCTACGGCCGTCATTTTTGGCCACCTCGCTCAGAGCCCCCCTCTGCCGCATGTGTGCCGAGGATTTTTCCCATCGATGAAATATGACAGAGATATTAATGTTTTTACAACATTCCCCATTTTCTCTGCTGCCCCCACTGACGGCAGGTGGGAGGGACTATAAAACCAGGAAGTGGTGTGCCTCAATCAGTGTCTGCAAGCTGGAGGAAGGCAGAGGGTCACGTTTCTCTGAGCTGTGAATAACACTGAACACATGTCTACTCAAATGTAAGTGCCCTTAGTGGTTCTAAAGCTTGCAAAAAAAATGTCTATTGGTTCTAAAACTTGCAAATAAATGTCTATTGGTTCTAAAGCTTGCAAAAAATGTCTCTATTGGTTCTAAAGCTTGCAAAAAATGTCTATTGGTTCTAAAGCTTGCAAAAAAAATGTCTATTTGTTCTAAAGCTTGCAAAAAGTGGCTCTATTGGTTCTAAAGCTAGCAAAAAGTGTCTATTGGTTCTAAAGCTTGCAAAAAAAATGTCTATTGGTTCTAAAGCTAGCAAAAAAATGTCTATTGGTTCTAAAGCTTGCAAAAAAATGTCTATTGGTTCTAAAGCTTGCGAAAATGTCTATTGGTTCTAAAGCTTGCAAAAACATTTCTATTGGTTCTAAAGCTTGCAAAAATATCTCTATTGGTTCTAAAGCTGGCAAAAATATCTCTATTGGTTCTAAAGCTGGCAAAAATATCTCTATTGGTTCTAAAGCTGGCAAAAATATCTCTATTGCTTCTAAAGCTGGCAAAAAGTGTCTCTATTGCTTCTTAAGCTTGCAAATAAACGACTATTAGTTCTAAAGCTTGCAAAAAAATGTCTATTGGTTCTAAAGCTTGCAAAAAAAATGTCTATTGGTTCTAAAGCTTGCAAAAAAATGTCTATTGGTTCTAAAGCTTGCAATAAAAATGTCTATTGGTTATAAAGCTTGCAAAAAATTGTCTATTGGTTCTAAAATGGTTCATACTAGCACTCCAGAAATTGTCCCCCCCCCCCCCCCCCCTCCCCCTGTTTGGCTTGGCTTGGCTTGGGTGTGTTTTGAAATTGAAAGGCACTACTTACTGCAAATGGTGGCATGAAGTTGAAAGGCACTACTTACTGCAAATGGTGGCTTGGGAGCTTGGCTTGAAGTTGAAAGGCACTATTACTGCAAATGGTGGCTTGGTTGCTTTGGCTTGAAGTTGAAAGGCACTACTTACTGCAAATGGTGGCTTGGTGTGGCTTGAAGTTGAAATACACCACTTACTGCAAATGGTGGCTTGGGTGCGGCTTGAAGTTGAAAGACACCACTTACTGCAAACGGTGGCTTGGGTGTGGCTTGAAGTTGAAAGACACCACTTACTGCAAATGGTGGCATGAAGTTGAAAGGCACTACTTATTGCAAATGGTGGATTGGGAGCTTTGGCTTGAAGTTGAAAGGCACTACATACTGTAAATGGTGGCTTGGGAGCTTTGGCTTGAAGTTGAAAGGCACTACTTACTGCAAATGGTGGCTTGGTTGCTTTGGCTTGAAGTTGATAGGCACTACTTACTGCAAATGATGGCTTGGGTGTGGCTTGACGTTGAAAGACACCACTTACTGCAAATGGTGGCATGAGGTTGAAAGGCACTACTTCCTGCAAATTGTAGCTTGGGTGCTTTGGCATTAAGTTGAAAGGCATTACTTACTGCAAATGGTAGCATGAAGTTGAAAGGCACTACTTACTGCAAATGGTGGCTTGGGAGTTTTGGCTTGAAGTTGAAAGGCACTATTACTGCAAATGGTGGCTTTGTTGCTTTGGCTTGAAGGTGAAAGGCACTACTTACTGCCAATGGTGGCTTGAAGTTGAAAGACACCACTTGCTGCAAATGGTGGCTTGGGTGTGGCTTGAAGTTGACAGACACCACTTACTGCAAATGGTGGCTTGGGTGCGGCTTGAAGTTGAAAGACACCACTTACTGCAAATGGCGGCATGAAGTTGAAAGGCACTACTTACTGCAAATGGTGGCATGAAGTTGAAAGGCACTACTTACTGCAAATGGTAGATTGGGAGCTTTGGCTTGAAGTTGAAAGGCACTACTTACTGCAAATGATGGCTTGGGTGTGGCTTGAAGTTGAAAGGCACTACTTACTGCAAATGGGGGGCGTGGGTGCATTGGCTTGAAGTTGAAAGGCACTACTTACTGCAAATTGTGGCTTGAAGTTGAAAGGCACTACTTACTGCAAATGGTGGCTTGGGAGCTTTGAAGTTGAAAGGCACTACCTGCAAATGATGGCTTGGGTGTGGCTTGAAGTTGAAAGACACCACTTATTGCAAATGGTGGCTTGGGTGTGGCTTGAAGTTGAAAGACACCACTTACTGCAAATGGTGGCATGAAGTTGAAAGGCACTACTTACTGCAAATGGCGGATTGGGAGCTTTGGCTTGAAGTCGAAAGGCACTACTTACTGCAAATGGTGGCTTGGGAGCTTTGACTTGAAGTTGAAAGGCACTATTACTGCAAATGGTGGCTTGGTTGCTTTGGCTTGAAGTTGAAAGGCACTACTTACTGCAAATGATGGCTTGGGTGTGGCTTGAAGTTGAAAGGCACTACTTACTGCAAATGGGGGGCATGGGTGCATTGGCTTGAAGTTGAAAGGCACTACTTACTGCAAATTGTGGCTTGAAGTTGAAAGGCACTACTTCCTGCAAATGGTGGCATGGGAGCTTTGACGTTGAAAGGCACTTCTTCCTGCAAATGATGGCTTGGGTGTGGCTTGAAGTTGAAAGACACCACTTACTGCAAATGGTGGCATGAAGTTGAAAGGCACAACTTACTGCAAATTGTAGCTTGGGTGCTTTGGCATTAAGTTGAAAGGCATTACTTACTGCAAATGGTAGCATAAAGTTGAAAGGCACTACTTACTGCAAATGGTGGCATGTAGTTGAAAGGCACTACTTACTGCAAATGGTGGCATGAAGTTGAAAGGCACTACTTACTGCAAGTGGTGGCTTGAGAGCTTTGGCTTGAAGTTGAAAGGCACGACTTACTACAAATGGTGGATTGGGTGCATTGGCTTGAAGTTGAAAGGCACCACTTACTGCAAATGGTGGCTTGAAGTTGAAATGCACTACTTACTGCAAATGTTGGCTTGGGTGCTTTGGCTTGAAGTTAAAAGGCACTACTGTAAATGCACTTCCTGTTTGCACTGTATATTGATTTTAGATAAAACGCTGCCACTTACGGCTGTGATTTTTGGCCATCTTACTCAATCCCACTCCGCTGAGCAGGTGCAGAGAATTCTTCCCATCAATTAAAAATGAAAGTGTTATTAGTTTTTTTTTTAATGTTGAGAATCTCCTGTCAATCACTCCATGAAAGCCACACCTTTTCCGGTGGTGGTGGGGGTAGGGGGAGGAAATGTGGGTGTGGCTCAGTCTCTGCAAGATGGAGGAGGGAGAGGTCACGACTCACTGTCTTTAGTGGCTTTGCACCCTACTTCAAATGGTATGAAACTGCACTTGAATTTGGTGGCCTTGCACCCTGCTAGAAGTGGTAATAAACTGCACTCGAATTTCGTGGCCTTATACCCTGCTTGAAATAGAATTTCAAGGATTAGCCGTGAGTCAACTACCAGCCCACCAGCCGTGAGTGAGTTGCCAGCACAACAGGCTTGATTGACTGAGACGCCAGCCCAAGAATCCATTTGGTGCACAATTTGCATACTAGCCCTCTGGAAACCAGTCCCTTCAGCCCACAACACCCACACTAGCGCTCCAGAAAGCCCCCCCCCCCCCCAAACTGGCCACTAATATTAGAATTGGTGGAGAGGTGGAATATTGCGTTGGATGACCAGCCCTCCTGTGTGATGCTGGGACCCAACGGGTCCCACTTAGTCTAGTACAATATAGTATCAATGAATTGATTGAACCATTGAATAGGTTAACTTAACCTACGCTGCAGACTAAACCCAATAAATGTTTGCGCAATAATGGAAAACCCAAACCGCCCTCCAAAATCAGCTTAGTCCAGAATTAAGCAATATAATCCGAATACTTGGCATCTTAACACTTGTTGGCAAATGCAGCTTGCAAGTGTAGAGATGGAATTTTGTTGAATGTTTACAGATTTTCTCAGGAATAAAAATCTTCCCAACTGATCTCATAGAGGTGTATAAAATCATGAGAGGAATAGATCGGGTAGATCAAGGATTCCCAACCTGAGGTAAATTTACCCCCAGGGGGTAAATATGTTGATTCTGGAATTGTACATATTTCTTCTCATTGACTGACTGTGTTTGGTTCTGGTATACCGGTATCTGTACATCATTAGGTGTTCATAAATAAGTGAAATAACATTGTTATGTGCTATTAAAGTTGCCAGGGGTAAACGGGACGATTAAATGATTGGGAACCCGTGGGGTAAATGCACAGAGTCTCTTGCCCAGAGTAGGGACCGGAGGACACTGATTTAAGATGAAGGGCGAAAGATTTTATGGGAATCTGAGGGGTAACTATTTCACACAAACGGTGGTGGGTGTACGAGGTGAGCTGCCAGAGGAAGTAGTTGAGGCAGGGACTATCGCAACGTTTAAGAAACATTTAGACAGGTACATGGGTAGGACGGGCTTAGAGAGATATGGGCAAAATGCAAGCAGGTGGGACTAACGCTGTATGATTCAATAATTCTATATTGATGTACAGCAGCCAATAACTTTTGTGAACTGTTATATGTGTGTATTGGCATATTTCTGCCTACATATAAAACACTGGTGTGAATACATTAAAAATAGCAAGAATGACCTGCCATTAAATTCAGCAGGTTGTGGAGAGAAACTGTAAGATTCTTATCATCCACCACAACCTTGCCTTGATCTCTTTTATCTCTTCCTAGATTAAACTGAGGTGCCCTTGGCCCTTAAATCCAGCATTCGGGTCTGAACAAAAGGGGAACCCGGCAGGGGAAGGGAGGTGGAGAAAAAAAGGGTGGGGGGACTCAGCGGGCGGCTGCCTACTGCAAGAAGAAGATACAAATTTTCAATAAATTCTTAACTTTTTCGGCGCCAGAAATGTGCCGACACTTGTGTACAGCCCAGGTGAGGACTGCTGTATGGTTTTTACCCGGTTGTATGCAGGACAAAGCATTTCACTGCACCTGGGTACATGTGACAATAAAGTGTCATTGAATAGAGCAGCGGTAGAGTTGTTGCCTTACAGTGAATGCAGCTCCGGAGACCTGGGTTCGATCCCGACTACGGATGCTGTCTGTACGGAGTTTGTACGTTCTCCCCGTGACCGGCATGGGTTTTCTCCAAGATCTTTGGTTTCCTCCACACTCCAAAGACGTACAGGTTTGAAGGTTAATTGGCTTGGTAGATGTAAAAATTGTCCCTTATTGGTGTAGGTTGGTGCCAATGTGCGGGGATCGCTGGTCGGCGGAGACCCGTTGGGCCGAAGGGCCTGTTTCCTTGCTGTATTTCTAAATTAAACTAAACTAAATTGATTGAACCATTGAATAGGTTAACTTAACCTACGCTGCAGACTAAACTCAATAAATGTTTGCGCAATAATGGAAAACCCAAACCGCGCTCCAAAATCAGCTTAGTCCAGAATTTAGTAATATTATCCGAATACTTGGCATCTTAACACTTGTTGGCAAATGCAGCTTGCAAGTGTAGAGATGGAATTTTGTTGAATGTTAACAGATTTTCTCAGGAATAAAAATCTTCCCAACTGATCTCATAGAGGTGTATAAAATCATGAGAGGAATAGATCGGGTAGATCAAGGATTCCCTACCTGGGGTAAATTTACCCCCAGGGGGTAAATATGTTGATTCTGGAATTGTACATATTTCTTCTCATTGACTGACTGTGTTTGGACATCATTAGTTGTTCATAAATAAGTGAAATAACATTGTTATGTGCTATTAAAGTTGCCAGGGGTAAACGGGACGATTAAATGGTTGGGAACCCGTGGGGTAGATGCACAGAGTCTCTTGCCCAGAGTAGGGACCGGAGGACACTGATTTAAGACGAAGGGCGAAAGATTTTATTGGAATCTGAGGGGTAACTATTTCACACAAACGGTGGTGGGTGTACGAGGTGAGCTGCCAGAGGAAGTAGTTGAGAAAGGTACTATCGCAATGTTTAAGAAACATTTAGACAGGTACATGGATAGGACAGGCTTAGAGGGATATGGGCCAAATGCAGGCAGGTGGGACTAACGCTGTATGATTCAATAATTCTATATTGATGTACAGCAGCCAATAACATTTGTGAATTGTTATATGTGTGTATTGGCATCTTTCTGCTTGAAGTGGTAGGAAACTGCACCTGAATTTGGTGTCCTTGCACCCTGCTTGAAATGGAATTTCAAGGAATAGCCGTGAGCCAACTGCCAGCCCACCATCCGAGAGTGAGCTGCCAGCACATCAGGCTTGAGTGACTGAGCTTCCACCCCAAGAATCCATTTGGTCTACAATGTTCATAGTAGCCCTCTGGAAACCAGTCCCTTCAGACCACAATACCCATAGTAGCACTCCAGAAAGCCCCCCCCCCCCCCCCACTGGCCACCAATATTGGAATTGGTGGAGAGGTGGAATACTGCGTTGGGTGACCATTCCTCCCGTGTGATGCTGGGACCCAACGGGTCCCACTTAGTCTAGTTATCACTATAATTATCAGATACACCAGTCTTAATAACCATTAATGCAGGAAAGTGTTAAGTCAGGTAGCACAGCAGTAGTGTTGCTGCCTCACGCACTAGAGACATGACCTTACCTTGGGTGCTGTCTGTGTGGAGTTTGCACGTTCTCCCTGTGATCGCGGGGGTTTTCTCCGGGTGCTCCGGTTTCCTGCCACATCCCAAAGACATGCAGGTTTGAAGGTTTATTGGCCTTTGTAAATTGTGTTTAGTGTGTACGATTAAACTAGTGTATGGGGATCACTGGTCGGCGTGGACTTGGTGGGCTGAAGGGCCTGTTTTCATGCTGTATCTTTAAACTAGAAATCCTCAGACTGAACACTAGCATTATCCCACATCAAAGTCAAATCCCACACCGGATGGTAAGTCCACTCCACGCCCGCAGCTGGAAGCTCCGCAGACCACAGCCCCACCAGGCCAGCGATCGGAGCACTTCTCTCTGGCGACCCCCAGCAAGGGTTCGCCCATTCCGCAATGGAAAAGTCCATGCTGCGCCTGCTGCTGAAGCTCCGGGTACGACTCCAGGAAAGGCCGCTCCAATCCATGCTGTTAGGCCGCGAGGAAGGCGAAATGGAAAAGGTCGCCTCTCCGTCGCGGTAGCGACCGAAAACGTCCCCCCCCCCCCCCCCCCCCCCCCACCAGGACGCACCGAGAGACACCTAAACTAACATTTGGACACACAAAAACCCCCCCAAAAAGTCGAAATAACGAACACTCTGCTGGCAGGGCAGTTGACTTGCAGCGCCCCCAACCATACTAGAGGCATTTTACATTTTTTCCAAATCCAATTAACTCTCAAACCTGTTCGTGTGGGAAGAAACCAGAGCAGCCGGAGAAAACCCACACTGGTCACGGGGGAGAACGTACAAACTCCGTATAGGCAGCGCCAGTAGTCAGGATCGAACCCGGGACTCCGGTGCTGTAATGCAGCAATTCTGCTGCTGCGCCACTGTGCCGTCCTATTCTGCAAAGTAATTATAAATCACAATAAAATCTTGGAAACATCGTATAACATCGCAGACTTTTACCATCCAATGGTACCAATGGTCACCCAACGCAGGGATTCCTTGCCGGGGATTGCCGGAGAAGAGCTCTGACCGCTGGCCTGGAATATCGATAAGCCGCAATCTCCGGTCAGAAAGTGGCAGATTCGGTCACTACAAGCCGCGGATTGGGTTCCATCCTTCCTGACGTCGGAGCTTTGATCATCCCGACGAAAGGGCTTGTACATCGGGCCGTCCGCAGCAGCGACTACAGAGGGTCAAGGCCCCAAACACGGGTGAACAAAAGGAGGAAGACTGACTGAACTTTATTGCCTTCCATCACAGTGATCACTGTGGTGGATGTTTGTGTTAAGTTTTATCATTCTTTTTAATTGTCTATATTACTAAAAGTCTGATCTTGACCACTTCCTGTTCTGTATATTGATTTTAGAAAAAACGCTGCCACTTACGGCTGTGATTTTTGGCCCTCTTACTCAGAGTCCACTGCGCAGGACAAGAGGATTTTTCCCATCTATGAAAATAAAAGAGTTATTAGTGTTTAAAAAATGTTGAGATTCTCTCTCATGAAGGACACGCCCCTTCCGGAGGGACTATAAAACCCGGAAGTGTTGAGTGCCTCAGTCAGTATCTGCAAGATGGGGGAGCAAGGGGGTCATGCCTCTCAGTCTGAGCTGTGAATAACACTGAACACATGTCTACTAAACTGTGAGTGGTTTTAGTGACCTGTCAGTGTCCATAATGTGGTTTGAAAATATAGTTTGGAAATGCTGACGCTGTGTTGCCTTTGGTTTGGAAATGCTAAAGCTGCGTTGCCTTTGGTTTGGAAATGCTAAAGCTGTGTTCCCTTTGGTTTGGAAATGCTAAAGCTGTGTTGCCTTTGGTTTGTAAATGCTAAAGCTGTGTTGCCTTATTAAAGTTGCCTTGCCTAATTAATGTTGCCTTGCTTAATTAAAGTTGCCTTGCCTAATTAAAGTTGCCTTGCCTTCTATATAATTAAAAGTCTAATCTTGACCACTTCCTGTTTGCACTTTATATTGATTTTTAGAAAAAACGCTACCACGTACGGCTGTGATTTTTGGCCATCTTACTCAGAGTCCCCCTCCGCTCGACAGGTTTTTCCCACAGATGAAAAATAAAAGAGTTATTAGTGTTTAAAAAATGTTGAGATTCTCCCTCCTGTCAATCATGCCACGAAGGCCACTCCCCTTCTGGTGGGAAGGGGGAGAGACTATAAAACCCAGAAGTGTCGGCGTGGCTTAGTCTCTGCAAGATGGAGGAGGGAGAGGTCACGACTCACTGTCTTTAGTGGCCTTGCACCCTGCTTGAAATGATATGAAACTGCACTTGAATTTGGTGGCCTTGCACCCTGCTTGAAATGGAATTTCAAGGAATAGCTGTGAGTCAACTGCCAGCCCACCAGCCGTGAGTGAGTGAGCTGCCAGCACAACAGGCTTGAGTGACTGAGCTGCCAGCCCAAGAATCCATTCGGCCCACAATGTCCATACTAGGCCTCTGGATACCAGTCCCTTCAGCCCACAACACCCATACTATCGCTTCTGAAAGTACCCCCCCCCCTCCCACTGGCCACCAATATTGGAATTGGTGGAGAGGTGGAATATTGCGTTGGGGGACCAGCCCTCCTGTGTGATGCTGGGACCTAAGGGTTTCCACTTAGTCTAGTGTTCTTTTAATTGTATAATAATAATAATAATAAATTTTATTTATGGGCGCCTTTCAAGAGTCTCAAGGACACCTTACAAAAATTTAGCAAGTAGAGGAAAAACATGTAAGCGGAATGAAATAAATAGTAGAGACATGATTAGTACACAAATTAAAGACAGAATTCAATTCAAAACACAGTATGAGGCAATTCAAGCACAGATGAAAAGGGAGGGGGACGTGGGGCTAAGGATAGGCAGAGGTGAAGAGATGGGTCTTGAGGCGGGACTGGATGATGGTGAGGGACACGGAATTGTGGATCAGTTGGGGGGGGGAGTTCCAGAGCCTGGGAGCTGCCCTGGAGAAGGCTCAGTCCCCAAAACTGCGGAGGTTGGACTTGTGGATGGAGAGGAGACCGGCTGATGTGGATCTGAGGGACCGCGAGGGTTGGTAGGGGGAGAGGAGGTCAGTGAGATATGGGGGGGCCAGATGGTGGAGGGCTTTGTAGGTGAGGACCAGGATTTTGTAGGTGATCCGGTGGGAGATGGGAAGCCAGTGAAGTTGTTTGAGGACTGGAGTGATGTTGTAAGTTATTTGGGCAAATCCTCCAAAATTATGGAAGAAATTGAATAAGCACATGGATATCTTAAAAGACAAATTTGCTGGCTGCAACGGAAAAAACCCCCTCCAATACACATCAAGAATCAAACCCGTCTGGCCTGTGGACTTGGACATCACACAACGGTGTGAACAGGGAAGGCTGAGACGGAGATAACGAGATTCTCTTGGATACACAAAGGGAGGAACCAAGCTTCAGCAGACGGTGGTAAACAGGCCAGCACAAGCACAATCACCATCGGGGATGATAACGATCAGGCTGAGGGATCATGACATCAGCAAACCCCTTATCATCGGAAGCCTATTGTTCATGCCAGATCGAAACTGGGAAACATCAAAAGAACCCCTTCTATCCAGAGGACCACCTGGGGGTTTCAAAGGAAGCTCAGGTATAAAAGCCGAAGTCAAGCCAGAACTCTCTCTCTCTTCCTGCTCTTCCTGCTCTGCTGGACAGCTCGTGGGCCTGCATCGACTTCGCTGTGAGTATCCTGGTGACCTGGTGAATTTCCCGAAATAGGAGGTTGAGGGGAGAAAGGTCAAGGGGGAGTATGCTTGCAAGTAACTTGTGTTAAAGTAAGTTTTACGACGTGCCCGATAGTTTTCGTCCATAGTTTTAGTTTAAAGCATAAGTTTAGCCACGCATTGTGTAGTGTTGGTGAGATTCGATTTCTCATTGTTTAATAAAGCCTGTAAATTTTAGACTTGCTTTGAGTCCAGAATGGTTTCTGTTTTCTCTCATCGGCACACTCTGGTCAATTCAACCTTTGTATCATATCCCACCATAATTCCGAGGTCTAGAACCTAGGGGAATCCTTTTGTGGAGTAAAGGGAAACGCAAAACCCCTACAGAATGGCGACCATGGCAGGACCTCGGTGGTTTGGGATATGTGATTTGTCAGAGGGGGTGAGAGAACGTAGCAAGATGGAGGAGAGAATCTCCTCTTATCTGTTTAAAAAGATCAATCTCACCAAACAATGGGTGATAGCACTGTTGAGAGCTGAGCAGCCCGCAGAAGCTGCAGCTCAATGGACGGAAAGCAAACTGTATAATAAAGGGCAGGAAAAGGCAGTTTGGCTAGCGTGCCTATCACAGCAGGTAGCCAATATGCAGAGACAGATAGATAGACTGGAAGAGCAACAGAGAGAAGCTAGGGCCAGCGCTGAAGAAAGCGCTAGAGAAGGGGAAGGGCTATCTGAGGAATGCAGTAAAGCCAGGCAGTGTATCTTGCAGGCGAGGGAGTCCCACAGAAATGCCCAGGAATTCCTCCAATGCCAGGTGGTAGAGGCAAAGGAGAGGGAAAGGAACGCCCAGGAACTCCTGGCTCAGAGTACACAGAAGTGCAGGGAGCTGGAGGGAAAGTTCCAGGATATACAAGCAGCATACAGGGTGGCCCGTAGCGAGCTAGGCAATAGTGATCACGGGCCTTGCCAGGCGAGGATAGCGCAGCTGGAGGAGACTCTGTCCAAGACTAGGGGACGTGTTCACCTGGTAGGACCAGGGGGGTCCCCCGGGGGCAGAGGGCTTCCCTCAGCAGATGATTCCCCAGGGGCAAAGGGGAATAGACCGCCTCCTGAGGCGCCGGGGATAGGTCCGGGTCGGCAGGTGGGGTTCGGGTTGTCCGGGGAGGGACAGGCCCAAGGAGGGGCGGGAGAGCACCCTCAGTTAGCGGCTTCCGCGCCATGTGTAGCACACCACGAGGTGGTGAGGTTACCGATCATGGTGGGAGAGCCAGGGGTAAAGGGGCAACAGCCCAGAGTAGGGCAGATGTGCCCGGCACGGCAAAGGAAATATGGTCCCCCGGTAGGGCAGGCAGATAGGGGGCCCATAGAGAGTGATATCATCATTCCCCATGGGGCACATGTGCTGAGGGGGATGGTGGCTCAGGTTCCCAAGTTAACCAGGGCAGGAGACCCGTCATTGCATTTTATGGAGGTGCAGCAGGCAGCCGACATAAACGATTGCGATGAGGAAGAACGGGTAAAGCTGCTACTGATGACCCTAGATTCATACCTATGCAAGGCAGTGACCTCCAGGGAAGGGGGAAGACCTGAAACATGGGTAGCGGCACAGACAGCGGTTCTGGAGGCCATGGGGTTGAATCAGGGTAGTCCTTTCACCAGGGTGGGGGAGACGAAGCAGCAGGTAGCTGAGTCCCCGGACATGTTCGCAGACAGGCTGTGGGCAGTGTATGAGGGAGCGTGTGGGATGCCTTTAGATAGGCAGAATTTAGATGGGAGAACAGCTCACTGGCTGAAGACTCTGGTGGCGAATTGCCTCCCGCGAGTTAGGGCAAGGGCCGAGCACTGGTTCGACCCAGCTGACCCAAACCTTAACGAGGCGGAGGTGATCAGGAAGCTCACCCTTGCATACCGCAATGGAGAGAGAAGTGAGGAGAAGCCCTTTAAGGGCAAGGTGCACGAAATAGTACCGGCACCCCCCAAAAGGAGGCAGTGGAAACAGGAAGGCAGCCAGACCTCTTCCGAGATGAGGCCGGTGTGCTACGGGTGTGGGAAGCCCGGGCACTACAAGAGGGAGTGCAGAAACCCAAGTAGAGCAGTGGGGGGTAGGACCCCGGTAACAGCCGACCCAGCCCCGGAGGTAACAATAGATTTAAGTGATCTATTGACCTATTTGCAGTCAAAGGCGGGAGGGTCTGGACAGGTAGCCATGGCAACTGGCCAGGGTGCGCCCGTATCCGTACCCCCGGCACCTTTATGACTGCCAGCGAAACAGCCCACATTCCTATGCCCGTTAGAGTGTAGCCCATGTGGGAGACCCTGGGTCAAGATGGAGGTCCAGGATGTGGTCGGGAGTTGTCTGCTGGACATTGGTGCTTCCAGTAGCATTGTCCACATGAACAACCCCCGTACATCCCCTCCATCTAGTAGGGCACCCTATAGTCCACGATGCGAGGGAAATCAGAGGGCGGATTGCTTGGCCAGGGAAGGAGCCAGGAGTGGGAAAGCATTAGATCCCCATGAGGAAGGACAGGTAGCTGCAGCCAGGGAGCAGCCTCGTGAAAAGGAGAGTGCGGGAGTGGTTTTGGCTCCGGACCTGACCATGGTCCAGGCACAAAACCCCATTTTAAAGGCTGCCTCAGCAGCCATTTGCAGGCAGGAGATGATAGAGGGACCGTATGGGGGTAAAGATCAAGAACAGACCCGGGTTGATGTGGAAACCGTAGGGGAGCCAGGTGAGTCCACAGGTAGTCAGCCTGAAGTAGCCGGCTGTGTTCCAGGGCGAGGACTGGAAGCAGCGGAGAAGGAGGCTGACTCCAGCCCTCCGCAGGCAGGTACCGTAGACTGCCTAAGAGAGGCAGAACTAGCAGAAGCAGAGGAGATGGAGGTATCACCTCTGGTGTGGGAACCCCCGGTCAGACGTAGGAGTGACAGGGTCCCTAAACCCCCAGTAAGGTGGTCCCCATCCCTAATTAAACCTAGGGCTAGGGCCGGCCACAGGAGGGCCGGGAAGGAGAGTGGCCGAAACAGGGCACTACGGAGTGCGGCTGGAGGGAGCCCAGTCTCCACAGGGAACGTAGGGGTAACTCAAAACCCCGTAGTGCAAAGGGAGGTGAGGGGCAGTCAGGCCCCTCGACAGGAGGAGTTCTGGCCTGCACGGGAGGGCCCACCAGAGGGGTGGCCCCAGCGTGACGGGGACCAGTTATGAGTTGGCCACCCGGAGACGGGTGGCGTTGTATATAGCATTGGTTTGTGTGTAAGTAGATGTAGTTAGCGTAATTAGATATAAGGTTTTGTAAATTGTACAGGGGAGTACAGGGACAGACAGTACGGGATCAAAGGGATGTGCTGTGGAAAAGTAGACCACAACAGACAAATCAAAACCCCAAATGCCATTTTAGGCGGATAGCTTTGTGGAGGCAAGGAGGCGTTTTGCTTTGTTTTCCAGATAAGTAGCCCCGCCGTATGGATGATGGCAACGATGTGCCTCCGGATGTGCGCGGCGCGTCGCGGGGTCACGGAGGAGTCCATCGGATTTGACTGAAGTGCGGTTACCCGCATGGTGCCCCCGCGAGACGGAATTATTATATCAGGCCCTGCTAAAAGACATGTTCCAGAAATTCCACAACCTGGATTTTGGGGACATAGACATAGAAGAGATGTACCGCGGGGGAGGGGATTCCACTTTGGGGTCCGGTAGGCAAAGACGAGGGGTGGTTAATGACGGGTTTACAGCATTTAACACGGGGACATCTATTATTAATAGCATGGACAACGTAGAACTGGCCTTGCAGATCAATCAGTTGAAGGGCCAGTTAAGAAAGGTTCTGGGGGAGGAAAATGCGGTGGTAGGATCGGGACTGCACGAAGAGGTGGCAATGACTCTACATCTAAAAGAAATCATAGCACAATTGGAGACACATGCAAAAACGATAAACGCTTTGATTAAAGAGGACCGGAATGCGTCCGATCAGGCTGCACAGAATGAGGTGTGTGGGCTGTATGGTGCGTGGTTGTTGGGGGAGGGGAGGAGCAACCTGGAAGACCTGAGGCAAGGTCGGGTCCCCTCCTGGATAAGCAACCAGCACCTAGCAGCGCTACACCCTTATAACAGCACTTTGAGTCCTTGTCAGCTTCGTGTGGCCTCCGAGGCCTACCCGGTACCGGTGGATTGCGGAAAATCCAATCACACCATAATGGGAGTGGTCGTACGAATCCCGGTAATGGGAACCTCGGCACGACCAGCTCCTCTGTACCGAGTGGAGAACGTGGGAGTTGTTCGTGGGGGGGTGCATATTCGCTACGGGAAGGTCCCGCCCTATGTCATAGTGAGGGAGCAAGCTGTGACAGGCATTGACCTTTTGGGTTGTCGGAGCCGGGGAGCACAGGTAATCCTGTGTCCCCAGCACATGGGCGCTGAGGCTAGGCCTCAGTGTGGGTTCAGGACTGTTGGGGCACAGCCTATAAACTGCACCATGGAGGCGATGGCGGCAGACCATGTCCCTCCACAGGTGGCGTATATAGGCAGTGGGACGTACTGTGTCACCACAAGTGCCCAGCGGTATCAGCACGGATCACAGCTGTGGTGCCCGATACCGCACAGCAGCTTCTGCTTTAAACCCAGGGCAGAAGTCCATGTGGCACAGCAGCGAATATTACCCATCCCGGAACCTTCTTCGGTTCACCTCTCGGTACGAGAAAATGTAACTGACTTATTTGACTATGTTGCCCATTTTGGGTATGATATTCCCCCAGTGAATGAAAAATTAAAAGAGTTGCTGGTGGCGGTCGAGTTGTCGCACAAACACTTCTTCTCCCTGGAACAAAAGACTCTGGATATCGCCAGGGAGATCGAAGAGATCAAGTCTCCAAGTTGGTGGGACCTGGAGTCCTGGATCATAGTACCAGCATGGGTCCGCATCGTGTCCCATGTTCTGATCATCTGCCAGATGATAATTGTGGTGTATTTGCTATGCATTAATTGCAAATTTAAAAGGCGGAGGAGGATGGCCAAATTACAACAGCTGGTAAATCGAGCCGCCCGACGTCACCATAACGACACCCCATCACTGTAAAATGTCTGTACTCTAGTGCAATAGTTTTTGTACATAAGTTGTAATCCCTGCATTTTCAGGGAATGGTCGTGAGGGTACTGTATGGTTTGTGGGATTGATGTAAAGTAAAATGTGTATAGTGTAAGTTAATGTGCTTCGAGGGCCTAGTTTAGCGATTAAGGGGGCTTTCGGGGTACATAATTTCACCTTCTCACCAGGAGTGTTTACAGCTCTTGAGGCTGGAGGATTGCCCACTAACTTTGTCAATCGACACGGTCCGTGCGAGCCTGGACGTGTCGTAGGGGCATGTAAGTTATTTGGGCAAATCCTCCAAAATTATGGAAGAAATTGAATAAGCACATGGATATCTTAAAAGACAAATTTGCTGGCTGCAACGGAAAAAACCCCCTCCAATACACATCAAGAATCAAACCCGTCTGGCCTGTGGACTTGGACATCACACAACGGTGTGAACAGGGAAGGCTGAGACGGAGATAACGAGATTCTCTTGGATACACAAAGGGAGGAACCAAGCTTCAGCAGACGGTGGTAAACAGGCCAGCACAAGCACAATCACCATCGGGGATGATAACGATCAGGCTGAGGGATCATGACATCAGCAAACCCCTTATCATCGGAAGCCTATTGTTCATGCCAGATCGAAACTGGGAAACATCAAAAGAACCCCTTCTATCCAGAGGACCACCTGGGGGTTTCAAAGGAAGCTCAGGTATAAAAGCCGAAGTCAAGCCAGAACTCTCTCTCTCTTCCTGCTCTTCCTGCTCTGCTGGACAGCTCGTGGGCCTGCATCGACTTCGCTGTGAGTATCCTGGTGACCTGGTGAATTTCCCGAAATAGGAGGTTGAGGGGAGAAAGGTCAAGGGGGAGTATGCTTGCAAGTAACTTGTGTTAAAGTAAGTTTTACGACGTGCCCGATAGTTTTCGTCCATAGTTTTAGTTTAAAGCATAAGTTTAGCCACGCATTGTGTAGTGTTGGTGAGATTCGATTTCTCATTGTTTAATAAAGCCTGTAAATTTTAGACTTGCTTTGAGTCCATCTTGGTTTCTGTTTTCTCTCATCGGCACACTCTGGTCAATTCAACCTTTTATCATATCCCACCATAATTCCGAGGTCTAGAACCTAGGGGAATCCTTTTGTGGAGTAAAGGGAAAAACAAAACCCCTACAATGTGATGCCAGTGATGGCTGCATCGTATTGTATTGTAACTCAAATATCACTGTACCTGAATTGGTGCATGTGACGAGAATCTGAATCTAACACGTGTGCTGACACAAAGATGGGTTGGTATCAGTGCAGGAAACATAGATTTAAATAACCCTGTATTGCACAAGTTAGGAATTACAATTTATTTCCCCCAATATATGGCTCTTCACCAGAATCTTTGCAGCTGTGAGCTGTGCCATTGCCAGTGTCTCACCGTGCAATTGGAAGATACGACTGGAACAGAGCTGTTACTGCATGCTTACTTTCAGGAAATGATGTCCCTGGAGGGTTGAAGAGGCTGGCATTAGTTCAAAAATACTTGAGAAAACAGAGGTCCGGCAGCTCCTTATCCTCAGTGTGAACCTAGAGCTGCCTGTGTTCACATGGATTCCCCACTCTTCTGGCTGCTTGTAGCACTATCAGGTAAAGCAAGTTTACTTGACTCTTTGTGTAGGAAGAAACTGCAGATGCTGGTTTAAACCGAAGATAGACACAAAAAGCTGGAGTAACTCAGCAGGACGGGCAGCAACTCTGGAGAGAAGGAATGGGTGACGTTTCGTGTCGAGACCCTTCTTCAAACTAGCTAGGGATAAGGGAAACAAGATATATATTAACGATGATGTAGAGAGATAAAGAACAATGAATGAAAGATATGGAAAATAAGTAACGATGATAAAGGAGACAGGCCATTGTTAGTTGTTTGGGGGTGAAACCGAGAATCTGGTACGACTTGGGAGGGGGAGGGATGGAGAGAGAGGGAATGTCGCGGTTACTTGAAATTAGAGAAATTAATATTCATACCACTGGGCTGTAAGCTGCCCAAGCAAAATATGAAATACTGTTACTTGAAGTTAGAGAAATCAATATTCATACGACTTGTAATTGACTTTGTTCATTTTGGTTTCAATTTATTCATTTACCTTGATAGAGGTCTGGATAGAATGGATGTGGGGAGGATGTTTCCACTAGTGGGAGAGTCTAGGGCCAAAGTTCTAATAGAAAAAGGAAGTTGATAACTAAGAAAAAGAGGAGGCATTTTGTAGCATAATCTGGGCAGGACTTCAACCGGAGTTGTCACCAATAATGGAGAAATTCTCAAATGGATAACATAACTGGTTGATAACTGAATGTTCCCAAATTTTGATCTTAAAACTGGGAACGAAGACTAACATAAACTGAACTTGATTTTCACAGCAATAAAACACAGTGCGCTGGAGTAACTGTGCAAGTTGGGCAGCATCCGTGGAAGGAATGGATGGGAGACATTTCTCTCTTCACAGATGTTGTCTGAACTGCTGTGAATTCCCAGCAGTTTTCCATTCTTAAATACGAGAAGCTGGGTGTTCTGTGTACTGGCATTCAGAACAGTGAGAATGAAAGTGGAAGTGAATGTAACATCATGTAGAGTCATACTGTGTGGAAACAGGCACTTCAGCCCAACCTTCCCACGCCGACCAACATGTCCCCAACTACACTATTCCAACTTGCCTGCATTTGGCCCATATCCCTCTAAACCTGTCCTATCCATGTACCTGTCCAAAAGTTTCTTAAACATTGCGATTGCACCAGCCTCAGCTACTTCCTCCGGCAGCTCGTTCCGTGCACACACCACCCCTTGTGTGAAAAAGTTACCCCTCAGATTCCTATAGGGTGATTTCACGAAAGGTCACTGGCAAAGATCTTATAACGAAGCAAGGTGGGTTACTCTCACGCAAACGTGTAGTACGCTCATGGGCGGATTCATGGGTGATTATATGACTCATTTTAGCAACCAGCCCCCGCCATCTTGTTCCGCCATCTTGCTTCCAGCCAAAGATTGGATCCGCAGCGGGGAGAGGGAGTGCGGGGCCAGGGGAGAGGGAGTGTGGGGTCCGGGGAGAGAGAGTGTGGGGTCTGGGGCAGCGGGAGAGGGAGTGTGGGGTCCGGGGAGAGAGAGTGTGGGGTCCGGGGAGAGACAGTGTGGGGTCCGGGGCAGCGGGAGAGGGAGTGTGGGGCCAGGGGAGAGGGAGTGTGGGATCCGGGGCAGCGGGAGAGGGAGTGTGGGGTCCGGGGCAGCGAGGAGAGGGAGTGCGGGCGGGGGGGGGGGGGGGGATAAGGCCTAGTGTGTGTGAAGTTGCGGGGAGGTGTACAATGTTTCTTATTTACAATGGTTCTTATTTAATGTCCCTTGTCTAGTCTGAAATAAAGTTCATTATTGGATCAGAAGAAATATAATTGTGTGTGTTATATGATTATATACATTTATATCACATTCATGTATGTGTGTTTATAAACATTTTATTCTTTAACAAGAATTAAAAGAATTATGAACTAACAGAATTATGAATCTAACCCTATATCACACACAAAAAGTTCCCCCGCAATGTCAATTACCCTGCGAGTCGGGTCGGTTCCGATTACTACAAAATCAACTCAAACATTGCTTGTGAGCCATTTAAAAAGAAATGATTTAAAAAACATTAAAAAAGACAATTACCAGTCAAATTTTACTCCGCTATAAGATCTTTGATCACTGGAGCGTAGATCCTCACCCACGTGACCGCAAAATCCAACTGGGGTACAAGCGTCACTTCCGGTACATGTTAGTGATGCTGAAAACACGCACTTTCACACCCGTTAAAAACCGCGAAAACGGCCCGTTTTTGAGCTGTAAATTACTGTGCCAGTCGGGGTGACCGTGAGGCACAGCTACCTAACTTTACAGTCCAGAAGAAAGATAAAAACTAAGGTAAATTCAAGAGGGAGCTGAAGGTGCAAAAACAGCGGAAGTAGTTAGCGGACATTTGTCGTGGAGATATAAAGCAAAGAACTTATAGCGAAGGCTTGTCTGTTATTAGATGATAAATAAATAAGTAGTTTGGGTGATTGTGCAGGCTTTAAACAAGAAACATTGAGAAATATATTTTGGCAAATAATAAAATGTCCTGATTTTGTCCAATTAACAGCTGACAATTATCCCATTCCTTAGCTTGCATCTGAGTAAAATTTATTTCAATACGCATTGATAGTTTACGATTATTTAAATGGTAAATGGAGCTTCAGAAGCGTTTTCATTTTGCATGTTAAAACCCACCTGAGAACCATGGGCGATTTTGCAATTTTACTGACGGATTTTTCACTTTTGAAACTTTTCATATAACAAATGAATAAAGTAAAACGTCAATAATGCCACTTTTGATGAAATGCAGCGAGCAAACGCGATAATTCCCGATATTTTCGATCTTTATATCTCCACGGCGAATGTCCTCACGGTCACCCCGACTGGCACAGTAATTTACAGCTCAAAAACGGGCCGTTTTCGCGGTTTTTAACGGGTGTGAAAGTGCGTGTTTTCAGCATCACTAACATGTACCGGAAGTGACGCTTGTACCCCAGTTGGATCTTGCGGTCACGTGGGTGAGGATCTATGATCCAGTGACCTTTCGTGAAATCACCCTATAAAATCTTTCCCCCTTCACCTTAAACCCATGTTCTCCATTCCCCTACTCTGGGCAAGAAACTCTGTGCATTTACCCAATCTATTTCTCTCATGATTTTATACACCTCTATGAGGTCAGTTGGGAAATGTTTTATGCCTGAGAAAATATGTTCACAATAAATAAAATTCCAGCTCTGCACTTGCAAGCTGCGCTTCCCAACAAGTGTTAAGATGCCAAGTATAGGGTGGTTGCACGAAAGGTCACTGGGTCATAGGGCTCGACGCACGGAGCCGCTAAATCCAACTGGAAGACATCCGTCACTTCCGGTATATGTTATTAATGCTAGAAATGCGTGCTTTCCTACCTGTTAAAAACCGCCAAAATGTTGAATTTTTGCGCTGAAAAAAATGGTGGGAGTCGGGGTAAGTGTGAGAGACATGTACCCAACTTTAAAATTCCAAACGTGAAGCGAAATGAAGGTATAGAGAAGCGAGAACTGAAGGGACTACAGCAGCTAAAGTGCTTGGTAAACATTGAAAATATTGGGAATTATCGCGTTTGCTCACTGCATTTCACCAAGTAAGGCATTATTTGTGTTTTTTCTTGATTCCTTTGGTATCTAAAAATTCTCAGAAGTGATAAATCTGGCTGCATATTTTTCTTCAGATGCGTTTTCATTTTGTATGTAAAAACCCACGAGAACCATGGGCGATTTAAAAAAAATTACAGCCAGATTTATCACTTCTGAAACTTTTTAGATGCCAAAGGAATCAAGAAAAAACACAAATAATGCCTTACTGTTGATGAAATACAGTGAGCAAACGGCCAATGTTCGCCAAGCACTCTGGCTGTTGTTGTCCCTTCAGCTCTCGTTTTTATCTACCGTCATTTCTCCTCACTTTTGGAATTCTGAAGTAGGCTAAATGTCTCTCACACTTATCCCGATTTCCATAATTATTTACAACGCAAAAATTGACAATCTCAGCGGGTTTTAACGGGCCCGCTACGCTGGAAACAATGGTAAGTGCCTACCTGCAGTTTATTGCGTGTAATCCATTTGGAGTAGCGTAGCAACAGTACGGGTCATGGGTCGGGACCCGACTGCCGTGAAACCTCCCTATTGGGATAATATTGCCCAATTCTGGACTAAGCTGATTTTGGAGCACGGTTTTGTTTTTCCATTGTTGTGCAAAAGTTTATTGGCTTTAGTCTGCAGCGTAGGTTAAGTTAACCTATTCAATGGTTCAATCAATTGAATGACACTTTATTGTCCATGTACCCCTGTGCAGTGAAATGCTTTGTTCTGCATACAACTGGGTAAAAACCATACAGCAGTCCTCACCTGGGCTGTACACAAGAGTCGTCAAGAGTTGCTGGTGTCGACTAAGTTACAACGAGTTCATTGAACAGATTTATCTAAGATAGACACAAAATGCTGGAGTAACTCAGCGAGACAGGCAACATCTCTGGGGAGAAGGAATGGGTGACGTTTCGAGTTGAAACCCTTCTTCAGACTGAAGTGTACCCAAAACGTCACCCATTCCTTCTCTCCGCTGAGTTACTGCAGCATTTTAAACCAACATCTGCAGTTCTTTCCTGAAAAGTTTTATCTCCGCCTCTCTGCAGTTGGCCCCTCCCGCCGGGTCGCCCACTTTCGTTCTTGGTCACCCCCCCCTCTACCTCCCCCCCCTCCCCACCCCCCCTAAACTAAACTAAACTAAACTAATGGTCATCATGTGACGATGTAATTGTGTTTGTGATCTTTATCCAGTGCCTACGATACATGGCCATATGGACCTACAAAGCGGCTTGCAGCTGGGTGCTATGATTAAATGTAGCACAGGGCGTATGCTCTCCTACTTAGGGTACGGTTGTTATTGTGGACTCGGAGGGAAAGGCTGGCCACGGGACCGCACAGATTGGTGAGGAAGTTTCCCAAACTTTCCTTTTATATATAATTGCAGCGGTAGTGTGGCTGCCTCACATCGTCATAGACCCCAGTTCGATCCTGTCTACGGGTGCTGTCTGTACGGAGTTTGCATGTTCTCCCTGTGACCGTGTGGGTTGTCTTCAGCTGCTCCTGTTTCCTCCCACATTCCAATGACGTGCATGTTTGTAGGCTAATTGGCTTCTGTAAATTGTCCCTAGTGTGTAGGATAGTGCCAGTGTACAAGGTGTCGGCGCAGACTCAGTGGTCGAGGGGCCTGTTTCCCTCACTGTCTCTCTAAAGTCTAAAGTAAAGTCTAACTGCAGTCACTTAGAATCAGGGTTTGTTGGCCTTGGGCTGATGTATCTGAATTATTTGTTGAACCAAAACCAACCCCTTACGCTGACAGCTCGAGTGAGCTGACAGAAACAGCATTGTACACGAACATCCTGCCTCCCAGATCACAGAATACTTGCCACATACCTGCCTACCACATACCTCCTCACTGGTGGGACACACCTCCAAAATCAATAGTGCACACAAACATATCAGTGTCAGCTCTGGCCCACAAATCGGTCCCACCACCCAGCCAGCAGGTCCTGGGATGAAGCTACTCCAGGGCTTTAAGCCGAACACAGGTCCTATCTGCTCTGTGTGTGTGAGGTTTCACATTCTTCCTCTGACCGCGTGGGTTTCCTCCGGGTGGTTCAATGCTACTTTATTGCCACATCTACTGAGGCACAGTGAAATGCATTTTTGCATGCAGTTCTGTACTTCTTTGCATAAGCGCATCTTAGATACAGTACAAACGTACAGAAATAGTGCACGGAGACAGTGTACAAGATTCGGCCAAATTTGGCGCCATTCTCAAGTCCCAATTGCTGTAAGTGCAGTTTCTTAACCTGCCTGTGAAGGCCCGTTGTCATGGCAGCGTTGCAGGGTCAGTCTGGCCTAGTTCAGCCATTGGAGTCATAGAAAAATAGAAACATAGAAAATAGGTGCAGGAGTAGGCCATTCGGCCCTTTGAGCATGCACCGCCGTTCAATATGATCATGGCTGATCATCCAACTCAGTATTCTGTATTCTCTCCATACCCCCTGATCCCTTTAGCCACAAGGGCCACATCTAACTCCCTCTTAAATATAGCGAATGAACTGGCCTCAACTACCTTCTGTGGCAGAGAGTTCCAGAGATTCACCACTCTGTGTGATGAATCTGGTCCTCCATCGCTGCTCCTCCGCTCCGTACCCCGCAGGCCGCGTATGGTCCACACGGGATGCTCCAGTCTCCTCCCGTATCCCAAACACGTGCGGGTCAGTAGGTTAATTGGCCTCTAAAATCCTACACATGAACTTAGTACCCTTTGATCTCTCGTTTTCACACTTTACCCTTCCATATCTCTCATTTCACTCCCCGCTGACCCTCTGTCTGAAGAAGGGTCTCGACCCGAAACGTCATCTATCCAGAGATGCTGCCTGGCCAGCTGAGTTGCTCCAGCATTTTGTGTCTATCCTCTGCATAGAAACGTCTCCTCGTTTCACCCCTAAACACTGAATAGATTTTTAGGCCATTAAACAAGTTGTGGTTTGATCAAACTACAGTTGGTTTGACAGACTTGGTAGTAAGGCAATACTTCTTTCCGCTGCTCAGTTCAATCCACTAGTTGCTTTGTCACCACTTCTGATACTAATTTGGTTTAAATTTAGAAGCAATCATGACAGAATTGGAATTCTTACCTCTTAATCAATGCTCTAGGCCTCTGGACTACTAGTTCTGTAATGTTATCTCTATCCTACACTGTTTTTCTAAACTCCAGAGAAGATTAGTATTGTATTTGTATGTAATTATGTAAACAAGTCATCTGGTCTGCAAATGTTGGCATATAATCATGTATGTAGAAGAATTCTCTGCATTGGAATAAACATTGTTTGAAATTCCTGTGTCCTCTAAATGCAAGTAACTGCAAGCAAAACTCACCAGCCATATCGAAAGGTTCACCTTAAGATACCATATGGTGAAACCTTTCCTTTTAGCGTAAAGGTTTCTTAGTAGGAATCAGTCTAAAAGAACCACACCCACCTACCTCCATGGTTACTGGTGGTTGTATTATTTTCTATGTTTTTTGAAAAAAGGGGGTTTTGTTTTTATTCGTTTTCGTGGTTGTACTGGAGGTTGAGGCTTCCGCATCTTCCAGGGTGGCCGTCCCTGGCCATACCCTAAAAGAAGGCTGCTGCGGGTTATATTGGGTTCTGGCACTGCCACTGATATAAGCCACACTTTTCGGTCTTCCATGTGGCTGGTACCGTGATCCAAAATAAGCCTTTGCGCTGGTTTTGATGAGCCCCAGTGTCTTGGCTTCCCCAAACAAAAGGGTTGGGGTTTTAATGGCTCTTTGTTTGCAAATTGTTGCATATTTAGGATCCAGTGCTGGCTGAATAGCAGCCCTCCGCATGCTATTCAGCTCATATTGTACATTACAGAACAGGGCTAGTGCGTCTTGGTGGCCTTTAGTTTGCTCTGTTTTGTCCAGGGTGCGGATGTAAGCTGTGATCCCTGCCGTAAGCCCCTTTAAGGCTTTCTGGATTTTGAGATCATGGTTCCTGATGTCCCTCCCCATATGCTTCCAAATGCATTGGTTGACACTGGGGATTTGTAATGCATCACAGTTACCAGGTGGCAGATGTCTGGCCAGTGTCTCTGTGAATATTTGTTGTTGGAGTTGATGGCCAGACATGTAATTAATACTGGCTGCCATCCTGGAATCCAAGTCTGCCCCTGTTTGACTTGGTTTGAAGTAATCAGCCACCATGTCCAGCAGTGTATGTTTTTCTGCAGATTCAGGATCATGGGAAGCTGTGTGATCAGGGTCTGGCCCATCAGGGTCCTGCCCACTCTCCTCCGAAGAGGTCGAGATTTCAGGGGGTCCCTCACGGGGTACCCATATGGGGCTTGCCTGCCCACTGTGGCTAGTCTCCACATTCATGGGACTGCCACTGTGAAGGAGATCCTCCAGCAGCTCCTTTAGACGGTCTCTATGTTGAGCTGCACTTGCTATTTTTGGCTGCTCCCATTCCTGCAGCCTTTCAGCAGTGTGCTGCTCTTCTCTGTATCCCCGCTGTTCCCATCCCCGGTACTCACGGGTGCTGGTTTGCGGGCTTTCCTCGTCCCGCCGCTGGCCACACCGGTCCTGACTGTCGGTCCACGTCTGTTCCCGGTCAGCTGTTTCTCCTGGCTGCTCCGTATGCAGCCACTCATAGCGGGTTTGTTCCGTCTCCCGCACCCGTTCAGCCCTGGTCCGATATTGATACGGGCTGGTCGCCCGCTGCTGCTCCAAGCCGGGCTCTGCTAGATGGTGCGTTTTCGTTTGAACTTTGCCTCCCGGCCGGTGAGTATGTTTCGTCGGTGCACAGCTGATTCCTCTACCGAGGCATCTAGAGCCGACGGCTGCTGTCTCTGCCGTTCATCCACGTTTACAACGCGTTTCTCGGGCAGCTTTTTAGCAGACCGCTTCCTTTTTACTCTGTCCATTTTGCTGTGAATAAAAATGCAGAGTCCTTACCTGCCTTTTGCTGGCCCTTTTGTCTTCTCCCGTTACTGGGGGACGTCCTCCACCCTTCTGTTGACTCGTGCAATGCGTGTAGCGATATGACACGCATGCGTTGGAAGCGGGTTCTTTACGAAGTCACTCACTCCGAAGTAAAATGGAATAACGTTTAGTTCAAGATAAAGCCAATAAAGACCGATCAAAGATATTCCGAAGGTCTCCAATGAGGTAGATAGTAGTTCAGGAACGCTCTCTAGTTGTTGATAGGATGGTTCAGTTGCCTGATAACAGCTGGGAAGAAACTGCCCCTGAATCTGGAGGTGTGCGTTTTCACACTTCTATACCTTTGGCCCCAATGGCAATTATCTACTGCTGAGCCGTTTAGCAATGTGTTTTGTCCCTCGTCATTCTCACGTTAAACAAAGCGCCCAGTCAATTATTTACTGATTCCTTCATCTCTTCCTTCTTTGCTCCTTAAGGTGCTGCTTTAATCATGACTGCTGTTATAGGAAAGCGGAGTCTGTTGGTTGTCGTCCCAAGTCTCATACCTACAACTGGTATTGCAACAAAGCCAAAGAAACACCGAGATGTAGTGAGTATCTGACAAGATAATACTGAAAGGGGGCATCGCACTGCGGGAAACAATCATCGGGAGGTGGGAGTGCGAGAGGCTTGAAGTATGCAGTGTATCCGGAAACTAGCAAATAAGCCAGGCCCAGCTGATATCAGAAGCCAGTATTACACGCGTGCATCAATGTCTTCCAATTGAACCCAACACTCAATAGTTGGTGAGTTTATATGTTTGGAAGCTATCATTGACCTTTTTGTCCATCATTGACCAGGTCCTGCTACCTGATTGATAGTGTGTGAGGTCCCTGGTTCAACTCTGGTTTCAGCACCAATTTGTAAATTTAGGGTGGCACAGCGGTAGAGTTGCTGCCTTACCGTGCCCGAGACCACGGGTTCGATCCTGACTACGGGTGCTTGTCTGTACGGAGTTTGCCCGTTCTGCCTGTGACCTGCGTGGGTTTTCTCAGGGTGCTCTGATTTCCTCCCACATTCCAAACACGTGTAGGTTTGTAGGTTAATTGGCTTCGGAAAAAATTATCTCCTGTGTGTAGGATAGAACTGGATTATGGGTGATCGCTGGTCGGCACGGACTAGGTGGGCCGAAGGGCCTGTTTCCTTGCTGTATCTCTAAGAAGTCCTAGACAGGGAATAGTAATGGGTACTTGCTGAAAACTGCAGGGGTCACATGACACACATAGCCCACCCAGTTAATGAAATGTCTTATCTTACTGTGTCAGAAGGAACTGCAGATGCTGGTTTACACCGAAGATAGACACAAAATGCCGGAGTAACTCTGCGGGACAGGCAGCATCTCTGGAGAGATGGAATGGGTGATGTTTCAGATCGAGACCCCTTCTTCAAACTGTCTGTCTGTATGCCGGCATATCTTACTGACCTGCTTCTGGCCCTTGATTCAGTAACAACCCCCTTCCCCTTCCTCTTTTTGCTGTGCCCCTCCTCCACCCTGGTGCATATTCATTTCTCCCACAATTCTGCCCCTCTTTCCCCCTCGATCCACCCCTGTCGACATCCCACCTTCTGACTTTACATTTCACTCCCCTTCTCTCCTTATGAATGAATAAATACGTTTATTGACCAAGTATTCACATACAAGGAATTTGCCTTGGTGCTCCGCCCACAAGTGACAACATAATATACAGTGACAGTTGGGTAATGACACATAAAACATTAAACATTAATCATTAAATATCTGACACCCTTTTGTCTCCTTTCAATCTCTATCCTTGGTCCACCCATCTGCTAATCAAACATAGGGTGAAGTTGCCTGATCTGTAGGGAGAGGTTGAGCAGGCAAGGACTTTATTCCTTGCAACGCAGGAGGATGAAGGGTGATCTTAATGAAGTGCATAAGATAGTGAGAGGAATAGATTGGGTAAATACAGTCTTTTGCCCAGAGTAGAGGAATCAAGAACCAGAGGACATTGGTTTAAAGTCAGGGGGGAAAGATTTAATAGGAACCTGAGGGGCAACTTTTTTTACGCAGAGAGTGGTATGTATATGGAACGAGCTGCCGGAGGAGGTTGTAGAGGCAGGTACTATCAGAAAGTTTAAAAAACATTTGGACAAGTACATGGTTTGGAGGGATATGGGCCAAATGCAGGCAGTTGGGGCTAGTGTAGATGGAGCATGTTGGTCGGTGTGGGCAAGTTGGGCCCGTTTCCACTCTATGACTCTATGACATTATTAGTTCGCTTCATTAGTAATGGGCTTGCATCAATGTGCTGCAGGAGGCGGGATGATGGAAATGCTTGCAATCTAATGTCCAATAGAATTTGATTCCCTTATTAGTCCTTGAGACTGATCTCACAACATGGATGCTGTGAATGAACGAGTTGTGTAGAGGCACAGTTAGAACATTAAGATAATACCGCGTACAACATTCACAATTGTTTTGGTTCATTGAGTTTATTGTGGAGAACATGATGAGTGGTGAAAAGGGCATTCAGTACCCAAGAGAAAGAACTGTAATCATATCCAAACTGGGCCTGGGCATTCCAAAAGAGCATAAACATGCAGACTGTTTGGATGAACTTGTTGCTGTTTCAACAATGCAATTATTCAAAAATCATAGACACAAAACACTGGAGTGACTCAGCAGGTCAAACAGCATCCCTGGAGAAAAGGAATGGGTGACGTTTCGGGTCGAGACGTTTCTTCAAACCCTGAAGAGTCTATTTTGGGTCTACCTTTGGTTTAAACCAGCATCAGCAAATTATTCAAAAATCACATATTTTCACACTTCTACAGCAAGCTGTCTGAGGCATCTAACCATAAAAGGGCTTCTTCTAAACCTTCAATTGCAAACATTCTTACGAACGTATGTTTTTTTTTAATTAGTCTGCTTTTGCTAAACTTCTGATTGTTGTTGAACATGAAGTACGAATGATATCAAATAATTGGTTTGAAGAAGTTACTGTACCCAACAGTTAAATTAATATTAAAGATATGGTCATTGACCCAAAATTCTCCAGCATGACTTGATCTTGGCTGCATATTTTAAGTTTATTTCTGCAACCCAGGTTACCGTGGTTTATTACGCTTGTACTGTGTCTCTTAATAATCTACTCAGAACTCACTTTTATTTCTTGTGCAAGTCAAAGTATTTCAAAGAGAGCAGAGATATATGGGCTTAACCATAATATTAAGGTTCAAAGGTTCAAAGGTTGATTTATTGTCACATACACCTAGATGTAGTGAAATTCCTTTTGCCAATGCAGCACATAAGAAAGAATACAAACATAACAATAATAAATAGCTTTAACATAAAAACATCCCCCCACAATGGTTCCCATTATGGGGGAAGGCACAAAGTCCAGTCCCATCCCCAATGTCCACCCATAGTCGGGCCTATTGAGGCCTCCACAGTTGCCTCTACGGAGGCCCGATGTTCCAGGCCGTCCTCGCCGGGTGATGATGTTCCGGCGTCGGGAGAGTCCTCTCAGCGGCATGGGAACCCTGGAACGGCCGCCTCCCTACTCGAGACCGCGGCTTCCGGAGCCGACAAGGCCGCGCCGAATGGAGCTCAACTGGCGATCTCGTCGCGAGATCCTAGGCTCCCGATGTAAAGTTCAGCGCCGCCGCCCGCAGCTCCGCGATGTTTTTAACGCCGGTCCCAGCTCACCGGAGTTCCAGCGCGGCGACTCAGGCAAGGCACCGCCCGCCCCTCAATGGCGCTTCAGCGCTGCACCGCCGTCCTCAGACCCGCAGCTCCGCCGCCGCCGATGCCGGTGCCGCCGATGCCGAGGCTCCGGGCGGTCCCCTCAGGAAACGCCGCTCCAGGCCCGCTGGTAGGCCGCGAGGACGGGTCGAAAGTGCAGCCCGGAGAAAAGCTGCATCTCTGACCAGGTAGGGACCCTGAAAATTAGTTTCCCCCTTCCCCCCCCCCCCCCTCCCCCACACATAAAAAAGCTAGAACTCCTTAAAAACAAAACACTAAGCTAACTAAAAATAAGAAAAAGAAATGAAAAACAGACAGCTGCAGGCTAGGCAGTCATACCCCCTACAGGTCGGCGCCAATGTGGTAACCTCTCAAAAGGTAAAATGGATATTGTTTGACCTTCTGTAATCAGGAACACATGCTGACCTGGAAAACATGTGTAAAAGTATCGTGTTCAAAAGGGAACTGCAGATGCTGGAATGTCGAAGGTACACAAAATTGCTGGGGAAACTCAGCGGGTGCAGCAGCATCTATGGAGCGAAGGAAATAGGCGACGTTTCGGGCCGAAACCTGAAGAAGGGTTTCGGCCCGAAATGTCGCCTATTTCCTTCACTCCATAGATGCTGCTGCACCCGCTGAGTTTCCCCAGCAATTTTGTGTACCTTGTAAAAGTATCGTCTTGTGTGCCAAATACATGCCCTGCAGATGAATTGATATACGTAAATGTTGGTGAATGTCATAAAGTAAAAATGTTCTATAAAATTAGGCAGAGATATTGAGTGGGAATTCGCCATATTAAGGAAAATGGGGCCCAATAAATGGAATCCAAACTCTTGTGGGGCGCAAAACTGGTGCTTTGTAAAACATCAAGTACCTGGTTAAAAATCATTAAAGAAAGACACAAAGTGCTGGAGTAACTCAATTGCAGTAATTCAGTCCGAAGAAGGGTCCCGACCCGAAACTCCGCTTATCCACATTCTCCGCACACGCTGGCTGACCCGCTGAGTTACTCCAGCACTTTGTGTACTTGTTTTGTAAACCAGTGTCTGTGGTTCCTTGTATCCACTCATCACTGTGCCCAAAGCAGCATTAAACATTTATGCAAGCCTGTCTTAAATGTTAAATCTAAAAAGAACGTGCAAACGCCACTCAGACAGACAGCACCCAAGGTCAGGATTGAACCTGGTTCTCTGGCGTCGTGTCTGCAACCATTTGTACAATGGTTCACGACGTTTGGATGCTAAATATGATTGAACAAGGGTTGCCACCAACTGAAGGAAAGGTGAATCAATGGAAACATGAACTACTTCAGGAAAAGCGCCCACATTCACGGGTGCACACTTTGACAAAATAATACAGAATACAAATCTGTGCATTACTGAGTCTGTAGAACTGTTGCGGGAAAAACCGCTGCCTTTGGTCTAGATCTAGTCCTCAATAAGGTATCCTGGTCCACATAGGCGTTGGGCTGAAGGGCCTGTTTCCGTGCTGTCTGACACTACGACTCCATGTGTTCAAAGTCCTGGGAATAGGGCCCGAGGTCAGGATTGAACCTGGTTCTCTGGCGCTGTGAGGCAGCAGAACTACCAGTTGCATCACTGTGCGGCTCTGTTGCTTTTGTGGAGCGAGGGAGTGGAGGTGGCATTAAGGATGACACCTCCAACAAGCGATAGATGGTGTGATTGGAATATTTCCTGATTCAAACGTCATCAATGAAGTCTATACCACAAACTATGCAGCAACAAGTGCTTTAAGATGAGGTGGGGAGATTGAATAGGAACCTGAGGGGAAACTCTTTTACACAAAGGGTGGTGGGTGTATGGAACGAGCTGCGGGAGGAGGGAGTTGAGGCACGTACTATCATATCTTTTAAAAGGCATTTGCACAGGTACATGAATAGGATAGGTTTGGTGGAATATGGGCCAAGATGGGACTGGTGTAGATGGGAGCATCTTGGTCAGTGTGGGCAAGTTGGGCCGAAGTGTCTGTTTCCGCGTTCTTTGATTCTGTGACTCTATGACCCTATAAGTAATGATATTTTATTTTATTACAGGGGTACGCAATAACAGATGTCAAGAGAAGAATTGTGAATGTGATGTGACGTTCTCAAATTGCTTAAAGAGGGCGAATTACCAGATGAGATATGCGTTCTGGCCCAATTTCCTTTGTGGCAATTCAGAGCCAAAGTGTTAAGGCCTTGGGAGAGAAAAATCGATGCCTATTGTGAATTGTTAATTATGTCTGAGCATGAAACTAGCTTTGATTTAACTCAGTATAAGGAGTCAGCAACAAAAGCTTTTCACTGTACCTCGGTACACATGACAATAAACGGAAATAAAACCAAAAAATATATATTGTACAGAAAAATACGTTCACTTTGCATCCTGCGAACCAAGGATCACAGGAAATTGTAGTTACCCGCCGAGTTACTCCAGCACTTTGTGTCTATCTTCGGTGTAAACCAGCATCTGCAGTTCCTTCCTAAATGAAAACTTCATCTCTTTGAAAGCCCATGGCATAAAAACAAGGTCAACTCCTTTGGGAACTTACTACCTCCCTTCTATACCATTCATCGTTGAAGGACACAAATTGCTGGAGTAACTCAGCGGTTCAGGCAGCATCTCTGGAGAACATGCATAGGTGACGTTTCGGGTCAGGACACTATTCGTCGTGGATAGGAAAGGTTTAGAGGGATATTGGCCAAATGCGGGCACATGGGACTAGCTTAGATGGGGCATCTTGGTTAGCTTGAGCTGAAGGGCCTGTTTCCCTGCTGTATGACTCATGCCAAGTTTCAGGATCAATTGTTTCCTGGAATGTGCACTCTGCACGCCCACATATGCCAGCCAATCTCTGGGGCAACCAAAAACTTCAGCTTAACGCAACAAACTCTGGTACGAAGAAATGTAATGGTTTCTGCATAAAGAGTATGAAAGTATTGAGGATAGTAGTCACAAAGTAATCGGGGATCTATCTATCTCTGCCTTAAAAGTATCCATTGTCAGCCTCCACATCCTTCTGTGGCAGAGAATTCCACAGATTCACCACCCTCTTACTAAAGAAATTCCTTTTCATCTCCTTCCTAAAGGAACTCCCTTTAATCCTGAGGCTATGACCTCTAATCCTAGACCTTCACACTAGTGGAAACATCCTCTCCACATCCACTCTACCCAAGCCTTTCACGATTCTGTATGTTTCAATGATGTCTCCCCTCATTCTTCTAAACTCCAGCGAGTGCCATAAAACGCTCATCAAAAATTAACCCACTCATTCCTGGGATCATCCTTGTAAACCTCCTCTGGACCCTCTCCAGAGCCAGCTCACCCTTCCTCAGACATGGTGCCCATAATTGCTCACAATAACTCCAAATGCGGCTTTCGATATTAGATATTAAGGGACTTGGATACTAAGGGAATTCATTCACTTGGGTCCCGTACAGGAATGAGGCGCAAGACAAAAGATAAGCCATGATCTAAGTGAATGTCAGAGCAGATGAGAGACGAATGGCATATTCCTGTTTTAATTTTTCTTGCTGTGTATAGAGGGAAGTCTGATCTATCCTTCAATAGTTAAGGATCTTTCTTAATATGAATAACTAATTGGAATTACTTTGTTCCCACAAAAAATAAAATAATTATAAAATAACTACTCATTCTCTTGTTTATTCATTTATATTGACAGGCGGCACGGTGGCGCAGCGGTAGAGTTGCTGCCTCACAGCGCCTGAGACCCGGGTTCAATCAAGACTACGGGTGCTGTACGGAGTTTGTACGTTCTCCTCGTGACCTGCGTGGGTTTTCTACGGGATCTCCAGTTTTCTCTCACACTCTAGACGTACAGGTTTGTAGGCTAATTGGCTCGGTAAGATTGTAAATTGTCCCTGGTGCGTGTAGGATAGTGTTAAGGTGTTGGGATCGCTGGCCGTCACGGACTCAGTGGGCCGAAGGGCCTATTTCTCTGCTATATCTATAGGCTAAACAAAATGTTGTTACACCAAACAGTGGAGTCAATATGACAATCCTTCAATGCGCAAACTGTCATCGGTCCCCCTTTCTCCTACTCTGAAGTTGGGATTTTTACTCTTTTGCAGTGTGTGATATGTACCCACGTTGGCCTTTCGGCAATTCTTACCGCAGTGGGAGTAGTAAGTAGTACTTGATACGGACCTTTCCACCGAGGGATTGACCACCTTTTTCTTTTGATAATTTTTACGAACACCCAGTCTCCGGGCTTTAATTCCTCCACGAGATCCCCTTCTGCTTGGTCAAGACCTGTTAAACCTTTCAACACACGAGATTTGTTTATTAGCATTTTCTTCATGTACTGTGCTAGGGTGCTATCTTCACTTACTGTTTCAGAAAGCTTTTGTAGAACAGGGTATTGGAATGGTTTACCATACAATATTTCGTACAGGGACATTCCCCTCGTACTTGACAGCATTCTCATATTTAATAAGACTAATGGGAGACAATCTATCCAGGAAAATCCCATTTCCGCCATTGCCTTCCTTAATTTGCTTTTAATAGTTCCATTAGTCCTTTCTACTAAACCTGCAGACTGTGGGTGGTAAGAGCAGTGATGTTTTAATTGTATCTTTAGGGTCACCGTGAGCTTCTCTATTACCTCATTGACAAAATGGCTCCCATTGTCACTATATATTTTCTCTGGTATCCCGAACCTTGATATGATGTCCCTGAGGAGAGCTTTTGCCACTGTCAATGCGTCCGCATTGGCAGAGGGGAAAACTTCAACCCATCGGGAAAATACATCAATAATCACTAAACAATATTTCTTCCCTTGCGAGGGGGTTAATTCAATAAAGTCCATATTTAAATTTTGAAATGGGTACCTTGGTTGTGGGTACTTCCCTTGTTGTTTCTTCATGTTTCCTTGTGGATTGTACCTGGCACATATCTCGCACGTTTCGCAGTACTTCTTTGCATAACTCGTGAACCCATAGGTTTTGAACACCTTCTCGACTAGTTGCACCATTCCTCCTGTTGAGACATGGGTTACCCCATGGCTCATAACACAGGCAAATCTCCACAGTCCATCCTCCTGTTTTTCCGCTTCATCCATTTTCCATTAGGGTTTGCCTCAAAGTTCTTGCTAACAGTCCTCTGACGTTTGGCACAGGATCAGATGCTAGCTGTAGCAAATGTGGCATCAAATGCTCAGCAAATTGTTCTATTGGGATATAATCATCTTCTATCACTGCCTGGCAGATAAAGACAAAGACAAACGCTTGACGACCTGACCAGTTCACACTGTGGCAAAACTTATCAACAAGTTCACTGATCAAGTCCACCGCTAAAGCAGGAGTTGAAGCTGCATAACATTTTCTGATCATCTCACTCACCAGTCTGTAGGCAACCCATCGGACTGAAGATGCCTTATCCGCACAGAGGCTAAGAGATAAGGAGCGCAGATAGTTATACACATCTTTGGGGTTGTACAGTTCCAGCAGCAAAATAAGTTGTTCGGAAAGATCAGCTCTGAAGCGCCAATTCCTGCTGTTATCTATTACCATTGTAGAAAAGGGTGGTGCAATGTGTGATTGGTCGATGTGCACTGTATCACTAACACAGTCTTCCTCAACGATGGCTGAAATGTCAGCAGTTAAAGACACATTGCCTTGCTCAACCCTTCTTGGATCAACTGCTGCAGATTCTGTTTGCAACTGTGTTTGATTAAACAGTGACGCTCAGATTTTTTCTTCCTCAAAGTCAAGATCCAAAGCTTGCAGTGCAGCAGTTAAAATATCCACTTGTGCTTTGACATCTGGGTCATCTATGTGTGGTGGGTATTATACCAAATCCACAATCCCATCATAATATTTCGGCCTAGCAAATTTACTGAACAAATCGCTGAGACCAGTACCTGTTCCTCACAACACACATTAGATATTGGTTCTTGGAACTTAAGTGGTTTTGTCAAGAACTCCACGTTAGTATGCTCGGTGGCGGACTTTACTGTTAATGAATTCTTGGAGTATAGTGTTCCCGGGGACTCTTCGTCTTTTATTATGACAGTTTTACATGCTCCGCTATCGCATAAGAATGTCATCCTTTCCCCATTCACTATTAAACTTATCGTAGGCTTTAGGTAAGGCGTAGAAGATTTCTTCTAGATCCAATATTTGCAGAGGCTCATTGTCGGCTGGGGGAGTGGGAGTATCTCTGGTTGATTTGTCCCTCCCTTCAGCATCGGTCAGTCAGGATCGGTCATAGGTTCGGGACCTTGAACCCTCCTCTTAGTGTAATATGTTTAGCCTGGGGACAATCTCAAACCCAATGGTCGAGTTTTCCACAGACAAAACATCCCTCCCCCCTTGGGGGACCTCTGCCTCTACCTCTCCCTCTGCCTCTCTGGCATCCCCGCCCCTGATCTCCTTGTTTTACCCGGTAGAATACAGGGACGGTATTTTCACTTATTTCCTCAACATCGGCCAGATAAGCGTTCTTTACAATCTTTTTCTGTTTGGTGTTTTCCTCTGCATGTACTGCCCAATCTTTTACATCATTGAGTGCCTTTGTTTTCCATCCCACCATGTGCTTTTTTATATATAAACTAATCTCGGGTTTTAATCCGTTTAACTGTTCGATTTTAACTGTTGGGCAAACGGTCCATCATCCACCCACGGAATCGGTACTTCTTGTCCACTATTTGCCTCAAAGACAACCCTAAGTCTGGAGAAATAGTGTAGCACAGGCTCGTCTTTATTTTGTGTACATTCCCTAATTTTATTGTAATCGACTCCTCTCTGGAAGTGTGCTCTTATTCGATTTTCAATAGCTATTCGTCTGTTATGATAATCATTCTGACCTGGTGCCCACTGAAGGGGTGCTCCATTTACAATAGCATTCCAGTCTCCTTCAATTAAACACCAATCACACCCGATAAGACTTCGCAACGCTTGTTCATATTCTACCGTATTTAAACGATAACTTACAACCAGGTTTCCAAAGTCCCTGTGCCACTTTGCGAAATTATCTCTAGGATGTGGAATGCCCTCCAGTGCCTTTTATAATATCCTCCATATTCCATGGCCTGTACATGTACATTGGCCCCACTGTGCCGGCATCTGGATTAGGCATTGCAATCATAGGATACATTTCAGCCCTGCTTGGTCTTATTGACCATGGAGATTTAGGCTCAAATATAGGACCTGCATGAAGATTATAAACGGTACCTGAGCGAGTGGTTTTCAGACTTTGCAAACCTGGGTGCAGCTGGCCGCTTTCCTTAATGGTTGGTTTTTGTTCCAGTACGGGGGTTGGAGCCCTTGTTGAGTCCGATCCGACAGTTTCTTCCACCGGTGCAAGGCCACCCCCTTTTTCTCTGGTGTGTACGGAGGGGGCACTCGCCATACCCGGTGATCGGTGGGAGACCTCGTTGTCCCCCTTCTGGGGAAAGCGTTTGTCGATGGTTCGCTTTTAGTAAGTTGTTCCTTCTCTTTTTCCTTTTCGTCTCTGTGCGATCTGGCTTCCTGAAGCCACAGAAGTGCTTCATGGTAGCCCAACTTGTCTTTATCCTTCCTTCTTTTTCGTGCATCTTTGGCAATAGCAGACATTAATTTACAACAATCATCAACAAGTAACTTATCACTAAAATCAAATTTAAACCAATTGTTTAAATACTTACAATTACGCTTACTTCGTATAAACATACATATCTCATCACTTTCATAACCTTTTGAGTTTGTCGAGCCCATTCTGATTCCCTCCTCGAGAATTACGACTATACTTTCTCTCCGTCAAGTCCAACTTGACTGAAGTCCCAAATTTCTTACCTTGGACGACCCCGTTTGTCGCCCGAGTAGTCCAACCACTCTTCTTAATTGTCCCCGACAATTCTTTGGTAACCCCGTTACCCGAGTAGTCCAACTACTCTTCTCCTGTCAAGTCCAACTTGACTTCTGAAGTCCCAGATTTCTTTGGCGACCCAGTCGCCGGAGTGGTCGAACTACTCTCTTCAATTGTCCCTGACAATTCTGTATGCCGTCCCGGGTCTCTGAGGAATGTAACAAAATACAACTCGGCAAAGTCAAAATTACATAGCTGGGACCCCACTATCTATGGAAAGTTCAGTCCTACCTCCGGCGTGTCGGTTGAGCCCCGTCACTCTGCCCCGGTGTCCGTAAGGAACCTTAAAATGAGCGCTCTTGGTTCCCCTGAAAACTGGCAACAGAGGTATTGGGGCCCCACGTTTGGGCGCCAATTATGTTAGAAATTTTCCAACAAAGACTATTACAAAAACGGAGGTAGAAACTGAACGAACTTTATTGTGAGAGAGAGAGTCACACAGAGCCCAAGTGTCTGTGGGAGTCCTCTCTGAGCTAATGCTGAAAACCATCTCTTTTATACATTGATTTAGACAAAAAAGCATCCAGACAAGTGGTAATGAACAAGGACACTCAGAATTCAAAGGAAATAACATTTAGCTGTGGAAAGTTACACAGGAGCAAGATTAGCCGTTCTGCAAGTTCTGTGATAGCCTCTTAATCTCGTGACCGAGACCTGTCAATTACTTGTGCCCTAGGCAGTTTCGGTAAACAATCTTGTGCAGACACAGATAGAATACACAAGGAAATAGTTACATAAATTTTTCCATCATGGCTGTTACTGCTTGTTTAGCCAATTCCAAAGTTTTGCCAACAATAAATATGTCATCTAGATATGCCATTACCATGTGTTTTTGTTTTCGCAGTAACGCTAGGTCTGGTTTCAAAATCTTAAGGAACCAGACCCACCTAATAATAATAATAATAATACATTTTATTTATGGGCGCCTTTCAAGAGTCTCAAGGACACCTTACAAAAATTGAGCATGTATAGGAAAAACATGTAAGGGGAATGAAATAAATAGTAGAGACATGACTAGTACACAAAGTAAAGACAGAATTCAATACAAAACACAGCATGAGGCAATTAATGCACAGATGAAAAGGGACGGGGACGTGGGGCTAAGGATAGGCAGAGGTGAAGAGATGGGTCTTGAGGCGGGACTGGAAGATGGGGAGGGACACGGAATTGCGGATCAGTTGGGGGAGGGAGTTCCAGAGCCTGGGAGCTGCCCTGGAGAAGGCTCTGTCCCCAAAACTGCGGAGGTTGGACTTGTGGATGGAGAGGAGACCGGCTGATGTGGATCTGAGGGACCGTGAGGGTTGGTAGGGGGAGAGGAGGTCAATGAGATATGTGGGGGCCAGATGGTGGAGGGCTTTGTAGGTGAGGACCAGGATTTTGTAGGTGATCCGGTGGGAGATGGGAAGCCAGTGAAGTTTTTTGAGGACTGGAGTGATGTGATGCCAGGATTTGGTGTGGGTGATGAGTCGGGCGGCTGCGTTCTGGACCAGTTGGAGTCGGTTGATGTAGGTGGAGCTGATGCCAAGGAGAAGTGAGTTGCAATAGTCCAGTCGGGAGGAGATGAAGGCATGGATGAGTCTTTCAGCAGCAGGCGGAGTGAGAGAGGGTCTGAGTTTGGCGATGTTGCGGAGATGAAAGAAGGAGGTTTTAATGACATGGCGGATGTGAGGCTCAAGGGAGAGGGTGGAATCAAAGATCACGCCAAGGTTGCGGGCCTGGGGAGATGGGGAGACAGTGGTGCCGTCGATGGTGAGAGTGGGGTTATTGATTTTGCTGAGTGTGGCTTTGGAGCCTATGAGGAGGAATTCTGTCTTATCGCTGTTGAGTTTGAGGAAATTATGTTGCATCCAGGTTTTTATAGCTGACAAACAGGAGTTGATATGGGAGAGGGGGGGGGTTGTGGGGGGATTTGGTGCCAAGGTAAATCTGGGTGTCATCAGCGTAACAGTGGAAGTCCAGATTGAAGTGGCGGAGTATCTGACCAAGGGGGAGGATGTAGATGATGAAGAGGAGGGGGCCGAGTACGGAGCCTTGGGGAACGCCTTGAGTGACTGCGGCTGTAGCAGAGGTGTGGTTGTGGAGAGAGATGAAGTGGGATCTGTTGGAAAGGTAGGAACGGAGCCAGCTGAGTGCAGAGCCTTCAATGCCGAGGTCCTTGAGTCTGGTGAGCAGGATGTTATGGTTCACTGTATCGAAGGCTGCGCTCAGGTCGAGGAGGATGAGGATGTTGAGGGAACCAGTGTCAGCAGAGGTGAGGAGGTCGTTGAGGACTTTGAGGAGAGCAGTTTCTGTGCTATGGAGGGGGCGAAAGCCAGATTGGAGGGGTTCAAGTAGGTTATACGCAAGGAGGTGGGAATGAAGTTGCGACGCAACGATACGCTCCAGGGTTTTTGAAAGGAAGGGGAGGTTTGAGATTGGGCGGTAGTTAATGAGAGAGGAGGGATCAAGACCATGGTTACCAGTGGTAACCTACCTCCATGGTTACCAGTGGTAGGTGTGTTTTTTCTTCGGCATCCTCCGTGGACGTTGAGGCGCCGTTGTCTGGGTCTGTTGTTGGGTTTGTGTTGAAGGTTTGCGCATTTTCCAGGACGGTCGGTCTGGGCCATGGCCAGGGTGTTCCTGGTTTTTGCGCTTGCTCCGGTTTGTGTTGGCCGACTGGGGGGTCCGTAGGGGTGATATTTTTGGCCGTAGTGGCTTTTGGTTGCTGCTTTTATGAGCCCCAGTGTTTTTGCCTCTTCATCAAGTTCTTTGACTTGTTTTGGTAAATCCCCTCCAAATAGTAGTATTGGCGGTTTGGAGGTTCCAGGTTTACAGAGGCCGGCAAATTTGGGGTCTAAAGCTGGTTGGATAGCACTTTTCCTGATATTGTTCAACTCATATTGTGAGTTACAGAGTAAAGCCAGTGCATCTTGGTGGTCTTGGGTCATGTTTTGCTCCTTCAATGTGCGGGCAAAAGCTGTAATTCCTGCCGTTAGGACTTTTAGGACTTTCTGAATTTTTAAGTCCCTGGTTCTAATTGATGCCCCCACATGTTTCCAGATGCACTGGTTTACACTGGGAACATTTAGCGACTTGCAGTTCCCTGGAGGTAAATGTCGTGCTATGGTGTCTGATAGTGCCAGTGCCTGCAGTTGGTTAAATGACATATAGTCAATGCTTGCCGCTATTTTCGGCTCCAGGTCTTGGCCAGTTTGGTCTGGTTGGATAAACTGGGACACCATGTCCAGCATGTTTTCTTTCACCCCAGGCATACTGGAGGTATGTTGATCACTGCCCTCTTCAGGGCCAGCCCAGAATTGACCCTCCGTGCTCTCCTCTGATGTTCTCTTGACCCTCCGTGCTCTCCTCCGTCCGTTTTTTGCTTCGCTTTCCCGCCCGGCCGAGGTATAGATTTGGCCGGTGCGGGAGCGAAGTCGGGCACAGCTGTTCCCATTTCGGGAGATTGGCGTGCCATCGGCAGCTGCTGTTGCTGCTGGCTGCCCGCAACTCCGCGGTTCTCCCCCGCCAGCTTTTTCGCAGCCTTCCTTCTCGTGGAACTGTCCATCTTTCCACCTGCAAGGTAAGTGGGAAAAACGCAGAGTCTCCTTACCTGCTGTTCCCGGCTTTTAAATTTTGCCGCTAAAGGGGAACGTCCTTCCCCCTGCTGTGACTCGTTGCACTCACGTGACTCCGAAGTAAAATGGAAAAGCAAAACTGTGCTCCAAAATCAGCTTAGTCCAGAATTGGGCAATTCCCAGCCTGCGGTAAATTTAGTGTAACTGGGACATGTTGGCTGGTTTGGGCGAGTTGGGCCGAAGGGCCTGTTTCCACACTGTATCACTCAATGATTCTATGAGAGGTATGAAAACGTACAGAACAAATTAGAGCCGGCATTGATGACCCAGGAAAGGTGGAGCCCACAATGGTCCATTGTTGGCTGTGAAAGAGCTGATAATGAAGGGATATTGGGATATGACAGTGGAATTGCAAGGATGACGAGGGTGGGAGAGGGGAGGAGAGGGAGATAATTCAAAATCTGAGTGAAGGGCCTGGGTAGAGTGAATGTAGAGACAGTGGGGAAGTCTAGGACCAGAGGACACAGCCTCAGAATAAAAGGACATACCATTAGAAAAGAGATGAGGAGTAGTTTCTTTAGCGAGAGAATGGTGAATCTGTGGAATTCATTGCCAATTCATTGGGTTGTAAGCTGCCCAAGAGATATACGGCACTCCATAACATGTTTATAAAGAATGTAACCCTGGACTCATTCTAAATGAGGTAATTCCCTGTGTTCTATCCGACACACGTCCATCCTTTCTGCAACCAGAAACTAACAAATAAGAAACTTAGTTTATCTTCCACCACAACTCTGCCTCGATCTCTCCTATCTCTTCCTAGATTAAACTAAGGTGCCCTTGAATCCAGCTTTCTGGTCTGAACAAAGGGGGGACCCGGCAGAAGGGGAGGGGGTGCTGGGAATGATGGGGGAGTAGGGGACCTGGCAGGGGGGGGGGGGGGCTGCCTACTACGAGACGAAGATAAAACAGTTCGATGAATTCGTTACTTAGTCGGCACCACAAACGTGCCGGCTCTTGTGTACAGCCCAGGTGAGGACTGCTGTATGGTTTTTACCCGGTCGTATGCAGAACAAAGCATTTCACTGCACCTGGGTACATATACAATATAGTATCAATGAATTGATTGAACCATTGAATAGGTTAACTTAACCTACGCTGCAGACTAAACCCAATAAATGTTTGCGCAATAATGGAAAACCCAAACCGCGCTCCAAAATCAGCTTGGTCCAGAATTGAGTAATATAATCCCAATACTTGGCATCTTAACACGTTGGCAAATGCAGCTTGCAAGTGTAGAGATGGAATTTTGTTGAATGTTTACAGATTTTCTCAGGAATAAAAATCTTCCCAACTGATCTCATAGAGGTGTATAAAATCATGAGAGGAATAGATCGGGTAGATCAAGGATTCCCAACCTGGGGTAAATTTACCCCCAGGGGGTAAATATGTTGATTCTGGAATTGTACATATTTCTTCTCATTGACTGACTGTGTTTGGACATCATTAGTTGTTCATAAATAAGTGAAATAACATTGTTATGTGCTATTAAAGTTGCCAGGGGTAAACAAGACGATTAAATAGTTGGGAACCCGTGGGGTAGATGCACAGAGTCTCTTGCCCAGAGTAGGGACCGGAGGACACGGATTTAAGATGAAGGGCGAAAGATTTTATGGGAATCTGAGGGGTAACTATTTCACACAAACGGTGGTGGGTGTACGAGGTGAGCTGCCAGAGGAAGTAGTTGAGGCAGGGACTATCGCAACGTTTAAGAAACATTTAGACAGGTACATGGATAGGACAGGTTTAGAGAGATATGGGCAAAATGCAAGCAGGTGGGCCTAACGCTGTATGATTCAATAATTCTATATTGATGTACAGCAGCCAATAACTTTTGTGAATTGTTATATGTGTGTATTGGCGTATTTCTGCCTACATATAAAACACTGGTGTGAATACATTAAAAATAGCAAGGATGACCTGCCATTAAATTCAGCAGGTTGTGGAGAGAAACTGTAAGATGCTTATCATCCACCACAACCTTGCCTTGATCTCTCTTATCTCTTCCTAGATTAAACTGAGGTGCCCTTGGCCCTTAAATCCAGCATTCTGGTCTGAACAAAAGGGGAACCCGGCAGGGGAAGGGAGGTGGAGGGGGGGCATTGAGGAAAAAAAGGGGTGGGGGTACTCAGCGGGCGGCTGCCTACTGCGAGAAGAAGATACAAATTTTCAATAAATTCTTAACTTTTTCGGCGCCAGAAATGTGCCGACACTTGTGTACAGCCCAGGTGAGGACTGCTGTATGGTTTTTACCCGGTTGTATGCAGGACAAAGCATTTCACTGCACCTGGGTACATGTGACAATAAAGTGTCATTGAATAGAGCAGCGGTAGAGTTGTTGCCTTACAGTGAATGCAGCTCCGGAGACCTGGGTTCGATCCCGACTACGGATGCTGTCTGTACGGAGTTTGCACGTTCTCCCCGTGACCTGTGTGGGTTTTCTCCAAGATCTTTGGTTTCCTCCACACTCCAAAGACGTACAGGTTTGAAGGTTAATTGGCTTGGTAGTTGTAAAAATTGTCCCTTATTGGTGTAGGTTGGTGCCAATGTGCGGGGATCGCTGGTCGGCGCAGACCCGTTGGGCCGAAGGGCCTGTTTCCTTGCTGTATTTCTAAATTAAACTAAACTAAATTGATTGAACCATTGAATAGGTTAACTTAACCTACGCTGCAGACTAAACCCAATAAATGTTTGCGCAATAATGGAAAACCCAAACCGCGCTCCAAAATCAGCTTAGTCCGGAATTTAGTAATATTATCCGAATACTTGGCATCTTAACACTTGTTGGCAAATGCAGCTTGCAAGTGTAGGGATGGAATTTTGTTGAATGTTAACAGATTTTCTCAGGAATAAAAATCTTCCCAACTGATCTCATAGAGGTGTATAAAATCATGAGAGGAATAGATCGGGTAGATCAAGGATTCCCTACCTGGGGTAAATTTACCCCCAGGGGGTAAATATGTTGATTCTGGAATTGTACATATTTCTTCTCATTGACTGACTGTGTTTGGACATCATTAGTTGTTCATAAAAAAGTGAAATAACATTGTTATGTGCTATTAAAGTTGCCAGGGGTAAACGAGACGATTAAATGGTTGGGAACCCGTGGGGTAGATGCACAGAGTCTCTTGCCCAGAGTAGGGACCGGAGGACACTGATTTAAGATGAAGGGCGAACGATTTTATTGGAATCTGAGGGGTAACTATTTCACACAAACGGTGGTGGGCGTACGAGGTGAGCTGCCAGAGGAAGTAGTTGAGAAAGGTACTATCGCAATGTTTAAGAAACATTTAGACAGGTACATGGATAGGACAGGCTTAGAGGGATATGGGCCAAATGCAGGCAGGTGGGACTAATGCTGTATGATTCAATAATTCTATATTGATGTACAGCAGCCAATAACATTTGTGAATTGTTATATGTGTGAATTGGCATCTTTCTGCTTGAAATGGTAGGAAACTGCACCTGAATTTGGTGTCCTTGCACCCTGCTTGAAATGGAATTTCAAGGAATAGCCGTGAGCCAACTGCCAGCCCACCATCCGAGAGTGAGCTGCCAGCACATCAGGCTTGAGTGACTGAGCTTCCACCCCAAGAATCCATTTGGTCTACAATGTTCATAGTAGCCCTCTGGAAACCAGTCCCTTCAGACCACAATACCCATAGTAGCACTCCAGAAAGCCCCCCCCCCCCCCCACTGGCCACCAATATTGGAATTGGTGGAGAGGTGGAATACTGCGTTGGGTGACCATCCCTCCCGTGTGAAGCTGGGACCCAACGGGTCCCACTTAGTCTAGTTATCACTATAATTATCAGATACACCAGTCTTAATAATCATTAATGCAGGAAAGTGTTAAGTCAGGTAGCACAGCAGTAGAGTTGCTGCCTCACGCACTAGAGACATGACCTTACCTTGGGTGCTGTCTGTGTGGAGTTTGCACGTTCTCCCTGTGATCGCGGGGGTTTTCTCCAGGTGCTCCGGTTTCCTGCCACATCCCAAAGACATGTAGGTTTGAAGGTTTATTGGCCTTTGTAAATTGTGTTTAGTGTGTACGATTAAACTAGTGTATGGGGATCACTGGTCGGCGTGGACTTGGTGGGCTGAAGGGCCTGTTTTCATGCTGTATCTTTAAACTAGAAATCCTCAGACTGTACACTAGCATTATCCCACATCAAAGTCAAATCCCACACCGGATGGTAAGTCCACTCCACGCCCGCAGCTGGAAGCTCCGCAGACCACAGCCCCACCAGGCCAGCGATCGGAGCACTTCTCTCTGGCGACCCCCGGCAAGGGTTCGCCCATTCTGCAATGGAAAAGTCGACGCTGCGCCTGCTGCTGAAGCTCCGGGTCCGACTCCAGGAAAGGCCGCTCCAATCCATGCTGTTAGGCCGCGAGGGAGGCGAAATGGAAAAGGTCGCCTCTCCGTCGCGGTAGCGACCGAAAAACGTTCCCCCCCTCCCCCCCCCCCCACCCCCACCAGGACGCACCGAGAGACACCTAAATTAACATTTGGACACACAAAAAAACCCCAGAAAAGTCGAAATAACGAACACTCTGCTGGCAGGGCAGTTGACAATTAGGATGCTTGTTCAGACATTCATCAAGAATTTCTGATTCCCTATTCCTGTAAACTTGTATATTAGATTTAACATAATCTCTAATTTGTAGATATCTGAAGAAATTATTTGAGTGCAGTCCATAATTCTGTTGTAACTCTTGAAATGAAAGAAAAGTACCTTTCCCATAAAGATGTCCTATATTTTTGATTCCATGATTTTGGTGGACGGGGGAGAACGTACACACTCCGTATAGGCAGCGCCAGTATTCAGGATCGAACCCGGGTCTCCGGTGCTGTAATGCAGCAACTCTGCTGCTGCGCCAATGTGCCGTCCTATTCTGCAAAGTAATTATAAATCACAATAAAATCTTGGAAACATCGTATAACATCACAGACTTTTACCATCCCGGAGGCAGGGATTCCTTGCCGGGGATTGCCGGAGAAGAGCTCTGACCGCTGGCCTGGAATATCGAGAAGCCGCAGTCTCCGGTCAGAAAGTGGCCGATTCGGTCATTCCAAGCCGCGGAGTGGGTTCCATCCTTCCTGACGTCGGAGCTTCGATCATCCCGACGAAAGGGCTTGTAGATCGGGCCGTCCGCAGCAGCGACTACAGAGGGTCAAGGCCCCAAACACGGGTGAACAAAAGGAGGAAGACTGACTGAACTTTATTGCCTTCCATCACAGTGATCACTGTGGTGGATGTTTGTGTTAAGTTTTATCATTCTATTTAATTGTGTTGTCTATATTACTAAAAGTCTGATCTTGACCACTTCCTGTTCTGTATATTGATTTTAGAAAAAACGCTGCCACTTACGGCTGTGATTTTTGGCCCTCTTACTCAGAGTCCACTGCGCAGGACAAGAGGATTTTTCCCATCTATGAAAAATAAAAGAGTTATTAGTGTTTAAAAAATGTTGTGATTCTCTCTCATGAAGGACACGCCCCTACCGGAGGGACTATAAAACCCGGAAGTGTTGAGGGTCTGTGTTGAGGAAGTGTTGAGGAAACCTAAGGGTTTCCACTTAGTCTAGTGTTCTTTTATTTGTATAATAATAATAATAATAATAATAAATTTTATTTATGGGCGCCTTTCAAGAGTCTCAAGGACACCTTACAAAAATTTAGCAAGTAGAGGAAAAACATGTAAGCGGAATGAAATAAATAGTAGAGACATGACTAGTACACAAATTAAAGACAGAATTCAATTCAAAACACAATATGAGGCAATTCAAGCACAGATGAAAAGGGAGGGGGACGTGGGGCTAAGGATAGGCAGAGGTGAAGAGATGGGTCTTGAGGCGGGACTGGAAGATGGTGAGGGACACAGAATTGTGGATCAGTTGGGGGAGGGAGTTCCAGAGCCTGGGAGCTGCCCTGGAGAAGGCTCTGTCCCCAAAACTGCGGAGGTTGGACTTGTGGATGGAGAGGAGACCGGCTGATGTGGATCTGAGGGACCGTGAGGGTTGGTAGGGGGAGAGGAGGTCAGTGAGATATGGGGGGGGGGGGGGCAGATGGTGGAGGGCTTTGTAGGTGAGGACCAGGATTTTGTAGGTGATCCGGTGGGAAGATGGGAAGCCAGTGAAGTTGTTTGAGGACTGGAGTGATGTGATGCCAGTGATGGCTGCATCGTATTGTATTGTAACTCAAATATCACTGTACCTGAATTGGTGCATGTGACGAGAATCTGAATCTAACACGTGTGCTGACACAAAGATGGGTTGGTATCAGTGCAGGAAACATAGATTTAAATAACCCTGTATTGCACAAGTTAGGAATTACAATTTATTTTCCCCAATATATGGCTCTTCACCAGAATCTTTGCGGCTGTGAGCTGTGCCATTGCCAGTGTCTCTCCGTGCAATTGGAAGATAGGACTGGAACAGAGCTGTTACTGCATACTTGCTTTCAGGAAATGATGTCCCTGGAGGGTTGAAGAGGCTGGCATTAATTCAAAAATACTTGAGAAAACCAGAGGTCCGGCAGCTCCTTATCCTCAGTGTGAACCTAGAGCTGCCTGTGTTCACATGGATTCCCCACTCTTCTGGCTGCTTGTAGCACTATCAGGTAAAGCAAGTTTACTTGACTCTTTGTGTAGGAAGAAACTGCAGATGCTGGTTTTAACCGAAGATAGACACAAAAAGCTGGAGTAACTCAGCAGGGCGGGCAGCATCTCTGGAGAGAAGGAATGGGTGACGTTTCGTGTCGAGACCCTTTTTCAAACTAGCTAGGGATAAGGGAAACAAGAGATATATTAACGATGATTTAGAGAGATCAAGAACAATGAATGAAAGTTATGGAAAAAAAGTAACGATGATAAAGGAGACAGGCCATTGTTAGCTGTTTGGGGGTGAAAAGGAGAAGCTGGTGCGACTTGGGAGGGGGAGGGATGGAGAGAGAGGGAATGTCGCGGTTACTTGAAGTTAGAGAAATTAATATTAATACCACTGGGCTGTAAGCTGCCCAAGCAAAATATGAAATACTGTTACTTGAAGTTAGAGAAATCAATATTCATTGACTTGTAATTGACTTTGTTCATTTTGGTTTCAATTTATTGATTTACCTTGAGAGAGGTCTGGATAGAATGGATGTGTGGAGGATGTTTCCACTAGTGGGAGAGTCTAGAATAAGAATAAAAGGACACCTTTAGAAAAGAGATGAGGAGAAATTTCTTGTCAGAGGGTAGTGAATCTGTGGAATTTGTCGGCAGAGACAGCTGTGGAGGCCAAGTCAATGGATATTTTTTAAGGTGGAGATTGATAGATTCTTGATTAGTTCGGATGTCCGGGGCTATGGGGATAAGGGCAGGCGAGAGGGAAAGATAGATCAGCCATGTTTGAATGGCGGAGTAGACTTGATGGGCCGAATGGCCTAATTCTGTTCCTATAACTTATGTATCCGGTGAGAATTGATGACTAAGACTGCTACGAGATACAATACTTCTAAATGATGCTGCGTTTAAAGTTCTAATAGAAAAAGGAAGTTGATAACTAAGAAAAAGAGGATGCATTTTGTAGCATAATCTGGGCAGGAGTTCAACCGGAGTTGTCAACAATAATGGAGAAATTCTCAAATGGATAACATAACTGGTTGATAACTGAATGTTCCCAAATTTTGATTTTAAAACTGGGAACGAAGACTAACATAAGCTGAACTTGATTTTCACAGCAATAAAACACAGTGCGCTGGAGTAACTGTGCAAGTCGGGCAGCATCCGTGGAAGGAATGGATGGAGATATTTCTCTCTTCACAGATGTTGTCTGAACTGCTGTGAATTCCCAGCAGTTTTCCATTCTTAATTACGAGAAGCTGGGTGTTCTGTGTACTGGCATTCAATACAATACAATACAATTCAATTTATTGTCATTTGGACCCCTTGAGGTCCAAACGAAATGTCGTTTCTGCAGCCATACATTACAAACAAATAGACCCAAGACACAACATAATTTACATAAACATCCATCACATTGCTGTGATGGAAGGCCAAAAAAACTTATCTCTCCACTGCACTCTCCCCCCCGATGTCAGAGTCAAAGTCAAAGTCAAAGCCCCCGGCGGGCGATGGCGAATTGTCCCGCAGCCATTAAAGCCACGCCGGGTGATGCAAGGTCGCGCACCGGGTCTTGATGTTAGAGCCCCCGGCGGGCGCTCGCAGAGACCCGCAGCCATTCCAAGCCGCGCGGGGCGGTGCTGTAAAGCCCCGCTCAGGTGCTCTTCAACTCCGCAACTCGGGCGGGAGAAGTCGCCGTTGCGGAAGCCCTGAAAAGCGGTCTCCCCCCAGGGACCCGCGGGCTCCCGGTGCCGCCCGCCAAACCCGCAGTTGCAGCCTCCGGCTCTCCGGGGGTCGGGTCGCAGCAGCGTCCACCACAGCTCCACCCGCTCTGGACTCGGCCAGCTCCGCGACGGTGAGGTGAGTAGTCGGCACCACAGCCCCCGGTCTTCCTGTTGGAGGCCGCTCCTCGTTGCAGCCCCAACGACAACGGAGACCCGACAAAGAAAAGGTCGGGTCTCCCGTGCAGGGAGAGATTTAAAAGTTACCCCCACCCCCCCCCCCACACCCCCACACACATACCCCAACAAAAATAACAAAAACTACATAAAAACATAAGTATTAAAATAATAAAAACGCAGACGGACTGCAGAGGCCGCTGCTGACCATAGTCGCGCCGCCCACCAGAACAGTGAGAATGAAAGTGGAAGTGAATGTAACATCATTTAGAGTCATACTGTGTGGAAACAGGCACTTCAGCCCAACCTTCCCACGCCGACCAACATGTCCCAACTACACTATTCCCACTTGCCTGCATTTGGCCCATATCCCTCTAAACCTGTCCTATCCATGTACATGTCTAAATGTTTCTTAAACATTGCGATTGCACCAGCCTCAGCTACTTCCTCCGGCAGCTCGTTCTGTGCACACACCACCCCTTGTGTGAAAAAGTTACCCCTCAGATTCCTATAAAATCTTTCCCCCTTCACCTTAAACCCATGTTCTCCATTCCCCTACTCTGGGCAAGAAACTCTGTGCATTTACCCAATCTATTTCTCTCATGATTTTATACACCTCTATGAGATCAGTTGGGAAGAGTTTTATGCCTGAGAAAATATGTTCACAATAAATAAAATTCCAGCTCTGCACTTGCAAGCTGCGCTTCCCAACAAGTGTTAAGATGCCAAGTATAGGGTGGTTGCACGAAAGGTCACTGGGTCATAGGGCTCGATGCACAGAGCGCAAGAAGGGTTTCGGCCCGAAACGTCGCCTATTTCCTTCGCTCCATAGATGCTGCTGCACCCGCTGAGTTTCCCCAGCAATTTTGTGTACCGCCGCTAAATCTAACTGGAAGACATCCGTCACTTCCGGTATATGTTATTAATGCTAGAAACCAAAGATCTTATAGCGGAGCAAGATGGGTTACTCTCACGCAAATGTGTAGCACGCTCATGGGCGGATTCATGGGTGATTATAGGATCCATTTTAGCAACCAGCCCCCGCCATCTTGCTCCGCCATCTTGCTTCCGGCCAAAGATCGGATCTTTGTTTCCACAGCGGGGAGAAGGAGTGCGCGGCCCGGGGCAGCGGGGAGAGGGAGTGTAGGGCCCGGGGCAGCGGGAGTGTGGGGCCCGGGGCAGCGGGGAGAGGGAGTGTGGGGCCCGGGGCAGCGGGGAGAGGGAGTGTGGGCCCGGGGCAGCGGGGAGAGGGAGTGTGGGGCCCGGGGCAGCGGGGAGAGGGAGTGTGGGGCCCGGGGCAGCGGGGAGAGGGGCATAGGAGGGGGGGGGGGGGGGGGGGTGAAATTGTAGTGAGGGGGCAGGCGAGGGAGTGCCAGGGGGGGGGATAAGGCCTAATGTGTGTGAAGTTGCGGGGATGTTTACAATGTTTCTTATATAATGTCCCTTGTCTAGTCTGAAATAAAATTCATTATTGGATCAGAAGAAATATAATTGTGTGTGTTTTATGATTATATACATTTATATCACATTCATGTATGTGTGTTTATAAACATTTTATTCTTTAACAAGAATTAACAGAATTATGAACTAATAGAATTATGAATCTAACCCTATATCACACACAAAAACTTCCCCCGCAATGTCAATTACCCTGCGAGTCGGGTCGGTTCCGGTTACTACAAAATCAACTCAAACACTGCTTGTGAGCCATTTAAAAAGAAATGATTTAAAAAACATTAAAAAAGACAATTACCAGTCAAATTTTATTCTTGACAAGAAGTATGAACTGACAGAATTATGAATCTAACCCTATAATCACACACACAAACTGTTGCCCCGCAACATTGATTACACTGCGGGTCGGGTCGGGTCAGGTAGGCTCCGGTTACTAAAATGGGCGGGGAAAAATGGCCAGGATCCCCTCCGTACCTACTACACGCCAGCCCATCGCATTTCGCAGGAGTAGCCTATCTTGCTCCGCTATAAGATCTTTGCTAGAAACCGCCAAAATGTTGAATTTTTGCGCTGAAAAAAATGGTGGGAGTCGGGGTAAGTGTGAGAGACATGTACCCAACTTTAAAATTCCAAACGTGAAGCGAAATGAAGGTATAGAGAAGCGAGAACTGAAGGGACTACAGCAGCTAAAGTGCTTGGTAAACATTGAAAATATTGGGAATTATCGCGTTTGCTCACTGCATTTCATCAAGTAAGGCATTATTTGTGTTTTTTCTTGATTCCTTTGGTATTTAAAAATTCTCAGAAGTGATAAATCTGGCTGTAAATGTTTCTTCAGATGCGTTTTCATTTTGTATGTAAAAACCCACGAGAACCATGGGCGATTAAAAAAAATTACAGCCAGATTTATCACTTCTGAAACTTTTTAGATGCCAAAGGAATCAAGAAAAAACACAAATAATGCCTTACTGTTGATGAAATGCAGTGAGCAAACGGCCAAGCACTCTTGCTGTTGTTGTCCCTTCAGCTCTCGTTTTTATCTACCGTCATTTCTCCTCACTTTTGGAATTCTGAAGTAGGCTAAACGTCTCTCACGCTTATCCCGATTTCCATAATTATTTACAGCGCAAAAATTGACAATCGCAGCGGGTTTTAACGGGCCCGCTACGCTGGAAACAATGGTAAGTGCCTACCTGCAGTTTATCGCGTGTAATCCATTTGGAGTAGTGTAGCAACAGTACGGGTCATGGGTCGTGACCCGACTGCCGTGAAACCTCCCTATTGGGATAATATTGCCCAATTCTGGACTAAGCTGATTTTGGAGCACGGTTTTGTTTTCCCATTGTTGTGCAAAAGTTTATTGGCTTTAGTCTGCAGCGTAGGTTAAGTTAACCTATTCAATGGTTCAATCAATTGAATGACACTTTACTGTCCATGTACCCCTGTGTAGTGAAATGCTTTGTTCTGCATACAACTGGGTAAAAACCATACATCAGTCCTCACCTGGGCTGTACACAAGAGTCGCCAAGAGTTGCTGGTGTCGACTAAATTACAACGAGTTCATTGAACAGAATTATCTAAGATAGACAGTTTATCTAAGACGTTTCGAGTAGAAACCCTTCTTCAGACTTAAGTGTACCCAAAACGTCACCCATTCCTTCTCTCCGCTGAGTTACTGCAGCATTTTAAACCAGCATCTGCAGTTCTTTCCTGAAATGTTTTATCGCCGCCTCTCTGCAGTTGGCCCCTCCCGCCGGGTCGCCCACCTTCGTTCTTGGTCACCCACCCCCCCTAAACTAAACTAAACTAAACTAAACTAAACTAAACTAAACTAATTGTCATCATGTGACGATGTAATTGTGTTTGTGATCTTTATCCAGTGCCTACGACACATGGCCATATGAACCTACAAAGCGGCTTGCAGCTGGGTGCTATGATTAAATGTAGCACAGGGCGTATGCTCTCCTACATAGGGTACGGTTGTTATTGTGGACTCGGAGGGAAAGGCTGGCCACGGGACCGCACAGATTGGTGAGGAAGATTCCCAAACTTTCCTTTTATATATAATTGCAGCGGTAGTGTGGCTGCCTCACAGCGTCACAGACCCCAGTTCGATCCTGTCTACGGGTGCTGTCTGTACGGAGTTTGCATGTTCTCCCTGTGACCGTGTGGGTTGTCTTCAGCTGCTCCTGTTTCCTCCCACATTCCAATGACGTGCATGTTTGTAGGCTAATTGGCTTCTGTAAATTGTCCCTAGTGTGTAGGATAGTGCCAATGTACAAGGATGTCGGCGCAGACTCAGTGGGTCGAGGGGCCTGTTTCCCTCACTGTCTCTCTAAAGCAGTGGTTCCCAACCTTTTTTTGGCCATGCCCCACCTAATCACCTCTAAAATCCTGATGTCCCCCCCCCCATGTGGTGATATATAATTCTTATCATTTAAAAAGTGAACTCTTTCAGCTGAAGAAGCTTAAAACGCCAAAAATTATTTACTCAAAATAACATCTGATACATAAACTACATATGTTTACCTGATGGAAAATCCAAAAAAATAAAAATCGAAAATTTGGACCCAGACCTCCTCAGTCGCGCTCAATTGCCCCCCTTAAAAATCAAATTGCCCCCCTGTGGGGCGTACGCCCCATGTTGGGAACCACTGCTCTAAAGTCTAAAGTAAAGTCTAACTGCAGTCACTTAGAATCAGGGTTTGTTGGCCTTGGGCTGATGTATCTGAATTATTTGTGGAACCAAAACCAACCCCTTACGCTGACAGCTCGAGTGAGCTGACAGAAACAGCATTGTACACAAACAGCATTGTACACGAACATCCTGCCTCCCAGATCACAGAATACTTGCCACATACCTGCCTACCACATACCTCCTCACTGGTGGGACACACCTCCAAAATCAATAGTGCACACAAACATATCAGTGTCAGCTCTGGCCCACAAATCGGTCCCACCACCCAGCCAGCAGGTCCTGGGATGAAGCTACTCCAGGGCTTTAAGCCGAACACAGGTCCTATCTGCTCTGTGTGTGTGCGCTTTCACGTTCTCCCTCTGACCGCGTGGGTTTCCTCCGGGTGGTTCAATGCTACTTTATTGCCACATCTACCGAGGCACAGTGAAATGCATTTTTGCATGCAGTTCTGTACTTCTTTGCATAAGCGCATCTTAGATACAGTACAAGTGTACAGAAATAGTGCACGGAGACAGTGTACAAGATTCGGCCAGATTTGGCGCCATTCTCAAGTCCCAATTGCTGTAAGTGCAGTGTTTCTTAACCTGCCTGTGAAGGCCCGTTGTCATGGCAGCGTTGCAGGGCCTAGTTCAGCCGTTGGAGTCATAGAAAAATAGAAACATAGAAAATAGGTGCAGGAGTAGGCCATTCGGCCCTTTGAGCCTGCACCGCCATTCAATATGATCATGGCTGATCATCCAACTCAGTATTCTGTACCTGTCTTCTCTCCATACCCCCTGATCCCTTTAGCCACAAGGGCCACATCTAACTCCCTCTTAAATATAGCGAATGAACTGGCCTCAACTACCTTCTGTGGCAGAGAGTTCCAGAGATTCACCACTCTGTGTGATGAATCTGGTCCTCCATCGCTGCTCCACCGCTCCGTACCCCGCAGGCCGCGTATGGTCCATACGGGATGCTCCAGTCTCCTCCCGTATCCCAAACACGTGCGGGTCAGTAGGTTAATTGGCCTCTGTAAAATCCTACACATGAACTTAGTACCCTTTGATCTCTCGTTTTCACACTTTACCCTTCCATATCTCTCATTTCACTCCCTGCTGACCCTCTGTCTGAAGAAGGGTCTCGACCTGAAACGTCACCTATCCAGAGATGCTGCCTGGCCAGCTGAGTTGCTCCAGCATTTTGTGTCTATCCTCTGCATAGAAACATCTCCTCGTTTCACCCCTAAACACTGAATAGATTTTTAGGCCATTAAACAAGTTGTGGTTTGATCAAACTACAGTTGGTTTGACAGACTTGGCAGTAAGGCAATGCTTCTTTCCGCTGCTCAGTTCAATCCACTAGTTGCTTTGTCACCACTTCTGATACTAATTTGGTTTAAATTTAGAAGCAATCATGACAGAATTGGAATTCTTACCTCTTAATCAGTGCTCTAGGCCTCTGGACATCTCTAAAAATCTTGAAACACAGAAGGTAACGGACAAAGGATCGCTTCCCATTTGTTTTGCTTGGCTTGTATCTTAAGGAAAGAAATGGACAAATTGTTGAGTTGAGTTTAGTTTAGTGTCACGTGTACCGAGGTGGTGTAAAAAAATGTTGTTGCGTGCTAACCAGTCTGGGAAAGACATTACACGATTATAATCGAGCCATTAACAATGTACAGATACATGAAAAAGGGAATAACGTTTAGTTCAAGATAAAGCCAATAAAGACCGATCAAAGACATTCCGAAGGTCTCCAATGAGGTAGATAGTAGTTCAGGAACGCTCTCTAGTTGTTGATAGGATGGTTCAGTTGCCTGATAACAGCTGGGAAGAAACTGCCCCTGAATCTGGAGGTGTGCGTTTTCACACTTCTATACCTTTGGCCCCAATGGCAATTATCTACTGCTGAGCCGTTTAACAATGTGTTTTGTCCCTTGTCGTTCTCACGTTAAACAAAGCGCCCAGTCAATTATTTACTGATTCCTTCATCTCTTCCTTCTTTGCTCCTTAAGGTGCTGCTTTAATCATGACTGCTGTTATAGGAGAGCGGAGTCTGTTGGTTGTCGTCCCAAGTCTCATACCTACAACTGGTATTGCAACAAAGCCAATAAAATACCAAGATGTAGTGAGTATCTGACAAGATAATACTGAAAGGGGGCATCGCACTGCGGGAAACAATCATCGGGAGGTGGGAGTGCGAGAGGCTTGAACTATGAAGTGTATCCGGAAACTAGCAAATAAGCCAGGCCCAGCTGATATCAGAAGCCAGTATTACACGCGTGCATCATTGTCTTCCAATTGAACCCAACACTCAATAGTTGGTGAGTTCATATGTTTGGAAGCTATCATTGACCTTTTTGTCCATCATTGACCAGGTCCTGGTACCTGATTGATAGTGTGTGAGGTCCCTGGTTCAACTCTGGTTTCAGCACCAATTTGTAAATTTAGGGTGGCACAGCGGTAGAGTTGCTGCCTTACAGTGCCCGAGACCCGGGTTAGATCCTGACTATGGGTGCTTGTCTGTACGGAGTTTGCCCGTTCTGCCTGTGACCTGCGTGGGTTTTCTCATGGTGCTCTGGTTTCCTCCCACATTCCAAAGATGTGCGGGTTTGTAGGTTAATTGGCTTCAGCAAAATTATCTCCAATGTGTAGGTTAGAACTGGATTATGGGTGATCGCTGGTCGGCACGGACTAGGTGGGCCGAAGGGCCTGTTTCCTTGCTGTATCTCTAAGATGTCCAAGATAGGGAATAGTAATGGGTACTTGCTGAAAACTGCAGGGGTCACATGACACACATAGCCCACCCAGTTAATGAAATGTCTTATCTTACTGTGTCAGAAGGAACTGCAGATGCTGGTTTACACCGAAGATAGACACAAAATGCTGGAGTAACTCTGTGGGACAGGCAGCATCTCTGGAGAGATGGAATGGGTGATGTTTCAGATCGAGACCCCTTCTTCAAACTGTCTGTCTGTATGCCATCATATCTTACTGACCTGCTTCTGGCCCTTGATTCAGTAACAACCCCCTACCCCTTCCTCTTTTTGCTGTGCCCCTCCTCCACCCTGGTGCATATTCATTTCTCCCACAATTCTGCCCCTCTTTCCCCCTCGATCCACCCCTGTCGACATCCCACCTTCTGACTTTACATTTCACTCCCCTTCTCTCCTTATGAATGAATGAATACGTTTATTGGCCAAGTATTCACATACAAGGAATTTGCCCTGGTGCTCCGCCCACAAGTGACAACATTACATACAGTGACAGTTAGTAATGACACATAAAACATTAAACATTAATCATTAAATATCTGACACCCTTTTGTCTCCTTTCAATCTCTATCCTTGGTCCACCTATCTGCTAATCAAACATAGGGTGAAGTTGCCTGATCTGTAGGGAGAGGTTGAGCAGGCTAGGCCTTTATTCCTTGCAACGCAGGAGGATGAAGGGTGATGAGAGGAATAGATTGGGTAAATACAGTCTTTTGCCCAGAGTAGAGGAATCAAGAACCAGAGCACATTGGTTTAAAGTGAGGGGGGAAAGATTTAATAGGAACCTGAGGGGCAACTTTTCTTACGCAGTGGGTGGTATGTATATGGAACAAGCTGCCCAAGGAGGTAGTTGAGGCAGGTACTATCAGAAAGTTTAAAAAACATTTGGACAAGTACATGGTTTGGAGGGATATGGGCCAAACGCAGGCAGGTGGGACTAGTGTAGATGGAGCATGTTGGTCGGTGTGGGCAGGTTGGACCTGTTTCCACACTATGACTGACATTATTAGTACGCTTCATTAGTAATGGGCCTGCGTCAATGTGCTGGAAGAGGCGGGATGATTGGAAACGCTTGCAATCTAATGTCCAATGGAATTTGATTCCCTTATTAGTCCTTGAGACTGATCTCATAACATGGATGCTATGAATGAATGAGTTGTGTAGAGACACAGTTAGAACATTAAGATAATACCGCGTACAACATTCACAATTGTTTTGGTTCATTGAGTTTATTGTGGAGAACATGGTGAGTGGTGAAAAGGGCATTCAGTACCCAAGAGAAAGAACTGTAATCATATCCAAACTGGGCTTGGGCACGCCAAAAGAGATAAACATGCAGACTGTTTGGATGAACTTGTTGCTGTTTCAACAATGTAATTATTCAAAAATCATAGACACAAAACACTGGAGTGACTCAGCAGGTCAAACAGCATCCCTGGAGGAAAGGAATGGGTGACGTTTCGGGTCGAGACGTTTCTTCAAACCCTGAAGAGTCTATTTTGGGTCTATCTTTGGTTTAAACCAGCATCAGCAAATTATTCAAAAATCACATCTTTTCACACTTCTACAGCAAGCTGTCTGAGGCATCTAACCATAAAAGGTCTTCTTCTAAACCTTCAATTGCAAACATTCTTACGAACAAATTTTTTTAAAAAATTTGTCTGCTTTTGCTAAACTTCTGATTGTTGTTGAACAAGAAGTACTATTGATATCAAATAATTGGTTTGAAGAAGTTACTGTACCCAACAGTTAAATTAATATTAAAGATATGGTCATTGACCCAAAATTCTCCAGCATGACTTGATCTTGGCTGCATATTTTAAGTTTATTTCTGCAACCCAGGTTACCATGGTTTATTAAGCTTGTACTGTCTCTCTTAATAATCTACTCAGAACTCACTTTTATTTCTTGTGCAAGTCAAAGTATTTCAAAGAGAGCAGAGATATATGGCCTTAACCATAATATTAGTAACCTCTCAAAAGGTAAAATGGTTATTGTTTGACCTTCTGTAATCAGGAACACATGCTGACCTGGAAAACATGTGTAAAAGTAAAAGTATTGTCTTGTGTGCCAAATACATGTCCTGCAGATGAATTGATATCCGTAAATGTTGGTGAATGTCATAAAGTAAAAATGTTCTATAAAATTAGGCAGAGATATTGAGTGGGATTTCGCCATATTAAGGAAAATGGGGTCCAATAAATGGAATCCAAACTCTTGTGGGGCGCAAAACTGGTGCTTTGTAAACCATCAAGTACCTGGTTAAAAATCATTAAAGAAAGACACAAAGTGCTGGAGTAACTCAATTGCAGTACTTCAGTCCGAAGAAGGGTCCCGACCCGAAACTCTGCTTATCCACGTTCTCCGCACACGCTGGCTGACCCGCTGAGTTACTCCAGCACTTTGTGTACTTGTTTTGTAAACCAGCGTCTGCGGTTCCTTGTATCAACCCATCACTGTGCCCAAAGCAGCATTAAGCATTTACGCAAGCCTGTCTTAAATGTTAAATCTTAAAAGAACGTGCAAACTCCACTCAGACAGACAGCGCCCAAGGTCAGGATTGAACCTGGTTCTCTGGCGTCGTGTCTGCAATCATTTGAACGATGGTTCACGACGTTTGGATGCTAAATATGATTGAACAAGGGTTGCCACCAACTGAAGGAAAGGTGAATCAATAGAAACTTGAACTACTTCAGGAAAAGCTCCAACATTCACGGGTGCACACTTTGACAAAATAATACAGAATACAAATCTGTGCGTTAGTGAGTCTGTAGAACTGTTGCGGGAAAAACCACTGCCTTTGGTCTAGAGCTAGTCCTCAATAGGGTATCCTGGTCCACATAGGCGTTGGGCTGAAGGGCCTGTTTCCGTGCTGTCTGACACTACGACTCCATGTGTTCAAAGTCCTGGGAATAGGGCCTGAGGTCAGGATTGAACCTGGTTCTCTGGCGCTGTGAGGCAGCAGAACTACCAGTTGCATCACTGTACGGCTCTGTTGCTTTTGTGGAGCGAGGGAGTGGAGGTGGCATTAAGGATGACACCTCCAACAAGCGATAGATGGTGTGAGGTTTGATTGTAAAATTTCCTGATTCAAATGTCATCAATGAAGTCTAGAACACAAACTATGCAGCAACGAGTGCTTTAAGGTGAGGTGGGGAGATTGAATAGGAACCTGAGGGGAAACTCTTTTACACAAAGGGTGGTGGGTGTATGGAACGAGCTGCGGGAGGAGGGAGTTGAGGCACGTACTATCATATCTTTTAAAAGGCATTTGCACAGGTACATGAATAGGATAGGTTTGGTGGGATATGGGCCAAGATGGGACTGGTGTAGATGGGGGCATCTTGGTCAGTGTGGGCAAGTTGGGCCGAAGTGTCTGTTTCTGAGTTCTTTGACTCTATGACCCTATAAGTAATGATATTTTATTTTATTACAGAGGCATACAATACCAGATGTCAAGAGAAGAATTGTGAATGTGATGTGGAGTTATCAAAATGCTTAAAGAGGGCGAATTACCAGAACAGATATGCGTTATGGTCCAATTTCCTTTGTGGCAATTCAAAGCCAAGGTGTTAAGGCCTTGGGAGAGAAAAATCGATGCCTATTGTGAATTGTTAATTATGCCTGAGCATGAAACTAGCTTTGATTTAACTCAGTATAAGGAGTCAGCAACAAAGGCTTTTCACTGTACCTCGGTACACATGACAATAAACGGAAATAAAACCAAAAAAATATATTGTACAGAAAAATACGTTCACTTTGCATCCTGCGAACCAAGGATCACAGGAAATTGTAGTCACGACACCCACTAATGATCTAAAAATCAACATTAATGAAGAACAAATTGTCGTCTCCACTGCCATGCCCCTGCTCTCTTTGCATTTATTTCCATATATCCATTGGGGTGCAGGGCGGTGAATTTTGTCCTGTTGCCATGAACTACACTTTGATTAAGAAGTCCATAATTTCATAAATCATAGGAGTAGAATTCGGCCATTTAACCCATCAAGTCTACTCTGCCATTCAATCATGGCCGATCTATCTTTCCATCTCAACCCCATTCTCCTGCCTTCCCCCCATAAGCCTTGACACCCATACCAATCGAGTATCTGTCAATTTCCACCTTAAAATCACCCAATGGCTTGGCCTCCACCACCATCAGTGGCAATGAATTCCACAGATTCACCACCCTCTGATTAAAGAAATTCCACCTCGTCTCCTTTCTAAAGGTACACCCTTGGATTCTGAGGCCGTGCCCTCTGGTCCGAGACTGCCTCACCAATCAAAACATTTAATCAGAACAAAATTTAACTGGAGAATGAATCTTAAAAGATCAGTCCCTTCTGTTCAGATTGTAAAAGGAACATGGATTTGGAATGTTGTTTGCTCTGTTCTTTTTTATAGATATTTTTACTTCCTCTTTTGCCAAAGCACTCTCAAGATTCAAGAGAGTTTATTGTCGTGTGTCCCAGATAGGACAATGAAATTCTTGCTTTGCTTAAGCACACAGAAAAAATAGTAGGCATTTACTACAAAACAGATAAATGTGTCCATATACCATGATATAAATATATACACACATGAATAAATAAACTGATAAAGTGCAAATAACAGAAATTGGTTATTAATAATCAGAGTTTTGTCCGAGCCAGGTTTAATAGCCTGATGGCTGAGGGGAAGTAGCTATTCCTGAACCTGGTTGTTGCAGTCTTCAGGCTCCTGTACCTTCTACCTGAAGGTAGCAGGGAGATGAGTGTGTGGCCAGGATGGTGTGGGTCTTTGATGATACTGCCAGCCTTTTTGAGGCAGCGACTGCGATAAATCCCCTCGATGGAAGGAAGGTCAGAGCCGATGATGGACTGGGCAGTGTTTACTACTTTTTGTAGTCCTTTCCTCTCCAGGGCGCTCAAATTGCCGAACCAAGCCACGATGCAACCGGTCAGTATGCTCTCGACTGTGCACCTGTAGAAGTTAGAGAGAGTCTTCCTTGACAATCCGACTCTCCGTAATCTTCTCAGTAAGTAGAGGCGCTGATGAGCTTTTTTGATAATTGCGTTAGTGTTCTCGGACCAGGAAAGATCTTCAGAGATGTGCACGCCCAGGAATTTGAAGTTCTTGACCCTTTCAACCATCGACCCGTTGATATAAATGGGGCTGTGGGTCCCCCTCCTACTCCTTCCAAAGTCCACAATCAGTTCCTTGGTTTTGCTGGTGTTGAGGGCCAGGTTATTGCGCTGGCACCATATGGACAGTTGCTCGATCTCTCTTCTGTACTCTGACACCACCCCATCAGTGATACGCCCCACAATAGTGGTGTCGTCAGCAAACTTGATGATGGAGTTCGCACTGTGGTTCGCTACGCAGTCATGGGTATAGAGTGAGTACAGCAGGGGGCTGAGCACGCAGCCTTCAGGTGCTCCCGTGCTGATTGTTATCGAGGCTGACACATTTCCACCAATACGAACAGACTGTGGTCTGTGGACGAGGAATTCGAGGATCCAGTTGCAGAGGGATGCGCAGAGACCCAGTTCTGCGAGTTTGGAGGGGATGATGGTGTTAAATGCCGAGCTGTAATCAATGAATAACAGCCTGACATATGAGTTTTTGTTGTCCCAAGTGGTCCAGTGCGGAGTGGAGGGCCAGCAAAATCGCATCCACCATTGATCTGTTGTGGCGGTAAGCGAACTGCAGTGGGTCCAGGTTTTTGTCGAGGTAGGAGTTGATTTGCTCCATGATCAACCTCTCAAAGCACTTCATCACCACTGGCGTTAGTGCCACTGGTCGATAGTCATTGAGGCACGTCACCTTACTCTTCTTGGGCACCAGTATAATTGATGCCCTTTTAAAGCAGGTGGGGACCTCAGACCCCAGAAGTGAGAGGTTGAAAATGTCCGTAAAAACTCCCGCCAGTTGGTCCGCACAGGTTTTTAGAACACGACCGGGTATACCATCGGGACCAGGTGCTTTTCGGGGGTTCACCCCTCTGAAGGATTTCCTGACATCGGCCTCTGTGACTGAGACTGAAATGCCATCACAGCGAATGGGGGATCGGGAAGGCACATCAGTATTCTCCCTGTCAAAGCGTGCGTAAAATGCATTGAGCTCGTCAGGGAGTGATGTTACACCGGCATTCGAGCTGCCTCCTGGTTTTGCCTTGTAGGAGGTGATTGCATTCAGACCCTGCCACAGCTGCCGAACATCTGTCTCGTCCTCCAGTTTGGAGCAGAAGTCCCTTTTGGCCTTTTTGATGGCCTTACCAAGGTCGTATCTGGTCTTCATGTAGGCCACTGTATCATTGGAGGTGAATGCCCTGTGTCTGGACTTCAGGAGAGTGCGGATCTCAAAGTTCTTCCGAGATTTCTGATTGGGAAACACTCGGAAGGTTTTTGTAGGGATGCAGTCCTCCACACATTTCTTTATGAAGTCTGTAACGACTGTAACGACTTTTTGAGGCAGCGACTGCGATAGATCCCCACGATAGTAGGGAGGTCAGAGCCGATGATGGACTGGGCAGTGTTTACAACTTTTTCAGTCTTTTCTGCTCCTGGGCGCTCAAGTTGCCGAACCAAGCCACGATGCAACCGGTCAGCATGCTCTCTACTTTGCACCTGTAGAAGTTCGAGAGAGTCCTCCTTGACATGCCGACTCCCCGTAATCTTCTCAGGAAGTAGAGGCGCTGATGTGCTTTCTTTATAATTTCATCAGTGTTCTCGGACCAGGAGAGATGTTCAGAGATGTGCACGCCCAGGAATTTGAAGCTCGTGACCCTCTCCACCATCGACCCGTTGATATAAACGGGATTGTGAGTTCCCATCCTACCCCTTACAAAGTCCACAATCAGTTCCTTGGTTTTGCCGGTGTTGAGGGCCAGGTTATTGTGCTGGCACCATTTGGTCAAATGGTCGATCTCTCTTCTATACTCTGACTCATCCCCATCAGTGATACGTCCCACAACAGTGGTGTCGTCAGCGAACTTGATGATGGAGTTTGCACTATGACCTGCTACGCAGTCATGAGTATAGAGTGAGTACAGCAGGGGGCTGAGCACGCAGCCTTGAGGTGCTCCCGTGCTGATTGTTGTTGAGGCTGACACATTTCCACCAATACGGACAGACTGGTCTGTGAATGAGGAAGTCGAGGATCAAATTGCAGAGGGATGCGCAGAGACCCAGTTCTGAGAGTTTGGTAACCAGCTAGGAGGGGATGATTGTGTTAAATGCCGAGCTGTAGTCAATGAATAACAGCTTGACATATGAGTTTTTGTTGTCCAAGTGGTCCAGAGCGGAGTGGAGAGCCAGCGAGAGATCGCATCCACCGTTGATCTGTTGTGGCGGTACGCGAACTGCAGAGGGTCCAGGTTTTTGTCGAGGCAGGAGTTGATTTGCGCCATGATCAACCTCTCAAAGCACTTCATCACCACCGATGTAAGTGCCACTGGTCGATAGTCATTGAGGCATGTCACCTTACTCTTCTTGGGCACCGGTATAATTGATGCCCTTTTAAAGCAGGTGGAAACCTCAGACCTTAGAAGTGAGAGGTTGAAAATGTCCGTCAAAACTCCAGCCAGTTGGTCCGCACAGGTTTTTAGAACACGACCGGGTATACCATCGGGTCCAGGCACTTTCCGAGGGTTCACTCTGAAGGATTTCTTGACGTCGACCTCAGTGACCATGACCGAAATACCATCACAGCGAATGGGGGCTCATGAACGCACATCAGCGTTCTCCCTATCAAAGCGTGTGTAAAACGCATTGAGCTCGTCAGAGAGTGAAGTTTCACTGGAATGTGAGCTGCCTCCTGATTTCGCCTTGTAGGAGGTGATTGCATTCAGGCCCCCCCACAGCTGCCGAACATCTGTCTCCTCCTCCAGCTTGTGGCAAAAGTCCCTTTTGGCCTTTTTGATGGCCTTACTAAGGTCATATCTGGTCTTCTGTAGTCCTCGGTATCTTCAGACATGTCTGGAATTCAGAAGTGTGTGAACAGTCCTCTGAACAGTCCTCACCTCTGGGGGTGCGCTCTTTAATTGCTGCCTGTAGGCAGGAAGAAGCAGCACCGCGGAATGGTCGGATTTACCGAAGTCAGGGCGAGGGATAGAACGATAGGCATCCTTGATGGTGGTGTAGCAGTGGTCGAGAGTGTCTGTGACTCTGGTGCAGCAGGAGACATGTTGGTGGAAGTTAGGGAGCGATTTCTTGAGGTTTGCTTTGTTGAAGTCCCCAGCTATGGTGGTAAACGCCTCGGGGTAAGACGTCTGGTGTTTGTTGACCACGGCGTGCAGCTCCTCCAGTGCCAGACGGAGTCTGCCTGGGGTGGGATGTAGACCGCAGTCAGGATGATGGAGGTGAATTCCCTCGGAAGGTAGAAGGGGCGGCATGTCAAGCTAAAATGTGACTCAGTGGGTAGAAGGGGCGGCATGTCAAGCTAAAATGTGACTCAGTGGGCATCATTTGTTCTGCACAATGAATTTTATCCACGGTTTTCTAATGTTACATTTCCCCCCAATCGATTATGTAATGAGTTAACTAGCACAGAAAGGTTCACAGGACAAAGAGTCACGGTCCTTGTGATTATCTTTGGAACTGCATGGAGTAACCAAGTAGGTTCGGACTCAGGCACAGCGGTAGAGTTGCTGCCCTACAGCGCCACAGACCCTGGTTTGATCCTGACTACGGGCGCTGTCTGTATGGAGTTTGTACATTTTCCCCATGACCACATGGGCTTTCTCTGGGACCTCTTATACCGACAGGATAACTGAATATCGTAAAACTGTTGAAGGTGTAACGAGAGGAACTGCTGACGCTGTTTTACACAGAGTTACTTCAGCACTCTGTGCCCTATTGTGTAAAACTGTGCCCAGATCAGGGCGGCACAGTGGCGCAGCGGTAGAGTTGCTGCCTTACAGCGCCAGAGACCCGGGTTCGATCCTGACTACGGGTGCTGTCTGTATGGAGTTTGTACTTTCTGTGACCCACGTGGGTTTTTTTCCGGGATCTCCGGTTTCTTCCCACACTCCAAAGATATACAGGTTTGTAGGTTAATTGGCTTTGGTAAATTGTAAAGTTGTCCCTAGTGTGCTTGTGTAGGTTAGTGTATGGGGCGATCGCTGGTTAGTATGGATTTGGTGGACTGAAAGGCCTGTTTCCGCACAGTATCTCCAAAAGTCTAAAGTAAAGTCTAAAGTCTCAAATCATGTTAGACTTTTCCAGCACATCGCCTAGCTTATTCATCCTTGAGAAATAAGGACTTTGCTTGTCAAGATAAAAGAAATGTATACTTGTTGTTATTTTTCAGATAGAATGCCATCGAAGGTACAAACATGCCAATTCTTTGTGCACTGCCTCAGAAAACATCTGCTATTTTTTGCTACTACAGTCATTGCACCTTTTTAGTCATGTATGATTGTGCTGATGTATTATTTAAGAAAGAACTGCAGATGCTGGAAAAATCGAAGGTAGACAAAAATGCTGGAGAAACTCATCGGGTGAGGCAGCATCTATGGAGCGAAGGAATAGGTGACGTTTTGGATCGGGACAAAAGTGCTGGGGAAACTCAGCGGGTGAGCCGAAACGTCACCCATTCCTTCGCTCCATAGATGCTGTCTCACCCGCTGAGTTTCTCCAGTATTTTTGTCTACCTTCGTGCTGATGTATGAAGTGATTTTACTGGATTGTATACAAAACACAGCTTTTCACTGTATCTATGTGTATGCGACAATGAAATGATGATTAAACTGTTCACATTTACTATAAACCCAAAGGATCTCACTACTTTCTGTCTTCCCACTTCAGGCAAGAAATTCCATTCTCAAGGAATTGCAATGGTGGTTACTTTTTGGAGATACAGCATAAAACTGGCCCTTCAGCCCATCAAGTCCATGCCAGCCAGCGATCACCCGTACACTAGTTCTATCCTAAACACAAGGGACAATTTTCAGAAGCCAATTTATCTACAAACCTGCACGTCGTTGGGGTGTGGGAGGAAATCAGAGCACCTAGAAAAAACACAGGTGGTCACGGGGAGAACGTGCAAACTCCATACAAACAGCGCCCGTAGTCAGGATCGAACCCGGGTCTCTAGCACTGTAAGGCAGCAACTCCAGTCTGGTTCAGCAGTTTAGACACTCACTCCCGTAATAAATTACAGCGCATAGTTAACAAAGCATCCAAAATCATCAGCACTCCCCTTCCATCAATAGAATCACTCCATCACAAACGGTCCGTGTCAAGGGTGAAGAAAATCATCTCTGATCCCTCCCACCCAGCTCACCACATCTTCCACCTGCTGCCATCAGGAAGGCGCTACAGCTCACTGCCCGCCAAGGCATCTCGATTTAAAAACAGTTCTTACCCACACGCAATCCGAATTCTGAACACACTATGATAATAGCACATATCCTCCCCATGCATGCACTGTGTATTGTATGATGTTGTGTTTTATGTTATGTTTGACGGGAATCAGCCTACCTTGTAACATCCTGTACTGAACCTGAATTCCACCAGCTTGACTGTGTGGTCATTAAATAATCTAATCTAATCTAATCTAATCTCCTTGGTTGAAGGTCCAAACCTGAAACATCACCATCAATGTCCTCCAGAGATGCTGCTTCAACTGCTGAGTTACTCCAGCACTTTGTGTCCTTTCTCCTAGTTCCTGCCTCCATTACATCTGCTCTGACCATAGCAATGTTCTCACCAGTGCCTATGCCTACAATCAAGGATTTCCCCTTTTGTTGTGTTGGATGGCCTCTCACTTCATATTATTCTGTCTTCACCTCTTCCTCTTCGCCCAGGCCTACAAGGGCGGTCCTTGTTCTCACCTTCCACCTCATCAGCCTCCACATATTGTGCTATTTCCTTCAGATCCAGCGCGTCACGCCACTGCTGTACATTTCTTCCTCAACCTTTCCTGGATTTTGAGGAGGATTTTCCCTTCATGACATTGACTCCTTCGTAATAACCAGGCTTCCCTTCCCCAGGGAGATATTTGTTGACCTCCTACCTTGACACCATCTGGGAACACAAACACTGCTGACAGGCTCTTCCAATTTGGCATCTAGAATCGGAAGGATAAAAGCCAAATAAAGGCACAAAGTGCTGGAGCAACTCAGCGGGTCAAGCAGCATCCCTGGAGGATATGGATAGGTGACATTTTGGATCGGTACCCTGCTTCAGTCCGAGGTTCACAAGTTGGAACATCATTTTGTTTTGATTTTATCCACACTGTGAGGAAATGTTTAAAAAGTAAATGTTTTATAAATTTTCTCAGTTTAAACATTCATTAATATTAACCAACTGAAGAAGAGTCCCAACCCAACACATCACCTATCCATGTCCTCCAGAGATGCTGCCTGACCCGCTGAGTTGGTAAGGGAGAAATCTTTCCTTCCATTTAATTCTACTTTTTGCCACCTAATTGGATTTTTTATATTAGACTTTAGACATTAGAGATACTGTACAGCATGGAACCAGGCCCTTCGGCCCACCAAATCCATACTGACCAGCAATCACCCCGTATGCTAACACTATCCTATATAATGGGGACAATTTTACTAAAGCCACTTAATCTACAAACTCCCATGTCAAATTCCTCGTATTTTGCGAAACATACTTGGCTAATAAAGTATGATTATGATTATGATGTCTTTGGAGTGTGGGAGGAAACCGGAGCACCCGGAGAAAGCCCACGTGGTCGCAGGGACAATGTACAAACTCCGTGCTGACAGCACCCGCAGTCAGGATCGAACCCGGGTCTCCGGCGCTGTAAGGCAGCAACTCTGCCGCTGCGCCACCGTGCCGCTCCTGACTGTAGGGCGTGAAGAGAAAGCTGGAAGAGAGGAAGGAGGGGCGGGACAAAGCCTGGCAGGTAATAGATTCTTGGAGCACTTTTATATTGGGACTCTAAGAAACATGAAGGGCAAAGCAACACTACCGGTCACACCCACTAGAGGCCGCCCAGCCATCACACTAGGAGGGGAAGGGGGGATTTAATACTTAACTTTGCATTCTGCCATTTCCCCACCGACTAGCTTCGGTTCATTATTCTTTGCTCTCTTCCGGGCTTATTTTTCCCTGCATTATAAATCAAAATAGTGCTTTGTATGTACAGATACATCTTATAAAGTGACTTTACAGTTTGGCTCAGTGGTTCAATGGTACTTTATTGTCACGTGTACCTAACTACAGTGAAATAGTTCAAAGGCAATCCTACAATACATTGGGCAGCACAGTGGCACAGCGGTAGAGCTGCTGCCTTACAGCGCCAGTGACCCGGGTTTGTCCCTCACTACGGGTGCTGTCCGTACAGAGGTTGTACGTTAGGTAGAAACATAGAAACATAGAGACATCGAAAATAGGTGCAGGAGTAGGCCATTCGGCCCTTCGAGCCTGCACCCCCATTCAATATGATCATGGCTGATCATCCAACTCAGTATCCTGTACCTGCCTTCTCTCCATACCCCTTGATCCCTTTAGCCATAAGGGCCACATCTAACTCCCTCTTATATATAGCCAATGAACAGGCCTCAACTACCTTCTGTGGCAGAGAATTCCAGAGATTGACCACTCTCTGTGTGAAAAATGTTTTTCTCACCTCAGTCCTAAAAGACTTCCCCCTTATCCTTAAACTGTGACCCCTTGTTCTGGACTTCCCCAACATCGGGAACAATCTTCCTGCATCTAACCTGTCCAACCCCTGAAGAATTTTGTAAGTCTCTATAAGATCCCCCCTCAATCTTCTAAATTCTAGCGAGTACAAGCCGAGTCTATCCAGTCTCCATGTGCTCTGGATTCTTCCCACATCCCAAAAGAAGAGCAGTTTTTTTTTGTAGGTTAATTGGCTTCTGTAAGTTGTCCCCAGTGCGTAGGATGGAACTAGTGTACAGGTCGGCGCGGACTCAATGGGCCGAAGGGCCTGTTTCCAGGCTGTGATTGCGAAATCATTGCTGGGTTGCATTTTAGACTTCCCATTGCCTGCCTCGTAGTTTGTATTTTGCTGATCATAGTTTAAGGGAGTGGGGTTTGAAACATTGCATTTCTTTGCAACCTCTGAGCAGAGTAAGCGAACTTACTTCACCATAGCAACCCACAGCAGTGACCCAGTACTTCCACCATATACCATTAGTGTGGCTTAAGAGAATTTGCTTTGCACACACGATGAACAACACTTCAAGCAGCACTCCTTCTTCGGTAAACATCCAGTTGTTTGCAACATAAATAAATTAAATTCTACCTTTTAAAAAAATAATCAAACTCATGGTAAGCTCTTAGAATGTACGTAGCGGGTACGTCGGAGCTCGGGGACATCTCTTAGCGGCTCGTAACGTTAATGGCAGGTACTCGGGAAACGCGATAAGCTCTGGAAGACTCGTGAAGATTTTTCAACATGTTGAAAAATGTCCACGAAAGCCCCGAGTACCTGCAAGCGGCCATTACCGTAAATCTCCGCGTTCGAATCAGGGGAAACTCGGGAGAACTCTTGAATGAACTCGTAGTGGGACAGGGCTATAATGCACTACAGCGCTGAGAATACATTCTACACTCTGCAGCGTCCCCATAGCTCTATGTGCTACTTTTCCGAAGCAGCATATTGTGTCGATGGTGGGAAGTTTGGTCAGTATAATGAACTGGGCTATATCTGAGCGGCACGGTGGCGCAGCGGTAGAGTTGCTGCCTTACAGTGCCAGAGACCCAGGTTCGATTCTGACAATGGGTGCTGTCTGCATGGAGTTTGTACGTTCTCCCTGTGACCACATGTGTTTCTCCGGGTGCTCCGGTTTCCTCCCACACTCCAAAGATATACAGGTTTGCAGGTTAATTGGTTTTGATTTTTAAAAATTGTAAATTGTCCCCTAGTGTGTTGGATAGTGCTAGTGTACGGGGTGATCGCTGGTCAGCATGGACTCGGTGGGCCGAAGGGTCTGTTTCTCTAAAGCTGTATCTCTAAAGTCTAAAGATAAGCCGAAAAAATCTGCAGCTCCCTGTGGATCCTTTGCTGAATGCAGCATTCTGCCACCCATTGAACTCAGATCTGATATTAAATGATGGGAGGTGTAGAAAAGGTTAGACAGTCAGAGTCTTTTTCCCCACTGTAGAAATGTGAAATAATAGAGGGCAGAGGTTTAAGGTGAGAGGGGGGGAAGATGAAAAAGATGCGCAAGTCAATTATTTTACAGAGAGGGTGGAACAAACACACTGCCAGGAGAGGTGGTATAAACAGCTGTAATGACAATATTTGAGGCATTTAGACAAACTCACACACAAACAGGGACTAGAGTCCACGGATGATGTGCAGGCAGATAACATTAGTTACATTGGCTTCATGTCAGCACAGACATAGTGGTTTGACAGACGTTCTCCTATGGACAGTACGGTGGTAGATTCACCGCCCTGCAGCACCAGAGGCCCAGGTTCGATTCTGACTACGGGTGCCGTCTGTCCTGAGTTTGTACATTCTCCCCGTGACCACGTGGATTTACATTACTTAACTCTGCACCTTGGTGATTGCCAGTCACCCCCTCCCCCCCCCCCCCCCCCCCCCCCCCCCCCCCCCGGACACTCCTTCCCCCAGAAAAATTGCACTACTACTGTATGTACGTATATATATTTATTGCTCGTATTCTATGTTCGCTCATCTGGGGAGATTCATTGTCTCTGTACTGTACACTGCACAATGACAATAAAGATTTTTTTTAAATTTTTTTTTTTTTTTTAATATTTTATTTTATTAGAAGTAAGTACAGTCATATGGCACCAAAGTGCCTAATATATATTTTCATAATCCATTTTATGTACAACTTCTTTTTTTTTTTTTTGTTACATTGAAAAAAGATTAGAATAAGAAAAAGAAGTTAGATAGTAAAGGATAGAAAGATGTGAAATATATAGTGTGTGAAAAAAGAAAACGAGTAAATGAAGAAAGTTGAGAGAGAAAATAGAGAAAAGAAAATAAAATAAAAAAGAAAAGGAGATCATTATTTATAATCTTGACCAACCCTCGTCCAGTCCTGAAACAGTTCTTTTTTTTAATTTATTTTTTATTTTTTTTATTAGAAGTACGGTAAATTACAATCACACACAACACATATATCTTAATACATTTTTTGTACCGCTTCATTTTTTTTTTTTTTAAAGCTTTAAGAAAAAGATAGAAGTAAGGAAAGTAAAGCAGGTGCGCAAGAGTTGTGAAGTGCAGGAGAGTGTTGGGAAAATAAAGCCCCTTAGAAAAGAAGTTAGAGAAGGAAGTAAAGTAAGAAAGTAGACCCTAGAAAAGAAAGAAAAAGAAAGTAAGGACAATCGCTCTATTATAACATTAAACTCCGCAGAAAGACTACCAACCAAGTCTGTTTTTGTTGTTTTATCTCCCAATGCCAGGTCCTGATACCATTTATTTATTTATTTATTTTTAAAATTACTATTGCACCTCATGCTTGTAATAGGTCCATAAACGTAGACCACGTCTTTTGGAATTGGTTTGCTTTATCTGCTAAGAGGAATCTCATCTCTTCCAGATGTAATGTTTCAAACATATTTGATATCCACATTTTTATTGTTGGTGTGGGCGCATTTTTCCAGAATTTAAGTATGAGCTTTTTTCCCATTATTAGCCCGTAATTGAGTAAATTCTTCTGATACACGTTTAATTCAGGGATACCTTCCGATATCCCAAAAATGATCCATTCTGGTTTTGGTACCAGTTTTATTTTAATTAATTTTGAAAAAATATCAAATATTCCATGCCAGAATTTTTGGATTTTTGTACAAAAAACAAAAGAGTGCACTATGGTAGCTTCTTGACACAGACATTTATCACAGATTGGTGAAACATTAGGAAAGATTTTATTTAATTTAGTTTTTGAATAGTATAGTCTATGTAATGTTTTGAATTGGATAAGCGTATGTCGTACATTGATCGAGCATTTATGCACCTGTAGTAAATGTTTATCCCAGCTCTCTTTTGAAATTTTTATAGCTAATTCTTGTTCCCAGTCTCTTCTAATTCCATCTGTTGTGGGTATTTCTAGGTTTAAAATGATATTATATAAGTACGATATTGTTAGCTGATTCCGCCTTTGTCTTCATTGCTTCATCCAGTAAGTCGGAAGGCATATTATGATAGTCTTTTGTGTATTTTTTCAAATAATCACAAATTTGAAGATATTTAAAATATTGGTTATTTTTCAAATTATATTTCAGTTGTAGTTGTTGAAATGATAGTAATTTTCCCACTTCATACAGATCTTCGAGCGTTTTGATTCCCATTCTTTCCCAACGTATAAATGATTTGTCTATGATTGATGGTTTAAACGATGGGTTATTGGCTATTGGTATTGAGAGAGATAGGTTTCTTAATTTTAGATTCTGTTTTATTTGTTTCCATGTTCTAATTGTGCTATGTATAATTGGGTTTTTATTATAATTTTTATTATTCAGATTTATTGGTGAGAGGATAATCGCTCCTATATTACTCGGGGAGCAATCCCCTTTTTCCATTACAATCCAGTCCGCCTGCTGGGCAGAATTGTCCAGCAGGTGAATCATATTTTTAATATTTACTGCCCAATTATAATACATAAAGTTAGGGAGCGCTAGACCCCCCCACTCTTTTCGTTTATTAAGGTGTGTTCTTTGTATTCTATGGGGTTTATAATCCCATATGAAATTTGTAATGTCTGAGTCCAATTTTTTGAAAAACTTTTTTGGGAGATATATAGGTATTGATTGAAATAGGTATAGAATTTGTGGTAAGAAAATCATTTTTATAGCGTTTATTCTGCCTATTAAGGACATCGGAAGTGTTTTCCAGAATTTAATCAAATTATTTAATTTCTTAAGTAGGGGATTATAATTGGCTTTAAACATATCCTGGTAATTTCTAGTAATTTCAATTCCCAAATATTTGAATTTTTCTGTAGCTATTTTAAAGGGGAATTTCCTGAGATGTGTTGAGTCTTTTGGTTTTATCGACATAATTTCACCTTTGTTCCAATTTATTCTATATCCTGAAAAGGATCCAAAGTCCTCAATTAAATTTAATATGTTCGGTATACTAATTTGTGGTTTTGTGATGTACAGTAGTACATCATCGGCATATAGGGATATTTTGTTATTTGAATATTTTGTATTATAACCGTAAATATCCAGGTGTGTTCTTATTTTTTCAGCAAGGGGTTCAATTACCAAAGCAAATAACAGCGGATGAAACAGTTCTTTTACAATTGTGTTGCACCATATGATTCCAAAAAAACGACGAATGGAGACCAACTCGTTATGAATTGGTCTGATTTATCCATTAGGAGGAATCGCATTTCCTCAAGATGAGCGGTGTCCAACATACTTGCAATCCACATTTTAAGCATTGGTATTAATGTACCCTTCCAAAATTTAAGAATTAATTTTTTTGCTATTATTAAACCATAGTTAAGGAATAGATTTTGAGATGTGTTCAATTTATTCCCATCTTCCATTACACCAAATATAATCGTTTCAGTATTAGGTTCCATTCTTGTCTTAAATAATTTTGTAAATATTTCAAAAATATCATTCCAAAATCTATAAAGTTTTATGCAGGAAACTAAGGAGTGTGTTATAGTTGCCTTTTGGGCTAGACATTTATCACAAGTGGCAGATATATTTGGATAACATTTGTTCAATCTTGTTTTTGAATAATATAATCTATGTACAATTTTATATTGAATTAGATTATGTCTTACATTAATTGAACATTTGTGAATATATATCAGGTATTTTTCCCATTTAACCTTCGTAATTTTTATCATTAGTTCCCGTTCCCACTCTTCTCTAAGTACCTCTGTCGATGGTAGGTCTATATTTAGAATACTATTATATAAATATGATATTAATTTTTGTGAGTCAGCTTCAATATTCATTGCTTCTTCCAATAAGTCAGGAGTTACTTTTTGATATCCTTGTATATATTTTTTCACGAAATCGCAAATCTGAAGATATTTAAAATATTGGTTGTTTTTCAATTTAAATTTTAATTGTAATTGTTGGAATGATAGTAGGTTTCCCATTTCGTACATATCCCCGATCCTTCTAATTCCGAGACTTTCCCATTGGTTATATGTCTTATCAATAAGAGATGGTTTAAATAAAGGGTTATTCGCTAATGACAATAAAGATTGAATCTGAATCTGTAGGATAGTGTTGGTGTGCGGGGATCGCTGGTCAACACGGACCCGGTGGGCCGTAGGGCCTGTTTCCACCTTGTGTCTCGAAACTAAACTAAACTAAACTAAACTGTGCTGAGAGAAATATAGCTGTTAGACAAAATATGCTGGAGAAACTCAGCGGGTGAGGCAGCATCTATGGAGAGATGGAATTGGCGACGTTTCGGGTCGAGACCCTTCTTCAGTCTGAAGTAGGGTCTCGACCTGAAACGTCGCCAATTCCTTCTCTCCATAGTTGCTGCCTCACCCGCTGAGTTTCTCCAGCATATTTTGTCTACCTTCAATTTTTTCCAGCATCTGCAGTTCTTTCTCAAACAGAAATATAGATGTTCCATGTTATATTTGCCATGCAAGGTTAACAGGTGATGGTGAAACCTCCCTGCAACAGCACCAACTTAATACTCACTAATGAGTACATCAGTGTCTGTTATAGAGCTGAGTGAATATCAACATCACTTTCGCTTTGTACATTGGGACTTTAAAGATTTTTGCGGTCAAATTAAGCCATGTAAATACTTCCAATTTAACGAAGGTGAAAGCAATTAAGTTGTGTTCTCAATGACTGTGGTTCGAACTGCCCTAATCCGCTTTCTGAAATAAGGATGTTTGTGTGTATCGGTCTCCGATATTGTGCATGATGTCCTAAAGGCGACCGCAGTTAATGATTAATAAATGCAATAACTGTTGCAATGAGTAACGTGTTTCGTCATTATTAGATAAACGAACGTGCAAAGATATTCCATATAAGGTGATCTGACTCACTGCTTTATACACAAGTTTCAGGAGTTACATATTCAGTCATGTTATTGATGCTGTGTAGGAAGGAACAACAGATGCTGGTTTAAACCGAAGATAGACACAAAATACTCTGGAGTGACTCAGCGGGGCAGGCAGCATCTCTGGAGAGAAGGAATGGGTGGCGTTTCGGGTCGAGACCCTTCTTCAGTCTTGACCCGAAACGTCACCCGTTCCTTCTCTCCCGAGATGCTGCCTGTCCCGCTGAGTTACTCCAGCATGATGTAACTGTCACTTGTGAGGAACAACACAAAATGCTGGAGTAACTCAACGGGTCAGGCAGCTTCTCTGGAGAGGGTACACAAAAATGCTGGAGAAACTCAGCGGGTGCAGCAGCATCTATGGAGCGAAGGAAATAGGTAACGTTTCGGGCAGAAACCCTTCTTCTGGAGAACATGGTTAGGTGACGTTTTAGGTCAGTCTGAAGAAAGGTCCCAATCCAAAAAGTCACCTATGCATGTTCTCTAGAGATGCTGCTTGACTCGCTGAGTTACTCCAGCATTTTGTGTCTTTCCTCGGTAAACCAGCAACTGCAGTTCCTTATTTCTACACTTTTATACTTATGAGGTTTGTTAAACTTCACTGCCAACTATGAGTTGCTCGATAAACATCGCAATTGGTACAATTTTTAAGTATGCAGTTCCAAAGAAGGCCTTAAAATCCCCACAATATTCTCTCCAATTCTAATTCCTATGAAAATTACAAATTTATCATAATGTGCAGGTGTCCTGAAATTTGAATTCCTGATTTCTAGAACATTGGTTCTTATAACATAGAACATAGAAAAATTCAGCACAGGAACAGGCCCTTCGGCCCACAGTGGCTGTGCCAGGCATAATGCCAAGATAAACTAATCTCATCAGCATGGTAGCACAGTGGCTCATCGGTAGAGTTGCTGCCTTACAGCGCCAGGGACCCGGGTTCGATCCTGGCTACGGGTGCTGTCTGTATGGAGTTTGCGCGTGACCGCGTGGGTTTTCTCTGGGTGCTCCTCCCACACTCCAAAGACATGCTGGTTCTGGTAAAAATTGTAAATTGTCCCTAGTGTGTAGGATAGTGCTGGTGTACGGGGTGATCGCTGGTCGGCAGGGACTCGGTGGGCCGAAGGGCCTGTTTCCCTGCTGTATCTCTAAACTAAACTAAACTATACTATACATGAGCCACATCCCTCAATTTTCTGCACATCCACATGCCCATTGAAACACCACTATCATATCTACCTCCTCACACCACTCCTGGCAGCATGCTCATAAGGAATAGTAGAATTAGGCCATTCGGCCCATCAAGTCTACTCTGCCATTCAATCATGGCTGATCTCCCTCCTAGCCTAATGTTCCAGGCACCCACCAGTCTCCGTCCATAAAACCTGTTCACATCTCCTTTGAACTTTGCCCCACTCACCGTAAAGCGATGCCCTCTAGTCTTTGACAGTTCCACCATGGAGAAAAAAGGTTCTGACTGATGACCTCTATAAGTAACCCCCTCACCCTCTAGGCTCCAAGGAATAAAGACCTGGTGTAACTCAACGGGTCAGGCGGCTTCTGCACAACCTCTCCCTGTAGCTCAGGCCCTCGAGTCCTGTCAACAACCTCGTGAAGCTTTTATTTCTACAGCAATCCAGGTTATGAAGGGAAGCCCCTTGAGAGTCTTTGAGTCATAGTCATAGAGTGATACAGTGTGGAAACAGGCCCTTCGGCCCAACTTGCCCACACCGGCCAACATGTCCGAGCTACACCAGACCCACCTGCCTGCGTTTGGTCCACATCCCGCCAAACCTATCCTATCCATGTACCTGTCCAACTGTGTCTTAAACGTCGGGATAGTCCCAGCCTCTGTTGTTGTTATTATTCTGTTGGAACATTTCCCTTCGACAAATACCGCCTACATTTTCGTTTTAAGACTGTGTTTGCCCATGAGCAGGTCCACCATCAGTGACGGCAAATCAAGCATTCACTGTGACAGGGCAGCAGTCTGTTGGCTAATGAGTCATGAATCTCGGAGGCTTACCATGGTCGAGAACACTGGAGCCGAGGGTAAACAAACTGGAAGTGCAGTTGCTATGATTTTTAACATTCTTCTTACGTGTTCCCGAATGTGCTCTCTCTGTTGACTTTTCATTTAGTGTGTGGGATCCTAAACTTGATTTATTCGTGACTGAGTCAGCTTGCCAGTTAATGCTTCATCTTCAGTGGATTCCAACACCAAATATATCACAGGCTACAGGAGTCAACGATGTGACAAGCATATGTTTGGATGATGTAGGAGCGGCACGGTGGAATTGCTGCCTCACAGCGCCAGAGATCCTGACTACGAGCGCTGTCTGTATGAAGCTTGTCCGTTCTCCCCGTGACCACGTGGGTTTTCTCCAGGTGCTCCGGTTTCCTCCCACACTTCCAAAGACATGCAGGTTTGTAGGGTAGCAGACTCCTGTAAATTGTCCGTAGTGTGTAGGATAGAACAAGTGTGATTGTTGGTCGGCGAGGAATCGATGGGACGAAGGGCCTGTTTCCACGCTGTATCTCTAAACTACATTAAATTAAATGTGCTCTACAAAAAACTGTGTCCATGTCAGTCACATGGGTGTGAGCCTGTATTATAATAGTGATTCATTCGCTAAAATGGAAACAGCTCGTGGAAGATGATAATGTTAAATGTGTAGGAAGGAACTGCAGATGCTGGTATAAATCAAAGCTAGACACAAAAACCTGGAGCAACTCAGCGGGATAGGCAGCATCTCTGGAGAGAAGGAATGGGTGACGTTTTGGGCCGAGACCCTTCTTCAGACTGATGTCAGGAGCATTTTCGTGTCTGACTGACATCAGACTGAAGAAGGGTCTCGACCCGAAACATCGCCCATTCCTTCTCTCCAAGGATGCTGCCTGTCCTGCTGAGTTATTCCAGTATTTTGTGTCTATCTTTGATGGTAACATTAAACATAGTCTGCAAGATTTGTGCAAAGCACATCTTCATCCGGAACCACAGAATGCTGCCGGCCAAACACTGGTTGTTGCACAATAACATGTACCTGCGCTGGGGAAACATTCTAGGACAGGGATGATCCTCCAAGACCAAGGAGCTGATTATTGACTTCAGGAGGTCCCATAATGGAGAATACGCCCCAATCTCCATTTACGGGGAAAGTGTGGAGAGAGTGCCCAGCTTTAAGTTTCTGGGCACTCACATTTCAGAGGACCTCACATGGTCCACAAACACCGCTGCGCTGGTCAAGAAGGCACAGCAACGACTGTTCTTCCTGAGGACATTAAAAAAGACTGGTCTGCCCCAACAGCTGCTGACAACGTTTTACCGCTGCACCACAGAGAGCATATTAACGTATGGCATCTCTGTGTGGTATCTCAGCTGCACGGAGGCGGAGAGGAGAGCTCTTCAGCGCGTCGTCCACAGAGCGCAGAGGATCATTGGGGCACAGCTACCAGCCTTGGAGGGCATCTACCCCTCACGGTGCCTCAGGAAGGCCCTCAGCATCCATAAAGACTCATCACGCCCCTGTAACGGTCTGTTCGAACTACTTCCCTCCGGCAGACGTTACAAGGCTTTCTATGCCCGAACCTCCAGACTCAGAAACAGCTTTATTCCAAGAGCTATAGCGGCTCTGAACCGGCCCTGCTGAGTGCCCCCCACCCCCCCTGGACTGTCTCCCGCGGATGGTCACGACACACAGCTTATTTATTTATTTTACTTTTCTTTTTCATCGGTTGGAGCTGCATACTAAATCTCGTTGCACTGACGTGCAATGACAATAAAAGATATTATTATTATTATTATTATTATTATTATTATTATTATTATTATTATTATTATTATTATTATTATTATTATTATTATTATTATTATTATCCTCATCTGTGTGAGTGTGACAGCCAAGAGGAACACAATGAACCTTAATGCAGAGAAACGTGTGAAATCCACATCTGCTGCATTGCAGCCCGAGCCACGAATAACTAGGTAGTCATGCAAGGAACTTCACATGATGTTCTGTTGCCTTCTGTTTGCGACTGGTAAGTCCCGTTGTAGGCACTGGATCTGCGATGCTTTGTACGTTTGCGGCAGAGGTTTGCATCCTTTGCAGAACTGGTACCATGTTGGAATTCAAGGCTGTCACGGTAAACTGGGGTTTATACAAATCACTGCATTAATAGTCTCAAACCTCAACATGGCCTGGCTGTGGTAAAAACATTTCCAGATCCGTCAAAGGTTTAAAACCATTGCAAGGGCTTTTCCTCACAGAGTTGATGAGAGATGACAGTGAAGATGGTTGGAGATTTTTATTTCACTCACACATTGACGGAAACACTTCTATCTATCATCCGAAGATAGACACAATAAAACTGGAGTAACTCAGCGGGGCAGGCAGCATCTCTGGAGAGAAGGGATGGGTGACGTTTCGGGTCGAGACCCTTCTTCAGACATCATCCACTCTATCATCCGATGCACTGACTTCCAAGTTACTCAGTCTGAAGAAGGGTCTCGACCCGAAACATCACATATTCCATCGCTCCATAGATGCCGCCTCACCCGCTACGTTTCTCCAGCGTTTTTATCTAGCTCCGAGTTACTCATGTACACTTCTACACATGGCTGAGTGGGGGGAGGGATATATATGTGGGCAGCACGGTGGCACAGTGGTAGAGTTGCTGCCTTACAGCGCCAGAGACCCCGGTTCGATCCTGACTGCCCGTGCTGTCTGTACGGAGTTTGCAAATTCTTACTGTCTAAGTACCTCACAAGCACTAACCTACACACACCAGGGACAATTTACAATTTTACTGAAAAGCCAATTGATCTACAAGCCAGTACGCCTTTGGAGTATGGGAGGAAACCAGAGCAACCGGAGAAAAACCAACACGGTCACAGGGAGAAGGCCCAAACTCCCGTAGACAGAATCGAACCCGGGTGTCCGGTGCTGTAAGGCAGCAGTACTACCACTGCACCACCGTGCCGCACTATCATCTCCGTCAGATCTCTGCTCTTCTATGCATCAGGACAGTCTAATAGGAATAGGAATACTTTATTGTCACATGTGACTAGGCACAGTGAGATTCTTTGCCTGCTTATACAATGTATACAAATAATACATTCAGATAAAGCTAAAGAAAGAAGGTACACAAAAAAGCTGGAGAAACTCAGCGGGTGCAGCAGCATCTATGGAGCGAAGGAAATAGGCAACGTTTCGGGCCGAAACCCTTCTTCAGACTGATGGGGGGGGGGGTGGGGGAGGCTGGGAGAAGAAAGGAAAAAGTAAGAGGAGCCCGAAGGCTGGGGGATGGGAGGAGACAGCAGGAGGGCTGAGGAAGGGGAGTTAGAGAGGAGGTTGTGAAACTGTCTCCGGAGAGAGGAGGAGAACTTCTTCAAGGTAGGCACACCTTGAAGAGATTTCGCAGTGGAGTAGACAAAGTGTTTAAGAAGGAACTGCAGATGCTGGAAAATCGAAGGTACACAGAAAAGCTGGAGAAACTCAGCGGGCGCAGCAGCATCTATGGAGCGAAGGAAATAGGCAACGTTTCGGGCCGAAATCCTTCTTCAAAAGCAAAAGAAAGACATGTCCTGTGATTTTGCAACTAATTTTCACAGATAAGTCAAAAGTCAAGAGTGTTTTATTGTCATATGTCCCAGATGAGACAATGAAATCCTTACTTGCTGCAGCACAACAGAATATGTGAATATGTAAACATAGTACATAATGGGGGAAGCGTCTGAGAAGCAACATTACAAAAAAGGCATATACTTTTCCCCACAGATCAGCCCCTGGTGAACGGCAATGATAGGGCCTATGCTGAACCGTTCATCTAAAAAAGCTGCAAGGTTACTGAATTGAAAGCTATCAGTATCTTTGAATAAACATCCACATAATACACCTTTACAACGCAGACTCAAAAGCATTTTGCACTGTGTTTAAATATAGAGCACGAGAGATTAGTTACCATGGACACGCTCTTGCATGAATTCAGAAATTCCAGTTTAGAAAAGCCATCGTGGGCTTAACATCTGAGTGAACAAATATATTTAAATTATGGAGATGTACTTTTCTGTAATTTGAGGCTCCCACTGGGACTGTGAGTTCTCAGAAAAGATTCGAAACGATTCTGGATTTTGCAATTTCTATCGGGTCTGGGAAAGAGCAAAGGTAAAACGAGTTCCCTGCAGCAAACATGTTTCTCTGTCTTAAATATGGACAAAAAGCAGAGCTTCCTGGATCACGGACCAATAACCGATTGGATTGCAATAGTTTCCATATCCCATATTCAGTTTGATCCCTTTTGGGTCACGACTAGCACGGGGAACGTCATTAGAGACTGAAAATAGAAACATAGATACATCGAAAATAGGTGCAGGAGTAGGCCATTCGGCCCTTCGAGCCAGCACCGCCATTCAATATGATCATGGCTGATCTTCCAAAGTCAGTACCCTGTTCCTGATGGGCTGCACCTTAAGATTCAAGGAAAACAAGAAGATAGACACAAAATGCTGGAGTAACTCAGAGGGTCAGGCAGCATCTCTGGAGAAAAGGAATAGGTGATGTTTTGGGTCTTCTTCTTCTTTCGTGTGGCGTGCACAGCCTAAAGTTGTAGGACAACTTGTTCTATTTGATCTTCCGTTTGTGCACGTCGAGCTGATTGCATTAGTCGAACAAGGGCGGACCACGTGAAGGTTGCAATCTTCCACCCCATGTTTTGGGTCGAGACCCTTTTTCAAACTCAGACCTATCTCCCCGTTATGTGTGTGCACACCAATGTTATTCTTCCCCTCTTCCCCAACCCTGTGAATAAAAACTGACTATGTCCATTCTTTAAAAAGCTTTAAATAATTCAAAAAACTCTAGTAAGTTCTTCCTTAGTCTTCTCTTTCAAGAGAGAGAACTCTGAAGAAGGGTCTCAATCTGAAGCATCACCGATTCCTTTTCTCCAGAAATGCTGCCTGACCCGCCGAGTTACTCCAGCACTTTGTGTCTATCTTCGGTGTAAACCAGCATCTGCAGTTCCTTCCTAAATGAAAACTTCATCTCTTTGAAAGCCCATGCCATAAAAACAAGGTCAACTCCTTTGAGAACTTACTACCTCCCTTCTATACCATTCATCGTTGAAGGATACAAATTGCTGGAGTAACTCAGCGGTTCAGGCAGCATCTCTGGAGAACATGCATAGGTGACGTTTCGGTTCAGGACACTATTCGTCGTGGATAGGAAAGGTTTAGAGGGATATTGGCCAAATGCGGGCACACGGGACTAGCTTAGATGGGGCATCTTGGTTAGCTTGAGCTAAAGGGCCTGCTTCCCTGCTGTATGACTCATGCCAAGTTTCAGGATCAATTGTTTCCTGAAATGTGCACTCTGCACGCCCACAGATGCCAGCCAATCTCTGGGGCAACAAAAAACTTCAGCTTAACGCAACAAACTCTGGTACGAAGAAATGTAATGGTTTCTGCATAAAGAGTATGAAAGTATTGAGGATAGTAGTCACAAAGTAATCGGGATCTATCTATCTCCGCCTTAAAAGTATCCATTGTCAGCCTCCACATCCTTCTGTGGCAGAGAATTCCACAGATTCACCACCCTCTTACTAAAGAAATTCCATCTCATCTCCTTCCTAAACGAGCGCCCTTTAATCCTGAGGCTATGACCTCTAATCCTAGACCTTCACACTAGTGGAAACATCCTCTCTACATCCACTCTATCCAAGCCTTTCATGATTCTGTATGTTTCAATGATGTCCCCCCTCATTCTTCTAAACTCCAGCGAGTGACATAAAACGCTCATGAAAAATTAACCCACTCATTCCTGGGATCATCCTTGTAAACCTCCTCTGGACCCTCACCAGAGCCAGCTCACCCTTCCTCAGATATGGTGCCCATAATTGCTCACGATAACTCCAAATGCGGCTTTCGATATTAGATATTAAGGGACTTAGATACTAAGGGAATTCATTCACTTGGGTCCCGTACAGGAATGAGGCACAAGACAAAAGATAAGCCATGATCTAAGTGAATGTCAGAGCAGATGAGAGACGAATGGCATATTCCTGTTTTAATTTTTCTTGCTGTGTAAAGAGGGAAGTCTGATCTATCCTTCAATAGTTAAGGAACTTTCTTAATATTGAATTGAATTGAATTGAATGCCTTTATTGTCATTCAGGCCTTACGGTCTGAACGAAATTTCGTGCCTGCAGTCATACATACAATCATACAATAATAACAACAATAAACACAAATTAACACCACCACAGTGAGTCCTCCAAGCACCTCCTCACTGTGGTGGAGGCAAAAATCTTAGGGTTGCAGTCTCTTCCCTCCTCTTCTCCCTCTGCGCTGAGGCGATTCCCCACCGGGCGATGGTACGAATAACTATTTGGAATTACTTTGTTCCCACAAAAAGTGTAGGATAGTGTTAAGGTGATGGGATCGCTGGCCGTCATGGACTCAGTGGGCCGAATGGCCTATTTCTCTGCTATATCTATAGGCTAAACAAAATGTTGTTACACCAAACAGTGGAGTCAATATGCCAATCCTTCAATGCGCAAACTGGCCAGATTAATCAAAGCAAGCTGCAATATCACTATTTACATTCCGAGTTCATTGTGATACTGAACCCCATTGCAATTATCAATGGCAATCTAAGCTTAGTTTAGTTTGTCATTGTCACGTGTACCGAGGTACAGTTAAAAGTTGCTATGCTGTGTGCTATCCGGTCAACAAAATGACTATAAATGATTACAATCGATCCGTTCACAGTGTACAGAAACAGAATAAAGGGGGTAACGCTTGGTACAAGATAAAGTCCACTAAAGTCTGGTTAAAAATAGTTTGAAGGTCTCCAATGGGGTAGATGGGAGTTCAGGACAGCTCTCTATTTGGTGAGAGGATGGTTAAATAGATGCTTGAAAGAGGATCCCTTGTTTTTAAAGTGCTTGCACCAATATCATTTAGTTCTGTCTGATCAGTCTGAAGAAGGGCCTCAACCCGAAACGTCACCCATTCCTTCTCTCCAGAGATGCTGCCTGTCCCGCTGAGTTACCCCAGCATTTTGTGTCTACCTTTAATTTAATTTAATTTTGTTTAGGTTCAAGTGCGCCGAGGTACAGTGAAAAGCTTTCGTTGCGTGCTGCCCAGTCAGCTGAAAGACTATACACGGTTACAATCGAGCCGTCCACAGTGTACAGATACATGATAAAGGGAACAACGTTTAGTGCAAGATAATGTCCAGAAAAGTTCAATTAAAGATGGTCGGAGGGTCTCCAATGAGGTAGTGTATAGGAAGGAGCTGCAGATGCTGGTTTACACCGACATGCTGGAATAACTCAGCGGGACAGTCAGCTTCTCTGGAGAGAAGGAATGGGTGACGTTTCGGGTCGAGACCCTTCTTCAGACTCATGGCAGATGGGAGCTCAGGACTGCTCTCGTTATAGGATGTTGATAGGATGGTTCAGTTGCCTGGTAACAGCTGGGAAGAAACTGGGAAGAAATTTAAGTTACTGCATCTTTCCAACATCCCAGGAAAGAATGACTTGTAAAAGCGAGGTTTATATTTCTAGATTAAAATAACAATTTTGCTTTAATTTAAAGGAACATGTCACATGTTCCACAAATGTTTTATAGAAATGGTCTTTCATCAGCTGGAATTCGAGGGACAGCGGGCTCAGGAATGATGGGAGTATTCACCACAGTCAGGCTGGAAAAATTAAAGATCGTAAAAAAGACGGCAGACTTGTTAAACACGAGCTGACAACTACATTGTTAAATTGTTACACAATTGGGAGATTAGACAAGGCTAAAATTTGCAAAATTGTTGAATCCTTGAAAATATGCTAAAGTTGTTTGTATTACTGAATCCCAGCTGTTATCTACTGCTACTTATGCCCAAGAAAAATGTTTTGGCTGTTCCATTATATCATTACAACATTAGCAAGCATTGGGCAGAAGCCATTTTTGGATCTAGCATGGAATCATAGAGATTTATGGCGGAGAAATAAGGTATTTGCCCGATTGTATCCATAACTGTGAACAAGCTGTATCCTAAAGGGCCTGTTCCACTTTCACCACGTAATCCAAAACCTCTGCCGAGTTTAAAGGACCTAAAAAAAAAATCAAGATTTTGGTAATCTACGAACTCCTACGACCTTCCAGGAATATGCTCAAGAACGTGCTGATGTTGATTTAAGCTTTTTTTTCACTCGCCTTTTTTTCTCTGTCCAGCTGCCGAGCTACGAGTACCCACGAATATCTACGAGTACCCACGACTACCTTCGACTACCCTCACGGCCTACTACGGGCTGTCCACGAACTAACTACGAGTAAAAAGTCCCCATTTTTTTCATCCCGACTATTTTTTTTACTCGTGGGCATTTTTCATCGGGCTTGGAAAAAACGTCCCGTCTTACCTGATGCCCCGAGTACCTAGGGCTGGCATAACGAGCCGTTACGATATATCTACGGACTCCTACGGACTCCTACGGACTCGTTACGAACATTCTGCGAGTTTGAATCAAGGGGAATTTGTGAATTACCTCGTGAAAGTGGGACACCTAATCCAACCTCACAATTCTAGGTCCATGGGATGGCACAATGGCGCAGTGGTAGAGTTGCAGCCTCACAGCGCCAGAGACCCAGGTTCTATCCTGACTACGGGCGCTGTCCGTACAGAGTTTGTACGTTCTCCCTGTGACTGCGAGGATTTTTTTCCAGGTGCTCCGGTTGCCTCCCACATTCCAAAGTCGTAGTTTGTAGGTTAATTGGCTTCGGTAAGATTGTCTCTAGTGTGTAGGATAGAACTAGTGTACGGCTGATCATTGGTTGGCTGGGACTCAGTGGGCAGAAGGGCCTGTTTCCATGCAGTTTCACTATATGACTCTATGTAGCTGCTCGTCATTTGAGACGCTATAAGTAACTTCCCCCTCAGCTTCCACCATTCCAAAGATTATTTTTTCTTTGTGATCTGATCTTTCTTCACTGTGAAGTTCTGTTGTCCTGGCAGCAGCCTTGTAAAGCTTCTCTGCATGCTTGCTGGTACAATCAGATCTTTCCTCTAATCCTGTGACTTGAACTAAATGCAGTGCCCAAGCCTGTGTTTTGTACAGGTTCCAGCAAGACCTCCCCGCTATGATATTATCCGCCTCAGCTAATTCCAGGTGTTTTCTTTAGGCACCTTTGCACAGAAATTGGATCAATTTTTGTTTGCTTTAGATTTGTTCAAGAGGATCTGCCCTTGTTTTTGGTGCTTGCAACCTTTTCATTTAAGTTAGTTTAGTTTATTGTCACGTGTACCAAGGTACAGTGAAAAGCTTTTGTTGCGTGCTAACCAGTCAGCGGAAATTGCAATCGAGCCATCCACAGTTGGGAGAGTCTAGGACCAGAGGTCACAGCCTCAGAATTAAAGGGCGATCTTTTAGAAAGGAGGTGAGGAGGAACTTCTTTAGTGAGAGGGTAGTTAATCTGTGGAACTCATTGCCACAGGGGGCTGTGGAGGCCAAGTCAGTGGAGATTTTTTAACGGCAGAGGTAGACAAATTCCTAATTAGAATGGGTGTCAAAGGTTATGGGGAAAAGGCAGGAAAATGGGATTAGGAAGCAGAGATCAACCATGATTGATTGGCAGAGTAGACTCGATGGGCCGAATGGGCTATTTCTACTCCTATAACTTGTGAACTTGTGAAAAGGGTCCCGACCTGAAACGTCACCTATACATGTTCTCGAGAGGGGCTGCCTCACCCGCTGAGATACTCCAGCACTTTGGGACTTTTTTTTGCAAAACAGCATGTGCAGTTCGAAGAAAAGATAGACACAAAAAGCTGGAGTAACCCAGCGGGACAGGCGAGGCAGCATCTCTGGAGAGAAGGAATGGGTAACGTTTCGGGTCGAGACCCATCTTCAGACAAGAACCAGTTCCTTGTTTCTACAATCCTTTGCAATACTGGGACTTGACGGGCATTAATATATATTCTGCGACTAACGGTTAAATCGTGAAAATGTTAACAGCTGACAGAAAGCACATCATGACGTCATGAATAAAAAACACCTAGAAATGCATGAAGCCATTTGTTATGAATATTGCTTTCTTTACACTTTTAAATAATGATATTGATTTTTGGCAGTATCAGTATCATTAGGATTGTATGTAAGCAGATTTTAATGGGATTCAATGCCCATTTAGACAGTGCACTGTTTGTGACCTCTTCCAGCATACAAAGTCAATCATGATATCGGATTCTATTTTAAGTTGTTTACAAACAGGTCCTGCTGAACAACAATCCTCAAAATAGTGCACATTTACAAAACATGTATTTAATATCCCACAATTCCATAATTCCAGCACAGAAATTTTTTCAAAGTCTCTCAAAATTAACTGTAATTTTTTTTTTTGAAAATATGATTTATGATATTTCAGCTTCAACTTTAAGCAGAGGCATGTTTCAAATTTTTCGTTTAGTTTAGTTTAGCAATAGAATGCGGAAACAGGCCCTTCGGCCCACCAAATCCTCGCCGACCAGCATTCCCATACAGCAAAGATAGACACGAAATGCTGGAGTAACTTGGACTGGTCTTGGAACTTGGAAGGTTGGACCGGCAGCATCTCCGGAGAGAAGGAAAGGGTGACGCCTCAGGTGGGTCTCGACCCGATATGTCACCCATTCCTTCTCTCCGGAGATGCTGCCCATCCCGCTGAGTTACTCCAGCTTTTTGTGTCTATCTTCGGTTTAAACCAGCAACTGCAGTTCCTTCTTACACATTCCCATACACTAGTTCTATCCTACACACAAGCCACATTTACAGAAGCCAACTAATCTACAGATCAACATTTAAATTTCAAAATATACTTTTGCATGCTGTAGATAATACTCTACATAAATACAATCAAGACAAAATCAAGACTTATTCAAGAAATAAATAAGAACAATACATGATCCTTACAAAACTCCATCCGACATTCTCGAAGGCTAGATTCTGCATGACAGACAGCAATACTGCTTGGGACGACAGAAGGCATAATGGGCTAAGTGTTCGGCTGGCGACCGGAAGGTGACCGGTTCGAATCCCGCTTGGAGTGCATACTGTCGTTGTGTCCTTGGGCAAGACACTTCACCCACCTTTGCCTGTGTGTGAATGTGTGTGAATGTGTGTGAGTGATTGGTGGTGGTCGGAGGGGCCGTAGGCGCAGATTGGCAGCCACGCTTCCGTCAGCCTGCCCCAGGGCAGCTGTGGCTACAGAAGTAGCTTACCACCACCGAGTGTGACTGAGGAGTGAATGAATAATGTGATGTAAAGCGCCTTGAGTATTAGAAAGGCGCTATATAAATCCCATCCATTATTATTATTATTACAATATTCGCTTACACAAATTACACAAATCCCCCCCCCACCCTTGCCACTTATGTGTCCCACCCACTGGTGTGCAATCTCTTCCCTTATTTTTGATGAGCGTCTCCGCCACACCCTGCCCCCCCATGTCCAGCAGCAGAAGGACCCTAGACTGTGGTCCTCCCCCACGGAGCCTTGGCGTTGGCTGCACTAAGCTTCAGTGCGTCCCTCAGCACGTACTCCTGCAGTCTGCAGCGGGCCAGTCGGCCACATTCCCGGACGGATATCTTGCACCGCTGGTCAGCATGTCTTTGGAGAGAGGGAGGAAACCGGAGCTCCCGGAGAAAACCTATGTGGTCACAGGAATAATGTACAAACTCTGTACACCTCTACCCCATTGCGGACATTGGACTTTGTCTATAGTATTGATGCGCTACAAAACTGAGGACTATATTCTGCAATTTGTGCTCGACCTATTGTACTTGAGTTTGTCTTGATTGTATTTATGTAGAGTATTATCTACAACATGCAAAACAAAGCTTTTCATTATACGTAGGTGCACTTGACAGTATTAAACCTAAATCTGAAACTAAAGCATTCAAATTTCAATGGAAGTAGTTGAAATCTGATTTATAACCAGGTCTATATACCGTTGTAATGTCGTAAGGAATAGGAGTAGAATTAGGCCATTTGGCCCATCAAGTCTACTCCACCATTTAGTCATGGCTGATCTATCTCTCCCTCCTACACCCATTCTCCTGCCTTTTCCCCATAACCCCTGACACCCGCACTAATCAAGAATTTATCTATGTGGTCGTACAGCTGAAGAAGGGTTTCGGCCCGAAACGTCGCCTATTTCCTTCGCTTCCTTGCACCCGCTGAGCTTCTCCAGCAATTTTGTGTACCTAAGAATTTATCTATGTCTGCCTTGAAAATATCCACTGACTTGGCCTCCACAGCCTTCTGTTATAGTTACATCTGTTTATAGACACAAAAAGCCATATCGTCATCGCCCGCTGAGATACTCCAGCTTCTTGTGTTCCATCTTCGGTTTAAACCAGCGCCTGCAGCTCCTTCCCACACATCTTATATCTGTCCTACTGATAACACTGCACAAAGGGTGAGCTGTCTTCTCCCTGCAATACTTTCACCAACCAGTAGGTGTAGCTGAAGGAATAGGCAGGAGGTGGTTGTGTGCATACTCAGGCGGTGTCAATGGGTGTCAATGTGATGGCCCCAGGGAACACAGAGTCTGATTAACTTCTGCCACAGCGCTGTAAAGCCTGTTAGTTACAGTGATTGCTGGCGCTCTTTGTGCTGTTAAATGGCTGGACACTTCAGTAAATGACTTTTTCTTTCCCCACGTACCAGTTAAAACTCACCTGAACTGCTATAAGCTGGCCTGCTTCTCCATAATGGTAGCCATTCTTAATTGATTGATTGATTTACTGAAGGTTACCTGGAGAACAATGAGCATGGCACAATACAACAGCGAGTGAACAGCACACTGACTTTCCAGAGACTTAGCTTTAGGCTGAGGTTTAAGTTGAACCAGGGGTCACACAGTTTAAGAATACGGGGTAGGCCATTTAGGACTGAGATGTGGAAAATCCTTTTCGCCCAGAGAGTTGTGAATCTGTGGAAATCTCTGCCACAGAAGGCAGTGGAGGCCAATTCACTGGATTTTTTCAAGAGAGAGTTATGCCCCTGTCCCACTTAGGAAACCTGAACGGAAACCTCTGGAGATATTGCGCCCCACCCAAGGTTTCCGTGCATTTCCTGGAGGTTGCAGGTGGTTGCCGGACGTTGCAGGTAGTGGAAGCTGGTAGGGAGACTGACAAAAACCTCCGGGAACCTCCGGGAACTGCACGGAAACCTTGGGTGGGGCGCAAAGTCTCCAGAGGTTTCTGTTCAGGTATCCAAAGTTGGACAGGGGCATTAGATTTAGCTTTTGGGGCTAAATGAATCAAGGGATATGGGGGAAAAAGCAGGAACGGGGTACAGATTTTGGATGATCAGCCATGATCAGATTGAATGGCTGTGCAGGCTCGAAGGGCCGAATGGCCTCCTCCTGCACCTATTTTCTAAGTTTCTATGTTTATTATTATTGTCGTGGTTCGGTGAAAGGCTTTGTTTTGGATGGTACCACATCATATCAGATAATACTATAGAGTCATGTAATGAAAGTGGTGTAGTGTGGAAATAGACACTTCAGCCCAACTAGCCCACACCGACCAACATGTCCCTTGGTGGGCTGTATCTCAAAACTAAAACTAAACTAAACTGAGCAACATTTAGTGCAAGATGTACAGCAAGTAACATTGTCACCCGTTTAAGGATTGTATTGTTTGACTAACTGGGGTATCTGGGCTGCAATTTTTTATTTAGGATACAAACTTTTAGTGAAGAGAATGATCTTGCAGATGACTGGGTTAACATATGATCAGCGTTTGATGGCTGTGGGCCTGTACTCGCTGGTGTTTGGAAGGCTGAGGGGGAACCTCATTGAAACTTAGCAAAAAGTGAAAGGCCTCCACGGGAAGGGGGGGGGGGGGGGGGGGGGATGTGGACAGGATGTTTCCACCAGTGGGAGAGTTGAGGACCAGAGGGCACAGCCTCAGAATAAAAGGACATATCTTTAGAAAGGAGATGAGGAGAAATTTATTTCAAATCAGATAGTAATAGTAATAAAGTCATGCAGCATGGAAACAGGCCCTTCAGCCCAACTTGCCCACACTAACCAACATGTCCCATCTACACTAGCCCCACGCCTGCATTTACCCCGTATCCATCTAAACCTGTCCTATCCATGTACGGAAATTTGAGGAAGAGCAACTCATATTTCGCTAGAGCAGCTTGCAGCCCAGTGGTATGAAAATTGATTTCTCTAACTTCTAGTAACCCTGCCATTCCCTCTCTCTCTATCCCTCCCCCACCCAAGTCACACCAGCTTCTCGTTTTCACCCAACAAACAGCTAACAATGGCTTGTTTCCTTTATCATTGTTACTTTTTTTGCATATCTTTCATTTATTGTTCTTTATCTCTCTACATCATCGTCTATATCTCTCGTTTCCCTCATCTCTAACTCGTCTGAAGAAGGGTCTCGATCCGAAACGTCACCCATTCTCTCCAGAGATGATGCCTGTCCCGTTGAGTTACCCCAACTTTTTGTGTCCATCTTCTATCCATGCACCTGTCTAATTGCTTCCTAAACGTTGCGATAATCCCTGCTTCAAATGCCTCCTCCAACCTATACATAAAGAAAATAAAGCCAGACTCTACAATGGATTGGGGCAAAGGGGAAGATACAGAGTGCAGAATATAGTTCTCACCATGGTAACGCACCAGTTCCACGGACAAAGTACTGGAACTGGCTTCCGACATTCCTAATTAGAAACACTTATTTTAATTTTGTTTTTTAAATTCATGCTCACATGCTCACACTCATAAGACAAACTTCAACCGTCCCGTGGAGACTATTCCTGACGGTTTCCATTCTTCAGGCAACAGTAAAAATATTCCACAAACGATTCAACGTGCCAGGATTAAAGAAAAACAAGCGACTATTTTTCTGAGGTAACACGGATTTTTCAAATCAATCTGAGGTGGTGTCTGCAAGAGAGGGCAGCACAGAAAGTAAAGTTAGACCCAAAACGCTGGAGTCACTCAGCGGGGACAGGCAGCATCTCTGGAGAGAAGGAATGGGTGATGTTTCAGGTCGAGAACCACCCGAAACGTCGCCCATTCCTTCTCGCCAGAAATGCTGCCTGTCCCCGCTGAGTGACTCCAGCGTTTTGTGTCTATCTTTACTGTATGGGATCGCTGATCGGCGCGGAAGAGATTGAAACATGCCTGGGCTTAAAGTTGAAGCTGAAATATCATAAATCAAAAATATTCTTTTAATTTTTAAAATGCTTCACAAGTTAATTTTGAGACACTTTGAATTTATTTCTGTGTAGGAATTATGGGGAATTAAATATTAATATTGTAAATATGCACAATTTTGAGGATTATTATTTCGAGACCCTTCTTCAAACTGAGGGTCAGGGGAGAGGGAGTCGAGAGATTTGGAAGGGTAAGGCTTGAAACGACAGATCAAGGCAGATTTAGTTTAGTTTAGTTTAGAGATACAGCGCGGAAACAGACCCTTCGACCCGCTGAGTCCGTGCCGATTTTCGATCACCGCACATTAACACTGTCCTAGACACACAAGCAACTATTTCTGTTCATAGAAAGCCAATTAACCTACAAACCTGTACTTCTTTGGAGTGTGGGAGGAAACCGAAGATCTCGGAGAAAACCCACGCTGTCAAGGGGAGAGCTTACAAACTCCGTACAGACAGCACCCGTAGTCAGGATCGAACCTGGGTCTCTGGTGCTGTAAGTGCTGTAAGACAGCAACTCTACCGCTGTGCCACCGTGCCACCCTAGATGATGATAGGGTAATGCAGAATGGCTCATTGTTAGCTGAGGGGAAGGTGACAACATGGCATACAATCAGTAATATTTAATCAGGAGGATAGTAAAGAACTACAATACAATACAATATGGTTTATTTGTCACATTGCACAAAAAGTGCAAGTGAAATGGATATGTCAGCAGCGATACAATGATAAAGAGCACACACAAAAACACAATAAAAATTTAACATAAACATCCACCACAGCATTCATCACTGTGGTGGAAGGCACACAATTTGGCCAGTCCTCCTCCATTTTCCCCCGTGGTCGGGACCTCAACCCTCCGCATCCGCCGCTGCGGGCGTCCAGATGGTGAGGACAAGGTATGAGTCCAGGTAAGTCCAGAGTCGGCTCTTCCCCACCGGAGACCGCGGCTTTAAGTTGGTGTAGGCCGCAGGCCGGCGGCCGAAGATTTAAAGTTCCCTCCACGCCGCAGCCAGAAGCACCGCAGACTGCAGGGCCGGCGGTCGAAGCACCCCTCCAGGGGTGATGTTAAGTCCATACCGCGCCCGCGGTAGAAGACGGCCGCGGGTCGGCAGTGGAAGCTTCTTCTTACCCCGGGTCCCCCACGAGGGATCCCGGGCTGTAGACGGAGCTGTGCAGACCGCGGCTTCAGGCTGCCGGCTGCTGCGGGCCAGCGAAACGGAGCGCTCCCCTCCAGCGAGCCCCAGCGAGGGCTCGCCCGTTCCGCGTTGACAGTCCACGCTGCACCCGCCGCCGGAGCCCCGAGCCCTGGGCGCGTCTCCGGGAAAGGCCGCGCCGATCCTCGCTGTTAGGCCACGGGGGAGGCGACCTGGAAAAAGTCGCCTCTCCTTGGAGGAGGCGACCGAAACGGTTTCCCCCTTACCCCCCCCCACACCACCCCCAACACAAAACACACAAAGAAACATTAAAAACATACTTTAAAACATACTAAAAAAATAAAAAAAGTTGAAAAACACTAACGCGCTGCTACAATTGCTGGGAAAGTGAAATAAAAGCAGAAAATGCTGAGACTTGCCAACTATTTTTAATCGGACTGTACTGGACTTTATCTTGCACTAAATATTATTCCCATTATCATGTATCTTTACACTGTGGGTGACTTTTAGACTTTTGCACTTTAGAGATACAGCTCGGAAACAGGTCCTTCGGCCCACTGAGTCCGCGCTGACCAACGATCATCCCGTACATTAACCTACACACACACAAAGGACAATTTTATCACTTACTGAAGCCAATTAACCTACAACCCTGAACGTCTTTGGAGTGTGGCAGGAAACCCAAGCACCCGGAGAAAACCCATGCAGTCACAGGGAGAACGTGCATGCTCCATACTGACAGCACCCATAGTCAGGATCGAACCCGGGTCTCTGGTGCCGTAAGGCAGCAACTCTACCACTGTGTCATGGTACGGTACTGTTCCGTCTTTCCATCCTTTAAATTTTGAGTGTAATAAGCGGCAAAGCCAAAAACAAAATGTTTTGAAAACTCCAATCATTTTGGCAGGATTATCAATTCATTTATCATGCTGTCTTCAAATATTGGGCCCTTAAGTGCAATGTTTGATCAATATTCAGTCCGTGAATGAGATAAGTTGGGATCCACTGCTTTAAAAGCTTGCGCATGTAATAAATGAGAAATGAGAATATATGAGAAATTGCGCATGTAATAAATGAGAAATAGTTTTGAGATACAGCGCGTTGAGATACAGTGAGATACAGAAACAGGTCCTTCGGCCCACCGAGTTTGCACTGACCAGCGATCCCCGCACATTAACACTACCCTACACACATTAAAGACATTTTAAAATTTATACCAAGCCGATTAACCTACAAACCTGTATGTCTTTGGAGTTTGGGAGATAACCAAAGATCTCGGAAAAAAACCCACGCAGGTCACGGGGAGAACGTACAAACACCGTACAGATAAGCAACTGTAGTCAGGATTGAACCCGGGTATCTGGCACTGTGAAGGGGCGGCTCTACTGCTACGCCACCGTGCCTCCCCTACCAAAGGTAGAAAATGCTGCAAAAACACTCAGCAGGTCAGGCAGCATCTGTGGAGAGAGAAACCAATAACGTTTCTGGTCCGGAGTTGTAAATGCTGACATTATCTGTGTGGCTCTTTGTCATTTCCAGAGTAGGCCCGATTGTCCTACATGAAGCCAACTCTACTTTGATGCAATTTCTGGAAATATTTTCGGCTGACATTTGATTATTTAATTATATATGCTACTTCTCATGTGATATTTATGTGGTGACGCTGTCTCAACGTTTATAAATGCTAATGGATTTACTCCAGCTCGGAGTATGAAAAACATCATTTACGAATCAAAGAAAGGTCACAATCAAAGAATGAGGAGCGTTTACAAATAACAAGGTTCCATACATTAAGTAATTTATGGAGAACATTTAGTTTTTTTTTAGGCTAGATTAGTTTTAGCTTAGTTTATTACTGTCACCTTTACTGAGGTACAGTGAAAAGCTTTTGTTAGCGTGCTGTCGAGTCAGTGGAAAGACTACACTGTTCCATTACAATCGAGAGGTCCATAGTGTACAGATGCAGGATAAAGGGAATAAGGTTCAGTGCAAGATAAAGCCTAGGCAAGTCCGATTAAAGATTATCAGAGGGTCTCCAATGAGGTAGATGGTAGCTCAGGACCACTCTCTAGTTGAGAAAAGATTGTACATGAGTATAGTCAAGCCATCTGCTAAAGGATAAATGGAATAACATTTAGTGCAAGATGTAGCATTGTCACCCTTTAATGATTGCATTGTGTGACTAATTGGTTTATGGGATGACCATTTTTATGTAGGATAGGAAACATTATTTACAAGATAAAGTTTACGATGAGCGTTTGATGACACTGGGCCTGTACTCGCTGGAGTTTAGAAGGATGAGGGCCAGGGGACCTCATTGAAACTTACCGAATAGTGAAAGGGCTGGATGGGGTGGATGTGGAGAGGATGTTTCCACCAGTGGGAGAGTCTAGAACCACAGGGCACAGCCTCAGAATAAAAGGACGCACCTTTAGAAAGGAGATGAGGAGGAAGTTCTTTAGTCCGAGGGTGGTGAATCTGTGCAATTCATTGCCACAGAGGGCTGTGGAGGCCAAGTCAATGAATATTTTTTAAGGCGGAGATTGACAGACACTTGATTGGTAAGGGTGTCAAAGGTTATGGAGAGGAGGCAGGAGAATGGACTTTTGAAGGAAAGATAGATCAGCCACGACTGAATGGCGGAGTAGACTCGATGGGCCAAATGGCCCACTTCTGCCTCTATGACTTATGGACTTATGAGGATAACGCCAGAGCCAACATGTGTGAGGTGATGCCAACTTAGTTTTATTAATGCCAACACCCTATTGTTGGCTTAAACTACTACGAGGGAGACATTGACAAATAGTGTTTCTGTGTAGTCCTAGCAACTGCAGTACCGTGTGTCTCCAGGGAGGCACGGTGGCACTGCGATGGAGCTGCTGCCTTACAGCGCCAGAGACCAGGGTTCAACCCTGACTACGGGTGCCGTCTCGACAGAGTTTGTACATAGAAACGTAGAAACATAGGTGGAGGAGTAGGCCATTCGGCCCTTCGAGACAGCACCACTATTGAATATGATCATGGCTGATTATCTAAAATCAGTACCCATTTTCTGCTTTTTTCCCCATATCCCTTGATTCCGTTAGCCATAAGAGCTATATCTAATTCTCCCTTCTGTGGCAGAGAATTCCACAGATTCACAACTCTCTGGGTGAAAAAGTTTTTCCTCATCTCAGTCCTAAATGGCCTATCCCTAATTCTTAAACTGTGACCCCTGGTTCTGGACTCCCCGAAAATCGGGAAATTTTTTCCTGCATCTAACCTGTCCAATCCTTTAAGAATTTTATATTTCTATGAGATATTCCTCTCATCCTTCTAAATTCTAGTGAATACAAGCACAGTCGAACTATTTTTTCACCATATGTCGGTCCCGCCATCACCGGAATTAATCTGGTGAACCTACACTGCACTCCCTCAATAGCAATAATGTCCTTTCTCAAATTAGGAGAGCAAAACTGCACACAATACTCCAGGTGCACACTCACCAGGGCCCTGTACAACTGCAGTAGGACTTCCTTGCTCCTAAACTCAAATCCTCTCACAATGAAGGTCAACATGCCATTAGCTTTCTTCACTGCCTGCTGTACCTACATGCTTACTTTCAGTGACTGATGGACAAGCACACCCAGGTCACGTTGCGCCTCCCCTTTTCCTAATCTGACACCATTCAGATAATAATCTGCCTGTTCTTGCCACCAAAGTGGATAATCTCACATTTACCCACATTATACTGCATCTGCCATGCATCTGCCCACTCACGCAGCCTATCCAAGTCACCCTGCAGCCTCATAGCATCCTCCTCGCAGCTCACACTGCCACCCAGATTTGTGTTATCCGCAAACTAGGAGATGTCACATTTAATTCCCTCGTCTAAATTGGTAATATATATTGTAAACAGCTGGGGTCCCAGCACCGAGCCTTGCAGCACCCCACTAGCTACTGCCTTCCATTCTGAAAAGGACCCGTTAATTCGTACTCTTTGCTTCCTGTCTGCCAACCAGTTCTCTATCCATGTCAATACCCTATCCAAAAAATGTGCACACTAATCTCTGGTGTGGGACCTTGTCAAAGGCTTTTTGAAAGTCCAGAGTGAAGAGAACATTGGAAAATGATCACCAAGGTATCCACAATTTCTAGGGCCACCTCCTTGAGTACTCTGGGATGCAGACCATCAGGCCCTGGGAATTTATCTGCCTTCTGTCCCAACAGTTTACCTAACACCATTTCCTGACTAGTGTGGATTCCTTACAGTTCCTCCTTCCCATCAGATCCTCGGTCCCCTGGTATTTCTGGGAGATTGTTTGTGTCTTCTTTAGTGAAGACAGAACCAAAGTACTCATTTAACTATTCTGTCATTTCCTAGTTGCCCTTTATAAATACACCTGTCTCTGATTGTAAGTGACCTACACTAGTCTTCACTGATCTTTTCTTTTTTACATATCTAAAGAAGCTTTTAGAGTCAGTTTTTATATTCCCCGCAAGCTTTCTTTCCCACTACATTCTCCCAGTGACCGCGTGGGTTTTCTCCGGGTGCTCCGGTTTCCTCCCACACTCCAAAGACGTGCAGGTTTGCAGGTTAATCACCTTTGGTAAAATTGTAAAATTCTCTCAAGTATGTAGGATAGTGCAAGTGTATGGGGAGCGCAGGTCAGCGTGGATTCGATGGGCCGAAGGGCCTGTTTCTACGCTTCATCTCCAAACTAAACAAAACTAAATCAGATGCTGCTGCACCCGCTGAGTTTCTCCAGCATTTTTGTGTACCTTCGATTTTCCAGCATCCGCAGTTCCTTCTTGAAAACTAAATCAATACTTGGCCAGTAAACAGTCAGTGTGCAAAGAATGGACTACAGTTCGAGTCAGAGTGTCATAGAGTCATACAGCACGGAAACAGGCCCTTTGGCCCAACTCATCCAAGCCGACCAACATGCCCCATCTAAGGAGGTCCCCCATTCGCCCACGTTTCGGTCTGGAATAAAGCACTGCACCCTTTGTACCTTAAGAAGCAGGTTTTTAAACATTCCTTTCACCATCAGTGGACATCAATGGCAATTCCAATTTTATTGGCGATCTCTCTTTGACGAGGTCATTAAAAAGTTAATTACCCTGGAGGCTCAAGCCACACGCAATTGGGGCCAGGAATCAATGGTAGTTTGACCTTCCCAGAAGAGCCTTAGGGAACAAAATAGTTGTTTACAATAACGAGGCACTTTTATGATTACTGTCACTAGCTATTTTTAGAAATTCTATCTAAATGAAACCATTTAATTTGCAGTATTTGGGGCGGCACGGTGGCGCAGACGGTAGCGTTTCTGCCTTTCAGCGCCAGTGACTCGGGTTCCATCCAAACAATATTATAATTTTTGCATAGGAGTAAATTAGTTATTGTACAGCGTAGAAAATACTTACTAGGATGTTGTCAGGACTCAAGGGCCTCAGCTATGGTGAAAGGCGAGAACTTTATACCTTGGAAATCCTCGGAAAGGTGCTGTCAAGCTGGAAAAGGCATAGGGAAGATTTACGAGGATGTTGCCATGACTAGAGGGCCTGAGCTATAGGGAGAGGTTGAGTAGGCTGGGACTCTATTCCCAGGAGCGCAGGAGGATGAGGGGTAATCGTATTGAGGCGTATAAAATCATGAGAGGAATAGATCGGTTAGAGTGTCTCGCCCAGAGTCCGTGAATCGAGGACCAGAGGACACAGGTTTAAAGAGCTGGGGAAATGGGGTAGCTTTTTCACACAAAGGGTGGTGGGTGTATGGAACAAGCTGCCAGAGGAGCTAGTTGAGGCAGAGACTATCCCAACATTTAAGAAACAGTTAGATGGATTCATGGATAGGACAGGTTTGGAGGGATATGGATTAAACACGAGCAGGTTAACTAGTGTAGCTGGGACATGTTGGCCGGTGTGGGCAAGTTGGGCTGAAGGGCCTGTTTCTACACCGCATCACTCTATGAATCTATGACTATGACAGCGCAGGAGGCTGAGGGGTGATCTTATAGAGGCGTGTAAAATCCTGAGGGAAATAGATAGGATGAATGCACAGAGACTTTTACCCAGGGCAGGGGAATTAAGATCCAGGCAACATTTAAGGTGAGGGTGGCAGGATATAATTCTCACTCAGATGGTGGTGGGTGCATGGAACAAGGTGCCAGAGGGGGTCGTTGAGGCAGGTGCTGTAACAACACATGGAGAGGTACAAGGAAAGGAAAGGTTTAGAGGGATATGGGCCGAATGCAGGGGAATGGGACTTGCTTAGATGGGCATACTGGTCATCATGGATGAGTTGGGCTGAAGGGCCTGCTTCCCTGCTGTATGATGCCATGACATGCTCAATAGTCTCCTGAAATATGCACTCTGCATGTCCACAGGTGCCAGCCATTCACTGGGGCAGTAACAAAGGACTTCAGCATCATGCCACATATGTTGATAGGGACTGTGGTAGATTTGCCGCCTGACAGCGCCAAGGACCTCCTGGCCATGGGTGCTGTCTGTACGGAGTTTGCACGTTCTCCCTGTAAATTGTCCCTAGTGCGTAGGATAGAACTAGTGTACGGGTGATCATTGGTCAGAGTGGAATCACTGTGCATGGCTCGATTGTAATCATGTGTTGTCTTTCCGCTGACCGGTTAGCACGCAACAAAGGCTTTTCACTGTACCTCGGTACACGTGACAGTAAACTAAACTGATGAACTAAAAATTAATTGGACTCCGTGGGCCGAAGGGCCTGTTTCCATGCTGTATCTTTAAACTAAACTAAACTGGTCTAAGTTAAACTGGCCTAAACTAAACTAAATTAAACTAAACTAAACTTCTTCTTAGGCTCCCTTCGTTCATGGCTGACCATGGGTGTCTCCAGGGTGCTATTCCCTTTATTCGAGGATGCCTGTGCGTGACTTTGTTTAACGTGGGGAGACTGGTGCAGAGACAGACACCACACGGTCCTTGACAGATCTGGGTCAGGATCCAGTGGCGTGGAGTCCAAGACGACCGGAGACCCTTTTCTGCTGCAGCCTTCATCCGCCTTCCCAGCCGTTGTGACGCTCCACTAAGGTCAGCCATCGTCCTCCGCCTGTTCCACCGTTGAGGTCTTGGTTGGATTGCTCTATGTCAGAGACCTCCCCCCATCGACCTTACCGCCATGGGTGGCCATACCAGGAGCATAGCTCCAGACGGCATCGCTCTCAGGATCTCAGGTCCACACAAGCTTCTCCACCACGACAAGGTGACAATCCACGGAGAAGTGACAATCCCCTAAATTAAACTGAAATAAATAAAACTGATCAAAACTAAAGTGAACCTTGTGCTTGAAGGGGCAGTTTCTGTGCTGTACGACTCTATGACTCAATGACTCGACTCAGTCCCAAATGATCGCTCTCCACACAGTGTGTTTCTGTCTGTCCTCATGGTCCTCAGAGTTTCTGCTCAGTGCCTGCAGGATGACTGGAGGGAAAGCCACACATTGTCTACAACTGTCTCCTGAATCTTGATCATGGGGGCCAGTTGCTTTGCGTTGTAACTGTTTAAGTTAAGGAATAGGCTTCAATGAATGAGTCAACCGGGACTTGCAACTCAGCTATTCAGTGCACAATCTGCTCGTACAAAGGCAAACTGATTCATTTTACAGGAACAGCAGGACACTTTGTTGTGTTGCAAATAGTACACAACCAATTTGCACCGCCAGCCTTCTCAAACAGCAATGAGGTGAGAGTCAGATAACTGGAGACACAAGGAACTGCAGGTGCTGGAACCTTACGCATAGCACAAAATGTAGGAGAACCTCAGCAGGTCAGGCAAGATCCGCGGAGAGCCTTCACCTTAAACCTATGTCCTTGGTTTTTCATTCCCCTACTCAGAGCAAGGGACTCTGTACATCTACCCAAAATATTCCTCTCATGATTTTGTACACCTCTGTCAGACTCAGTGACACCATGACTCTCTTATCTGAAAGATCTCAGCTCAGAAAATGTAGAATGCCTCCAATTTTGAATTGAGTTGTCAGCCTAGATTCCTTAGTCATGCTGCAGCTGGTGACTTCAATAGGCTGGAATGCATCAGTATCATTTCAGCCCTTTTTATTACCACGTAGCATGTTGCAATGCGCACAAGGCCCTGTATCCTTTTTTTATTTCAAGGGGAACCACAATTATCATATCTCAACGGACCTTCTGAAATCTATCAAGGTTTTGATTTTCTTCTTGATGTTTATACTATGGTATACTCACTGATATTTTGGAACTGTGAGCAAATTTGGGCCCCATTTCTGAGGAAGGATGTGCTGACCCTGGAGAGGGTCCAGAGGAGGTTTACAGGAATTATTCCAGGAATGAGTGGTTTGCCTTTGACAGCCCTGGGCCTGTACTCGCTGGAGTTTAGAAGGTTGAGGGGGGACCTCATTGAAACTTACAGAATAATGAAAGGCATAGATAGAGGGGATGTGGAAAGGATGTTTCCACTGGTGGGAGAGTCTAGGACCAGAGGTCACTGCCTCAGAATTCAAGGGCGCTCTTTTAGAAAGGAGGTGAGGGGGAACTTCTTTAGTCAGAGGGTAGTTAATCTGTGGAACTCATTGCAACAGAGGGCTGTGGAGGCCAAGTCAGTGGATATTTTTAAGGCAGAGATAGATAAATTCTTGATTAGAACGTTTGCCAAGGGTTATGGGGAGAAGGCAGGAAAATGGGATTAGGAGGCAGAGATCAGTTGGACAGGCTAGATGCAGGAAGATTATTCCCGATGTTGGGGAAGTCAGAACTAGGGGGTCACAGTTTAAGGATAAGAGGGAAGTCTTTTAGGACCGAGATGAGAAAATCATTTTTTACACAGAGAGTGGTGAATCTGTGGAATTCTCTGCCACATATGGTAGTTGAGGCCAGTTCATTGGCTATATTTAAGAGGGAGTTAGATGTGGCCCTTGTGGCTAAAGGGATCAGGGGGTATGGAGAGAAGGCAGGGATGGAATACTGAGTTGGATGATCAGCCATGATCATATCGAATGGCGGTGCAGGCTCGAAGGGCCGAATGGCCTACTCCTGCACCTATTTTCTAAGTTTCCATCTTTCTATCAGCCATGATTGAATGGCGGAGTGGACCCAATGGGCCGAATGGCCTAATTCTGCTCCTATAACTTGTGAACTTGTGAATCCTTGATGGGACTTTGGCAGGCAAGCCTGTTTTTTAAGAAATCCTGATGGCATCAAGGTTAGTCAGTGGCGGGGTGCAGAGTCGTTAGCGTGGGTGCCTAATGTTGCTGCGGTTTGGGGTGGTGGGCCCTGTCAGAAGTCACTGTCGAAGATACCGTCAGGCACAAAGAGAGGGTCTCATACTGCCTTGAGCACCGAGTATCGTGAGGTTGAAGCAATCTCTGCAATCTTCCCACTGCCCTGACATCAAGCCAATGTCACTAACAGCCGACACTAATTCCGACTCTGACTCGAGTGGGTATACGCAATGAAGTAAATGTTGCATGCATAACACACACGGCACATTGGTCATTGCTTAGCTCACTGTGCACAGCTTTTGATGCTGATTGTCGCATGGTAAAATGCAAATGAATCCTTGGGCGTGTGTAAATTGCGATGGTGCTGTGGGAGGGAACTTTATACCCCGTATCCAATGCGTAGGAAGGAACTGCAGATGCTGGTTTAAATCGAAGATAGACACAAAATGCTGGGGTAACTCAGCGGGACAGGCAGCGTCTCTGGAGAGAAGGAACGGGTGATGTTTCGTGTCTTCGACCCGAAACGTCACCTATTCCTTCTCTCCAGAGATGCTGCCTGTCTCGCTGAGTTACTCCAGCATTCTGATTTTACTCAGATAGGCTCGGACTCAAAATAAAACAGCTCATAGATCAGTGGTGAGTCAATCAAACAAGTCGGTTTATGAAAAGGCCTTATCAGTGCACTTCGGAATGCAGTGTGAGTAAGCCCAAGCTGCTGGAGTAGCTACAAACCAGAGTAACTGTACAACTTTTATACTCTCATGGCACAGTGGTTACTTGCGGAGTTGAAATAGAGCATTAATCAAGTCTGAAGAAGGGTCTCGACCCGAAACGTCGCCTATTCCTCCGCTCCATAGATGCTGCCTCGCCCGCTGAGTTTCTCCAGCTTTTTTTTGTCTACCACTAATCAAGTCTCTGGAACCTTCCATCTGGGTCTCGCCCCAAGAGTTCACTTTAATCTTACTTTTCCTGTTTTTTTTTCTAAACTCTCCCGAAATGCCAACGTAGGTTGGTTTTACTCATTGTCCTGAAAATACCCCAAATTCCCGACAACAGGTGCCGTAAGGGAAAAAGGGGCAGGGAGGGACCAGGGCCCCTCAAAGGCCAAAGCTTCGCACGAAGCTGCAGTCGATGGGTGAGGTCCTCAATGAACATTTCGCCTCCATTTTTACCGTGGAGAAAGATACGAAGACCCTGTGTAACTCGGGTCAGTTACCAGGGTTGCCGTGGGAATAGCCCGTGTCCCATCAGAAGGGCGGCACAGTGGGGCAGCGTGGCTCAGCGGTAGAGTTGTTTCCTTACAGCGCCAGAGTCCCGGGTTCGATCCTGACTACAGGTGCGGTCTCGTACGGAGTTTGTACGTTCGCCCCGTGACCTGCGTGGGCATTCTCCGGGCGCTCCGGTTTCCTCCCGCGCTCCAAAGACGTAAAGGCTTGTAGGTTGATTGGCTTCTGTTAATTGTAAACTCTCCCTAGCATGTAGGATAATGCTGATGTACAGGGTTGTCGCTGGTTGGTGCGGACCCAGTGGGCTGAAGGGCCTGATTTTACTCCAAAGCAGGGGTTCCCATCCCTTTTCGCCCCGTTTACCCCAGGCAACTTTAATAGCACATAACAATTTAATAGCATATAATACTTATTTATGAACAACTAATGAATAACAGATTCTGGTATACCAGAACCAAACACAGTCAGTCAATGAGAAAAAATATGTACAAATCCAGAATCAACAAATTTACCCCCTGGGGGTAAATTTACCTCATGTTGGGAACTCTTGCTCTAAAGTTTAAAGTAAAGTGTGGAATTTCTAAAACGTTTGAAGGTAGATAAATCTCTGGGGCCTGATCAGGTTTATAATAATAATGGATGGGATTTATATAGCGCCTTTCTAATACTCAAGGCGCTTTACATCGCATTATTCATTCACTCCTCAGTCACACTCGGTGGTGGTGAGCTACTTCTGTAGCCACAGCTGCCCTGGGGCAGACTGACGGAAGCGTGGCTGCCATTCTGCGCCTACGGCCCCTCCGACCACCAGCAATCACTCACACACATTCACACACAGGCAAAGGTGGGTGAAGTGTCTTGCCCAAGGACACAACGACAGTATGCACTCCAAGCGGGATTCGAACCGGCCACCTTCCGGTCGCCAGCCGAACACTTAGCCCATTGTGCCATCTGTCGTCCCAATGCAAGGTTTATGCAAGAACTCTGTGGGAAGCTAGAAAATAAGTTGCAGGAGCCGTTACTGAGGTACTGTAATGGCATCTTTGTTATCCACCAGTGAGGTAGCAGATAACTGGAGGGTGGCTAATGTCATTCCTTCTAAGAAAAAGCTGGGAACTATAGACCAGTTAGCCTAATGTCTGTGGTATGTATGTTTATCAGGAAACCGAATCATCCCACCACAACCAGAGAGCAGTGCCGAACTACTACCTACCTCATTGGTGACCCTCAGACCATCCTTGATCGGACTTGCTGGCTTTACCTGCATGGTCCTTTTGAATGTGGGAGGAAACCGGAGCACCCGGAGGAAACCCACCCAGGTCACAGGGAGAAGGTACAAACTCCGTACAGACAGCACTCGTAGTCGGGATCGAACCCGGGTCTACGTAGTCGGGATCGAACTCTACAAGCTGCGCTACTGTGCCACCACAGAGGCCCCTTATTTGTCGATTAAATACATTCTCTATATTCAAATATTTAACGTATTGACATGTTTATTATTCAGTAGACTTTGTCAACAACAGTCCAGTGACGCAGGATAGTCCACATAAGATTCAGCGCATAAGATTCTGTTAATTAATCCATAATTTATCATTTACATCCATAATAACATATCCAAGCCACCTAATGATCGACGGAATATCTGTTGGAGAATAAATATGCCAATAATTTTGAATCAAAGGTCCCGACCCAAAACGTCACCCATCCATGTTCTCCAGAGATGTGCTTGACCCGATGAGTTACTTAAGCACGTTGTGTCTTCATTTGAATGTTGAGAATTTATTCTCCCATCAAATTTTAGTTGTGTGGGGATCAATGTCCAATCTGGGTCAATATTTGTGTTAATTACATTATCATTTCAGTTTATTGTAAGGTTGACCTTTCAAACCATTTCCTCTTGAAGAATCTCCAGAGCCTACTATTGTAATTGTGAGTTATTTGTTATTGTGTTTGGCTTTTGTGGATAATTATTGTGGGGATAGAATAGTTACTTGAATATATGTAATCCAAGTCTTGAAAAAAACTGGCCCCATTGGCATGGTTACACTGACGTTAATAAGTAGAGATTTATCTCTTAAAATGGTCGCTGTAATAGACGCAAAAGTTTGTATTTATTTTTTTTAAAAGAGGTAATTCCGATAATCGTAGAGCCTTTCTTTTTCGACGGAAACCGCTAAGCATCCCGGGAACGTCAGGATGACATTTACCTGCTGCAGAAATTGGTGGGAGGCACGGTGGTGCAGCAGTAGAGTTGCTGCCTCACAGCGCCAGAGACCCAGGTTTGATCCTGACCACGGGCGCTGTCTGTACGGAGTTTGTACGTTCTCCCCGTGTCCTGCGTGGGTTTTCTGAAAGATCTTCGGTTTCCTCCCACACTCCAAAGACGTACAGATTTGTAGGTTCATTGGCTTGGTGAATGTGTAAATTGGCCCTAGTGTGTGTGGGATAGTGGTAATATGCAGGGATTGCTGGCTGGCACGGACTCGGTGGGCCGAAGGGCCTGTTTCCGTGCTGTATCTCTAAATTGGGCCTTTAGGTTAAAATGTAAATTGTCAGACAAAATCAGAATTCATTCACCCCGCAGTGTGTGCCTGTGTTGCCAGTTTATTTCATGACCCTGGACAAGGAAGAGGTACAACGCAAAAACAGGCCCTTCAGCCTACCGATTCCGTGCTGGCCAGCGATCCCCACACAATAGCACTATCTCACTCACACACTTGGGACAATTTACAATTTTTACCAATGCCAGATAAGCTACATATGTGCACGTCTTTTAGAGTGTGGGAAGAAACCGGAGCACCCGGAGAAAACCCAGGCAGGTCACGGGGAGAACGTGCAAACTCCGTACAGACAGCACCCATAGTCAGGATCGAACCCGGGTCTCTGGCGCTGTGAGACAGTGACTCTACCACTGCGCCACCGTGCCGCCCTGTTGCCGATTTAATTCAGGAAGCCTGAAGAAACTAACCTCCATTTTACAACAGTGGGTGATGCTGCTAGTGATTTACCCATGCCCAGGCTCATTCACATAATTTCACCAAGCCAAGATGGTCAAGATTTATTCTTGCATGCTGTCCAGCGGAAATAATCATAATAAAGCTGTCAACAGTGCACACGTACAGGATAAAGGGAATAATGTTTAGTGCAAGATAAAGTCCAGTAAAGTCTGATTCAAGATAGTCCGAGGGTCTCTGAGGTAGGTGGTGGCTCAGGACCACTCACTAGTTTTCGATAGGATGGTTCAGTTGAATGATAACAGCTGGGAATAAACTGTCCCCTGATAGATGACATTTTGGGTCAAGACTTCTTCCGACTGATTGGAGTTAGGCTTCGAAAGCTGGATAAAGGTTGCAAGCTGGACAAAGCCTGGCAAGTGGACAGGGGAAGGGGGGAGGGGGGTTCATTAGCAGATGGGTGGACAAGGGTGAACAAGAAATGTGAGATGGCTTGATTGACCATTACTTGAATATTGGATCAGATCAGAGCCTACAGATTCTAGGTTGGTCGAATCGGGCGGCTCGGTGGCGCAGCGGTAGAGTTGCTGCCTTACAGCGCCAGAGCCCCGGGTTCCATCCTGACCATGGGTGCTGTCTGTATGGAATTAGCACATTCTGACCTGTGTGGGTTTTCTCCAGGTGCTCCGGTTTCCTCCCACACCCCAAAGACGTGCAGGTTTGTAGATTAATTGGCTTCGGTAAAAATTGTAAATTGCCCCTAGTGTGTGTAGGATAGCGCTAGTGTACGGGGTGATCGCAGGTCGGCGCGGACTCGGTGAACCGAAGGGCCTGTTTCCGCGCTGTATCTCTCTAAAGTCTAAAGGCTAAATGCTTGAGAATATCTAGGGCAATCCTGAATTTTGAATGTCAGCTGAAGTCACAAGTTGTGCATGCCAGCCCCTAACACAAAGCTTGTTTTATATTTGCGATACAGCAGGAAATAAACAAGATAAGACTGAAAGAATTCCCGCAGTCTGTGATAAGGTTACTTCGCGAAAAAAAAAGATTTTATTTTCAAGTCGAATTCAACATACATTTTTTGTAAATAAGTTGTCTATGTTTTTTTTGCAAGTGATTACAAAATTGCACAATTACTATGAGAATTTCCTGTATTATATAGAATTAGCTGTTACCAGATTGGCATTTAACTGTGTTTAGTTTAGTTTAGTTTAGTTAATTTAGTTTTAGAGATACAGCGCGGAAACAGGCCCTTCGGCCCACCGTGTCCGCGCCGACCAGCGATCCCCGCACACTACCTACACACACGAGGGACAATTTTTTAAACATTTACCAGGGCAATTCACCTACACACTTGAACGTCCTTGGAGTGTGGGAGGAAACCGAAGATCTCGGAGTGAAACCCAGGCAGTCACGGGGAGAAGGTACACACTCCGTACAGACAGCACCCGTGGCCCGGATTGAGCACGGGTCTCCGGCGCTGCGTGTAACTCTACGACACTGAGAAACATCAAAATTAGTCATTTGTTGACGAGCCTTCAAACCTAACCTTTGGTGATGATGTGCTTTCAGAGTGACATTCATAGCCCTGTTAGTCAGGGAGAACATAGCAACAGGCAGAATTAATCGGTAGATGTGGCCTTTCAATCTCAAAGGAGGAAAACACAACCACTGCTGTTCCAAAATAGTTTTCACATTTTACTGTTTGCGTGCACAGCACTCATCAGATGGTGGATATGAAGTGTTTTTTCATGCATTCATATTAATATCATTTCTACTTATGAATGCCCCCTTGAGGTAAATACGTGTTCGAATTAAAGAGTAAGTTCCCAAGCAATTTAACACTTATTCCAAACCATCTTCAGGAAAAACCTGGCTGCAGAATCGTACATAGTTTAAGGCAGAGATAGATAGATTCTTGATTAGTACGGGTGTCAGAGGCTATGGGGAGAAGGCAGGAGAATGGGGTTAGGAGGGAGAGATACAGTAGATCAGCCATGATTGAATGGCGGAGTAGACTTATAGTTTTAGTTAGTAATTTAGAAATACAGCACGGAAACAGGCCCTTCGGCCCATCGAGTCCACGCCGACCAGCAATCCCTGCGCACTAACACTATCTTACAATGCACTAGGGACAATGTTCATTTATCCCAAGCCAATTAACCTACAAACCTGTGCGTTTTTGGAGTGTGGGATGAAACCAAAGATCTCTGAGAAAACCCACGCAGGTCACGAGGAGAACGTGCAAACTCCGTACAGACAGCGCCCTTTGTCAGGATTGAACCCGGGTCTCTGGCGCTATAAGGCAGTAGTTCTACCGCTATGCCACCCTTGATGGGCTGAGTGGCCTAATTCTGCTCCTATCACTTAAGACCTTATGACAACGTATAGGTAGTTTTAGTTCAAATACTAAATCTTTTCTTTCGTCATGTTTCCAGATCTGAACATCACTGGGCTTTGATCTAAAAGGGAAGCAAACGTATCTCACCCTATCTTAAGGTGAGAAGCAGTTTAATGAAAGCCTGGCTTGGTGCCATGTTTTTTACTTGGAAGTAGAAGCAAAAAGGCAGGCCAACAACAAACACTGTGACCATCTCACACGACAAGCGCTTTCACCTGCACGAAGGAACTGCAGATGCTGGTTTACAACAAAGGTAGGCACAAAATGCTGGAGTAACTCAGCGGGACAGGCAGCGTCTCTGGAGAGAAGGAATGGGTGACTTTTCGGGTCGAGACCCTTCTTCAGATTTTGTGTCGATTGTTGAACCAATGTAGATCTTTGGGAGAAGAAGGGTCTTTCGGGAAGAAGGATCTCGACCCATCATGTAACAGATTCTTGATTTGTACGGGTGTCAGAGGTTATGGAGCGAAGGCCGGAGAATGGGGTTGAGAGGGAAAGATAGATCAGGAATGATTGAATGGTAGAGTAGACTTGATGGGCCGAATGGCCTAATTATGCTCCTAGAACATGCTTAGATCCATACAGCATAGAAACAGGCCCTTCGGTCCAACTCATCCATGTTGACCAAGATGCCATATCTAAGATAGTCCCACTTGCCCGTGTTTGGCTCATATCCCTTTACATCAGTGGTTCTTAACATGGGGGTCCTTTGGGGCTTTGCTGGGGGTCATGAAGGGGACACAAAAATAACATATCAATTTGTTGAGCCCATGTTTAGGAACCTAACAAAGGTACATACGACATACAGTATTTTGTTCGCGTATACGCTCACTGGTACCACAAAGGTTAAGAGCCACTGCTCTACTTAATCTCACTGCTGTAGACTTCAGAAAGAGATACTGCGGGGATACAGGCCCTTCAGCGCACCGAGTCCTCGCCGACCAGCGATCACCCCGTACACGAACACTGCCCGACACACTAGCGACAATTTACAATTTTACCAAAGCCAATAAACCTACAAGCTTGTACGTCTTTGGGGTGTGGGAGGAATTCGGAGCATCTCTAGAGAAAACCCACACGGTCACGGGGAGAAGGTACAAACTCTGACCGACAGCACCCGTAGTCAGGATCAAACCCGGGTCTCTGGCGCAGTAAGACAGTAATGCCCCTTAGTAAACCTTAGGAAACCTGAACGGAAACCTCTGAAGACTTTGCCCCACACCCAATGTTTCCGTGCGGTTCCCGGAGGTTGCAGGCGGTTGCCGGAGGTTGCAGGTAGTGGAAGCAGGTAGGGAGACTGACAAAAACCTCCGGGAACCTCCAGGAACCGCATGGAAACCTTGAGTGGGGCGCAAAGTCTCCAGAGGTTTCCGTTCAGGTTTCCTAAGTGGGACAGGGGCATAACTCTACCGCTGCGCCGCCGTGCTTGATAAATCTATTTCAGAATTGAAAATATCCTTTATTTCCTTTTGTCTTCTCCTACCTTCATTTTGAAAGTAGATCTCACTTGACTTATTCCGGGCTAAAACTAATCAGAAGGACTAATTGGAAAGAGATACTATGACACATCTTGTGCAAATTTTACAAGTTATGATTAAAAGAGGTGACTGTTACTTATTTGGATTACTGGAAGAAATAATCTATAATTTGCTGCTTAGTTATTTATTTACAAGTAAATAATATTCCATGTCATGACTAATCGATGTTTTTAATCAAATTTTAAAACCAAGCAGATCGGGTGCTGGCTAATAAATCCAATAAACTGATTGACATTAACAAGAAGTTTTCTGCAGATGAACTAAATTTACCACAAAGGCCAAGGTAAATGCATTCTTCACTTTATAGAGAACATATAATTGTTGAACACAGTGGTAGAGTTCAGGGTCATGAAATAAACTGGCAACAGGGTGGTACGGTGGGCACACCGAGAGAGTTGTTACCTTACAGTGCCAGAGACCCGGGTTCGATCCTGACTACAGCTGCTGTCTGTACGGAGTTTGTACATTCTCCCTGTGACCTGCATGGGTTTCCTCTGGGTGCTCCGGTTTCTTCCCTCACTCCAAAAAGACGTACAGGTTTGTAGGCTAATTGGCTTTGGTAAAATTGTAAATTATCCCAATGTGTGTAGGATAGAAACATAGAAACATAGAAAATAGGTGCAGGAGTAGGCCATTCGGCCCTTCGAGCCTGCACCGCCATTCAATATGATCATGGCTGATCATCCAACTCAGTATCCCGTACCTGCCTTCTCTCCATACCCCCGATCCCTTTAGCCACAAGGGCCACATCTAACTCCCTCTTAAATATAGCCAACGAACTGGCCTCAACTACCTTCTGTGGCAGAGAATTCCAGAGATTCACCACTCTCTGTGTGAAGGATGGTGTTAGGGTGCGGGGATCACTGGTGGACATGGACTCGGTGGGCTGAAGGGCCAATTTCCGTGCTGTATCTGTAACCTAAACTGCACATTGAAGATTTCAACACACTTGTAGATTTCAAGGGCTATATTTTACTCTATTGAAAACTAAAACATTTCTTTTGACATTTTGATCTTTGCAGCATTAGTCATTGTTTCCTCCTACACCACAGGCTTAATTGGTATTTATTTAATATAGATTTTGTTCCCTATCTTACATTTTATTGTCCTGAGCCTTGGAGTTTATTTAGTTATTTATTCCTTCGCAACACAGCAGCCAGCATTTATACGGCACCTCTAAAGTAATCAGATACTCTAAAGTGCTTCACATGATAGCTAGTGTCTAACATCGCAGACATGAGAGAGATATTAATCCAGAGAGAGATTTTAAAGGCTAAAGTGAAATAGAGAGGCACACAGGTCTCTAGAACCAGGGGGCACAGTTTAAGAATAAGGGATAGGTCATTTAGGACTGAGATGAGGAAAAACCTTTTCACCCACAGAGTTGTGAATCTGTGGAATTCTCTGCCACAGAAGGCAATGGAGGCAAATTCACTGGATGTTTTCAAAAGAGAGTTATATTTAGCTCTTAGGGCTGGAGAAATCAAGGGATATGGGGAGAAAGCAGGAACGGGGTACTGATTTTGGATGATCAGCCATGATCATATCGAATGGGATGGGAGATTGCAACCTACACGTGGACCGCCCTGTTTCGACGAATGCAATCAACCTGGCGTGCACAATCAAATAAGATCAAACAGAACAAGTTATCGTACAACTTTAGGCTGTGCACGCCATACGCAAGAAGAAAAGAGATCATATCGAATGGCGGTGCTGGCTCCTAGGGCCGAATGGCCTACTCCTGCACCTATTTTTCTATGTTTTTATGTTTCTATGCTGCCTGACCCACTGAGTTACTCCAGAACTTTGTGTCTTTTCTCATCATTTTTGATTCGGGCATGGGATTCCATGAAAGACAAATGCCGTGACTATTTCTGTAAAATTGGATTTATTTACCATATTCGTTGCTCCTCTCTCCCAGAGTGTTTCCTGTCGTTTTTTTATTTAAATTTAATGATCAGTTTCAAAAATAGAGAGTATTTTGACGTGTCGGGGAGAACGGTGAAAATCATAATGAGAGAATCTGACAACAGATTCTGAATCTCAGTGCAACTGTGCATGGAAATGTCAGCCCACATCACCAGGGAATATTGTCAGTCACAACTATTAATAAACCTTGGGTTGTGAATGCAGCAAAACTAATTATCATTCATCAGAAACAAAGTTTAGTTTAGTTCAGTTTAGAGATACAGCGCGGAAACAGGCCCTTCGGCCCACTGAGTCCGCGCCGACTACACTAACACTATCCTACACATACTAGGGACAATTTACACTTATACCGAGTATACAAAACCAAGTCAATTAACCTAGAAACCCTGTACATCTTTGGAGCTTCAAGTTGTTAGGAGTTTACATCACCAGAAAATAGTCCTGTACCAGCCATATCGACACGTTTCATGGCACTGGGCCTCTACACATTGGAGTTTAGAAGGATGAGTGGGGGACCTCATTGAAACTTACCGAAAAGTGAAAGGCCTGGATAGATTGGATGTGGAGAGAATGTTTCCACTGGTGGGAGAGTCTAGGACCAGAGGTCATGGCCTTAGAATTAAAGGACGTTCCTTTAGGAAGGAGATGAGGAGGAATTTCTTTAGTCAGAGGGTGATGAATCTGTGGAATTCATTGCCACAGAAGACTGTGGAGGCCAAGTCAAAGTATATTTTTAAGGCAGATTGTTGATTTGTATGGGTGTCGAGGGTTATGGGGAGAAGGCAGGAGAATGGGGTTAAGAGGGAAAGATAGATCAGCCATGATTGAATGGCGGAGTGGACTTGATGGGCTGAATGACTTTACTGCTCCTATCACTTAAGAACTGAAGAACTAATATCGAAACAATGGCTAAGAAAGGATCCCAACGGCTGTTCTTCCTTGGTGAGAGTTGTTTGGGACATGCGAAGAAGTTCACCAACTCTCCCCAACTTCTACAGATGCGCTGTAGAAAGCGTTTTCTCGGGATGCATCTTCCCCTCCCAACCCCATTCTCCTGTCTTCTCTCCATTACCTTTGACACCCTTACTAATCAGGAATCTGTCTGAAGAAGGGTCTCGACCCGAAACGTCACCTATTCCTTTGCTCCATAGATGCTGCTTCACCTGCTGAGTTTCTCCAGCATTTTTGTCTGCCTAAGAATCTGTCAATCTCCACTTTAAAAATTCCCGATGACTTTGCCTCCACAACTGTCTGTGGCAATGAATTCCACAGATTCACCACCCTCTGACTAAATAAATTCCTCCTCGTCTCCTTTCTAAAGGCACGTTCTTTTATTCTAAGGCTGTGCCCTCTAGTCCTAGACTCTCCCACTAATGGAAACATCCTCTGCACATCCAGGTCTTTCACTACGCAATAAGCTTGCTTACTCAACCCCCCTCATTCTTCTAAACCCTGAGTACGGGCCTAGTGTTATCAAACTTTTCATTGTCCCTTTTAAGTGAATGATTTTGTGTATTAAAAAGCTGCTTTCAATGTCTTTATTCTTGAAGTTCTATTTCAAGGATCCACTTGTGCTTCAGTGGAGTCTGAAGAAGGGTCCCGGCCCAAAACGTCACCCATCCATTTTCTCCAGAGATGCTGCCTGGCCCGCTGAGTTACTCGAGCACTCTGTGTCTATCTTGGTTGTCAATGTTATACAGTGCCCTCCATAATGCTTGGGACAAAACCCCGATCATTTATGTATAAAAATACCCTTTAATAAAGTCTGACAATGTACACTTTAACCACATGAGACTATTTTCTGTTACAAATCTCAAATTGTGGAGTACAGAGGCAAATAAATAAATGATGGGTCTTTGTCCCAAACATTATGAAGGGCTCTGTATATTTATATGCAGTACATTTTTATCAAACAAAATGAGTTGTAATATAAATACTAGACATATGTACATTGATTATTAAAGGTGAAAGAAACAGCGTTGGTATTGTATCATGTTCATAGGTTCAGAGATGATAGGAGAAGTATTAGGCCATTCGGCCCATCAAGTCTACTCCCCCATTCAATCATGGCTGATCTATCTCTCCCTCTTAACCTCATTCTCCTGCTTTCTCTTCTCCCCATAAGCCCTGACACCTGAACTACTCAAGAATCTATCTATCTCTGCCTTAAAAATATCCACTGACTTGGCCTCCACAACCTTCTGTTGCAAAGAGTTCCACAGATTCACCACCCTCTGACCAAAGAAATTCTTCCTCACCTCCTTCCTAAAAGAACATCCTTTAATTCTGAGGCTATGACCTCTGGTCCTCGACTCTCCCACTTGTGGAAACATCCTCTCCACATCCACTCTATCCAGGCCTTTCACTATTTGGTAAGTTTCAACGAGGTCCCCCAACCCCTCATCCTTCTAAACTCCTGCGAGTACAGGCCCAGTGCTTTGTTACATGTGCTACTCGAAAAAATATACTTCCGTATGAAAAGAAAAAGAGCATTTGTTTAAATTTCTTGTGGATTTTTTTTCAGCGAGAGGCCAGATGTTATGATCTGGCTGGGTTTGCAATCATTAACAGCTTCACCAGGTAGCTGCTTATTTTTACACTGGGAATTATATTATTTGCACCCATGATAATGCTGTGAAAAATCTTAAATGCATTGCTCTTCCTTGAACAGAGAAGCCTATTCTTCAGGAATCGTTTGACCTGGCAAGGCAGAGTCGAGTGTGAAATGCAAAAATGCTTTAGTCATTGCTTTGAAATGACCTTTTTACAGATTGATCACTAGAAGTTGCATCCAACACTCACTCATAAGGCCACATCTGTACTTCTATCAGCAGAATGTGTCTCTTCAAACAAACTCATGACGAACATTTTAAGATAGTGCAGCAATATTTACCAAACAGTAGATGGACGTTGCCAACGCATGATTTCTTGCAGGAATGACCTTCAAGATTTCAGTAAAAAATATTCCCATTAACAACAGTTTCAACACATTTTCTACATTGTTAGTTCATGCAATAGGTTTGGTTCTGGGATCATTCCGTTATTTATAGAGTACTTATTTAAAGGCAACATTTGTTGTGGGATGAATTCACCCCTGGGAATTTCTGCAAAAGTGCAGACTACGAGGGAGTGTGCTATCTACTGATAACGGGCCGGCGCGGTGGCGCAACGGTAGAGTGGCTGCCTCGCGGCGCCAGAGACCCGGGTTCAATCCTGACCACGTGTGGTGTCTGCACAGAGTTTGAGCACACTAAGACTCGATTCCTTGGAGGGCAGGAAGATGAAGGGTTCTCTTATAGAAGTATACAAAATCATGAGAGGAATATGCACAGTCTATTGCCCAGAGTGGGGAAATCGAGAGTCAGAGGACACAGGTTTAAGGTGGGGGTCGGGGGGGGGTCGGGACGATTTAATAGCAATCTGAGGGGTAACTTTTTTTGCACAAAAGATGGTGGGTGTATGGAACGAACAGCCGGAGGAGGTAGTTGAGGCAGGGACTATCGCAATGTTTAAGAAACAGTTAGACAGGTACATAGATAATAATAATAATAATGGATGGGATTTATATAGCGCCTTTCTAATACTCAAGGCGCTTTACATCGCATTATTCATTCACTCCTCAGTCACACTCGGTGGTGGTAAGCTACTTCTGTAGCCACAGCTGCCCTGGGGCAGACTGACGGAAGCGTGGCTGCCAATCTGCGCCTACGGCCCCTCCGACCACCACCAATCACTCACACACATTCACACACATTCACACACATTCACACACGGGCAAAGGTGGGTGAAGTGTCTTGCCCAAGGACACAACGACAGTATGCACTCCAAGCGGGATTCGAACCGGCTACCTTCCGGTTGCCAGCCGAACACTTAGCCCATTGTGCCATCTGTCGTCCCAATATAGGACATGTTTAGAGGGATATGGGCCAAACTCAGTCAAGTAGGACTAGTGTAGATGGTCAATATGAGCAAGTTGGGATGATGGGCCTGTTTCCACGCTGTAGGACTCAATAAAACATTTGCCTGCTGAACTATTTGGAAAATCTACTGCACTTGCACTGAAGTCACATTTTTAATGTAACTCTAGTTCCTAAAGAAATGCAGGAGGAAAAGACATGTCCACTGCAATCAGAACCAATTGGGGTCTCAGTCAAGCAGTGATCAAGCTAAACCTTTAATATGGACAAAACACACAGGACAGGGTCAATGGTCCATCCATCAATGTCCTGAGGAAATCACAGTGTGAATCTGCAACCACACATTCCTGTAGTACAGGCACGGTGGGAAAGTAGGTTTACTTGCCTGAAGGACATAAAGGAATCAATTGGGTTTCTTGAAAGGAAGGATTCGAAGGAATGCTTTAAATCTCCAGCTGTATTGAATTCAGTTTCAAAACATGGCATTTGAATTCTTGAAACTATGAATCCAGTACCAAGATCAATCCTGTTTAGTTTAATTCAGAGATACAGCGCAGAAACAGGCCCTTCGGCCCACGGAGTCCCCACCGACCAGTGATTACCATGGATAGAATGGCCCACATCCCTCTAAACCTATTCTATCCATGTACCTGTCTAACTGTTTCTTGAACATTGCGATAGTCCCTGCCTCAACTACCTCCTCCACTGTTCATTCCATACACCCACCATCTTTTTGTGTAAAAAAAAGTTAACACTATCCTACACACACTAGGGACATTTTTTTACATTTCTACCAAGCCAATTAACCTACAAACCTGTACGTCTTTGGAGTGTGGCAGGAAACCGGAGATCCCAGAAAAAACCCATGCAGGTCACGGGGAGAGCGTACAAACTCCATACAGAGAGCACCCGTAGTCAGGATCGAACCCAGGTCTCTGGCATTGTAAGGCAGCAACTCAGCTGCTGCCACCTCACATGGTATTGGTGGAACAGGAGCCCGATAATAAAAGGAAACCTAGAAAAAACAGAAACTGTGAGCAGTTTTGGGCCCCATATCTGAGGAAGGATGGGCTGCCATCGGAGAGAGTCCAGAGGAGGTTTAGACAATAGACAGTAGGTGCAGGAGTAGGCCGTTCGGCCTTCGAGCCAGCACCGCCATTCAATGTGATCATGGCTGATCATCCACAATCAGTACCCCGTTCATGCCTTCTCCCCATATCCATTGACTGCACTATCTTTAAGAGCTCTTTCTAACTCTCTCTTGAAAGCATCCAGAGACTCAGCCTCCACTGCCTTCTGAGGCTGAGAATTCCACAGATTCACAAGGATAAAAAAGGATTTCCTCATCTCTGTTCTAAATGGCCTACCCCTTTTGCTTAAACTGTGGCCCCTGGTTCTGCACTCCACTAACATCGGGAACATGTTTCCTGCCTCTAGCGTGTACAATCCCTTAATAATCTTATATGTTTCAATAAGATTCCCTGTCGTCCTTCTAAACTCCAGAGTATACAAGCCCAGTTGCTCCATTCTTTCAACATATGACAGTCCCGCCATCCCGGGAATTAACCTTGTGAGCCTACGCTGCACTCCCTCAATAGCAAGAATGTCCTTCCCCAAATTTGGAGACCAAGCTGCACACAATATTCCAGGTGTGGCCTCACCAGGGCCCTGTACAATTACAGATGGACCTCTTTGCTCCGATACTCAACTCCTTTTGTTATGGACAACATACCATTAGCTTTCTTCACTGCCTGCTGTACCTGCATGTTTACTTTCAGTGACTGATGTACAAGGCCACCCAGATCTCATTGTACTTCCCCTTTTCTTAACTTGACACCATTGAAATAGTAATCTGCCTTCCTGTTCTTGCCACCAAAGTGGATAACCTCACATTTATCCACATTAAACTGCATCTGCCATGCATTTGCCCACTCACACAACCTGTCCAAGTCACCCTGCATCCTCATGGCATCCTCCTCACAGTTCACACTGCCACCCAGCTTTGTGTCATCTGCAAATTTGCATTTGACAATACAGGACCTGTACTCGCTGGAGTTTGGACGGATGAGTCGGGGCCTGATTGATACTTTCCGAATAGTGAAAGGCCTCGATAGGATGGATGTTTCCACTAGTGGGAGAGTCTAGGACCAGACGCCATAGCCTCAGAATAAAAGTACGTACCTTTAAACTCCAGGTAGTCTCTGCTACTTAAAAGGACACAAAGTGCTGAAGTAACTCAGTAGGTCAGGCAGCATTCCTGGAGAATATGGACAGGTGACACCTAACCCGAGCAGCTACTTCAAGACTCAACAGTCAAGAGTCAAGAGTTTTTAATTGTCGTATGTGCTTCTTCGTCTTATCGAGTCCCCACACAAGATTAGAGGGTCTGAAGAAGGGTTTCTGCCCGAAACGTTGCCTATTTCCTTCGCTCCATAGATGCTGGCTCACCCGCTGAGTTTCTCCAGCATTTTTGTCTACCATTTTCTGCAGTTCCTTCTTAAACAAGATTAGTTGTTCAGTCAGAGCTGAACACACTTCTCGGCATCTGCATACAATGGTGTCTGTCTTGTCGCTTCTTGTGCGTGGGGGTGGAAAGATTGGTGGAAACAGGGCCGCGACGTGAACGCTCTTTCCTTGACCCCGTTGTATGTACTGAAAATGGAACAATAACATTCTTACTTGCATCAGCATAACAGGTCTGTCAATATAGTACTCATAGACTCATAGAAAACAATAAATGAAAAACAAAACCCAATGTTATGATAGACCAAACCCAATGATCCCAGGGGTGATTGGGTTAACATATGATGAGCGTTTGACGACTCTGGACCTATACTCGCTGGAGTTTAGAAGGATGAGCGGGGACCTCATTGAAACTTACCAAATAGTGAAAGGCTTGGATAGAATTAATGTGGAGAGGATGTTTCCACTACTGGGAGAGTCTAGGACCAGAGGGCACAGTCTAAAAATAAAAGGACACACCTTTAGAAAGGTGATGAGGAATTTCTTCAGTCAGAGGGTGTTGAATCTGTGGAATTCATTGCCACAGACGGCTGTGGAGTCCAAGTCATTGGGTATTTTTAAAGTGGAGATTGACAGCTTCTTGATTAGTAAAGGTATTATGGGGGTGTAGGAAGGAACTGCAGTTGCGAGTTTAAACCGAAAGACACAAACTGCTGGAGAAACATTGCCTGAGTAACAGTCCCCTTTGCAATCCGTTTCCTCGTGAGGTTTAGAAACTTGCTTGGAAAGTAGCCTGAATGCTGACCAATCTATTCCACCATTAAGGAGGCTGGCGAGATTAGATAAAGGGATTGTTTCAGTCGGAGTCAGTTGTGGATGCAGTTCCAAAACCACAGATACTGGATTTCCCAGACACATGGTCATCTTTCTTTAATTATCAAGGGCTGCCTAGAATTTGCTAAGCTAGTCCAACAAATTTCTATAGGGCCTGTCCCACTGTACGAGTTTACCCAAGAGCTCTCCCGAGTTTAAAAAAAAATCAAACTCGTGGTAAGTACGTAGCGGGTACGTCGGAGCTCGGGACGTCTCTTAGTGCCTCGTAACGCTAACGGCAGGTACTCGGGAAACGCGGTAAGCTCGTGAAGTTTTTTCCAACATGTTGAAAAATGTCCACGCGAGCCCCGAGTACCTACGAGCGGCTTTTACCGTAATTCTCCGAGTTCGAATCAGGGGAAACTCAGGAGAACTCTTGAATTACCACGTACAGTGGGACAGGCCCTTATCACTACAAAAACAAATGGTGGACCTGTGGAAAAGAACAAGCCAGGAGCCCATTGACTTACAAATTTGAAGGAGAAAATGGAGTTGGATTGGACACGCCCTCAGGGAACCTGCCACGAACATCACCCGGCCACCCCTGAAATGGAACCCCCAAGGAAAAAGGAAAAGAGGTCGCCCCAGGAACAGCTGGAGAAGAGGTGTCCAGCCAGAAATGTCTGAGAGTGGGCTCAACTGGGAAGATCTGGATAGAACTGCCAACAACCGAGTGAGGTGGAGGACATTTATCAATGGCCGATACTCCCTAGAGGAGCAAAGGGCTTAAGAAGAAGAAGAGAAACAAATGGTTACATCTTGATTCATGATGTCATGTTGTCACCTACGGGCAGAGCACCAAGGCAAACTCTTTGTATGTGAATATACTTGGCTAATAAACTCATTCATTCATTCATTCATTCGTTCGTTCATTCATTCATTCATTCAGTCATTCATTCATTCAAGGAGGGAATTTACAAAACTCATCGCGGAACCCTTTTTAACTCAGATTGTCACTGACAAAAGATAGCAGTGAGAGAGATTGTCTTTTAAATTTAGAGTAATAGAGAATCATAGAGTCATACAGCGTGGAAACCGGCCCTTCAGCCCAACTTGCCCAAGCAGACCAAGCTGTCCCATCTGCACTAGTCTCAACTGCCTGCATTTGACCCATATCCCTCTAAACCTGACTTATCCAACTACATCCTCCGGCAGTTCGTTCCACCCACCCACCGCCCTTTGTGTGAATAAGTTACTCCTCATCTTCCTATTAAATCTTTCCACCACCCCCCCCCCCCCCCCCCCCCCCTCACCTCGAACCTATGTCCCCTGGTTCACAATTCTCCTACTCTGGGCAATTATGAATGAATCAGTGAATTGTAGAATAATCACATCTCTCTGAAACAGTAATTGTTGAGAAGCCAGCTGTAATCTTGCTTTATCTAAATGCTAGTAAGATGGCAATAAATGTCATGTTAAGTTTATATCAGCATCGAACAGAACTAGCTGTACGTTCTCTTACCACTAACGATCATCGATGCTGGTGGCACAACCCGGTAAGAACATAAGGTCCTGTAAATTTAATTTCTCATTTTCCACGTGGGTTTACTGTAATTAACGGTGTGACAGATCGTGTATCAGGACACAGTGATAACCAGCGAAAGGAAGTAAGACTTGAACGTGTTGAAAAGCGTCGACAATTTAGTTAGTGGTCTGGGTAAGCATTAGAATGGAGGCCTGAGGTTTGCGTTATTTAGAGTTTAGTCATTAGTCTAAGGCCCTGTAAAGTAGCAGTAGGGTTGCAGCCAGAGATCCGGGTTCGATCCTGACTATGGGTGCTGTCTGTACGGAGTTTGTACGTCCTCCATTTTTTCCGGGGTTTTTCCGGGTGCTCCGGTTTCCTCCCACTCTCCAAAGGCAAGAGACAAGAGACATATATTTGTCACATGTACCAATTGGTACAGTGAAATTTATGGTCACCATACAGACATACGAATAAAATAAAGAATATAGAACACGATAGTCTTTAACACAGAAATCCCCACACAGCCGTATCAAAGCTTCCCACTGTGAGGGAAGGCACCAAAGTTCAGTCCTCCTCTGTTGTTTACCCGTGGGTCGGGGCCTCCCGAGCCCTCCGTAGTCACCGCTACGGGGAGGCCCGATGTTCAGGCCCACTCGCCGGGATGATGGAACTCCGACGTCGGAACGGGAGAACATCCTCAGCGGCTTGGACCTCCGAATCGGCCACAGGCCGCGCTGGGCGGAGATTCACGCTGGCGGCCCTCGGCAAAAGGTCCCAGGACTCCGCGATGTTGAAGTCAGCGCCGCCCCGCGCTGGGAGCTCCGCAAACCACAGCTCCGCGATGTTGAAACAGCAGGCCCAACACTCCGGAGCTTCAAACGGGGATCCAGGTAAGGCATCGCCCGCTCCGCCATGAATCCAGTGCTGCACCGCTGCTGAAGCTCTGGTCCGGTCTCCGGTCCCCGGCAGGAAAGGCCGCGCCAATCCAGTTGGTAGGCCGCAAGAGGGGGGGCGAGGACGCGACTCGGAGAATAGCCGAGTCCTCGCCAGGGACTGGGAAACGGTTCCCCCTCACCCTACCCCCCTCCCCCACATAGAAATACTCTAAAAATCCTCCAGAACATTCTTTTAACAAACTAAAAATTAAAAGAAGATAGAAAACCAAACAGACTGTAGGCAGTGGCTGCAATCATCGGCGCCCCTAGTGGTACAGGTTTGTAGGTTCATTGGCTTCTGTAAATTGTAAATTATCCCTCGTGTGTGTAGGATAGTGCTAGTGTGTACAGGTGATCATTGGTCAGCACGGACACGGTGGGCTGAATGGCCTGTTTCTACGCTGTATCTCTCAAGTCTTAAGAGGTTTGCCTTTCATCGATTCTGGCACAGCATGAGATTGGCTTTCAACAACAGCAGGGCAGCGCGTTGCAGCAGCGGTAGAGTTGCTACCATACAGCGCCAGAGAGCTGGGTTTGATTCTGACCACGGGTGCTTGTCTGTACGGAATTTGCATGTTCTCCCCGTGACCTGTGTGAGTTTCCTTCGGGAGCTCCGGTTTCCTCCCACACTCCAGAGACGTACAGGTTTATAGTTTAATAATTGGCTTCTGTAAATTGTAAATTGTCCTGAGTGTGTAAGAAAGCGCTAGTGTGCGGGGATCGCTGGTAGGCGTGACGTTGGTGAGCCTATCTAGTTCTCGTTTTGCAAGCACTCACCTCTTCCCTCCCCAACCCCCCCCCCCCCCCCCACCCCCCACCCCCCCCCCCCCCCACCCCCCCCCCCCCCCACCACTAACCTGGCAGCAGATAATGTAGTTTAGTTTATTGTCACACGTACTCAGGGATGGTGAAAAGCAATTTTTTTGTTGCGTGCTATCCAGTCAGCTAAAAGACGAGACGTGATTACAATCGAGCCGTCCACAGTGCACAGATACAGGATAAAGGGAATAATGTTTAGTGCACAACATAGTCTAGTAAAATCCGATTAAAGATAGTCCGCAGGTCACCAATGAGGTACATGGTAGGTCAGGTAGGTAGGTCTCCAGTTGTTGGTTGGATGGTTCAGTTGCCTGATAACAGCTGGGAAGGAACTTGTCCCTGAATCGGGAGGTGTGTGTTTTAACACTTCTGCACCTCTTGCCTGATAGGAGAGGGGAAAAGAGGGAGTCGCTGGGATGAGATTCATCCTTGATTATGCTGGCGGCCTTGCCGAGGCAGCGTGAAGTGTAGATGGAGTCAATGGAAGGGAGATGGTCTGGGCTGCGTCCACAACTCCTTTCCCTCCTGCTCACAAAAGGATATAGACACAAAATGCTGGAGTAACTCAGCGGGACGGGCAGCGTCTCTGGATAGAAGGAATGGGTGACGATATGGATCGAGACACTTCTTCGGACCCGAAACGTCACCCATTCCTTCTATCCAGAGATGCTGCCTGGCCCGCTTAGTTACGCCAGCATTTTGTATCGGACTTCTATGTAAACCGGCATCTGCAGTTCCTTCCTGCACAAGAGGATATAGTTGACCTTCCCTTCATCACTCAAGGCTTTCAGATCTCCAGGAAGGTTAGTTTACATTTTTTTGGTTAACCTTTCCCCCCCCCCCCCCCCCCCCACACACAGTCATCATGGGTTGGAATTGTGCAGTATCCACAGTCGCTGTTGGTATTCATCATCCTAAGGTGTCCACAGTTTGAAAAACTGCACACATACTATTTGTTAAATAGAGAGAAAGCACAAGGAAGTGCGGATGCTAGTTTAAAAAAAAGACACAAAGAGCTGGAGTAACTCGGCGGGTCAGGCAGCATGTGTAGGAAGGAACTGCAGATGCTGATTTACACCAAAGAGAGACACACAATGCTGGTGTAACTCAGTGAGTCAGGCAGCATCTCTGGAGAACACGGATAGATGACATTTCAGGTCGGAACCTTTCAGGCTGATTACGGTTGGGTGGGGAGAGGAGTGGTAGATCAAAGCCTGGCAAGTTCAGTTTTAGTTTAGTTTAGTTTAGTTTAGAGATACAGTGCGGAAACAGGCCCTTAGGCCCATCGGGTCCGTGTCGACCAGCGATCCCCGCAAGATAATTGCTGACAGATTCCTGCACATTAACACTATCCTACACACACTAGGACATGTTTTACATTTGCAAGCCAATTTACCTACAAACCTGTGCGTCTTTGGAATGTGGGAAGTAACCGAAGATCTCGGAGAAAACCCACGCAGGTCACGGGGAGAACGTACAAACTCTGTACAGACAGCACCCGCAGTCGGGATCGAACCTGGGTCTCCGGCGCTGCAAGCGCTATATGGCAGCAACTCTACCGCTGCGCCACCGTTCAGTGATAGGTGCAGGAAATAGGTGGATACAGGCGAGTGGTGGGAGAAGCAACCAAACTAACAATCCCCCTCCCCCCTTTCTTTCTCCCCCCCCCCCTCCCCCTCTTCCCTGTGCCACACGTGGATTTTCGCCCATTTCTCCCCTTCCCCCGTCCCCATGGTTCCTTCCACTTACATTCCTTCATCTGGCTTCACAATTCGTACCTCTTCTATCCTTATCTCACACTTTTAGTCGCTTCATCTCTGGCCTTTGTCCAACCATCTACCTATCAGGAATCCCCCTCACCAGTATCCACCTATCACTCACCAGATTTTGCCCTGCCACCTCCTCTCTTCCAGCTTTCTCTCCCACCCCAATCACCTGCAGATTGAAGAAGGGCCCAGACCCGAAACATCACCTATCCACCGAGATGCTGCCTGGCCCACTGAGTTACTACAGCATTTTTTTTTTAAATCATTAAATAGATTTGTTTTTCACTTTACTCGCTTTACAGCTGCTACTATTTTTTCAGTTTGTTGCTCCCCGGGGAACTTGTTAATGAGATTTCCGGCGTAGTTTTTTCTTTCACACATCTTGCCATAAGCTGCTGAATGGTCCGGTACACAGCCTCAGAACACAGTGTATAGTCCAGTCGTAAACATGTACGAGAGATGACAGTGGTGCAGTGGTAGAGTTGCTACCTCACAGCGCCAGAGACCCGGGTTCCATCCTGACTACGGGTGCTGTCTGTACGGAGTTTGTATTTTCTCCCTGTGACCGTGTGGGTTTTCTTCAGGTGCTCCGGTTTCCTCCCATACTCCAAAGATGTGCAGGTTTGTAGGTTAATTGGCCTTCAAACATGAGACAATATAGTATCATTCATTCATTCATTCGTCCAGAAGCGCTGCCTGACCTGCTGATCCAGCACTTTTTTTGTACACCAGCATCTGCAGTTCCTTATTGTCAACCTGCAGGAAGTCCTTTGTGCCAATCTATTTAACCTATTAATCATGTAGTTGGAAATAGGATAGTATTAGTGTATGGGGTGATCACAGGGATAGCAGGATGGAACTGGTGTAGGATAGAACTGATGTACAGGGTAATCACTGGTTGGCATGGACACAATGGGCCGAAGGGCCTATTTCCACACTGTATCTCTAAACCAAACTAAACCTACATCCTGCAATCTATTCTTTACTCAATATGACAATTGTATAATATTTCCAAATATGTAACAGATAGTGTTAAATAGATTGGCACACAGGGGTTCCTGCAGATTGGGGAAACAAGGAACTGCAGATGCAAGCGTACAAAATAACTGCTGGATCTACGGGTCATGCAGCGTCTCTAGAAGAATGATCGACCAGTAGCACTAACGCCGGTGGTGATGAAGTGCTTTGAGAGGTTGATCATGGAGCAAATCAACTCCTACATCGACAAAAACCTGGACCCACTGCAGTTCGCATACCACCACAACAGATCAACGGTGGATGCGATCTCGCTGGCCCTCCACTCCGCACTGGACCACTTGGACAACAAAAACTCATATGTCAGGCTGTTATTCATTGATTACAGCTCGGCATTTAACACAATCATCCCCTCCAAACTGGTTACCAAACTCGCAGAACTGGGTCTCTGCGCATCCCTCTGCAACTGGATCCTCGACTTCCTCGTCCACAGACCACAGTCTGTTCGTATTGGTGGAAATGTGTCAGCCTCAATAACAATTAGCACGGGAGCACCTCAAGGCTGCGTGCTCAGCCCCCTGCTGTACTCACTCTATACCCATGACTGCGTAGCGAACCACAGTGCGAACTCCATCATCAAATTCGCTGATGACACCACTATTGTGGGGCGTATCACTGATGGGGATGAGTCAGAGTACAGAAGAGAGATCGAGCAACTGTCCATATGGTGCCAGCGCAATAACCTGGCCCTCAACACCAGCAAAACCAAGGAACTGATTGTGGACTTTGGAAGGAGTAGGAGGGGGACCCACAGCCCCATTTATATCAACGGGTCGATGGTTGAAAGGGTCAAGAACTTCAAATTCCTGGGCGTGCACATCTCTGAAGATCTTTCCTGGTCCGAGAACACTAACGCAATTATCAAAAAAGCTCATCAGCGCCTCTACTTCCTGAGAAGATTACGGAGAGTCGGATTGTCCAGGAAGACTCTCTCTAACTTCTACAGGTGCACAGTCGAGAGCATGCTGACCGGTTGCATCGTGGCTTGGTTCGGAAATTTGAGCGCCCTGGAGAGGAAAAGACTACAAAAAGTAGTAAACACTGCCCAGTCCATCATCGGCTCTGACCTTCCTTCCATCGAGGGGATTTATCGCAGTCGCTGCCTCAAAAAGGCTGGCAGTATCATCAAAGACCCTCACCATCCTGGCCACACACTCATCTCCCTGCTACCTTCAGGTAGAAGGTACAGGAGCCTGAAGACTGCAACAACCAGGTTCAGGAATAGCTACTTCCCCTCAGCCATCAGGCTATTAAACCTGGCTCGGACAAAACTCTGATTATTAGCAACCACTTTCTGTTATTTGCACTACCAGTTTATTTATTCATGTGTGTATATATTTATATCATGGTATATGGACACATTTATCTGTTTTGTAGTAAATGCCTACTATTTTCTGTGTGCTTAAGCAAAGCAAGAATTTCATTGTCCTATACAGGGACACATGACAATAAACTCACTTGAACTTGAACTTGAATTATACTTTATTGTCCCCCCCCCCCCCCCCTACCCCGAGACTGAAACTCCCCCTGCCAGTTCCCCCTTTGTTTGGAGGTTGTGGCATCTGATTCTAGACTCTCCCACTAGTAGAAACGTCCTCTCCACATCCACTCTATCCAGGCCTTTCACTATTCGGTAAGTTTCAACGAGGTCCCAACCTCAACCTTCTAAACCTCAGCGAGTACTGGCCCAGTGCCTTCAAACGCTCATCATATGTTAACCCAATCATTGCTGGGATGATAATTCTCGTACAAAACCTCCTCTGGGCCCTCTCCAATGCCAGCACATCCTTCCTCAGATATGGGGCCCTAAACTGCTCACAATACTCCAAATGCGGCCTGACCAGTGTCCTACAGAGCCTCAGGCTGTTCTGAGGGCTGGCAGAGAATAACTGGGCTGAATGTCTCCTTCTACGGTGTAAGGTAATACGAGTAAATAAAATGAACCAGAAAGAATGTCTCCAATCTAGAAGGATTCCTTGATAGTCGAGCCATTATTTTGTGAGTTATTGGTAGACCTCTGTGGTGACGTCACGGCCCATTGTTCCCAAAGTGTGGGATGTGAGTTGCCACGGTAACACAGCACCGATAATAATTGCATCTGACAAACTTGAACCCTTATCTTTCTTCATTTAATTGTTAAAGAGATATCAACCTAGGCAAGTTTTTTATGCAGCATCTGAAAAATTCGATCCTGACTACGGGTGCTGTCTGCACGGAGTTTGTACGTTTTCCCAGTGACCGTGTGGGATTTCTCCTGGTGCACTGGTTTCCTCCCACACTCCAAAGATGTACAGGTTTGTTAGTTTAATTGGCTTTGGTAAAATTGTGGATTGACCCAAGTGTGTAGGATTGTGCTAGTGTACGGGGGGGATCGCTGGTCGGCGTGGACTCGGTGGGCCGAAGGGCCTGTTTCCACGCTGTATCTCTAAAGTCTAAAGTCTACTGCATGCATTCACCCAATCTATTCTCCTCATGGTTTTTCACACCTCAATAAGATCACTCCTCTGCCTCTTGCGATCCAAGGAATAAAGTCCAAGCCTGCCCAAACCTCTCCCTATCTTCTCCCCCGGATGTCATATTAAAGCAAAGTACAACAGTATTCAAAATATTGGGAAATCGACACTGGGAAAAGCTCCCTCGGTTTGTTCACCTTGTGCAATCTTTGCCGGAGCTACGTTGGAGGTAAGGTCACGTGCGCAGGTATGATCTCGTTGCTGTCATCAGTACTGCTTCCTGATGGTACCTTCCCTAACTGAGGAGTCAATCTTTCAAGAATACAGGGTAGGCCATTTAGGACTGAGATGAGGAAATACTTTTTCACCCAGAGAGTTGTGAATCTGTCGAATTCTCTGCCACAGAAGGCAGTGTTGGCTAATTCACTGGATGTTATCAAGAGAGAGTTAGATTTAGCTCTTCGGGCTAACGGAATCAAGGGATATGGGGAAAAAGCAGGGACGGGATACTAATTTTGGATGATCATATTGAATACCGATGCTGGCTCGAAGGGGCGAATGGCCTACTCCTGTACTTACTTTTTTTTTTAATGTTTCTCATCGCCCAGCCTCCCTCCCTGATCACAATACCCTCAGATGGAAGATTCCAGAAAATACAAAAGGTCTCTTTTACAAAGCTCCTCTTGTTGAAATGCTGAATGATGAGTGTTAGTTTCACTTGGAGTTTGAGTACAATACATGACGTTGTCAGCATGAAAGTCATATGAGAACCAAATAAATCAACTCAACAACTTAACTGCAAAATACTTATCCAGGAGTTAGGACCCATATTAAAATGATACATATCCCTCTCTTAGACTTTACATTTCACTCCTTTCTATTATCTGACACTCTTCTCCCTCCTTGTCACCTATTACTCTCCTTTTGTCACGCTCTTGTCTCCTTTTCATCCCCAGCCCTTGTCCACCCATCTGCCAAGTCAACCCCTCCCCTGACCTGTTTCCACCTATCACTTAGATACTGGAGAAAAGGAATAGGCGACGTTTCGGGTTGAGACCCTTCGTCAGACTGACTCGTCATCAGGCTCCTCCAGAGATGCTGCCTGACCCGATAAACCACTCCAGCATTTTGTGTCTATGCAGGTGATCAATGGTCAGCATGGGCTCGGTGGGACGAAGGGCCTGTTTCCTTGCTGTATCTCGAAACTCTAAATTAAACTGTAAACTTTTTCCTTCTGTGACTCAAGACTTATAAAAAAACACTCCACAGGCAACTAAATGCTTCTGAACTGTGGTCAGTGTAGATCCCAGAGGAGATGAATTTTTTAACGCAGCTGCTCAGGTAATATGGTTAATCACAGAGAAATCAGAAGGATATTGGGCTGACAGATGGGGATTAGAAACAGGGTGAGCTTAGGTGAAAGCGGTCGGAAGAATAATGAATAATTGTAAATAAATTGAAAGAGAAGGCAATCGAGATGCGGTCAGAAATTTATTACAGACACTGCAGAGAAATGGACACCAGCCCTATGTCAGCTCAGTATCCTTTTGTTTAGAGATACAGCATGGAAACAGGCCCTTCGGCCCACCGGGTCCATGCCGACCAGTGATCCCCACACTAACTCTATCCTACACGCACTAGGGACAATTTTACTATTTTTACTGAAGCCAATTAATCTACAAACCTGTAAGTCTTTGGAGTGTGGGAGGAAACCGGAGTGCGCGGGAAAAACCAACGCAGTCACGCTGAGAACGTGCAAACTCCGTGCAGACAGCACCCGCAGTCACAATCGAATCCGGGTCTCTAGGGCTGTAAAGAAGCAACTTTACCGCTGCACCACCGCGCCGCCCTTATAAGTATCCTGGAATCGTTTCTGTTTTTCATGGATGTGACTCCGTGTGAGTCCCCCATACCATTGTTTTCGATGCCCCTGTTTAAACGACTTCTACAATGCAAGTGGCCCAAGATATAACATTTATAGAACCACGGAAACAAGGAACTGCAGATGCTGGTTTACAACAACAAAAAATAGACAAAGTGCTGGAGTAACTCAGCGGGTCAGGACGCATCTTTGGAGAACATGCACAGGTGGATTTACTCCAGTTACTCCAGCATTTTAGGAGTAGAATTAGCCCATTTGGCCCATCGAATTTACTCCGCCATTCAATCATGGCTGATCTCTGCCTCCTAATCCCATTTTCCTGCCCTCTCCCCATAACCCTTGACGCCTGTTTTAATCAAGAATTTGTCCATCTCTGGCTTAACAATATCCACTGACTTGGCCTCCGCAGAAGAACCACAGTCTCTGGACCTTCAAGACTGCAACTCCACCGCTACACCACCATGCTGCCCTGACATGGTTATAATCAAGTCGTCCACAGTGTACAGATGCAGGCTAAAGGGAATAACGTTTAGTGCAAGATAAAGTCCAGTAAAGTCCGATTAAAGATAGTTCGATGAAAGATATTTCAAAGGTCTCCAATGGGGTGGATAGGAGGTCAGGACCACTCTCTAGCTGGTGGGAGGACGGTTCAGTTGCCTGATAACAGCTGGGAAGAAACTGTCCGCTAACCTTCACAGCTCCAGAGCTAACAAGCAACGAGTTCTAAAGCTGCTCCACAAACCCATGCAAAGACCACACCTGGAGAAGTGAGTCCTGTTCCGAGCCCCGCTCTGAGTTAGGGATATATCAGCCTTGGGAGCCTGTGACGTAGATTACCAGAGCATTACTTAGAATCTAAAGGTTATTTTTCAAGGAAAATTGCAAAACCGAGGGCACAAACCAGGAATTTATTCCACGAAAATTAGAAGATAAAGGGATGGTTTGATTGAAGTTTCAATCTGTAAGAAAAATAAGATAAGATGCTTGAGGACAACTTATGCGGCATGAAAATTGACTTCTCTAACTTCAAGTAACCCTTGCCGTTCCTCTCTCTCCATCCCTCCCCCCTTCCCAGTTCTCCAACTAACCTGGGATTGCCCTTGTTTACATAGAAACATAGAAAATAGGTGCAGGAGTAGGCCATTCGGCCCTTCGAGCCTGCACCGCCATTCAATATGATCATGGCTGATCATCCAACTCAGTATCCTGTACCTGCCTTCTCTCCATACCCCCTGATCCCTTTAGCCACAAGGGCCACATCTAACTCCCTCTTAAATATAGCCAATGAACTGGCCTCAACTACCTTCTGTGGCAGAGAATTCCACAGATTCACCACTCTCTGTGTGAAAAAAGTTTTTTTCATCTCGGTCCTAAAAGATTTCCCCCTTATCCTTAAACTGTGACCCCTTGTTCTGGACTTCCCCAACATCGGGAATAATCTTCATGCATCTAGCCTGTCCAACTCCTTAAGAATTTTGTAAGTTTCTATAAGATCCCCCCTTCTCCAAGCTAACAACATTTTCCTTGACCTCCATCACCGTTTGTCTCATTTTCACACCTAACGCATCCTTATCTCTGTATCGCCCTCTTCCTGGACAAATCTGAAGAAGGGTCTTGACCTGAAATGTCACCCATTCCTTCTATCCAGAGATTCCTTTTCTCCAGCGATGCGGCCTGACCCGCTGAGTTACTCCAGCTCTTTGTGTCGGTCACTTTTGAAAAGTCGGACCTTGGCTGGCAATGTTTGCAAGAACGACCAAAGATGTACAACAGAGAGTGCAACGTTGGTGTCAAAGTCAGGTGACTCTCAGCATGCTGGTCGCAGAAGTAGATCTGCAATCATTCATTACAATCACAAGTTCACAAGGTGTAGGAGTAGAATTTGACCCATCGAGTCCACTCTGCCATTCAAGCAATGGCTGATCTCTGCCTCCTAATCGCTCCACACTATTAAACCTCTGCTCCAACCATGCTTATTCTTATTCTAACTAGGCTACGCAGCGTTCTTCCCTTTATCCTGGACCTGTACGCTCTCCTGTCTCACCTTGCCCTACCTTAGTTGTCCAACCAGTCCCATCCCTGTATCCCAGCCAACAATGGACCATTGTAGGCTCCACCCTTCCTGAGGTCATCTGTTGCCGGCCATGATTTGTTCTGGCCTTTCCTCCCCTCCAGTTTATCCTGCCCCCACCTCTACATTCAGTCTGAAGAAGGGTTCCGACCCGAAACTTCACATTCTCCCTCTTGAAGTCCCTTGAAATTCCCCCTTGCTTGCCTTATTTATAACCTAAAAAGACACAAAGTGCTGGAGCAACTCATCAGACCAGGCATCTCTGGAGAACATTGAATAATTGAACGAGACAGGCAACATCTCTGGAGAGAAGGAATAGGTGACGTTACAGGTCGAGACCCTTCTTCAATTATAGACTGTGTAGCAAACAATTGCAGATGCTGGCAGATAGACACAAAATGCTGGAGTCACTCAGCGGGACAGGCAGCATCTCTGGAGAGAAGGAATGGGTGACGTTTCGGGTCGAGACCCTTCTTCAGATTTTGTGTCTATTGTTGAACCAAGTGGAAGTGGAATCTCATGTAGATAGGGTGGTAAAGAAAGCTTTTGGTGTGCTGGCCTTTATAAATCAGAGCATTGAGTATAGAAGTTGGGATGTAATGTTAAAATTGTACAAGGCATTGGTGAGGCCAATTCTGGAGTATGGGGTACAATTTTGGTCGCCTAATTATAGGAAGGATGTCAACAAAATAGAGAGAGTACAGGAGATTTACTAGAATGTTGCCTGGGTTTCAGCAACTAAGTTACAGAGAAAGGTTGAACAAGTTAGGGCTTTATTCTTTGGAGCGCAGAAGGTTAAGGGGGGACTTGATAGAGGTCTTTAAAATGATGAGAGGGATAGACAGAGTTGACGTGGATAAGCTTTTCCCACTGAGAGTAGGGAAGATTCAAACAAGGGGACATGACTTGAGAATTAAGGGACAGAAGTTTAGGGGTAACATGAGGGGGAACTTCTTTACTCAGAGAGTGGTGGCTGTGTGGAATGAGCTTCCAGTGAAGGTGGTGGAGGCAGGTTCGTTTTTATAATTTAAAAATAAATTGGATAGTTATATGGACGGGAAAGGAATGGAGGGTTATAGTCTGAGCGCAGGTATATGGGACTAGGGGAGAATACGTGTTCGGCACGGACTAGAAGGGTCGAGATGGCCTGTTTCCGTGCTGTAATTGTTATATGGTTATATGGTTAATGGAGATCTTTGGGAGAAGAAGGGTCTTTCAAGAAGATGGGTCTCGACCCGATATGTCACCCATTCCTTCTCTCCAGTCCCGTTCAATTATAGCCTGATTGTCCAGGGATTAGTTCAGTGAAACAGACCCTTCACCCTCCCGCACACTAACACTATCCTACACACACTAGTGAGAATTTACACTTTTACCGAAGCCAATTAACCGATTAACTTGTACATCCTTGGAGTGTGGGAGGAAACTATAGCACCCGGGGAAAGCCCACGCAGGTCACGGGGAGAACGTTCAAACTCCATGCAGTCAGCGCCCGTATTAAAGGATCGAACCTGGGCCTCTGCCGCTGTAAGGCAGCAACTCGCCCACAGCGCCACCTTGCTGTAACACTCAAAGGATGGTCACTCACGGGAGATATCGGTGAGCAGCCAGTGTACAGGATCTTCACATAGTCTATGTCACCAGCTCAAAGCAAAGGGAAATGAGAAGATAGGACAACATTCATTCTAAAGGGTATTTCATTCCAATAAATTTGTAAGTTGTTATCATGCTTGATGTTTTCCATAGATAGACACAAAAAGCTGGAGTAACCCAGCAGGTCTGCAGAAAAGAAATAGAAACATAGAAACATAGACAATAGGTGCAGGAGTAGGCCATTCAGCCCAGCACAGCCATTTATTATGATGATGGCTGATCATCCCAAATCAGCACCCCGTTCCTGCTTTTTCCCCATTTCCCTTGATTCCGTTAGCCCTACGAGCTAAATCTAACGTAGACACAAAATGCTGGAGTAACTCAACGGGTGAGGCAGCATCTCTGAAGAAAAGGAATGGGCGACGGTTCGGGTCGAGACCCTTCTTCAGACTGATGTCGGGGGAGGGGGCGGGACAAAGATGGAGTGTAGGCAGAGACAATAAGACGAGTGGGAGAACTGGGAAGGAAAGGGGATGGAGTGCGAAAGCAAGGGCTATGTGAAGTTAAATCCAAAGATCCAAAGGCCATTGACAACGCCCAGAGGATTGTCGTCTGCCCTCTACTTACCTTGGAGGACTTACACAGTTCCCGCTGCATCAAAAAATCCCAGAGTATTATAAAGGACATTTCCCACCCCGGACACTCCCTGTTTGAACTGTTGCCGTCAGGCAGATGGTACAGATCTACAAGGACAAGGACAAACAGACTTAAAAACAGTTTTTACCCCACTGCTATAAAGGCACTAAATGTAGCTGCCAAGGAACGCAGGGGCGATACATACTAAGGGACTGTGGTACACTGTGAAATCGACAGAAGGATGTAGGGCTGGGTGTTTATGCGTGCTATTTTCATGATATTTATTTTAGTTGTTTATCTTTTTTTAATATTTTACCTTGTATGTATCGTTAGCTTTTAGAAATGTTTGAATGGTGCACTGACTGGCTGACATTTTAAAATTTTGTTGTACATGGTTCATGTTACAATGACAATAAAGAAACTATTCTATTCTATTCTATAGCTATATGTGCTGTAAGATCTTTGGTTAAATCTAACTCTCTCTTGAAAACATCCAGTGAATTGGCCTCCACCGCCTTCTGTGGCAGAGAATAGGTGACGTTTCGGGTCGAGGCCCTTCTTAGGGATGTTAACAACACAGCTGTTGGGGCATTATCAGAACTTATCGACTTACCGCATGTAACCAAGCTTATTTTGTGAAGGTTCAAGCAGGGCCAGTGAACACCCACACAGGCAGCTGCTTAAAACCAGCAGCAAAACACACTGGTAAAATTGATGCCATTTAATAGGCAAAGTACCAGGAGTTAATGACCATACTCCAACAGAACGCTGCTTATTAAATCCGTGTCCCTGGTGCCCTCTGCTAGTGCTCTGTGACTAATTTCCTCTTTATCCGAACGACAGAACGGTATTAACTGTACTGAGAATTTCATTAGGGAAAAGCAAAAGCTCAGAAGCACGGTTCAAAAAAAAAAACATTGGTTACCTGAGATGACAGGTATTGTTTGTGCTGAGTTAACCAGGGATTCAAGGGAACAGGAATTTAATGTGGACATAAAGGAACTGCAGCTGCTGGTTTAAACCGAAGATAGACACAAAAAGCTGGAGTTAAGGGCCTGTCCCACTGTATTCAAGAGTTCCCCCGAGTTTCCCCTGATTCGAACTCGGAGAATTACGGTAATAGCCGCTCGTAACGCTAACGGCAGGTACTCGGGAAACGCGGTAAGCTTGGGAAGACTCGTGAAGATTTTTCAACGTGTTGAAAAATGTCCACGAGAGCCCCGAGTAACTAGGTACTCGGGGCTCTCGTGGACATTTTTCAACACGTTGAAAAATCTTCACGAGTCTTCCCAAGCTTACCGCGTTTCCCGAGTACCCGCGTTTCCCGAGTACCTGCCGTTAGCGTTACGAGCCACTAAGCGACGTCCCGAGCTCCGACGTTTACCCGCTACGTACATTCTACGTGCTTACCACGAGTTTGATTTTTTTTTTTAACTCGGCCGTATCATTTAAAATGTCTTCATTATCCACAACTCCAAAAATTATTGTGTCATCCCAGAATTTGCTAATCGGTTCATCTAATTTTGATCCAAATCATTTATCTATATAACAAACAAGAGAAGTCCAACGGTCACAGCTCTTCAGAAACACCCCTACATTACCACCCTCTGTTTTCTGAGGGCAAACCAATTTTGCAAGACTTGTTTATGTGTGCTAGCAATTTCACACGAAACTCCAGCATTCAGTTGTTACACATCCAGCATAAGTTCATAGGCTCTAGGAGTAGAATTAGGCCATTCGGCCCAATACGTCTAGTACGCCATTCAATCATGGCTGATCTATCTTTCCCTCTTGACGCCATTCTCCTGCCTTCTCCCCATACCGTACCGGATTTAGATGAAGAGAGGCCCTAAGCTGTTCCACTTGTGAGGCCCCCAACGACCGGACAGCCATGGCCGCCAAATCTCCCACAATTCAAAGCGAGGGAGAAAGTGCCCAGCGCCGACCAGTTGCCGTTGCAGTGCGCATGCGCAGGGCGGCCGATGATGTGATGGCCGTGGTTGTGCGCATGTGCAAGGCGGCCTGCCGTGCCGGCGGATGATGAGCGAGCGGAGCCCGGCGGCCCGGACACGGATAGCGGGGGGAGATGGAGAGAGAGAGATAGAGAGGGGGGCCACCCAGAGTTGAACGGTAGGTGTTCTGCCTTGGCCGGAGGCCCCCCTAGACCTCGAGGCCCATCAATTTTTTCGGGGGGCCCCCTAGAAAGTGGGGGCCCTAAGCTATAGCTTGTTTAGCTTATAGGGTGATTTCACGAAAGGTCACTGGAGCGTAGAGCCGCACCCACGTGACCGAAAATTTTAACTGGGAGACAAGCGTCACTTCCGGTACATGTTAGTGAATGGGAAAACACGCACTTTCACACCCGTTAAAAACATCGAAAACGGCCAGTTTTTGAGCTGCAATTTACTGTACCAGTCGGCGTGACCGTGAGGCACAGCTACCTAAATTTACAGTAAAAAAAGATAGAAACTAAGGTAAATATAAGAGGGAGCTGAAGGGGCAAATACAGCGGAAGTTGTTAGCGGACATTTTTCGTGGAGATTTAAAGATCCAAAATATCGGGAATTATCGCGTTTGCTCGCTGCATTTCATCAAAAGTGGCATTATTAGCTTTGTTATCTTTATTCATTTGTTAGATGAAAAGTATTAAAAGTTAGAAATCCTTCAGTAAAATTGCAAAATCGCCCATGGTTCTCGGGAGGGTTTTAACATGCAAAATGAACACGCTTCTGAAGCTACATTCACCATTTAAATATCCGTGAATCATAAATGCGTCTTGAAATAAATTTTACTCAGATGCAAGCTAAGGAATGGTATAATTGTCAGCTGTTAATTTGACAAAATCAGGACATTTTATTATTAGCCAAAAAATATTTCTCAATGTTTCTTGTTTAAAGCCTGCACAATCACCCAAACCACTTATTTATTTATCATCTAATAACAGACAAGCCTGCCGCATGGAATGATGTCAACAATCCTGATTGGGCACCCACTGTGAATATGGGACGCGGCGATGACAATGAGCAGGATAAACAACGTGCACAAGAACGCCATGCACGTGCAACAAGAAGAGAGAGTATTAAAGCAGATTTTGTCGCAGCTCAAGCATCTGTAGCTCTGCAAGTTGATGCTGAGCAGGTTGATGATCATGAGAACTTTGAACCGGTGCTGGAAGTACACCGTCAACTTGACATGCAAACACAAACACCAGTCAAAGAGACAATGGACACATCAACACAAACAGACATGTGTGGAGTAGACATTACAGTACTGGAAGCACAACTAGACAATAAAAATAAAGAGCTCACTAAAGCTAGACAAGAAGCAGCCCAAATTAAGTTAACACAAGAAAGCCTTTCCAAGGATGACAAAAAGGTTAGGTTCTACACAGGTTTACCAACATTTGCAGTTTTGATGCTGGTCTTCTATTATGTTAAGGACAAGCTCACCAAAAGACAATCACTAACACATTATCAGCAGTTGCTGATCGTCTTGATGAAGTTGCGACTTGCAGTGCCTCATGAAGATCTTGCATATCGATTCCTCGTTAGTAATGCCACAGTATCGCGTGTATTCACTAGTGGGATTGAAGCCCTTTACGGCATATCCAAGTTAATTATTTGGCCTGAAAGAGATGTTCTGTGGAAAACCATGCCCATGCAATTTCGGTGGACATTTGGAAAGCGTGTGGCAGTGATCATAGATTGCTTTGAATGATTTTGTGATAGACCTACGAGTTTAGAAGCGCGCGCACAGACTTGGTCTAACTATAAGCACCATAACACCATCAAATTCTTGATAGGTATTACACCATGTGGTGCTATCTCATTTTTATCTGCAGCATGGGGGGGCAGAGGCACAGATAATTTAAATGGTAAATGGAGCTTCAGAAGCGTTTTCATTTTGCATGTTAAAACCCACCCGAGAACCATGGGCGATTTTGCAATTTTACTGAAGGATTTCTAACTTTTAATACTTTTCATCTAACAAATGAATAAAGATAACAAAGCCAATAATGCCACTTTTGATGAAATGCAGCGAGCAAACGCGATAATTCCCGATATTTTGGATCTTTAAATCTCCACGAAAAATGTCCGCTAACAACTTCCGCTTTTTTTTGCCCCTTCAGCTCCCTCTTGTATTTACGTTAGTTTCTATCTTTTTGTTTGACTGTAAATTTAGGTAGCTGTGCCTCACGGTCACCCCGACTGGCTCAGTAAATTGCAGCTCAAAACCTGGCCGTTTTCGATGTTTTTAACGGGTGTGAAAGTGCGTGTTTTCCCATTCACTAACATGTACCGGAAGTGACGCTTGTCCCCCAGTTAAAATTTTCGGTCACGTGGGTGCGGATCTACGCTCCAGTGACCTTTCGTGAAATCACCCTATACACTGTCCCCATAAGCCCTGACACCCCTAATAATCAAAAATCTATCAAAAAAATATCATCGACTTGGCCTCCACAGCCATCTGAGGCAGATCAATATTCATCTGTGTGTAGGAAGGAACTGCAGATGCTGGTTTAAACCGAAGATAGACACAAAAAGCTGGAGTAACTCAGCGGGCCAGGCAGCATCTCTGGAGAGAAGGAATGGGTGACCCGAAACGTCACCCATTCCTCCTCTCCAGAGATGCTGCCTGTCCCGCTGAGTGACTCCAGCATTTTGTGTCTATAATTAACTGCATTGGGAGAGGTCCATTCTTTTAATATTTCTCTATCTTGTTCTTTTTCTTTGAAATAATACGTTCCACAAACATCAGGTAGCCTCCACTGCTCAAAAGGACACAAAGTGCTGGAGTAACTCAGCTGGTACAGGCAGCATCCCTGCAGAACATTGATAGATGACATTTGACTAATCAGACCCTCGCCTGTGTCCACCTGCCATGCCTTGTCGTGTGTCTCTTCTCTTCCAGTTTTCCTCTCCCCCCCCTCCCCCTCACTAACCCCCACCAACCCCCCCAACCCACTCCAATCAGTCTGAAGAAAGATCCCGACCCGAAACGTCACCTATCCATGTTCTCCAGTCCAGAGATGCTGCCTGACTGGCTGAGTTACTCCAGCACTGCGTCCTTTTCGTGAATTAACCAGCATCTGCAGTTCCTTGTATCTAGGCTCTGCTATTTCTCTGCTACTTTTACTGGTAAGTTCTTTATTCTTCTACCTGGGTAATGTTCTGTCCTGCATTATTGTATCTACTTGACATTTTAATCGTACAGAGTGCATGGTGTTGTGTTTCAAGGAGCAGCTTAAACAACAAATTTAGCTCTATCAAACAGTATAACTCTGCCTGGTATAAAGGCAGTGACTAAAGCCAAGATTGAGGTTTTACAGCCCATTTCCTCACTGATTTCATAAATGATGTCCTTTCGTTCCATGCTGGGCTGGTATCAGCCCATTCTGCAAACTGCAGCATCATTATTCCAGCATCAGTATTGAACAAACATGCAATTACGATTCTAAGTGATATGATATCACAAAACTATAAATGTCAAGTTAATCGGCTCAAAGCAGATTGATGCAGGTTGGCGGGGCACAGTTACCAAATTAAGCACTTGGTTAATTGTCATATCAGCCCTTACATCATCTTTGCTTCATCCCGAGGTTATGCCTTTCTTTGTGGGAAAACGATACAGCTTTTGACTTCACGCTAGACTTCAGGGATGCAGCGTTGAAACAAGGCCTTCGTCACTCTAAGTCCGCGCCAACTGGCAATCACCCGTACACCAGCGCTATCCAACACACTAGGGACAATTACCAATTTTACCAAAGCCAATTAACTGACAAACCTGCACATCTTTGCAGTGTGGAGGGAAATGCAGAGCACCCTGAGAAAACCCACGCTGTCACAGGAAGAACGTACAGACTCCGTACAGACAGCACCCACTGTTCGGATCGAACCCGAGTCTCCGGCGCTGTAAGGCAGCAACTCTACCACTGCAGAATTGGGCCACTTTAAGACACACATTAAATATACGGGCTTACTTTAAGATAAGAGACTCTAAGTGCTGGGGTGTCTCAGCGGGTCAGGCAGCATCTCTGGAGAACATGGATGGGTGATGTTTTGTGTTGGGACCTATCTTCTTCTTCTGTAAACCTTTCCGTGCTTAGTTTAAAAGTTTGATACCTGCGTAGCCTGCAACACATTTCTATTTCATTTTTTTCCCTTTTCATTCCTAATATCTAGAGATTATATTTTGATGTGTAGGAAGGAACTGCAGACGCTGGTTTGCACCAAAGATAGACACAAAATGCTGGAGTAACTCAGCGGGACACGCAGCATCTCTGGGGAAAAGGAATGGGTGATGTTTCGGGTCGAGACCCTTCTTCCGATGTTTTGATGTTTGATTATATTAGTGAAATTAACACCAAATGTTACTGTTTTGCTTGAATTCATTCCATCCATTTAATTGTGGCACTTGCTTGAACCTTTACTCAATACTAGTCTTAATTGTAACATTAAGCGTGCAAGCAAACAAATGTTTACTGGGAATTACAAAATAAACTATATGAATTTAGGTCCATTAAGCACAATTTCAAAGCACATTTGAATGAATAAGTTTATTGGCCAAGTATTCACATACAAGGAATTTGCCTTGGTGCTCCGCCCGCAAGTGACAACATGACATACAGTGACAGTTAGGAATGATACATAAAACATTAAAGATTTTTTCAACTGCGTTGCAAGTTTCATTTCTTGACCATTCATTGCCATGTACAAAGTCCTAGCACATTTAAAGGTATCTTTGAATAAGATTATTCCACATAAGAAGTTCATATCTTGACTCTTATCTTGGGAAAGTGGGGATTGGGTTCTTGATTGATTAACCATATAACCATATAACAATTACAGCACGGAAACAGGCCATCTCGACCCTTCTAGTCCATGCCGAACACGTATTCTCCCCTAGTCCCATATACCTGCGCTCAGACCATAACCCTCCATTCCTTTCCCGTCCATATAACTATCCAATTTATTTTTAAATGATAAAAACGAACCTGCCTCCACCACCTCCACTGGAAGCTCATTCCACACAGCCACCACTCTCTGAGTAAAGAAGTTCCCCCTCATGTTACCCCTAAACTTCTGTCCCTTAATTCTCAAGTCATGTCCCCTTGTTTGAATCTTCCCTACTCTCAGTGGGAAAAGCGTATCCACGTCAACTCTGTCTATCCCTCTCATCATTTTAAAGACCTCTATCAAGTCCCCCCTTAACCTTCTGCGCTCCAAAGAATAAAGCCCTAACTTGTTCAACCTTTCTCTGTAACTTAGTTGCTGAAACCCAGGTAGCATTCTAGTAAATCTCCTCTGTACTCTCTCTATTTTGTTGACATCCTTCCTATAATTAGGCGACCAAAATTGTACACCATACTCCAGAATTGGCCTCACCAATGCCTTGTACAATTTGAAAGATACAGCATGAAAACAGGCCCACCGAGTCCACCCTACCCATCAATCACCCTTTCACACCTATATTATCCCATTTATGCAGTCACTGGTTATGCACTAGGCCAATTAACTTATAAAGCCACGTCTTTTGGCTGGGGGAGGAAACCGGAGCACCCAGAGAAAACCCACATAGTCTTTTAGTTTAGTTTAGAGATACAGTACGGAAACAGGCCCTTCGGCACACCGAGTCCGCACTGACCAGTGATCCCCGCACACTAACACTATCCCACACAAATTAGGGACAATTTACATTTACACCAAGCCAATTAACCTACATAACTGCTCGTCTTTGGAGTGTGAGAGGAAACCAAAGATCTCGTGAAAATTCATGCAGGTCACGGGGAGAACGTACAAACTCCGCACAGACAGCACCCTGGATTGAACCCGGATTTCTGGCGCGGTGAGACAGCAACTCTACCGCTGCACCACCGTACCGTATTGCCGCCAGTCACAGGGAAATTGTGCAAACTCCATACAAACAGCAGACGAGGTCAGGCTCGAACCCAGGTCTCAAATAACAGGAAGGAATGATCAGATGGGGCGAGAAGGAAGACCAGCTCCACAACACACTCCTCCTTGTTTCAACAATTGTATCAAGCAAATTGTTACCAGGATGGGCACCATCGAAGAAATTATATGTATAAAATCAAAAACATCAAAGGACATTTTAAACATAGAACAAATAAGCCTTCTCATTTTTGTTAAAGGCTTTCACAGTGGCATAGGGGCGCAGAGATAGAGTTACTGTCTTACAGTGTCACAAACACGAGTTCGACCCAATCTACAGGTGCTGTCTGTATGGAGTTTGTATGTTCTTCCTGTGACCACATGAGTTTCCTCCCACACTCCAAAGACATGCAGCATTTGTAGGTTAATTGGCTTCGGTAAAATGTGTAAAATGTTCCTAATGTGTAGGATAGTGTACGGGAATCACTGGTTGGCGTGGACATGTTTGTCGGTTAATTGGATTCTGGAAATTGTCCCCAGTATGTAGGATAATGCTCGTGTACGGGAGGAACGCTGGTCGGCACGGACTCGGTGGGGCCGAAGCGCCTGTTTCCACGCCGTATCTCCCTAGAATCATGATGTGTGATACCTGGAACAGTACAATTGAATTAAATGGTGAGATTGATCTTCAGCCAGCATTTTATCTCCTGTTTTGAAATTTGAATGCATTACAGTATTCAGGAGAAATGGAGCATGTTACATTAGAGATGTCTCTTTGAACAAGGCAAACATTCACTCCAGAATGCTGACAGCATAATATGTTCATCTGTCTGTTTCAGTCTTGGCAACTAGCAAACGTTTCAAAGCGCATCCCTTGAAATGATTTTTTTTAATTGTCAGAATTCTTGAAGAAATGCACTCTGGATTGATACATTAGACTAGATTAATGGTTCGCACACTGAGGGAGTCTTATTTTCCTTAACAAGGAGCTTTTATAGCATAATCCCAATTACAAAGTACTGCATGGATCACGACTGCACTGCAGTTTACAAACATCGATCATTAAATTACAGCATTATCATCCATATCCCTGATACACACAGGACCCATGGCGACCAGCGATCACTTAGAGATTCTTGTTGGACGCAAAGATGTCAGTGTCCTCAGCAACAGCCGGAGACGCAGCGGTAGAGTTGCTGCCTTACAGCGAATGCAGCGCCGGAGACCCGGGTTCGATCCTGACTACGGGTGCTGTCTGTACAGAGTTTGTACGTTCTCCCCGTGACCTGCGTGGGTTTTCTCCAGGATCTTTGGTTTCCTCCCACGCTCAAAAGACGTACAGGTATGTAGGTTAATTGGCTTGGTAAATGTAAAAATTGGGATAGTGTTAAATGTGCGGGGACTGCTGGTCGGCGCGGACCCGGTGGGCCGAAAGGGCCTGATTCCGTGCTGTATCTCTAAACTAAACTAAACTGAACTAAACAAGGGATGGATATAATAAAATTATAATGGAGATGATTATGAAGGATTAAAAAAAAACATGATTTTTAGTTTAGAGATAAAGTGTAGAAACAGGCCCTTCCACCCATCGAGTTCATGCTGACCAGCGATCCCCACACACTAACGCTACACACTAAGGACAATTTACAATTACACCAAATCCAATCAACCTACAAACCTGTAGGAACTGTAGATGCTGATTTAAACATTATGTGTCAAATTACAAACCTGTACGCCTTTGGAGTGTGGGAGGAAACCGGAGCACACGGAGAAAGCCCATGCAGGTCACAGGGAGAACGTAAAACTCTGTACAGGCAAGCATCCGTAATCGGGATTGAACCCGGGTCTCTGGCGCTGTAAGGCAGCAACTCTACCGCTGCGCCACCGTGCTTCCTCCTACATGATATTTAAGGAAAAAGCTTAAATGACTGCATCTGCTATCATAGGCAGCATTCCCAAGCTCCAGCAGTTTGTAGCTGTGTTCTGGGTTTCTGATAGCCCTGTCCCACGGTACGAGTTCATTCCAAGAGTTCTCCCAAGTTTGCCCTGATTCGAACTCGGAGATTTACGGTAATGGCCACTCGTCGGTACTCGGGGCTCTCGTATCTCCTACATTTTTCATCAACAGTCTTCCCGTGCTTACCTGCCGTTAGCGAGCCTTCCCGAGTACCTGACGTTACTAAGAGACGTCCCCGAGCTCCGACGACGTTCCTTCTCCGTGCTTACCACGGGTTTGATTTTTTTTTTAAACTCGGGAGAGCTCTTGGAATGAACTCGTACCGTGGGACAGGGCTTTAAGACTGGAGATAGACACAAAAAGTTGGAGTAACTCAGCGGGACAGGTAGCATCTCTGGCGAGAAGGAATGGGTGACGTTTTGGGTCGAGACACTCCTACACATTTCCAAGACTGGATCTCAGCTGGGAGGTCATTAATTTATATCTGATTTTTGTAATTTGATTTGGACTTTGGTTACTATTTCTGTTGTCTGTGGATATTAATAGTGCTAAAAGTCTTTGAAGTTATTTTTATTTCATGCAATTCTTTCCACAGAAAGGACTAATTAACTGGAGTATAAAGGGGAATAAATGAAGATATACAGAATGGCAAAATTTATCTGAATTGACTGATTATCAGAACAAGAAGATAATTAATTTTATCCTTGGAGAACAGACAACATCCATGGCGAAAAAATAGGGCTATTATTTTCTAAAATGACACAATTAACTTTGAGGAATCTGAGGGGGATTTTTTTTTACACAGTGAGTGATGGGTTTTTGGATCGAGCTGTCAGAAGAGGTAAGTTGATACTATAAAAACATTTAAAAGACAATTGGACACGTACATGGATAGGAAAGGTTTAGAGGGATGTGGGGCAAACATGGCAGGTGGGACTAGTGTAGAGGGGGCTTCCTGGTCGGCGGGGCAAGTTGGGCCGAAGGGCCTGTTTCCATGCTGTGTGACTTAAACAGACAATTTCCATACAGCAGTAGATCAGAGACCGAAGTATATAAATATCATTTAAGTTAAATTGATCAGTTAGTAGTTTAGTTTAGTTTAGTTTAGTTTAGAGGTACAGCGTGGAAACAGGCCCTTTGGCCCACTGAATCTGCGCCGACCAGCGATCCCCATACACCAGCACTATCCTACACACACTAGGGACAATTTTTACCGAAGCCAAGTAAACGACAAACCTGTACGTCTTTGGTGGTTGGGAGGAAGCCGGAGCACCCGGGGACAACCCAGGCGGTTACGCAGAGAATGGACAAACTCCGTACAAACAGTACCCGTAATCAGGATTGAACCTAGTTCTCTGCTGCTGTAAGGCAGTAACTCTACCGCTGCACCACCGTGCTGCCCGTACACAGGCCCACTCACACCCACTTGTGAAAGCACGTGATTCAAATGGCACTTATCCCTTTTCTCCGCAGATGCTGCCTGACCTGATGAGTTACCTCACCATTTTGTGCCTATCTTTGGTATCAACCAGCATGTGCAGTTCTTTGGAAGGGGTTCGGCCCGAAACGTTGCCTATTTCCTTCGCTCCATAGATGCTGCTGCACCTGCTGAGTTTCTCCAGCACTTTTGTCTACCTTCTTTGTTTCTACATTCTGGTTAGCACGCAACAAAGCTTTTCACTGTACCTCGGTACATGTGACAATAAACTAAACTGAAAATGAAAACATTTTAAATTCTTCCAGGAGAAGCTACACCTACAAAGCTGCTCTAGCAATTAAAAACATTGACAATTATTGCAAATTAATAAAATAATTTATAAATATTAAAACATTTGAATTTTAGAAAAATAAACTTTAGAAAGGGTTTCGGCCTGAAGCGTTGCCTATTTCCTTCGCTCCATAGATGCTGCCTCACCCGTTGAGTTTCTCCAGCATTTTTGTCTACCTTTAAAATACTCACGTGTGTTTAATGGAACAATTAGTCCAAAATATCAACTATTAGTATTTTGTTGGTGGCATTGACATTGTGGTTAAAGTTGCCTAACACAGAGTTTGTTTAAATACTGTAGTTGATTCTATGTTTTAGTTTCACTCACTGCTTGGCAGGATTTGTTTTGGATAATTATTTACAGGAAACAGGGCAATTGGGAGTGAACATGTGGTTTAAACTGCAGTGGACAATAAGCCCGTGGCTCAGCGGGCATTAATGTCTCTTTCACTCTTCTGACGTTCAATGTCGGAGCTGTGTGCTGGCTAATGAAAGCTTGGATGAGGTAAATTAGGGTCAACAGCCGCAACAGAACTACCTGCTGGTGAAAGGAGACAAGCGTATCACCCGCCAAGGGAAGTAAATTCGAGAAAACCTCGTTTTTGTGTGAAATCGTATCGGGCGGCGCGGTTGCGCGGAGGTAGGGCTGCTGTCTCACAGCGCCAGAGACCCTGTGCGAACCCACGTGGTCATATGGAGAACATGCAAGGTACGCAAAAATGCTGGAGAAACTCAGCGGGTGCAGCAGCATCTATGGAGCGAAGGAGATAGGCAACGTTTCGTCCCGAAACATTGCCTATCTCCTTCGCCCCATAGATGCTGCTGCACCCGCTTGGTTCTTCTTGGTTCTTGGTTTCTTGGTCTTCCAAAATATTCCAAATGGAATTTAAACTGGAGGTGGTGAAGGGAGGGCTTAAGCCAGAAAGGGTTATTGGGAAGAAAGAGTTTCTCCAACATTTTTGTGTACCTTCGATTTTCCAGCATCTGCAGTTCCTTCTTAAACACTTGGTGAACCTGCAAACTCCACACAGACAGTGCGTGAGGTAACGATGGAATAGGGTAGATGGGTGGTACATTGGCACAATGCTCAACACAGTGGCAGAGCTGGTAGAGCTTCCGATCCTGGTTCGATCCCGACTACGGGGGCCGTCTGTGTTGGGTTTGTACGTTCTCCCTGTGACCACGTGGGTTTTTCTCCGGGTGCTCCGGTTTCCTACCGCATCCCAAAGACGTGCAGGTTTGTAGGTTAACTGGCTGCTGTAAATAAAAAATCTCCCAAGTGTACAGGATAGAACTCGTGTTGCAGGGTGATCGCTGGTCGGCGTGGACTCGGTGGCCGAAGCGTCTGTTTCCACACTGAACTATATACTGTAGGATGCCAAAAGTGGGATGACATCGAACTAGTGTACAGGTGATCGATGGATAATAATAATAATAATAATAAATTTTATTTATGGGCGCCTTTCAAGAGTCTCAAGGACACCTTACAAAAATTGAGCATGTAGAGGAAAAACATGTAAGGGGAATGAAATAAATAGTAGAGACATGACTAGTACACAAAGTAAAGACAGAATTCAATACAAAACACAGTATGAGGCAATTAATGCACAGATGAAAAGGGACGGGGACGTGGGGCTAAGGATAGGCAGAGGTGAAGAGATGGGTCTTGAGGCGGGACTGGAAGATGGTGAGGGACACGGAATTGCGGATCAGTTGGGGGAGGGAGTTCCAGAGCCTGGGAGCTGCCCTGGAGAAGGCTCTGTCCCCAAAACTGCGGAGGTTGGACTTGTGGATGGAGAGGAGACCGGCTAATGTGGATCTGAGGGACCGTGAGCGTTGGTAGGGGGAGAGGAGGTCAATGAGATATGGGGGGGCCAGATGGTGGAGGGCTTTGTAGGTGAGGATCAGGATTTTGTAGGTGATCCGGTGGGAGATGGGAAGCCAGTGAAGGGCATGGGCGTGGAGGGCAGAAGGGCCTGTGTCCACGCTGTATCTCTAAACTCTGAACTCTCTATCTTTGAATGCTTCACTTGATTCAGTGGGGAAAAAAAATAATTTAAATCATTTCGCCCGTCAACAACGGTAACCAGGATTGAGATAAGTGTCCTCGATGTTGGTCTTTACTATGTCCATTTATGTCTCCCTTCGCTGATCCTTTGTGAGATTACATATCCTTTCTGCGTTTTGCTGAATTCAGCATATTTGGTAAAAAGCTGCCAGTGACCAGAGAGAGAGACGGACAGGTGCAACCGTGACATTTATTGTCAAATAATGGACTAGTCAGTGGTCATATTGTCTGATCAGGTCAGTTCAGTGCTGCCAGACAGAGTATTTGAGACTACTGTTTAAGAAGGAACTGCAGATGCTTGAAAAATCGAAAGCAGACAAAAAATGCTGGGGAAACTCAGCGGGTGAGGCTGCATCTATGGAGAAAAGTACTAGGTGACGATTCGGGTCGAGACCCTTCTTCAGACTACTTTATCACTGCCTAACAATCACACGTTAAATCAAAGGTGTTCACGGTGGAAGCTCATTTACCTCATTGAAACTTTACAGAATAATGAAAGGCATAGATAGGGTGGATGTGGAAAGGATGTTTCCACTGGTGGGAGAGTCTAGGACCAGAGGTCATGGCCTCAGAATTAAAGGGCGTTCTTTTAGAAAGGAGGTGAGGAGGAACTTCTTTAGTCAGAGGGTAGTTAATCTGTGGAACTCATTGCCACAGAGGGCTGCGGAGGCCAAGTCAGTGGATATTTTTTCAGGCAGAGATAGACACATTCTTGATTAGAACGGGTGTCAAGGGTTATGGGGAAAAGGCAGGAAAATGGGATTTGGAGGCAGAGATCAGCCATGATTGAATGGCGGAGTGGACTCGGGCTTCAAATGTTACGGGGAGAAGGCAGGAGAATGGGGTTCAGAGAGAAAAATAGATCAGCCATAGTTGTAGACAATAGACAATAGGTGCAGGAGTAGGCCATTTGGCCCTTCGAGCCAGCACCGCCAGTCAATGTGATCATGGCTGATCATCCACAATCAGTACCCCGTTCCTGCCTTCTCCCCATATTCCCTGATTCTGCTATCTTAAAGAGCTTTATCTAACTCTCTCTTGAAAGCATCCAGAGAGTGGTCTCCACTGCCCTCTGAGGCAGAGAATTCCACAGACTCACAACTCTCTGTGTGAAAAAGTGTTTCCTCATCTCTGTTCTAAATGGCTTACCCTTTATTCTTAAACTGTGGCCCCCAGGTTCTGGACTCCCCCAACATCGGGAACATGTTTCCTGCCTCCAGCATGAGTCGATGGGACAAATGTCCTAATGTTGATCCTGATGTCTTATAATTTTATGATAATGCACTCTTTAGACTTTTTAGACTTTAGAAATAGTCAACCGAGTCCACGCTGATCAGCAATCACAATAGCACTCGGGACAATTTCCAATTTACACAAGTCGATTAACCTACAAACCTGCTCGTCTTTGGAGTCTTCTCTTCTCCCCTTATATGTTTCCCCTTGTGCGAAAAACAACAAAAAGCTGGACAAACTGGTAAAATGGGCTAGCTCAGTGCTGGAGGGGAGAGTGGACTCTGGGATGGATGTGCTTGAGAGGTGTATGAGGCTGCAAGGTGCAGGTCATCCTGGAAAACCCCGGGCATCACCTCCATGTAATTCTGGAGAGTCAAAAGAGCACACGGAAAAACAACCGGCTCCTCTCACTGCGCTGTAGAACGGAGCGGTTCAGGAGTTCCCTCACCCCTGCAGCCATTAGGTTTTATAAGGCTGTAGGGGGATGCGTTTTTGCATTTTTTTAATTGTTAATTATTGGTCTTTTTAAGTATTTATTGCTCTCAGGTAGTGTCAACGTTGTATCTTATGTATTTTCTGCCTGCGTTCGTTTTGAATGTGTGGGTTTGTTGTTTGGGGGCTTCTGGACATCTGAATTTCCCTGAGGGGATCAATAAAGTTTTTATTATTATTATTATTATTATTATTATTATTATTATTATTATTATTATTATTATTATTATTATTATTATTATTATTATTATTATTATATAATAACCTTTCGTCTCCTTACAGCACGGAAACAGGCCCTTCAGCCTTCCATGTCCAGGGTGACCAAGTTGGAACATTGGGCTTGTTCCAATTTGTCTGCATTTGGCCCATAGCCCTCTAAACTCTGCATATGTATCAAAAACATCTTATACAATTCCATAAAACGTTCCTTAAAAAAAGAATCCTTAGTGCTACAGTATTCCTGGACTTTGTGGGCAAAGGGTTATTATTTCGAGTGGTGAAATATTTTTTTATCGAGCTGTAGATGCAACACAACGACACCCACAAAGCTATTACTCTGACAATGAGTCATGCAAGGATCAATTGGTTAACACCATTTCCAAACATAAAACACGATTAGAATACCATATAACCATATAACCATATAACAATTACAGCACGGAAACAGGCCATCTCAGCCCTACAAGTCCGTGCCGAACAACTTTTTTCCCTTAGTCCCACCTGCCTGCACTCATACCATAACCCTCCATTCCCTTCTCATCCATATGCCTATCCAATTTATTTTTAAATGATACCAACGAACCTGCCTCCACCACTTCCACTGGAAGCTCATTCCACACCGCTACCACTCTCTGAGTAAAGAAGTTCCCTCTCATGTTACCCCTAAACTTCTGTCCCTTAATTCTGAAGTCATGTCCTCTTGTTTGAATCTTCCCTATTCTCAAAGGGAAAAGCTTGTCCACATCAACTCTGTCTATCCCTCTCATCATTTTAAACACCTCTATCACGTCCCCCCTTAACCTTCTGCGCTCCAGAGAATAAAGATCTAACTTATTCAACCTTTCTCTGTAACTTAGTTGTTGAAACCCAGGCAACATTCTAGTAAATCTCCTCTGTACTCTCTCTATTTTGTTGACATCCTTCCTATAATTGGGCGACCAAAATTGTACACCATACTCCAGATTTGGTCTCACCAATGCCTTGTACAATTTTAACATTACATCCCAGCTTCTATACTCAATGCTCTGATTTATAAAGGCTAGCATCAAATTTCGTTTGAACCTCATGTGAGGTTCAAATGACAAATAAAAGGTATTGTATTGTATTGTATTATTGTATATGAGATTCCACCTTCAACGAACTATGCACGGTTATTCCCAGATCCCTCTGTTCAACTGTATTCTTCAATTCCCTAACATTTACCATGTACGTCCTATTTTGATTTGTGTACCTCACATTTATCAGCATTAAACTCCATCTGCCATCTTTCAGCCCATTCTTCCAAATGGCCTAAATCACTCTGTAGACTTTGGAAATCCTCTTCATTATCCACAACACCCCCTATCTTGGTATCATCTGCATACTTACTAATCCAATTTACCACACCTTCATCCAGATCATTGATGTACATGACAAACAACAAAGGACCCAACACAGATCCCTGAGGCACCCCACTAGTCACCTGCCTCCAACCCGACAAACAGCCATCCACCATTACCCTCTGGCTTCTCCCATTCAGCCACTGTTGAATCCATCTTGCTACTCCTGCATTTATACCCAACAGTTGAACCTTCTTAACCAACCTTCCATGAGGAACCTTGTCAAAGGCCTTACTAAAGTCCATATAGACAACATCCACTGCTTTACCCTCGTCAATTTCCCTAGTAACCTCTTCAAAAAATTCAAGAAGATTAGTCAAACATGACCTTCCAGGCACAAATCCATGTTGACTGTTCCTAATCAGACCCTGTTTATCCAGATGCTTATATATATTATCTCTAAGTATCTTTTCCATTAATTTGCCCACCACTGAAGTCAAACTAACAGGTCTATAATTACTAGGTTTACTCTTAGAACCCTTTTTAAACAATGGAACAACATGCGCAGTACGCCAATCCTCGGGGACTATTCCCGTTTCTAATGACATTTGAAATATTTCTGTCATAGCCCCGGCTATTTCTACACTAACTTCCCTCAATGTCCTAGGGAATATCCTGTCAGGACCTGGAGACTTATCCACTTTTATATTTTTCAAAAGTGTCAGTACTTCTTTTACTTTGAAACGCATAGTATCCATAGCTACTCTACTAGTTTCCCTTACCTCACATAATTCAATATCCTTCCCCTTGGTGAATACCGAAGAAAAGAAATTGTTCAATATCTCCCCCATCTCTTTTGGCTCTGCAGATAGCTGTCCACTCTGTCTCTCCAATGGACCAATTTTATCCCTCATTATCTTTTTGCTATTAATATAGCTGTAGAAACCCTTTGGATTTACTTTCACCTTACTTGCCAAAGCAACCTCATATCTTCTTTTAGCTTTTCTAATTTCTTTCTTACGATTCTTTTTCATTCCTTATACTCCTCAAGCACCTCATTTACTTCATGCTGCCTATAATTATTGTAGATCTCCCTCTTTTTCCGAACAAGATGTCCAAGTTCCCTTGAAAACCAGGGCTCTATCCAATTTTTACTGTTTCCTTTCAACCGAACAGGAACATAAAGATTCTGTACTCTTAAAATTTCCCCTTTAAATGTCCTCCATTTCTCTTCTACATCCTTCCCATAAAACAAAAGTTCACTCCTTTTAAATCATTTCGCATCTCATCAAAGTTAGCCTTTCTCCAATCAAAAATCTCAACCCTAGGTCCAGTTCTGACCCTCTCCATAATTATATTGAAACTAATGGTATTGTGATCACTGGACCCGAAGTGCTCCCCAACGCATACCTCCGCCACCTGTCCCGTCTCATTTCCTAACAGGAGGTCCAGCACTGCCCCTCCTCTAGTAGGTACCTCTATGTATTGCTGCAAAAAACTATCCTGCACACATTTTACAAACTCCAAACCATCCAGCCCATTTACAGAATGTGTTTCCCAGTCTATGTGTGGAAAGTTGAAATCTCCCACAATCACTACCTTGTGCTTACTACTAATATCTGCTATCTCCTTACATATTTGCTCTTCCAATTCTCGTTCCCCATTTGGCGATCTATAATACACCCCTATAAGTGTTGCTACACCTTTCCCACTTCTCAGTTCCACCCAAATAGCCTCCCTAGATGAGCCCTCCAATCTATCCTGCCAAAGCACTGCTGTAATATCTTCCCTGACTAGCAATGCAACACCTCCACCTCTTGCCCCTCCAATTCTATCACACCTGAAGCAACGAAATCCTGGAATATTTAGTTTCCAATCACAGCCCTCCTGCAACCATGTTTCACTGATCGCCACAACATCATACTTCCAGGTGTCTATCCAGACTCTAAGCTCATCCACCTTTCTTACAATGCTCCTAGCATTAAAATATGCACATTTAAGAAACCCCCCGCCTCTTATTCTCTGTTTATTTCCTTTTTTTTCTTTCTCCTCTTGTGTCCGAGTGCTTCCCTTTTCTGCTTCCTGCCTCCCATTCTGTCTACTAGCTTTCTCTATTTGAGTCCCTCGCCCCTACCATTCTAGTTTAAAGTTTCCCCAGGATATTGGTCCCCCTCGGGGTCAAGTGCAACCCATCCTTTCTGTACAGGTCCCACCTTCCCCAAAAGAAGTCCCAATGATCCAGAAACTTGAATCCCTGCCCTCTGCACCAGTCTTTCAGCCACGCATTTATCCTCCACCTCGCTCCATTCCTACTCTCACTGTCGCGTGGTACAGGCAGTAATCCTGAGATTGTTACCTTTTTGGTCCTTTTCCTTAATTCTCCTCCCAACTCCCTAAATCCTCCCTTCAGGACCTCTTCCCTTTTTTTACCTATGTCATTGGTACCTATATGTACCACGACCTCAGGCTCCTCTCCCTCTGATTTCAGGATATCTTGGATGCGTTGAGACACGTCCGAGACCTTGGCACCAGGGAGGCAGACCACCATCCTGGTCTCCCGACTGCGTCCACAGAATCGCCTATCCGACCCCCTAACAATAGAGTCCCCAATTACTATTGCCCTCTTCTTTTTGTCCCTACCTTCAGGAGTAACAGGGCCGGTCTCTGTGCTGGAGGCCCGTCCGCTGTCGCTGCCCCCGGGTACGGTGGCGCAGCAGGAGAGTTGATGCCTTACAAGACCCGGGTTCGATCCTGACTACGGATGCTGTCTGTACGGAGTTTGTACGTTCTCCCAGGACTCTCTCTAACTTCTACAGGTGCACAGTCGAGAGCATGCTGGCCGGTTGCATCGTGGCTTGGTTCGGCAACTTGAGCGCCCTGGAGAGGAAAAGACTACGAAAAGTAGTAAACACGGCCCAGTCCATCATCGGCTCTGACCTTCCTTCCATCGAGGGGATTTATCGCAGTCGCTGCCTCAAAAAGGCTGGCAGTATCATCAGATACCCACACCATCCTGGCCACACACTCATCTCCCTGCTACCTTCAGGTAGAAGGTACAGGAGCCTGAAGACTGCAACAACCAGGTTCAGGAATAGCTACTTCCCCACAGACATCAGGCTATTAAACCCGGCTCGGACAAAATGTATTATTGGTGGCCCATTATCTACTATTTGCACTTTATCAGTTTATTTGTTTATGTGTGTATATATTTATATTGTGGTATATGGACACACTGATCTGTTTTGTAGTAAATGCCTACTATGTTCTGTGTGCTAAGCGAAGCAAGAATTTCATTGTCCTATCAGGGACACATGACAATAAACTCACTTGACTTGACCGCGTGGGTTTTCTCTGAGACCTTCGGTTTCCTCCCACACTCCAAAGACGTACAGGTTTGTAGGTTAATTGGCTTGTTATAAGTGAAACTTGTCTCTAGTGTGTGTTAGGATAATGTTAATGTGCGGGGATCGCTGGCTGGCGAGGAACCGGTGGGCCGAAGTGCCTGTTTCCGCGCTGTATCTCTAAACTAAACTAAACTAAATTAAACTAAACGTGCTTTAAAAAAAATCCCAATCCGAAAAACACTAGTTTTAGAATAAATTATGAAACTTTATTCAACATTTTGTAAACATCGACCAATTACTGACTGATTGTCAGGAATTGATGAACATTAAGTTTTGAATGTTTCAGCCATGTCTCCAGCCTGCAGCCTTGTAGCTTTGAAGTGTTTTATGTTTTTAATATCTGGCTTGCTTTAGGTAATCTTACATGGCACTTTCTTACATTTTAATGTACAATTATCGTGCAACTGGAAATCTTTCACATCATTCCTTTTGCATTATTTCTTTATAATAAATCATGTAGCATAGAAACAGCATCTTCGGCCCATCAAGTCTATGTCAACTAAAGATGCCTCATCTAAGCTAATCCCATTTGCCCTGCATTTGGCCCACATGCCTCTAAATCGTTCCTATCCATGTACCTACAGTACTGCAAATAAATTGCACATGCTAGTTTATACCAAAGATAGACACAAAATGCTGGAGTAACTCAGCGGGTCAGGCAGCCCCTCTTGGAGAAAATGGATAGGTGATGTTTCGGGTTGGGACTCTTCTTCAGACTCAGTTACTCCAGCATTCCTCTATCTCCTTTCGCTTTGTCATTTTTCCTGCTATTGCCATTTATCCCGATTATCCTCTGTCATGATGGGATAATGCTTAGTTTAGTTTTGTTGAGTTTAGTTTAGATGGAGCAGAAACAGGCCCTTCGGCCCACCGAGTCCGCACCGACCATCGAATCCTAACACTATCCTACACACACTGGGGCCAGTTTACATTTATGCCAAGCCAATTAACCTACAAACTTGTACGTCTTTGGAGTGTGGGGGGAGACCAAAGATCTCGGAGAAAATCCACGCAGGTCACAGGGAAAGCATACAAACTCCACACAGACCCTTGTCAGGATCGAACCCGGATCTCTGTAAGGCAGCATCTCAACCGCTGCGCCACCATGCCACCCTAAAATGCTCTCCAAAACCAGAGCTTTTTGATCCTGAGCTAGCTGAGGTGACGTGTAAAACCATATGCAGCCTCATCTAGTGAAAGACAGCAGCCTTCCACAAGCCACTGTAGAGGCACAAAGAAGCACAAAGATAGGGTGAGACAATTGCCAATAATGGAAAGTACAATCTGGTCAGTTGATGTTTCTAGAGTTGATGCTTTTAGTTTAGTTTAGAGATACAGCACGGAAACAGGCCCTTCAGCGCACCAGGTCCGTGCCGACCAGTGATCCCCGCACATTAACACTATCCTACACCCACTGGGGACAATTTTTACATTTATACCAAGCCAATTAACCTACAAACCTGTATGTCTTTGGATTGTGGGAGGAAACCGAAGATCTGGGAGAAAACCCACGCAGATCACCGGGAGAACGTACAAACTCCGTTCAGACAGCACCCGTAGTCAGGATCGAACCCGGGTCGCTGTAAGGCAGCAACTCTACCGCTGTGCCACCCGTGACTGCCCCTTGTCCTTTGAGATGCATGGAAGTACAAAAGTTTAAATCAGACGTAGACACAACGTACTGGAGTAACTCAGCTGGTCAGGCAACACCTCTGGTGGTAAAAGATGGGTGACGTTTTGGGTCGGGATCCTTTATCGGACTGAAATTAACGGATGGGGGGCAGGGGGATGGATGTGAAGAGCTGGAGGCGCAGAAAGACCAAGACCATTCAGGGCTGGCCACAAATAACCCCAGGTTGATTGGCCCATTGTTGGCCAGGGAAGGTCTGATCTCAAGAGAAACGATGTGGAGAACTGTGGAGCTGGTTGAACGACTAGGGTGGAGGAAGAGGGCAAGGAGGGTGGGGAAGGGGTGGGGAGTATGATGAAGTTACTTAAAGCTAGCGAATCCAATGCTCACACCGCTGGGGTGTAAGCTACCAAAGCGAAATATGAGTTGCTGTTCCTCCAATTTGCGCATGGCCTCACTCTGACAATGGAGGAGGCCCAGGACAGAAAGGTCAGTGTGGGAATGGGAAGGGGAGCTAAAATGGTTGGCAACCAGCAGATCCCGTTAGACTAGGAGAGCCAAGCGTAAGTGCCCGTTGTACTTTTCTGTGAATTTATGCAAAGGTTACAAAGAGAAAGCAAATGGAACCTTCAAAGTATATTGTTCTCGGAGTAAATGTTAATGGAAATACATTTAAATGAATCATGCCTTGCCCTTTCGATTTCCCTCATTACTTCAGATGGAAAACTTTACTGATGGAAAGTCTTCAATATACTTCTTCCTCCACAGATACTGGAGTTCTGAAGTAAAAACCATAAGACCATAAAGCAGAGGAGCAGAATTAGGCCATTCAGCCCATCGAGTCTATTCCCATTGAGTATATTGATCATGGCTGATCTATTTATCCCTCTCAACCCCATTCTCCTGCCTTCTCCCCGTAACCATTGACACCGTTACTAATCAACCTACCAATCCCCGTTTTAAAAATACTCAAGCCCAAATGTAAAGCCAGAGGCTGTATATATATATATGTGTATATGGGATGTACATGGGAGGGGCTGATTGGGGAAAGGGGGTGCAGCGACAGGGGTGGGGAGGTAAAGAAGCAAGATGGTGGGAGAAGTGGGTACACATTCAGATGGGGCATGGGGACATGGGGACATGGGGGCGAGAAGGGGGAAAATGGGGGGGGGGGGGGGGGGATGGGATTGTTTCTTTGTTGGTTACCTAACTCAAATTGGAGAATTCAATGTTCATACCATCGGGTTGTAAGCTACCCAAGTTTATTTGCCATTGAAGAGAGACACAAAATGCTGGAGTAACTCAGCAGGACAGGCAGCATCTCTGGAGAGAAGGAATGGGTGACGTTTCCGGTCGAGACCCTTCTTCAGACTGACACCCTTTTGTTTCCTTTTTTTATGTCAAGCCTTTCTCTGTCCGTCTGCTAATCAAACCCCTCTCACCTATATCCACCTATCACTCGCCAGGCGTTGTCCTGCCCCCACCTCCCCTCTCCAGCTTTCTCTCCCCCCCCCTCCCCCCCACGACGATCAGACTGGCGAAAGATCCCGACCCGAAACACTGTCCATCCATTCCCTACACAGTTGCTGCCTGGCCCGCTGAGTTGCTCCAGCACTTTGTGTCATAAGGTCATAGAATGATACAGTGTGGAAACAGGCCCTTCAGTCCAACTTGCCCAAACCAGCCAACATGTCCCAGCTACACTAGTCCTACCTGCCTGCGTTTGGCCCATATCCCTCCAAACTTGTCCTATCCATTCAGATTCAGATTCAGATTCAGATTCAGATTCAATTTTAATTGTCATTGTCAGTGTACAGTACAGAGACAACGAAATGCATTTAGCATCTCCCTGGAAGAGCCACATAGCAAATGATTTGAATAAATAATAATAAGTGTCCGGGGGGGGTGATTGGCAGTCACCGAGGTACGTTGTTGAGTAGAGTGACAGCTGCCGGGAAGAAGCTGTTCCTGGACCTGCTGGTTCGGCAACGGAGAGACCTGTAGCGCCTCCCGGATGGTAGGAGGGTAAACAGTCCATGGTTGGGGTGAGAGCAGTCCTTGGCGATGCTGAGCGCCCTCCGCAGACAACGCTTGCTTTGGACAGACTCAATGGAGGGGAGCGAGGAACCGGTGATGCGTTGGGCAATTTTCACCACCCTCTGCAATGCCTTCCGGTCGGAGACAGAGCAGTTGCCATACCATACTGTGATGCAGTTGGTAAGGATGCTCTCGATGGTGCAGCGGTAGAAGTTCACCAGGATCTGAGGAGACAGATGGACCTTCTTCAGTCTCCTCAGGAAGAAGAGACGCTGGTGAGCCTTCTTGATCAGAGTTGAGGTATTGTGGGTCCAAGAGAGGTCATCGGAGATGTTGACTCCCAGGAACCTGAACCTGCCCAAATGTTTCTTAAACATTGCAATAGTCCCTGCCTCAACTACCTCCTCTGGCAGCTTGTTCCATACACCCACCACCCTTTGTGTAAAAATTTACCCCTCAGATTCCTATTAAATCATTTCCCCTTCACCTTATGCCTGTGTCCTCTGGTCCTCGATTCCCCCACTCTGGGCAAGAGACTCTGTGCATCTACCTGATCTATTCCTCTAATGAGATATCTGAGCTTTCCAGTTTTGGAAAGAGCTCTGATAAATCCCTTTGATGGTGGGGTGGTCAGAGCCAGTGATGGACTGGGTAGTGGTCACAACGTTTTGCAGTCTTATCCGCTCCTGGACGTTCAAGTTGCCGAACCAAGCCACGATGCAACCAATCAATATGCTCTCTACTGTACACCTGTAGAAGTTCAGGAGAATCCTCTTTGGCATACCAAATTTCGTAATCTTCTCAGGAAGTAGAGGCGCTGATGTGCTTTCTTTCTAATTAAATCAGTGTGTTCGGTCCAGGAAAGATCTTCGGAAATATGCACGCCCAGGAATTAGAAGTTTTTGACTCTCTCCACCATCGTCCCATTAATATAAACAGGATTGTGGGTCCTCAATCTGTTCCACAATCTGTTCCTTGGTTTTACTGATATTGAGAGGCAGGTTGTTGTGCTGGCACCATTTGGTCAATCGGTCGATCTCACTTCTATTCTCTGACTCATCACCATCTGTAATTCGTCCAACACGGTGGTGTCGTCGGCGAACTTGATGATGGAGTTTGCACTGTGTCCGGCTACGCAGTCATGGGTATAGAGTGAGTATAGAATGTGCGTATAGAAAGAGCCATCAACTATGCTGATGTCATCCTGAAGCCATGACAACTGAACACAGTGATCTGTATTAATTATCAGAATTTCCACAAAGCTAACGTATGGCTTGACAGCAGTCATTGCCAGATGATAGCTGCTGGCTTGTTCAAAATGTCCAAGGACAGCATTGAGCTTTTTTTCTCAGGCAACACACAATGTCCTTGAATTATGATCTACCATAGCAGGATGCTCATGGCTTGGAGACACAAGGACCTCCAGATGCTGGAGTTCAAAAGGTCACAAGGCCATAAGTGATAGGAGCAGAATTAGGCCATAAGTGATAGGAGCAGAATTAGGCCATTCGGCCCTTCGTCTAATACGCCATTCAATCATGGCTGATCTATCTCTCGTTCCTAACCCCATTCTCCTGTCTTCTCCCCATAACTCCTCACAACCATACTAATCAACAATTAGTTGTGTACAAACCACAAAGTGCCGGAATAACTCCCCCCGTGTCAAAATCTTGACCTCCTTATCGAACTTACAATTATCAGCTCTCAGACTAGGTGGCTCATCATGATCTTCTCAAGAGCATTCAAGGACAGGTGTTTAGTTTAGTTTTGATCGGAGATACAGCATGGAAACAGGCCCTTCGGCCCACCGAATCCACGTTCCTCCCACATTCAAAAGACGTACAGGTTTGTAGGTTAATTGGCTTGGCGTAATTGTAAATTGTCCCTGTTGTGTGCAGGATAGTGTTAATGTGTGGGAATCGCTGGTCGGCACAGACTAGGTGGGCCTAAGTGACTAAGAAGGAACTGCAGATGCTGGAAAATCAAAGGTACACAAAAATCCTGGAGAAACTCAGCAGGTGCAGCAGCATCTATGGAGCGAAGGAAATAGGCAAAGTTTCGGGCCAAAACCTTTCTTCAGACTGACGGGGGGCCTAAGTGACTGTCCATATCCGTCCAAACTTGACCTATCTGTGCCTGTGCAAATGTTTCTTAGTCCCTGTGCAAATGTTTCATAGTCCCAGCCTCAACTACCTCCTCTGGCAGCTCGTTCCATGCACCCACCACCCTTTGTGTGAAAAAGTTACCCCTCAGATTCCTATTAAATCATTTCCCCCTCACATTAAACCTATGTCCTCTGGTCCTTGATTCCCCCACTCTGGGGAAGAGACTCTGTGCATCTATCTGATCTATTCCTCCAAAGAGATTTCTGAGCTTTCCAGTTTTAGAAAGAGCCATTAACTATGCTGATGTAATCCTGAAGCTATGACAACAGAACACAGTGATCTGTATTAATTGGCAGAATTTCCACAAAGCTAACGTGAGGCTTGACAGCAGTCATTGCCAGATGATAGCTGCTGGCTTGTTCAAAATGGCCAAGGACAGCTTTGAGCTTTTTTTCTCAGGCAACACACAATGTCCTTGAATTATGATCTACCAAAGCAGGATGCTCATGGCTCGGAGACACAAGGACCTCCAGATGGTGTAGTTCAAAAGGTCATAAGGCCATAAGTGAGAGGAGAAGAATTATGCATTCAGCCCATTGTCTAATCTGCCATTCACACATGACTGCTCTATCTCCTTCCAAACCCCATTCTCCTGCCTTCTTCCCATAAACCCTCACACCCATTCTAATCAACAATTGTTGATTGTACAGTTGTACAATTGTACAAACCACAAAGTGCCGGAATAACTCCCCCCGTGTCAAAATCTTGATCTCCTTATCGAACTTACAATTATCAGTTCTCAGACTAGGTGGCTCATCATGACCTTCTCAAGAGCTTTCAAGGACAGGTGTTTAGTTTAGTTTTGTTCAGAGATACAGCATGGAAACAGGCCCTTCGGCCCACCGAGTCCACGTTCCTCTCACACTCCAAAGACGTACAGGTTTGTAGGCTTGGTGTAATTGTAAATGGTCCCTACTGTGTGCAGGATAGTGTTAATGTGCGGGGATCGCTGGTCGGCACGGGCGAGGTGGGCCGAATTGACTGTTTCCGTGCTGTATCCCTAAGCTAGACTAAAAATAAATGGGATAACTCTTTTGTTTTCCATCACATGTACTTTGCATTGAGTCCTTGTGCCTCACACAGTCATTTGCTCTCATAGTTTTCACAAGACTACTGTCACCATGGCAGTATATTACTAATTGGAAGTCACCTTAGTAACATAAGGTCATTTCCCTAGGTTCCAAGTTGCTGGTCAATAAACAACATTCAGCTCAACATTATCTGATCAATCCCATTCCAGAAACAGCCACAGTGATTCTGTGCCACGCTGTCTCTGTGGAAAACATATCAATAGATGTGCATTTCCATTAATTAATGTCTTGTTTCCTTCTTTATCTTTCTCTCCTGTTATGCGTCTTTATATGCGTGCAGATAGTTTGCTATTTATGGATGTTTTCAACACATTAATTGTCCACTCCTTCCTTCGACTTTTCAGTGGCTCTATTGACCTGCAGTTTAGTTTAGCTTAGAGATAGAGCGCGGAAACAGGCCCTTCGGCCCACCGAGTCCGCGCTGACCAGAGATCCACTTGCACTAACACTATCCTACACACGCTAGGGCCAATTTTACAATTTTTACCAAAGCCCATTAATCTACAAATCTGTACGTCATTGGAGTGTGGAACACCCGGAGAAGACCCACGGGGAGAATGTACAAACTCCGTACGGACAGGAGCCGTGGTCAGGATTGAACCCGGGTCTCTGGCGCTGTGAGGCAGCAACTCTACCGCTGCGCCACTGTTCCGCCCAAGGTGTGTATCTGGTCGAGTGGGGGAGGGAAGGGTGGGAAGGGGGAAGGGGGTGGGGGGAACTAACTCTCTGATGTGCTGGATGCAAGGGAATGGGAAGGGAGGGGTGATGGTGGGATTAACAGGGATACGATGGGAAAGAGAGCGAGATACTTCTTCTTTGTGCGTATGGGGTGCACAGCCTAAAGTTGTAGGTCAACCTGTCCTATTTGATCTTGTTTGTGCACGTCGGGTTGATTGCATTAGTCGAAACAGGGTGGGCCACGAGAAGATTGTAATCTCCCACCCTGGGGAGATGCTGTATCAGCAGGAGAGAGATACAATTTTATCAAAAGGATATCTGTTGGAGGGAATTTAATGTAGTCACTCAATTAAGCTAATAGCCCCGGGTTCCCTGACCAACTAAACACAGTGAGCATACTGTTGGCGTGGGTAAATCAATTTCCGTTTGGGTACTTAATGGAACATTGAAGCATGCATTGTGAACTCTGGAACAGACTGTACTCCATAAGGTGTCAGAGTAAAATAGCAGTGGGCACAACAATTTTGCTCACAGATTTACTCATACATTATCTTGTCGCAGCCTTCAGACTAACCGTATTCCTGATGATGGAAGGAAAGAGCCTGCAGACGGCTAGAGTTAACCATGGAAGTCAGTAGCAAGACGTGGAGTTTGACTGATTCGTAAGGGTGTTTCATGGGTTATGGGGAAAAGACAGAAGAATAAGGTTGAGACAAAGAGCGGCGCAGTGGCGTAGTGCTAGAGCTACTGCCTTACAGCACCAGTGACCCGGGTTCAATCCTGACTACAGTTGCTGTCTGTATGGAGTTTGTATGTTCTCCCCGTGACTTTTCCCCGAGATCTTCAGTTTCCTCCCACATTCCATAGACTTACAGGTTTTTAAGTTAATTGGCATGGTATGAATGTAAATTGTCCCGGGTGTGTGTAGGATAGTGTTAGTGTGTGGGGATCGCTGCTCAGTGCGGACTCGGTGGGCTGAAGGGCCTGTTTCCATGCTAAATCTCTAAATTATAAAAACTATACTAAACAGAAAGCTAAATCAGCCATAATTGAATGGTGTAGGCTCGATGGGCTGAATGGTCTAATTCTGCTCCTATGTCTTATGATCTTACGCCACAAAGTGCTTGAGTAATTCAATGGGTCAGGCAGCATCTCTACAGAACATGGACGGTTTAGAATAGAATAGTTTCTTTATTGTCATTGTAACATGAACCATGTACAACGAAATTGTAAAATGTCAGCCAGTCAGTGCACCATTTCAAACATTTCTAAAAGCTAACGATACATACAAGGTAAAATATTAAAAAAGATAAATAACTAAAATAAATATCATAAAAATAGCACGCATAAACACCCAGCCCTACATCCTTCTGTCGATTTCACAGTCTCTTAGTATGTATCGCCCCTGCGTTCCTTGGCGGCTACATTTAGTGCCTTTATAGCAGTGGGGTAAAAACTGTTTTTAAGTCTGTTTGTCCTTGTCCTTGTAGATCTGTACCGTCTGCCTGACGGCAACAGTTCAAACAGGGAGTGTCCGGGGTGGGAAATGTCCTTTATAATACTCTGGGATTTTTTGATGCAGCGGGAACTGTGTAATTCCTCCAAGGTAAGGAGAGGGCAGCCGACAATCCTCTGGGCGTTGTCAATGGCCCTCTGGAGCGCTTTCCTCTGAGCCGCTGTGCAGCTGGTGTACCATACGCATACACAGTATGTTAGGATGCTCTCAATGGAGCACCGATAAAAGGACAGCAGCAGTCTCTGAGTGATGTTATTCTTCCTGAGCACCCTCAGGAAGTGCACTCTCTGCTGGACCTTTTTCAGCAGCGCAGAGGTGTTCACGCTCCACGTCAGGTCCTCCTCAATATGGATTCCCAGGAAGCGGAAATCCGCCACCCTCTCCACACAGTCCCCTCTGATAATTAATGGTAGCATGTCCGTTTTATTCTTTCTGAAGTCTATTATTATTTCCTTTGTCTTTAAGGTGTTGAGGAGCTCGTTTCTGGTTGAGACCCTTCTTCAGACTCTGCCGTTCTCCAGGTAAGTTGCCTGACCTGCTGAGTTACTCCAGCACTCCGTGTCCTTTTGTTTATTAATTAGCATCCACAGTTCCTTGTTTCTACAGGAGTGAGTTTCCCTGAATGTGGATTCAGTGCTACAAAACATTTCACTGACCTTGCGAATCAGGAAAGGTAAACCATCCACCTTCTTTTTAAAAGAGGATGCAGGACAATTTCTCTTCTACTAACCATCACTTTCTCCATGCGGGTTGATGTGGGTTAGACTCCGATGTATCGGAATCCAAATCTGGCAATATTGACCTTAGATCTGTGTTAGACATGCATTCATCTTCATCCTCTGAAAGCACCCAAAGTGCTAGATACATGATACTAACATCCTGTCCAATGTCAAGGAGCAGCAGATGCCGGTTTACACCAAAGATGTCACGTTTGCCATATCCATAGCAAAAATGTCTTCCTACAAATCATTCAACAGGTCTGACACAAAGCCTCATCTATGGCACCAAATCTTGCACCCAATGTAACTTTAAAAAAAATTCTCCTGAATTTCTCCTGCCTCTTTCAAAGACTTGGTGTACAGTCAATTAACTTACAACCCCGCATGTCTTTGGGATGTGGGAGAACATCCGGAGTAACTCTTCCCTGTCTCTTCTTGTCCACTCACTTGCCACCTACACCTGGGACATCTTGCCACACACACCTCCAACATTTTGATAACTTCCAATTCTTGGCTCCTACCGCCACATGTTAGCTATACATGTCCAATCTTTATACACGTCTATCCCCATCACAAAGTTCTTAAAGCCCTCCGGTTCTTTTTACAGCAAAGTTCCAACCAATTCCCAACCCCACTCACCAATATTCTCACCCATCTGACAAAACTTGTTCTTAACCTGAGTAACTTCTCTTTTGTTTCCACTCATTATCTGCAAATCAACAGATGGCACAAGATGGACCTCAGCTACACCTGGTTAAATGGAACAATCTCTGTTTCAAACCATTTCCATTACATCATACTCATACTAGGAGTCAATATCACCAACAACTTCTCCTGGACCACCCATATTGAAGTAACGACCAGTAAAGCACACCAACGTCTCTACTCCCTTAGTAGGCTTCGGATGTTCGGCATGTCCCCGACAACACTCAACAATTCCTACAGATGCGCCATAGAAAGCATTTTATCAGGACGCATTACAGCTTGGTTTAGGAACAGTTCCAATCAAGACCGCAAGAAATTGCAGCTAATTGTGGATGCAGCCCAGACCATCACACAGACCAACCTCCCTTCTATTGACTTCATTTATACCTCACGCTGCCCCAGCAAGGCCAGCAGCACAATCAAGGACGAGTCGCACCCTCCCCACTACCTCTTCTCCCATCAGGCAAAATGTATAGAAGTGTGATAACGCACACCTCCAGATTCAGGGACAGTTTCTTCCCAGCTGTTATCAGACAATAGGTGCAGGAGTAGGCCATTTGACCCTTCGAGCCAGCACCACCATTCAATGTGATCATGGCTGATCATCCCCAATCAGTACCCCGTTCCTGCCTTTTCCCCATATCCCCTGACTCTGCTATCTTCAAGATCTCTCTTGAAAATCATTTTATACACAGAGAGTGGTGAATCTGTGGAATTCTCTGCCACAGAAGGTAGTTGAGGCCAGTTCATTGGCTATATTTAAGAGGGAGTTAGATGTGGCCCTTGTGGCTAAAGAGATCAGGGGTATGGAGAGAAGGCAGGGATGGGATACTGAGTTGGATGATCAGCCATGATCATATCGAATGGAGGTGCAGGCTCGAAGGGCCGAATGGCCTACTCCTGCACCTATTTTCTATGTTTCTATGAAAGCATCCAGAGAACCTGCCTCCACCTCCCTCTGAAGCAGATAATTCCACACACTCACAACTCTCTGTGGGAAAAAAGTGGTTCCTCGTCTCCGTTCTAAATGGCTTACCCTTATTCTTAAACTGTGGTCCCTGGTTCTGAAATGAAAATGCAATGAGCTGTTTGGCTTGCCCTGTGCTTGAAACTACAATAGAAATGGAAATGAAATGAAAATGCAATAAGCTGTTTGGCCTGCCCTATACTTGAAACTTCAATGGAAATGGAAACGAAATGAAAATGCAATGAGCTGTTTGGCCTGGCCTATGCTTGAAACTACAATGGAAATGGAAATTAAATGAAAATGCAATGAGCTGTTTGGCCTGCCCTGTGCTTGAAACAGCAATGGAAATGGAAATGAAATGAAAATGCAATGAGCTGTTGGCCTGCCCTGTGCTTGAAACTGCAATGGAAATGAAATGAAATGCAATGAGCTGTTTGGCCTGCCCTGTGCTTGAAACTGCAATGGAAATGGAAATGTAATGAAAATGCAATGAGTTGTTTGGCCTGCCTGAAACCACTAGTTTCGGCCCACAAGGCCCCTATTAGCCGAGAAACCGGACCCTTTTGCCCAAAATGCCCGTATTAGCCCAGGAGGAGCATTTTGGCCCAAAAGGCCCGTGCCAGGCCAGGAAAAGTCCATAAAAAATAGATTTCACTCAGATTTTTTTTTAAAGAGCCCCTTCAGCCCATTAGACCTATAGTAGCTCAGGAGGAGTCCCTTTGGCCCATCAGTAAGTATTCCCCATGCAAGTATTAAACCTAACCCCAGTATTTCTCTCCATTCATAAGCTCCCTGTGAGATCTAGGCCAGGATAGACTTTCCTCCTTCATTGCTGTGATCTGCAGAAAACAATGAAAAATGTCTAAAATTGATTCTCCACCCTCTCCCCTTCTTTCTCACAGAGTCTCTCACCTGTTTTGGGCAGAATTTCTGGCAGTTTCTGAGCTGCCAGCCCACCAGCCCTGAGTGACTGAGCTGCCAGCCCACCAGGCCTGAGTGACTGAGCTGCCAGCCCACCAGGCCTGAGTGACTGAGCTGCCAGCCCACCAGGCCTAAGTGACTGAGCTGCCACCCCACCAGGCCTGAGTGACTGAGCTGCCAGCCCACCAGGCTTGAGTGACTGAGCTGCCAGCCCACCAGGCTTGAGTGACTGAGCTGGTAGCCCACCAGGCCTGAGTGACTGAGCTGCCAGCCCACCAGGCCTGAGTGACTGAGCTGCCAGCCCACCAGGCCTGAGCTGCCAGCCCAATAATCCATTTGGCCCACAATCTCCATACTAGCCCTCTGGAAACCAGTCCCTTCGGCCCACAACACCCATACAAGCGCTCCAGAACCCCCAACCCCCCCCCCCCCCCACCCCCCCACTGGCCATCAATATTGGAATTGGTGGAGAGTTGGAATATTGCAGGTAGACAAAAGTGCTGGAGAAACTCAGCGGGTGCAGCAGCATCTATGGAGCGAAGGGAATAGGCAACGTTTCGGACCGAAACCCTTCTTCAGACTGAAGATTGAATATTGCGTTGGGGGACCAGCCCTCCGGGTCCCACTTAGTCTAGTTTATAGACAATAGACAATATTGGTTTGTTCTATTTGTTCTATATCACCATCTATATTGTGATTGTTTTGATTGAGATTGAGAGGGGAGAGGAGGGGGGGGGGGGGAGACAGTGAGAGGGGGATAGGAAGAGGAGAGAGGGAGAGGAAAGGGGACTGGATTGTTTTTATTGTTATTATGTGTGAAATGTTTTAAGTTTCACGTGCGATGCTCCGGTATTCCCTGGTAAACGTCTTCTCATTTTGCACTGTACAACTGTTGCTTTGCAAGATGACAATAAAGGTTGATTTGATTTGGATATCTTGTTTCCCTTTTCCCTGATCGCATTCTGAAGAAGGGACTCGACCCGAAACGTCACCCATTCCTTTTCTCCAGAGATGCGGCCTGAGTTTCTCCTGAGTTACTCCAGCATTTTGTGTCTATCTTCGGTTTAAACCAGCATCTGCAGTTCCTTCCTATCTGTATGTATGTGTAAATGTGTTACTCCAGCTTTTCATACCTTCTTGAAAACTCTGTGTGTCTGACTTTGCAACTTTGGTGAAACTACAAGTCCCATGGCGCACCGCGGGGTTGCGCGTGCGCAGTGGCGGGCCGGGCCGGGCGCCGGGGGGCACGGTGGCCGCTCACAGACTGCGGGAGGCCGGTTGTTGTGGAGGCCTGGACACGCTGGACATCACCAAGGTAGGCCGCACTCCCGCCTGTCCGCCCGCCTGCCTGGAGTGTCTTGTGTGGCCGGGGGGGAGAGGGAGAGGAGGGGGAGAGGAGAGGAGGGGAGGGGGAGAGGAGAGGGGGGGGAGAGGAGAGGGAGAGGAGAGGAGAGGGAGAGAGGAGAGGAGAGGGAGGGGGAGGAGAGGAAGGGGGGGGAGGGGAAGAGGGGGGGAGGGGAAGAGGAGAGAAGAGGGGGAGGGGAAGAGGGGGAGGAGAGGGGGAGGAGAGGAGGGGGGAGGAGAGGAGAGGGAGGAGAGGAGAGGAGAGGAGGGAGGGGGAGGAGAGGAAGAGAGGAAGAGGGGGGGAGGGGGAGGAGAGGGGAGAGGAAGAGGGGGGAGGGGAAGGGGAGGGGAGAAGGAGATGAGGGAGAGAGAAGGAGAGGAAAGAGAAGAGGGAGGAGAGGATGGGGAGAGGGGAGAGGAGACAGTGAGAGGGGGATAGGAGAGGAGAGAGGGAGAGGAAAGGGGAGGATAGAGGGAGAGGGATAGAGAGAGGGAAGGGGAGAAGGAGATGAGGGAAGAGAGAAGGAGAGGAAAGGGGAGGATAAAGAGAGGGAAGGGGAGGAGAGGGGGACAGGGAAGGGGAGGAGGGGAGATGGGATTAGAATGTGTGTCAAGGGTTATGGGGAGAAGGCAGGAAAATGGTATGAGGTGGCAGAGATCACCCATGATTGAATGGCGGAGTAGACTCGATGGGCCGAATGGGCTAATTCTACTATAACCTGTGAGGAGAGGGGGGCCGGGGGTGCCTTGACCACCAGGCAAGGGCGTCTATTCACTCCGTCCCAGCCCATGTACCCGAGACACAACCTCTTAGGCACAAGCAACTGCAGATACTGGTTTACAGAAAAAAAGGCACAAAGTGCTGGAGTAACTCAGCGGGTCAGGCAGCATCTCCGGAGAATATCTCCCCCTTTCTTTCATTGTTCCCTGTCACCTTTTCCCTCAATTGCACTTATTTCCCACCTCCCACCTCCATTTCTTCCTCCAGCTTCACAATTTGTAACTCGTTTATCCTTTTGTTTCACACCCCTGTTTTCATCACTGGCCTTTGTCCAACCATCATAAATCCCCCTCACTTATATCCACCTATTACTTGCCCCATCCGCCCCTGCGATCAGTCTGAAGAAAGGTCTTGACCTGAAATGTCGCCTATCCACGTTTTCCTGGGATGCTGCCTGACCTGCTGAGTTACTCCAGCACTTTGTGTTTTTTTGTAAACCAAATCTGCATTCCGTGTTTCGATGGTTGTTGAAGAACATGTCCTCCACAGATGGAGCGGCACGGTGGCGCAGCGACAGAGTTGCTGCAGAGACCCGGGTTCGATCATGACTACGGGTGCTGTCTGTTTGGAGTTTGTACTTTCTCCCCGTGACCCGCGTGGGTTTTCTCCGGGTGCTCTGGTTGCCACCCACACTCCAAAGACGTACAGGTTTGTAGGTTAATTGACTTGGTAAAACTGTAAATTGCCCCTAATGTGTGTAGGATAGTCTTAGTGTGCGGGGATCACTGGTCAACAAGGACTCGGTGGGCTGAAGGGCTTGTTTCCCCAATGTATCTCTAAAACTAAACCTAAATAAAAAGCTGGATGCTGCCTGACCCACTGGGCTACACAATCAGTGCCTTTCCTTTTAATGTTAACTGTATACCGATTGTGGTAGCTGATTCTGCATGAAATTGAGACATTTAAACTATGTAAATTATTGGACAGCCCTCCATAATGTTTTGGGACAAAGACCCATCATTTATTAATTTGCCTCTGTACTCCATAATTTGAGATTTGCAATTGAAAAAAAAAACCACAAGTGGTTAAAGTGTACATTTTCAGATTTTATACATTTTGGTTTCACCATGTAGAAATTACAGCTGTGTTTATACACAGTCCCCCCATTTCAGGGCACCATAATGTTTGGGACACAGCAATGTCATGTAAGTAAAAGTAGTCATGTTTAGTATTTTGTTGCATATCCTTTGCATGCAACGACTGCTCGAAGTTGCGATTCATGGATGTCATCAGTTGCTGGGTCTTCTCTGCTGATGCTCTACCAGGCCTGTATTGCAGCCACCTTCACCTTATGCCTATTTTGGGGGCTAGTTCCCTTCAATTTTCTCTTCAGCAGATAAAAGGCATGGTCAATTGGGTTCAGATCGAGTGATTGACTTAGCCACTCAAGAATTTACCATTTTTTAGTTTTGAAAAAACCCTTTGTTGCTTTAGCAGTATGTTTGGGATCATTGTCTTGCTGTGGAATTGTTTGAGGCATTAGTTTGAACTTGAGCAGATAGGATGTGTCTATACACTTCAGAATTCATTATGCTACTACCATCAGCAGTTGTATCATCAATAAAGGTGTGAGCCAGTACCTTCAGCAGCCATACATGACCAAGCCATAACACCCCCCCCCCCCCCCCCCCCCCCCCCCCCCCCCCCCCCCCCCCCCCCACCATGTTTCACAGATGAGGTGGTATGCTTTGGATCTTGGGCAGTTCCTTCTCTACTCCATACTTTGCTCTTGCCATCACTCTGATATTAGTTAATCTTTGTCTCATCTGTCCACAAGACCTTTTTCCAGAACAAGTGGTTGCTCTTTTAAGTACTTCATGTCAAACTGTAACCTGGCTATAATATTTTTGCAGCTAACCAGTGGTTTGCATCTAGCAGTATGGCCTCTATATTTCTGTTCATGAAGTCTTCTGTGGACAGTGGTCATGGACAAATCCACACCTGACTTCTGAAGAGTGTTTCTGATCTGTCAGACAGGTGTTTGTTTTTTTTCCTATATTATAGAGATAATTATTCTGTCATCAGCTGTGGAGGTCTTCCTTGGCCTGCTAGTCCCTTTGCGATCAGTAAGATTCAAGATTTTAGGAGTGCTTTACATAAAACATTAAAAGCATTGGAAAGAAACACATATAAAATGACATTTAGATGTAAAATGATTTTTAGATTATTCAGATAAAATAATTACAAAATTAAAAGCAATCAAATAAAATATTTAAAATAGAATTAAACCAGGAATAGAAGTTACAGTGCAGTATAGGTAATTAATAAATTGTATTGTTTACTGAAAGGCAGCGGCAAACAGAAAAGTCTTCAGTCTAGATTTAAAAGAGCTGAGAGTTGCAGCAGACCTGCAGTTTTCTGGGAGTTTGTTCCATATATGTTGTGCATAAAAACTAAATGCTGCCTCTCCATGTTTAGTTCTGACTCTGGGGACACAGAGCAGACCTGTCCCAGACGATCTGAGAGGTCTGGGACAGGTCTGAGAGTTTAAGAGAGTTTATTGTCATGTATCCCAGATAGGACAATGAAATTCTTGCTTTGCTTCAGCACAACAGAATATTAACCATATAACAATTACAGCACGGAAACAGGCCATCTCGGCCCTACAAGTCCGTGCCGAACAATTATTTTCCCTTAGTCCCACCTGCCTGCACTCATACCATAACCCCCCATTCCCTTCTCATCCATATGCCTATCCAATTTATTTTTAAATGATACCAACGAACCTGCCTCCACCACTTCCACTGGAAGCTCATTCCACACCGCTACCACTCTCTGAGTAAAGAAGTTCCCCCTCATGTTACCCCTAAACTTCTGTCCCTTAATTCTGAAGTCATGTCCTCTTGTTTGAATCTTCCCTATTCTCAAAGGGAAAAGCTTGTCCACATCAACTCTGTCTATCCCTCTCATCATTTTAAAGACCTCTATCAAGTCCCCCCTTAACCTTCTGTGCTCCAGAGAATAAAGACCTAACTTATTCAACCTTTCTCTGTAACTTAGTTGTTGATATTGTAGGTATAAATAAATACAGAACAGATCAGTGTGCCCATATACCATTGAACACACATGTACACACATAAATAACCAGATAAAGTACAATAGGCTATTAAAGTTTAGATTTTTGTTTGAGTTGAGTTTAATAGTCTGATGGCTGTGGGGAAGAAGCTGTTCCTGAACCTGGATGTTACAGATTTCAGGCTCCTGTACCTTCTACCTGAAGGCAGCGGAGAGATGAGTGTGTGGCCAGGATGGTGTGGGTCCTTGATGATGCTGCCAGCCTTTTTGAGGCAGCGACAGCGATTGATCCCCTCAATGGTAGGGAGGTCAGAGCCAATGATGGACTGGGCAGTGTTTACAACTTTTTGCAGTCTTTTCCGCTCCTGGGCGCTCAAGTTGCAGAACCAAGCCACGATGCAACCAGTCAGCATGCTCTCAACTGTGCACCTGTAGAAGTTCGAGAGAGTCCTCCTTGACATACCGATTCACCGTAGTCTTCTCAGGAAGTAGAGCCACTGATGTGCCTTCTTTATAGTTGCATCAGTGTTCTGGGACCAGAAGAGATCTTCAGAGATATGCACGCCCAGGAATTTGAAGCTCTTGACCATTTCCACCATTGATATAAACAGGACTGTGGGTCCCCATCCTACTCCTTCCAAAGTCCTTGGTTTTGCTGGTGATGAGAGCCAGGTTATTGTGCTGGCACCATTTGGTCAATCGGTCAATCTCACTTCTATACTCAGACTCGCCCCATCAGTGATACGTCCCACAACAGTGGTGTCTTCGGCGAACTTGATGATGGAGTTCGCACTATGACCGGTTACGCTGTAATGAGTATAGAGTCAGTACAGCAGGGGGCTGAGCACGCAGCCTTGAGGTGCTCCCGTGCTGATTGTTATCGAGGCTGACACATTTCCACCAATACGAACAGACTGTGGTCTGTGAATGAGGAAGTTGAGGATCCAATTGCAGAGGGATGCGCAGAGACCCAGTTCTGAGAGCTTGGTAACCAGCTTGGAGGGGATGATTGTATTAAATGCCGAGCTGTAGTCAATGAATAAGCTCACCAGTGCTCTCTTTCTTCTTAATGATGTTCCAAACAGTTGATTTTGGTAAGCCTAAGGGTTGGCTGATGTCTCTAACAGTTTTATTCTTGTTTCTCAGTCTCATAATGGCTTCTTTGAGTTTCATTGGCACAACTTTGGTCCTCATGTCGATAAACAGCAATAAAAGTTTCCAAAGGTGATGGAAAGACTAGGTGCTGAGAGCTGTCTTATACCTGCGTTAAGGAGGCAACTGAACACACCTGAGCAATTACAAACACTTGTGAAGCCATGTGTCCCAAACATTATGGTGCCCTGAAATGGGGGACTATGTATAAACACTGCTGTAATTTCTACATGGTGAAACCAAAATGTATTAAAATACCCTTTAATAAAATCTGACTGTGAACTTTAACCATATGTGATTTATTTTCTGTTACAAATCTCAAATTGTGGAGTACGGAGGCAAATAAATAAATGATGGGTCTTTGTCCGAAACATTATGGAGGGCACTGTATTTCCATTGGCAGGAAACTGGTACAGGTGCACAACCTTTTATCCGAAAGCCTTGGGACCAGATACTTGTCGGATTTCGGAATATTTCGGATTTCTGAATGGAAGATTTTTAGCGTAATTAGGTAGGTAGCGCAGGCGGCTTGAAAAGTCTGGAGCGGCTGCCTCCTCCCCGGAGACCGGGGAATCATTGTAAATCATTGCATAAATGTTAGTCAGTTAGTTTGGAGGGATTTTATGTGATGGGTTGGGTTGGGGGGGGTGAAGGGGGAAACTTTAATTCTTAGTCCTCTACCTGGTCGGAGAGGCGGGGAGCGGGCAATGCCTTACCGGATCGCCGTGCAGTAAGCTCCGGAGCGCTGTGGCCGCCGACTCCCAACATCGCGGAGCTGGGGCCTGTGGGCGTCCGGCCGCGGGCGGCGCCAGTTGGAGCTCCGACCTCGGCAACTCTACCCCTGGCTGCGCGGCGCTCCAAATCCAGCGCAGCCCGCGGCCGGACGCCCGCAGCCCCAGCTCCGCGAATGTTGGGAGACGGCGGCGTCGCAGCGCTGGGATACCAACGGGGAGCGGGCAATGCCTTACCGGGTCGCCGTGCGGTAAGCTCCGGAGCGCTGTGGTCGCCGACACACAACATGTCGGCGGCCACAGCGGTGCTGGGGCTGCGGACGTCCGGCCGCGGGCCGCGCTGGATTTGGAGCGCCGCGCAGCCAGGGGTAGTTTTACCGGGGTCGGAGCTACAACTGGCGCCGCCGACGGCCGCAGCCCCAGCTGGGAGTTGGCGGCCACAGCGCTCCGGAGCTTACTGCACGGCGACCCGGTAAGGCATTGCCCGCTCCCCGCCTCACCGACCAGGTAGGGGACTAAGAATTAAAGTTTCCCCCTTCACCCCCCCCCCCTTCACATAAAAGCCCTCCAAACTAACTGACGAACATTTAAGCAATGATTTACAGATGTTTAAGTGTCTCCCCGGTGTCTCCGCGGAGGAGGCAGCCGCTACAGTAGTACAGACCTGGGTTGACCGTGGGTCGTTTCGGGTCAAGTTTGGCGCCAAACGCGAGCTTTGGTGTGCAGACGACATCCTGGAAAAAATGGCCGGTTTTCGGAGTTTTTCGGTTTCCGGAACTCCGGATAAAAGGTTGTGCACCTGTACGATTAGACATTGCATCGCCGTTCCTTCAAATTAAGATACCACAACAATATGCTGATATAAAATGTAAGGTGTTCTGAAGATTAACATAGTTTAATTTTTCTCCTTATTTTATGATGTGAAATTCCTTATAATAAAGGAGGGATTTTGTCAGGGAATCCACTCCCTTAAATAAGGGATAAAAAAAAATGCTGGAATATTCAGCAGGACAGGCAGCATCTTTGGAAAGAGGATCAGTTAATGTATTATTAGGTTTAATTGACACCTGGTTTCAGATCAAATATGTGAGAAAATGAACTGCAATCTTAGAACATAGAAATTAGGTGCAGGAGTAGGCCATTCGGCCCTTCGAGCCTGCACCGCCATTCAATATGATCATGGCTGATCATCCAACAGTATCCCGTACCTGTCTTCTCTCCATACCCTCTGATCCCCTTAGCCACAAGGGCCACATCTAACTCCCTCTTAAATATAGACAATGAACTGGCCTCGACTACCCTCTGTGGCAGAGAGTTCCAGAGATTCACCACTCTCTGTGTGAAAAAAGTTCTTCTCATCTCGGTTTTAAAGGATTTCCCCCTTATCCTTAAGCTGTGACCCCTTGTCCTGGACTTCCCCAACATCGGGAGCAATCTTCCTGCATCTAGCCTGTCCAACCCCTTAAGAATTTTATAAGTTTCTATAAGATCCCCTCTCAATCTCCTAAATTCTAGAGAGTATAAACCAAGTCTATCCAGTCTTTCCTCACAAGACAGTCCTGACATCCCAGGAATCAGTCTGGTGAACCTTCTCTGCACTCCCTCTATGGCAATAATGTCCTTCCTCACATTTGGAGACCAAAACTGTACGCAATACTCCAGGTGTGGTCTCACCAAGACCCTGTACAACTGCAGTAGAACCTCCCTGCTCCTATACTCAAATCCTTTTGCTATGAAAGCTAACATACCATTCACTTTCTTCACTGCCTGCTGCACCTGCATGCCTACTTTCAATGACTGGTGTACCATGACACCCAGGTCTCGCTGCATCTCCCTTTTTCCTAGTCGGCCACCATTTAGATAATAGTCTGCTTTCCTGTTTTTGCCACCAAAATGGATAACCTCACATTTATCCACATTATACTGCATCTGCCAAACATTTGCCCACTCACCCAGCCTATCCAAGTCACCTTGCAGTCTCCTAGCATCCTCCCCACAGCTAACACTGCCCCCCAGCTTAGTGTCATCCGCAAACTTGGAGATATTGCCTTCAATTCCCTCATCCAGATCATTAATATATATTGTAAATAGCTGGGGTCCCAGCACTGAGCCTTGCGGTACCCCACTAGTCACTGCCTGCCATTGTGAAAAGGACCCGTTTACTCCTACTCTTTGCTTCCTGTTTGCCAGCCAGTTCTCTATCCACATCAATACTGAACCCCCAATGCCGTGTGCTTTAAGTTTGTATACTAATCTCTTATGTGGGACCTTGTCGAAAGCCTTCTGGAAGTCCAGATACACCACATCCACTGGTTCTCCCCTATCCACGCTACTAGTTACATCCTCGAAAAATTCTATAAGATTCGTCAGACATGATTTACCTTTTGTAAATCCATGCTGACTTTGTCCAATGATTTCACCACTTTCCAAATGTGCTGCTATCCCATCTTTAATAACTGACTCTAGTAGTTTCCCCACTACCGATGTTAGACTAACTGGTCTGTAATTCCCTGTTTTCTCTCTCCCTCCCTTCTTAAAAAGTGGGGTTACGTTTGCTACCCGCCAATCCTCAGGAACTACTCCAGAATCTAAAGAGTTTTGAAAGATTATTACTAATGCATCCACTATTTCTGGAGCTACTTCCTTAAGTACTCTGGGATGCAGCCTATCTGGCCCTGGGGATTTATCGGCCTTTAATCCATTCAATTTACCCAACACCACTTCCCGGCTAACCTGGATTTCACTCAATTCCTCCAACTCCTTTGACCCGGCCCTGCTATTTCCGGCAGATTATTTATGTCTTCCTTAGTGAAGACGGAACCAAAGTAGTTATTCAATTGGTCCGCCATATCCTTGTTCCCCATGATCAACTCACCTGTTTCTGACTGCAAGGGACCTACATTTGTTTTAACTAATCTCTTTCTTTTCACATATCTATAAAAACTTTTGCAGTCAGTTTTTATGTTCCCTGCCAGTTTTCTTTCATAATCTATTTTTCCTTTCCTAATTAAGCCCTTTGTCCTCCTCTGCTGGTCTCTGAATTTCTCCCAGTCCTCCGGTATGCTGCTTTTTCTGGCTAATTTGTACGCATCATCCTTCACTTTGATACTATCCCTGATTTCCCTTGTTATCCACGGATGTACTACCTTCCCTGATTTATTCTTTTGCCAAACTGGGATGAACAATTTTTGTAGTTCATCCATGCAGTCTTTAAATGTCTTCCATTGCATATCCACCGTCAACCCTTTTAGAATTAATTGCCAGTCAATCTTGGCCAATTCACATCTCATACCCTCAAAGTTACCTTTCTTTAAGTTCAGAACCATTGTTTCTGAATTAACAATGTCACTCTCCATCCTAATGAAGAACTCAACCATATTATGGTCACTCTTGCCCAAGGGGGCACGTACAACAAGACTGCTAACTAACCCTTCCTCATTACTCAATACCCAGTCTAAAACAGCCTGCTCTCTCGTTGGTTCCTCTACATGTTGATTTAGATAACTATCCCGCATACATTCCAAGAAATCCTCTTCCTCAGCACCCCTGCCAATTTGATTCACCCAATCTACATGTAGATTGAAGTCACCTATTATAACTGTTTTGCCTTTGTCGCACGCATTTCTAATTTCCTGTTTGATACCATCTCCAACTTCACTACTACTGTTAGGTGGCCTGTACACAACACCCACCAGCGTTTTCTGCCCCTTAGTGTTTCGCAGCTCTACCCATACCGATTCCACATCCTCCAAACTAATGTCCTTCCTTTCCATTGCGTTAATCTCCTCTGTAATCAGCAACGCTACCCCACCTCCTTTTCCTTTCTCTCTATCCTTCCTGAATATTGAATATCCCTGGATGTTCAGCTCCCAGCCTTGGTCACCCTGGAGCCATGTCTCCGTGATCCCAACTATATCATAGTCATTAATAGCTATCTGCACATTCAACTCATCCACCTTATTACGAATGCTCCTTGCATTGAGACACAAAGCCTTCAGGCTTGTTTTTACAACACTCTTACCCCTTATACAATTATGTTGAACAATCTTGGGATCTTGAACAAAACACATTGCTGGAGTAACTGAACAGGTCAGGCAACATCTCTGGAGGGCATGGATAAATGACGTTTCACGTCAGAAGACTTCTTCAGACTGATATGTGAAAAGTCTCTCTTTCAACCCATTCTACCTTGATATTTTTCCCTCCCCCAATGTTTTCTAATTTTATTCCAGAGTTCCAGCCATTCGGCCCACCGCGTCCGCACCGACCGGCGATCCCCGCACATTAACACTATCCTATACACACTAGGGACAATTTACACTTATACCAAGCCAATTACGGTAACTTACAAACCTGTGGAGTGTGAGAGGAAACTGAAGATCGCGCAGAAAACCCACGAAGGTCACGAGGAGAACGTACAAACTCCGTACATATTGAACCCGGGTTATCAATGATAGCTTTGCATGACCCCAGCCTGCATTGTACAAGCTGTGACAGAACTTCAATATTGACTGAAACCTTGCTTGCTCCAATATTGCACTTTGCTTCCAACAAACTCCCCATTGGAGTGGAGCCAATGCAAAACCTCCACTCCATAAGCACAGTCACTGCCAGGTCAATTGTTTATCCAGACAGCACTAGCTTATGCACACTCTGAAGCTAAATTCCAAATCATCAAGTTTTAACTTAATCCACGCCTTATATCATGGTACGTTATAACTATGTTGCTTGTGTTGCTTCTGCCGAGTCCCTGTCCCTGATTCGTTACCACCTTGATATATTTTGGTTTTGAAAACATCATTGAGTAAAACATTAATTCCATTTCTCTCAGGATGCTATCTGATTTAGTGAGGATTTTTTAATACTTTTACTGCATTATTACGTCCTGTGATGAATGCAATCCAACTCTAACATTATCCAAATAAGATATTGGGCTAGCTAGTTGGTTTTCCACATCTCACGTTTGTTAAGTTTGAGAGCAATATTCGCAACTTCAAACCAAATTGCTGCAAAGGTTGATATGATTAAGTTATCATCGAGGGATTACGTAACTTTGGTTGAGCCCTTTGGAATTAGACAGGACTAACCAGACAGCTCTATCTTATGTGCACACTCTGAGGCTGTTCCAAATCATCAGGTTTTAACTTGATCCACGCCTTGTATCATGGTACGTAAAAAAAAATTTAAATCGAATTTTCTTATGCTTTTATTTAAATATAGATGAATTGAGATGAAATTAACAGTAACTAAAAAGAACAAATGACTCCTACATCTTTGTAGATGCAAGATATTTTTTTGCTTATTGGAAGCTGTCGTGATATTCTGAATTGTTTACCTGAACTAATTCCTTCACCTGAACTAATTGCAATGTATTCCTTGTCAAACTGGTTAGATTGAGATTCTTAGCCGCACTTCTAAGCTTCTGGGTCGCCCATTAATTTTATGAATTTCCCTCATTTTCTAATTCCAAAAGACTCAACCAAACCTATGAAATCCCTCAGAATTTCATTATAAAAACCTTTACTGCAATTTGGTTTGAAGTTGCGAATATTGCTCTCAAACTTAACAAACATGACAGGTGGAAAACCAGCAGTTACCAACTAGCTAGCCCAACATCTCAGTCGGATAATATTAACAGTCTTAGACACAAAATGCTGGAGTAACTCAGCGGGACAGGCAGCATCTCTGGGGAGAAGGAATGGGTGACGTTTTGGATCGAGACCCTTCTTCAGACTGAGAGTCGGGGAAAAGAGAAACGAGAGATATAGAGGTGATGTAGATATATATACACAACAAATCCCTGAAAGATATGCAAAAAAGTAACAATGATAAAGAAAAAGGCCAATGTTAGCTGTTTGCTAGGTGAGAACGAGAAGCTGTTGCGACTTGGGTGGAGGAGGGATGGAGAGAGAGGGAATGTGGGGGGTTACTTTAAGTTAGAGAAATCAATATTTGTACTGTGTAGGAAAGAACTGCAGATGCTGGTTTAATTCGAAGGTAAATCAGATTCTGAAGAAGGGTCTCGACCCAGAATGTTACCCATTCCTTCTCTCCAGTGATGCTGCCTGTCCTGCTGAGTTACTCCAGCATTTTGTGTCTACCTTCAATATTCATACCAGTGGGTTGTGAGCTGCCCAAGCGAAATATGAGATGTTGTTCTTCCAATTTGTGTTTAGCCTCACTGACAAAGGAGGATTCTACTCAATTGGCAATATGAGTGATGTCCAGCTAGTAGTGGGCCGTCAACAATTTGCTGTATACATTGACTTGCTTGTAAACATAAAAATACATTTATTCATGTTTACTTGCATCAGAAAGATAGAACACAAGAATTAGAAGCAGTAGGACATTTGACCCCTTCTGTTTGCTAACATTTTCAATAAGATTTTGGCTGATTTTTCTCCTTGGTGCCATTTTTGTTGTGATCGCCAGATTATTTGATTTCCCTTATATATAAAAAATCTATTTACCCTAGTCTGGTGTAGAACCTTACAGGGAAATCTTCTTTTGTCCGAAGTGTTGTTATATTTAATGCCATTATTTTCTTTATTAATGTTATGTTGCTTGTATTACTGTTGCCGAGTCCCTGTCCCACATGAATTACCATCTTAATATATTTTGGTTTTGAAACCTCAATGAGCTGAAACATTCATTCCATTTCTCTCAGGGTGCTACCTGATTAACTGAGGTTTTCTGGCCCTTTGTTTTTACTGCCAGAATATTACTTGTCCTGAGGAATACAATTCATGCATGTTAAAAATTAAGCACATTTAACATTAGTACACTCGAGTTCAATAATTTTTCCCTAAGTATTTGAGTCCTCTTTTGTTTTTAAAAACGACTGGATAAGTTGCAATAAGCAGATCATGAGTATTGAAGTACCATATCTTTAGACTCGTATGAATCGTGCTTTTTTTAATATATTTAAGTGTATTTATAAATTGTGCTGGCCATATAATGATTCACCACAAAATGTGCCCTCATTGTGAATTTCCTAACTCTGTATAAATTACGCTGCAGTATAAATAGTATTGAGCACAATGCAGATGTTGTTCTAAACAACTTATGGTGATAATGAACCACCCCTCCCTTAGTTCCATTATCATACCTCTGTTCACACTGTAATTGATCTGAGAGCAATCTGCAACACCTTTCCCTTTCATGATTACTTTCTTCACACTTTGTGCAGTTTCTACAAATTATTTTCTATGTTGTTTGTCCTTTTCAGAATCTTGTGCCGTTGGTGGACATTTAAGAAAGTGGGGGGGGGGGGGGAGGTGGAAACAAACAGTCAACTATCAACCTTTTAATCTGACATTAAGAATATGGAAAATGCTAGATTCTATACTGAAGGCTATATCCACTCCAACACCTTGATAGGGGCAGAAATTAGCAGAGTTAGTTGGATTTGGATTTAGAAAGGAGAAATCACATTTGAATAATCTATTGAGCAGTAGAATAGACGAGGAAGACCTGTGTTTAGGAAGGAACTGCAGATGCTGGTTTAAATCGACGATAGACACAAAAAGCACCATCTGTTGAGAAAAGGAATAGGTGACGTTTCGGGTCGAGGTGATGAAGGGTCTCGACCCAAAACGTCACCTGTAATGCTGGTGTTTAAGGAAGCCTGGGTGGCCTCTTTCATAAAATCGCTGAATGCCAACGAGCAAGTTCTTTGTGACTTGGCAGGTAAATAAATTCTCTGTTGTCCAGAGATACTGTCTGACCTTCTAAGTTACTCCAGAACTCTGTGTGCTTTTAAAGTAAATAGTACGTTAGTTTTCGTTACCGGATTATTTGATTACATAAATAAATGTATTATTGTAAGTATATAGGCAATTGTTGGGACCATAGCTACTATATTATGTGAAGTTTTTGATCTAATTTTATGTATGATTACATTGAAGATTAACTAGATTATTTTCAGATGGTGGGTTTCTCTATGAGAAGCATTTGAGTAGACTAGGCACGCATTCTCCAGCAAGGAGCTTGACAGGGTGGATGCAGGGAGAAGAGTTGAGAGCCAGAGATCCCTCCCTTGTTGTACTTGTTCACAATCACTGACAATTTAATGTGTAAATGCACCAAGTACTTAAGAAGCAAACACTATGTTGGCCTGGGTGGACGATGGCTTGAGTATTGCAAGTCACAATTCACTCCATGCCATACCATTTACCATGTAAGTAAGTACTGTGGCATGATTGTGGAATACATCCATAGCCAATCCACATCTCGTTTGTTATTTTCACTTTTGATAAGAGTTGGCACTTGTTAATTTCAAACATGCAATCTGTACCCAAGCAAAGATCAACTAACTTGGCACAGTTATCTATGTAGTTGCGGCTTTTCTGGTCTCTGTGGCTGTGATGCCTACTGTTTTACAAGCTGTACTCTAAGTTTTTACGATCCTTTGGAAATGTTAACATAGAAACATAGAAAATAGGTGCAGGAGTAGGTCATTCGGCCCTTCGAGCCTGCACCGCCATTCAATATGATCATGGCTGATCATCCAACTCAGTATCCTGTACCTGCCTTCTCTCCATACCCCCTGATCCCTTTAGCCACAAGGGCCACATCTACCTCCCTCTTAAATATAGCCAATGAACTGGCCTCAACTACATTCTGTGGCAGAAAATTCCAGAGATTCACCACTCTCTGTGTGAAAAATGTTTTTCTCATCTCGGTCCTAAAAGATTTCCCCCTTTATCCTTAAACTGTGACCCCTTGTTCTGGACTTCCCCAACATTGGGAATAATCTTCCTGCATCTAGCATTTCCAACCCCTTAAGAATTTTGTAAGCTTAAAAGAATTTTGTAATTTTTGTAAGTCTCCTTTTACTGGAAATAGAAATTTAAAAATAATTTCTTTCAGGTCGATATTTCAGTAATGGCAGATATTTTCAGCTACTGTGACTGGACCAACTTGAAGTTTAATTTAGCTATCCTGGCGGTTGCATTCAACCCGTTGTTCTGGAATATTGTGAGTATTATTGTTGCTTATATGCTTTTACATTTTTTAACACTTGATGTACAAGCCTCCAGTGCAGCAAGACTGAAGTACATTTCTGAAGTACATACTCATCTGTCGTGAACAATTGGCAATCATAAAACTAACCATTAATTCACTGGAAATGCATTTGCAGTCTTTCCAGTGACCATATTTGTTGACCGTTTCCCAATGTTCATCTTTGAAGATGCCGTCAAACTTTTGTGATGTAGAATTAAACATTTTCAAGTGATTTTATTTCTCTTTTAATGCCTCACTTCTTCTCACAAATCCTTTCAATGACTTCTGTTTCTGTCGGTTTTTAGTTTCAGTTTTAGGAATGAAGCACAGAAACAGGCCCTTCGGCTCACTGAGTCCACGCCGACCAGCGATCCTCATTCCCTGCGCACTAACGCTATCCTACATAGGCATGATATATAATCTTTACTCCAGCCAATCAACTGGCATGTCTTTGGAGTTGAGAGGAAACCAGAGCCCCTGGAGAAAACCCTCGCTGTCAGAGGGCAGACAAACTCTGTACAGTTTGCACCCGTAGTCCGGATCGAACCCGGGTCTCTGGCGCTGTGAGGCAGCAACTTTACCGCTGCGCCAACAGTTACCCCTGATCCTTTCCCAGATATTGTTCCAAAATCAGGTCCGATATTTCTGTGCCTCCGCTCAAGAGCCTTGACTTGGGTTCTGAAGTTTCTGCTTCATGTAGTATTATCTCCAAGGTCAATAAGTGGTTTAAATCATGAATACGTTCAGTTTGGGCAGAAGTTTAAGCCACGCTTACAATTGTAACTTTAAAAAGAGTTGTCTGGATGATATTAAAGGCATAACACACAATAAGGTTCAGAAAGAAAACTTCAGAAATAAAGAATGGAAAATGCAATCCAAACAAAAAAACAATTTTAAGATTATTATTATATTAAAGCTAAAGTGAGGGTGAATACTAAAGGATTAGAAAAGAAATTGTCTACTGGTAGATTTACTTTTTAAAACCCCATGAGCAATTTCATAGAAATTTACCTCAGTTTTAATATTAGACAATAGACAATAGGTGCAGAAGTAGGCCATTCGGCCCTTCAAGCCATATTGGTGTCACTTATCCTGAAATATAGTAATATTTTTCCTTCCCTCTAACTTGCTCTTGCAGGGCATTTGTAGAAAGAGTTGGAGGCAAAAGAATTGTGTAAGAATATTAGTAAATGGCTTCGATGGATGGAATGTAAAGAAATAGTAGATATTGTGCATCAGAGTAAGCAATTCGTTTATATTTAAGTGATTGGAGAAACTCCCCTTTGTTTCAATTTCTCCTCGTGTTTAGTTTAGAGATATGGCGCGGAAACAGGCCCTTCGGCCCACCAGCCCACCCCGCATATTATCAATATCTTACATACACTATGGATAATTTTACATTTATACCAAGCCAATTAACCAACAAACCTGTACATCTTTGGAGTGTGGGAGGAAACCGAAGATCTCAGAAAAAACCCACGCAGGTCACGGGGGAGAACGTACAATCTTCTGGCGCTCTTTCCCGGGATGGCGCGACTGACATATGATGAAAGAATGGGTCGACTGGGCTTGTATTCACCGGAATTCAGAAGGATCTTATAGAAACATATAAAATTCTTAAATGATTGGACAGACTAGATGCAGGAAAAATGTTCCCGATGTTGGAGGAGTCCAGAACCAGGGGCCACAGTTTAAGAATAAGGAGTAGGTCATTTAGGACTGAGATGAGGAAAACATGCCACAATACCGCCCTTACAAGGTTAAGATTCTACAGTATTCTGAAGCATGTACTGAGGCCACTGCTCACTTATATCTTTGTGTGATTTAAAAAAAATAATTGAGTAAGGCTGATTAATTATTTTTGCGAACTTTGGTTATTAAGAACTCAATGACCCATAACATTTATTTTCATGTTTAAAAGCTTACATGGAAGATATTCAATGGTGCGGTGTTGTTTGCTTTACCATTGTGCAATTAAAAATGCATTTTACGCAAAGCACAACTTGGTGACAACATTTCTAGCTCATCTCGCGTCATACGGAAATTTGACTGAGCACTCTTGACGTGAACTCCAGTGACGTTATTCTTTTTATTGTGCACTGTTGTTGTGTTGCCATTAAAATTCGTTAACTCCAGGGGTAGGTATGCATCCATTGCACTTGGTGGGACTTGGATACAAAGGTGCTTGATGCATTATTCTGTGCTGTATCTCTAAACTAAACAAATTATTCATGGTGCTCTTCTCGCACTTGTTTTGGATTTTAATAAAAAATAGTACAAAGGCAGCACAAGTGTGGTATTAAAGGTCCCAAACAAGTATGATCCAAGAATTGTAAATGTCCGAAGAATCATGTGCTGAAGAAGGATATCACTTTGATACAGAACCGGATACAAAATAGACTTGAGCCACCAAACACGCAGTCGGATAAAAAGTAGACTCCAGCTTGTTCAAACATTAATCGGTTAGAATATGATTGTGTAAAAGGCTACAAAGTTTTTATATTAATCTTTTCTCTTAAGAATAAGGAAGTAGCTATAGCATGGAGCTGCCACTTTAGGTTAAGGAGGATAAGAACATGGAAGTCAGAAGTGGTGCAGCAACCAAGGTGGACTTTTCATAGAAACATAGAAAACAGGTGCAGGAGTAGGCCATTTGGCCCTTTGAGCCAGCACCGCCATTCAATATCATCACGGCTGATCATCTAAAATTAATACCCCGTTCCTGCTTTTTCCCCATATCCCTTGATTCCTTTAGCCCTAAGAGCTAAATCTAACTCTCTCTTGAAAACATCCAGTGAATTGGCCTCCACTGCCTTCTGTGGCAGAGAATTCCACAGATCCCAACTCTGAGTGACATTTTTTTCCTCATCTCAGTCCTAAATGACCTACTCCTTATTCTTAAACTGTGGCCCCTGGTTCTGGACTCCTCCAACATCGGGAACATTTTTCCTGCATCTAGCCTGTCCAATCATTTAAGAATTTTATATGTTTCTATAAGATCCTTCTCAATTCCGGTGAATACAAGCCCAGTCGACCCAGTCTTTCATCATCAGTCGCGCCATCCCGGGAATTAACCTGGTGGACCTACGTTACTCTCCCCCAATAGCAATAATGTCAAAGAAGTGGCTGAAGAAGTCGGCATGTGTAATTCCAATTCCCTATTATTCAACAGTTCAGTGCCATAAGTTTGTTCGATTAGGAAATGTGAATTAAAGCCACCAAAGTGAGATAAGTCCTTGGAATATCCCTGGTGTCATATTTCAGCAAAAGTAGATATTGTTGATGAAAGTCACTATTGCGCTCAGTGCACCAATGTACCCTGTGACCATTTGAGGAAAGGTGTTTGAGGATCAAGATCTCAAGCCCACCAGAAAGCTCATGGTCTCTGGGAAGCAGAGATTATTGATCTCCCCAATGTTTCTGAGACAAACTACTTATGGCAGTCGCAATTGGCGAAATACTGCAAAATCCTGACGGAAGAAGCAATTCAATATCGACCACCTATCCAGTCCAATATCCACAACATTGAAGCCCTAATTAAATTCTAAATATAGATCTGTTGAACAGACGACCATGATTGAATATCTGACGGTGGACTAGTAAAACAATCACATTCTGCATTCTGCCACAGGAAGGTTTTACCAAGAGGACTGAAGAAAACAATCAAGGTTGTTGGCAATGTGCAAAATGCAGAATTCCCATTCTTGGAAATCTCTAGTCGCAGGGGTTCCCAACCTTTTCCGTCCCGTTTATCCCTGGCAACTTTAATAGCACATAACAATGTTATTTCACTTATTTATGAACAACTAATGATGAACAGATAAAAACGCAATCAGTCAACGAGAAAAAATATGTACAAATCCAGAATCAACAAATTTACCTCCTGGGGAGGCGAAATTTACCCCCTGGGTAGGTGCAATTTACCCCTGGTTGGGAACCCTTGATGTAGAGTATGTGGATTGAAATTAGGTCATAATCTTTTTATAGGATTTGGATGGCTGACCATAGTTTATTTCAATTTAAAAGATACTCAAAATGCTGGAGTAACTCAGCGGGACAAACAGCATCACTGGATAGAAGGAATGGGTGACATTTTGGGTCGATACCCTTCTTCAAAAGAGTCTTGTCCCGAAACGCCACCCATGCCTTCTATCCAGAGATGCTGTCTGTCCCGCTGAGTTACTCCAGCATTTTGTATCTATCTTCGGTGTGAACCAGCATCTGCAGTACCTTCCTACTCATTTTGATTTATTCTGGAAACAGTATCTAAAATTCATCCCATTTACTTCAAGCCAAGACCTCTTGGGTAGATGTCTTCACTGTCCATGTACACCACTGAAAGCTTTAGCAATAGTTGAGACTGATTATACCATTCTGAAATGTAATCCCTTCTGAAGTGACTACTTGTTTCTGTACGACTGCGAACATGAATAATAATAACAATCAGAAACAATTTTTGTGCTGTGAATTGATTTACCGTTTGACATTTGTGTATGTTACTGCATTCTCTTTGATCCTCCAGTGTTGACTTTGAAAAATAATCAAATAGTAAACTTTTATCATGGATGACAGCTTCTTGAGCCATCTTGTACTTGACTCAGAAGTTGAAAATGTCTGATGAGCTAACTTAAACACCATAAACTTTTTTCATGCTTTTCCCGACAGACTTCTTTCAAGTTATTGGATGGATTTAAACGTTGAAGTCATTATTTAAAAAAAAAAAACACAGTTTCTAGATCAGTTTGGGGGCAACAGTGATTCAGAAAAATAAAGATGAAATCAGTCTTTTTATTGCAAGCCAGTAATTGGCTTTTTATTGCAAGCCTTCTGTATTTGGTCTTGGTTAAGTTTACTTATGAAAGGATCTGTTTGCAGGCTGGCCTTGCATAACCAACAGTTTCATTTGCACAGACATCCACAAATCGATTTTTGTCCACGACTCAAAAAATACTAAAATCATTCGATAAGGGTAACCTTCACAGTATTGTAATAAATTGCACCAAAAAAAACATAAGACTGAAAAGAAAGATCAATTATTAAAACCGGGGAGAGAGAGAGGAAACTAGTTCATATATGGATGTCGGACTTTTGTATTTAATAATACGAGAGCTCTCTCGTATATACTGATGTCCATAAACTGGGCGTTCGTAACCTGAGGATGCCTGTAATTGTTTAAAATGTGAGATACAGTGTTTGTCAGCATATTTTTCAGCTAGTAAACCTGGGAATGCTGCCATTCTACATGTTGAGGATAAATGAATTTACTGCACATCTGAAAATGTTTTCACATAAGGTTTTAGAGATTGGTAATATTTTCTGGAGAGAGAATCTGAGATGGCATTGCAATGCCTTCAGTTGAGTCAAATGTTGTATCTGTTCTGCAGTTGGAGTAACACTTCCGGAGATAGTGGCCAACTGGAACAGTGAAATTATACCTGTCGCTGTACCTGTAAAATGGTGCACTCTTGCCACTTAGCTATTTAGGTGGTGAAAACTATGCCAATTAGGGTAGAGGAACTGAGCAGATAAAATTTGTAACATCCAAAAAGTTATAAGAAAGGAAGAAGAGGTCAAAGAAAGTAATGCCAATCAGTAAATTGTGCAGGAGTAGGCTATTCGCCCCTTCTTTCAAAATGGCCACGGCGCGGGCACACCGCGACGCCCTGTGTCTCCATAGAATGGGAAAAATAGCGACGATCCCCTTACCTGTTTCAAGGCTGCTCACTCGGAGCAGTCTTGTATTATTTACTCAAATCATTTGCTATGTCGCTCTTCCAGGGAGATGCTAAATGCATTTCGTTGTCTCTGTACTGTACTGTACACTGACAATGACAATTAAAATTGAATCTGAATCTGAATCTGAATCTAAAAAATAATCAGATATTGTATGTGACTGAGCAAAGGCTGAGATTTATAATGGTTCAGAGGGATATGGGCCAAACCCAGGCTGGTGGGACTACTGTCAATGGGGCATCTTTGTCAGCATGGGCAAGTTGAGCCGAAGGGCCTGTTCCCGTGCTGTATGTCTAAGTCACTCAGCTGGGTGAGGATGTTGCTGTACCCATTGCTCTGATGAATGATTCTCATTTAGATGCTGCTTTAATAGAGTGGAGTTTATCGTATTGTTTCTATGCTTTCAATTATCAAGTATTTAACAGATGTGTCTGCCATTACTTAAATGATCCCATTGCTATTCCATTTAGTAATGTAAATTAGGATGGAATTTCAGAATTAATGGTCAGAACACGAGTCTGTTCAATCGCATTCAATGCTGCAGATTATATTTTGGATGTCAAGACCTTTGATTACATTTGCTCCATGTTATCATTAAAGCTAATGATTCATATGGTTTGAATAACTAAATGAGTTTGTGCATAATGAACTTCATAAATACTGCTGTATTTCAGCCTAAGTATTCATGGAAGGGAAGTAAGATGGCGGGACTGTCATATCAGGAAAGATTGAAAAGACTAGGCTTGTATTCACTGGAGTTTAGAAGGATGAGGGGGATCTTATAGAAACATAAAATTATAAAAGGACTGGACAAGCTAGATGCAGGAAAAAAATTCCCAATGTTGGCCGAGTCCAGAACCAGGGGCCACAGTCTTAGAATAAAGGGGAGGTCATTTAAGACTGAGGTGAGAAAAAATCTTTTTCACCCAGAGAGTTGTGAATTTATGGAATTCCCTGCTACAGAGGGCAGTGGAGGTCAAATCACTGGATGGATTTAAGAGAGAGTTAGATAGAGCTCTAGGGGCTAGTGGAGTCAAGGGATATGGGGAGAAGGCAGGCACGGGTTATTGATAGGGGCCGATCAGCCATGATCACAATGAATGGCGGTGCTGGCTCGAAAGGCCGAATGGCCTCCTCCTGCACCTATTTTCAAAGTTTCTAAGAGAATGATGCTGCTATTGGAAGTAACTTTTTACGATAGGATAATTTTTTTTTATCGCAGGAGGGAAATTGGTCTGCCGACAGTCATAAAACACAACAAGATACATGAAAACTTATTTAATTGCGTTATCTTTTTTCATGAACATAGAACAGTACAGGCACTCCCACGAACCCTTAGATTAGTCAGATATTATGTAAGTCAGATTCACCATACACTGCCCGAAATAACTCATTGAGTATTAACTGTCTGAGTGGCGTCCGGCTGTATCTGGGGCACCTTCTGCAACTTGTGGCTTTCAGGGTAAGCAATGCTGCCATTACCGGCTTGTTTCCGATGTAACCTTGAGTGAATTTACCAACTGCCTTGATTGCATTAGGGACTGAGCACAGAATTGTTTGCGTACGTGCGAGTTTACGTAGATCTCCTATTATGTAGGTCGGGGAGTGTCAGTACAGTGTGTGGTCAGGCCCTTTAGCCCATCTTTCTCCTCTCATCTGTATTGGTTTTGGGTTGCCCCATTACCACCCTCTCCATTGCAGGTTTCTCAATCTATTTCCCAGCTAAGGTACAAACTTTGCAGTTCTCCTTCCACTGCTTCGGCCATTGAGAAGACTTCTGACGACTTTATTACCTTTTGTAGGCCTCATCACATGCATTCCCTTCCCATTGTCCTTCTCCAGGACTTCAATTACATTTTTAAACAACCAGATATCTTTGTTTTACACCATGAATTTTTTGGCTTCCATTTTGGCTGCTATGATTCAGATGCTCTCCCCGTCTGTCCACTGGATAGAAAGAATGGGTGACGTTTCGGGAAGAGACCATTCTTCACACTGAGAGTTGTTCACTCTCAGTCCAAAGAAGGGTCTTGACCTCAAACGTCACCCATTCCATCCATCCAGAAATGCTGCTTGTCTCACTGAATTACTACAGTGTTTCGTGTCTATCTTTGTCAATAATCTAAATTCCAATGCAAAATGAGTTTGGAACCTCCCCATTGAAACCCCATCATATACTATACATTTTACACACACTGCTTTAGCTTATCATTGTTTTATCATGCACTTCATAGGGAATCACTTACTGATCAGTTCTGATCAGTTTGGGGGCAACAGTGATGCAGAAAATGCTTTCATGTGCTCAATGAAATAATAGCTAATGTCTTTATTTCAAGAATTTCACACTTTTCAATGAATTACATTATGCTTGCCTATTAGCTGATGAATGCAGGACATCCTTAAGATCAACTTACACCAGGGGGCGCCGACGACGGCAGCCTCGTCAACAGTCTGTCTGTCTTTTCGTCTTTTTTTTGTTATTTTTAGTGTGTTTTAAAAGTTTGTGTTAATGTTTTCCGGTTTGTTTTGTGTGGGGGAGGGGGCCGGGGGGAACTTTTTTTCATTCTCTTACCATGCCGGAGATGCAATTCTTTTCCGGGTCGTAACTCCGGTCGCTCTGCGGCCTAATATCATGGAGCTGGAGGCCTTGCTCGGGACTGACTTTGAGCCCCATCGGACGACATCGCAACCGATTCCTTGCCTGGGATCGATGCTCCAACCTCGGCCTGTGGATTTCACCATCAAGGAGCTTGCAGTCTCAGGTAGAGACAGTAGATGTCGGGAGCTCCAACGACACAGCAGGTTCGAGCAGCCCCGACCCGGGGGCTTGATCGCCCGGCGCAGGGGAGCTGAAATCCCCCCCCCCCCCCCGGAGGGCTTGACCGCCGGCTATGGGAGCTAAGGTCGCCCGTCAACGAAAGGCTCGAGGCCCCCGACCGTGTGAGAACAAAGAAGGGAAGATAATTAACTTTTTTCGCTTGCCATCACCGTGGGGAATGTGGAGGAGTCACTGGTGGATGTTCATGTTAACATGTATTTTGTGTGTTCTGTTGCTTTTTATTTGCATGACTGTACGGCAAATGAAATTCCTCGTATGTTGCAAAACATACTTGGCTAATAAAGTATTATTGTGATTGTGTGATTACAATTGTTTGTGAATTTGCTTGCATGTAAAATTATTCCTCTTGTGCGGTAATTTTGTTCAAGAACAATATTGCTAATCAGTCTTCATGATTAGTTATGGAGGGAGACAATGCATTGTGCATTTTAATCAATTTCAAGCTTGCAATTGGAGTAGTCTGCGGTTAATTGAATAACATCACATTTGAAAGTGGAAATTAATTTTGGTGTATGTGGAGAAAGCTTATCTTTTTTACTTTGCAACGCTTTCACCATCGATTGGACCGGAGGCAAAATACAGAACCTTTTATGCAAGATTCATTTCCGAGGTGATAGGTTTCATAACTTTCATCTATTATCACTTTATTAAATAGAAAAATATTGATCCAGACTGCAGCTAGAGCTTTTTTTAAAAGATTAAAATGCAATTATTTCAGTGAACCCAAACCCAAAGATGTTTATACCGAGTCAGAAATGACTAAAAATATATTTAAAGCCATTTAATTTGTAGTGTGAAGGTGAATAATAGTGTTAACAGTTGATCTACCGTGGATGACTCAGCATTTATTTCACACTTTTATTTCAGAAACCCCTTCGTCATAGTGCCAAATCTCTTAACGCTGACATGCTCTAGTTTAAAATTTTGGATGAAGATAGACCTAAAATGCTGGCGTAACTCAGCGGGACAGGCAGCATCTCTGGAGAGAAGGAATGGGTGACGTTGCGGGCCTCGGCCAAAACATCACCAGCATTTTATGTCTATGTTCGATTTAAACCAGTAGCTGCAGTTCCTTCCTACTTAAATTTTTGGCTCAGATGAAGCCGTGTAATGTATTGAAAAATTCATCCTGCTGCCTTGTATTAGTTTTGAGGATCTATGGAAATGCTTTGAGATTGCAGTTAACGCCGCAGATTTAAGAACAACCCGTTTAGAATTTTGCCATCAAAGTGTATCAGTTTAGTTTATCATTGTCACGTGTAACGAGGTACAGTGAAAAGCTTTTTGTAGCGTGCTATCCAGTCAATGAAAAATACGATACATGATTACAACCAAGGCGTCCACAGTTTGCAGATACAGGATGACGTGAAATCTCAAAGTGGTGAAATCTGGGGGAAAAAAAAGGTGAGAGCAAATAGGAATGTTTGAAATGTTGCAGTAAAATTATCTGGACATGCTTCTAACTCATAGAGCCATACAGTGTGGAAACAGGCCCTTCGGCCCAATTTGCCCACACCGACCAACATGTCTCTTCTACACTTGTCCCACCTGCCTGCATCTAAACCTGTTGTCAGAACTTTCAGAAATTCATTTATATGGTATGAAACTGCACTTGAATTTGGTGGCCTTGCACCCTGCTAGAAGTGGTAAGAAACTGCACTTGAATTTGGTGGCCTTATACCCTGCTTGAAATAGAATTTCAAGGATTAGCAGTGAGTCAACTACCAGCCCACCAGCCATGAGTGAGTTGCCAGCACAACAGGCTTGATTGACTGAGACGCCAGCCCAAGAATCCATTTGGCGCACAATTTGCATACCAGCCCTCTGGAAACCAGTCCCTTCAGCCCACAACACCCATACTAGCGTTCCAGAAAGCCTCCTCCCCCCCCAACTGGCCACCAATATTAGAATTGGTGGAGAGGTGGAATATTGCGTTGGATGACCAGCCCTCCTGTGTGATGCTGGGACCCAACGGGTCCCACTTAGTCTAGTCTCTCATTTAAACCGTTTATTACCATTGATAGGTAATGTTTTGGGTCACCAATGCATGTTTAAATGTCACCCATCCATGTTCTCCAAGGATGTAGCCTGATCTGCTGAACTACTCCACAGCATTTTTAGTGTCTTTCCTTGCATTTGAACGTGACAACTCAGGAAGGTGATGTGCCAGCTTCCTGACAGTTGAGGCCACGCATCAGTTTTGTACCCAGGGTGTGGGGGGGGGGGGTCTCACACGGGACAGCTACAGTGGGTGTACATTGATGTATTTTGCACATTGTCTGGCCCTCTCTAAAAATCTTGGACACTCATGACAAAATTACTGTATCCTGCTAAAGCTTTAGAGATACGGATGAACTCATCCTGATGGATCTAGCTGTGATCAATGTTAAAGATGGAGTCCGCAATCTTAAAGATTGCGGAGCCAGGGGATATGGGGGGGAGGTAGGAACGGGGTAATCATTGGGGATGATCAGCCAAGATCTCATTGAATGGTGGTGCTAGCTCAAAGGGCCGAATGGGCTACTCCTGCACCTATTGTCTATTGAAACACCCGGTTGCATTGTCTATCAGCTTTAGGGAAACAATACGTAGATGTTTGTAGTTTCTGATCTCGCGCATAACTCATGATGCAAAGTATTCGTGTGCTGGCATTCAAAGCTAAACTATTGGATCTGGAGATATCCAGTTACCCAGGAGTGATACTTCTGTGATTGTACCCATATCACAAGGTGGCAGTCCACTCCTGTTTAGCAACCTGCAAGCCATTGATTTGTTAAAGAAATTGCATGGTACAATTCTGTAACTAGTCTGCTCAATAGGAACTAGTCTGCTCAATAGACTCAATAGTCTGAAGAAGGGTTTCGGCCCGAAACGTTGCCTATTTCCTTCGCTCCATAGATGCTGCTGCACCCGCTGAGTTTCTCCAGCATTTTTGTGTACCTGCTTAATAGGATACACTGTCTCAGGAATGCCACATTGATTCCAAACAAATTCTGCCAATGGCTCGCCTCTCGTGGCTACAATTATTTGAGGCTGATAGTTTGTCTGGATACCGTAGCCTATGTACATATTCACTTACGGTCTATGAGGAGAATATTCAGACCACAGAGTTTGTTGGTCACTAATGTTCCATGTGTACATACTGGTTCAATTATTTCTCAGAGTGGTTAATGAACAAGGCGGGTATATAGTCAGAGCATTTAGTTGGTTCAATTCCTCTGAGTGAGAGTGGATAACGATGTGGTACTTTGCATGCTAATTTTATCAAAGTAATTTATAACGAGTATCTGTTTCCATGTGAGCATACAAATCTGGAGTGACCACGAGACATTCTGGGCCGATTTCCACAAAGCAGTCAATCTGATCAGATTGATGGTACAGTACTGATGATTGTTGCTTCATGACATGCGCTACTTCCCAAATCTGATTACCATCATGAAGGAGGCATCCATCGACGATGAAATTCACCATCGCCTTCAGTGTGCCTGCACAGCTTTTGGGTGATTGAGGAAATGTGTGTCCGTACCTGAGAACTGGCCGACATCCCAGCACTGTCAGCCACTTTGGGCTGTCCATTTTAATGCACATATCTGATGCCAAACCCCCACACAGGCACTTTCATGGGATGAGCAGGTGGACGGAGGAAAAATTCATGGATGTGTTCAAAGGCTCCTTGAAAATAATTTCAATATCCCCACACGTTCCTGGGAACCCTCACACCATGACCAGTCGAAGTGGAAAAGATCGTACTGCGATTCTCTGTGCATTGTGAGCATTCCTGTTCAAATAGAAGAAATAGCATGCCACCGCAAACGCCACACTTGCCCCATCGCATCAGGTGTCTCTTGCCCTCTCTCTGTTTCTCATGCATGCCTCGTCGGTCACCTCAACCCACAAAACTGGAGTAGAAGTGAGTTTAGTTTGGAGATCTCAGCGCAGAAATAGGCCCTTTGGCCCACAGAGTCCGTGCCGACCAGCGATCCGAAACACTAGCGCTGTCCTACTCACTTGGGACAATTGACAAATTTTACCAAAGTCAGTTAACCTACGCACACCTAGGTACACAAAAATGCTGGAGACACTAAGCGGGTGCAGTAGCATCTATGGAGCAAAGGAAATAGGTAACGTTTCGGGCCGAAACGTTACCTATTTCCTTCGCTCCATAGATGCTGCTGCACCCGCTGAGTTTCTCCAGCATTTTTGTGTACCTAGGTGCGTAGGTTTTTGTGTACCTTCGATTTTCCAGCATCTGCAGTTCCTTCTTGAACACTAACCTACGCACCTGTACGTTTTTGGAGTGTGGGAGGAAACCGGAGAACCCAGAAAAAACTCATGTGGTCCCAGGGTGAAAACGTACAAATTCCGTATAGCCAGTGCCCGTAGTCAGGATCGAACCCGGGTCTCTGAAGCTGTGACTCTACCACTGCGCCAATTTTGTATATACCCTTAAATCATTCTTAATCCCAAGGGATTGCCTAAAAGGAGCGCTATTCCCAGGATTTCTGTTTGCTTTTGTTCGTTTGGCAAAGACCCCAGAAGTCGTATTAAATTTAACCGCATGGGAATTTTTGCATTCTAAGACGTAGAAAGATGGGTCTTCAGTTAATACCTCATGGCACGCAGTTAGTACTCATATTGTTTATATTCTCAATTCCAAATTAGGAATTTGAACAGAGAAATTCCAAACAGAATGGTGTAACTTCAGATGATAGTTTACTACATTTTTAGTTTAGTTTAGAGATACAGCGTGGAAACAGGCCCTTCGGCCCACCGGGTTCTCGCTGACCAGCGATCCTCGCAAATTAACACTTTCCTACACCCACTAGGGCCAATTTTGTTTACATTTACCAAGCCAATTAACCTACAAACCTGTACATCTTTGGACATATTGTCGTCTTTGGACGTCTTGTACGTATCCTAAGCATCAAACTTGCTGAATAGTTTCATTTGTTGTGGTACTTCCAGTCCTTTAAATTGTGGGAAGTTGATGTGAATTTGATCCCAGTAAAAGCGTATTGTACTGGGACTTTAAATGTCAACAAGTAATTTAACACTGACCTTTTGCATTAGGAATTTGGGTCAAAGTTAATGGCAGAAGTTGCTGCAGAAGTACTAAACCTCTGCAAAAGTTTATTTAATCTGTCTTTCAGACAGATGAAGTAAACCAATATGAATCTGGCACTAAATCCACAGATTCACTCGAAGGCTAATGTGGGAAATGACAAAATGTACTGGGGTGGATAAAAATACTGGAGAAACTCAGCGGGTGAGACATCATCTATGGAGCGAAGGAATAGGTGACGTTTCGTGACGAGACCCTCCTTCAGACTGATGTGGGGGCGGGAAGAAGAAAGGAAGAAGCGGAGACTGGACTCTGGGAGAGCTGGGAAGGGGAGGGGAAAGAGGGAGAAAGCAAGGACTACTTGAAATAGGAGGTCAATGTTCATCCTGTTGGGGTGTAAACTACCCAAGCGAAATATGAGGTGCTGCTCCTCCAATTTACGGTGGGACTCACTCACTTCGGAATGGGAGGGGGGAGTAGAAGTGCTGAGCCACCGGGAGATCAGGTTGGTTATTGCGAACCAAGTGGAGGTGTGTGGGCGAAGCGATCGGCAAACCTATGCTTGGTCTCACCGATGTAGAGCAGCTGACACCTAGAGTAGCTGACACCTAGAGCAGCGGATGCAATAGATTAGGTTGGAGGTGATGCAGGTGAACCTCTGCCACAGTTGGAAAGACTGCTTAGGTCCTTGGATGGAGTCAAGGGGGGAGGTAAAGTGACAAGTGTAGCATTTCCTGCGGTTGCAAGGGAAAGGACCAGGGGAGGGGGTGGTTTGGGTGGGAAGGGACGAATTGACCAGGGAGTTACGGAGTGAGCGGTCTCTGCGGAAAGCCGAAAGAGGAAGAAATGCGAAGATGTTGCCAGTGGTGTGATCCCGTTGGAAGTGGAGAAAATGTCGGAGGATTATCTGTTGTATGTGACGGCTGGTAGGTTGGAAGGTGAGAACAAGGGGGACTCTGCCCTTCTTGCGAGTAGGGGATGGGGAGTGAGAGCAGAGTTACGGGGTATAGAAGAGACCCTGGTGAGAGCCTCATATAGTCGAAGAGGGGAACTCCCGTTCTCTAAAGAATGAGGACATCTCCGATGCTCTGGTTTGGAACACCTCATCCTGGGTTCAGATGCGGTGTAGACCGAGGAATTGGGTGAAGGGGATAGAGTCCTTACAGCGAGCAGGGTGGGAAGAAGTGTAGTCCAGATATCCATGGGAGTCAGTGGGTTTATAGTATATGTCGGTCAGTAGTCTGTCACCTGCGATGGAGATAGTGAGGTCTAGAATGTAGGGAGATGTCGGAAATGGTCCAGGTGTATTTGAGTGCCGGATGGAAGTTAGTGGTGAAATGGATGAAGTCAGTGCGTTCTGCATGGGTGCAGGAGGTAGCACCAATGCAGTCGGCGATGTAGCGGAGGTAGAGTTCAGGAATAGGTCCACGGTATGCCTCGAACAGGGATTGTTTGATGTACCCTACAAAGAGGCAGGCATAGCTGGGGCCCATGCGCGTGCCCATAGCTACGCCTTGGATTTGGAGGAAATGGGAGGAGTCAAACAAAAAGTTGTTGAGGGTAAGGACCAGTCTAGGCAGAGGAGAATATCGGTAGACGGGGATTGGTCGATTCTGCGGTCGAGGAAGAAACGGAGGGCTTTAAGACCCTCCTGGTGGGGGATGGACTGTATTGTACTGGGGTGCTTTTTTGCATTTGGCTTCAAAAAACGTGTGTGTGTGGAGATCATTTTTTTCTGAATGCTCCATGTAACCTAGGAGATGCTGCGGCAATGCAAGATGCTAAACCAGAAGTTATTCTACACCCCACTTTCGACATCTTCTCAAAACAGGATATCCCCAGGTTATGGCAGGGTTCTCTTCCAGAGAACACACACAGTGCTGGAGTAACTCGGCGGTTCAGGCAACTCTGGAGAACATGGATAGATAATGTCGGTCCCAACCTGAGACGGGACCAATCCATGATCTCCAGAAATGCTGCCTTTTGACCCGCTGAGTTACTCCAGCTCTTGGTCTTTTTTGGTAAACCATAGTTCCTACTGTCTCCGTTCCGTTCGCAAGTCAGTAATGCAGCTGGGAACTGCGTTCCCACATGGCAGAAGATGCCTGCTAGTCCCATAGCAGCCGGCAAGTCCATCCTGCCAGTCTCTCAAATGCTCAATCGTATGTACGGGCTGTACATCAATTGTGTTTTCTTAAAGGGCCTGTCCCACTGTACGAGGTAATTCGAGAGTTCTCCCGAGTTTCCCCTGATTCGAACTCGGAGAATTATGGTAAAAGCCGTTCGTAGGTACACGGGGCTCTCATGGACATTTTTCACAGTGCTGAAAAATCTTCACAAGTTACCGCGTTTCCCGAGTACCTGCTGCTAGCGTTACGAGCCGCTACGAGACTTCCATGAGCTCCGACGTAGCTGCTACATACATTCTACGTACTTACCACAAGTTTAATTTTTTTTAAACACGGGAAAGTTCTTGAATTACCTCGTATTGCAGGTTGTTCCCAGGCCCTTAACCTGGGAACAACCTGCACAAGATGAGTACAACAAGTTTGGAAGAGGACCTTTATCTTGCAGTTTTATTTCAAGTAACGCCCTGTTGAATTCTCAGTCTACAATAAGATTTTAACAGGATAATTTGAGTCTTGGTCGGGAACAGTAAATTGTTTAACTTATTCACGAGAGTGTTGCTTTCATGCTAATGTTTACATCGTTTGGATGAAGATAATCTTTACAAGCACTAAATTGAGATTAAGCAAGTGGTCAACTCCCTGTTCAAAGAACATTTATATTTTTATATAAATATTGATGAGCTGATTGAGTGACATTTTGTATAGCAGCTGACCTCTGACAGAGTTTGGCACCTAAATTTGGAAGCTCTCGTTTTGCGACCTTACTGACTAATGTCTACGTCATTCAAAAGCAAAGATTGAAGTAAATGTTTGGAAGTTGCATAAAGAGCCAAAATAGATTTGAGTCCCATAAAAGGATGGGTTTCTGGGTACAGAGAAGGTTCACCAGACTGATTCCTGGGATGGCAGGACTTTCATATGAAGAAAGACTGGATAGACTCGGCTTGCACTCGCTAGAAATTAGAAGATTGAGGGGGGATCTTATAGAAACTTACAAAATTCTAAGGGGTTGGACAGGCTAGATGCAGGAAGATTGTTCCCGATGTTGGGGAAGTCCAGAACAAGGGGTCACAGTTTAAGGATAAGGTGGAAGACTTTTAGGACCGAGATGAGAATTTTTTTTCACACACAGAGTGGTGAATCTGTGGAATTCTCTGCCACAGAAGGTAGTTGAGGCCAGTTCATAGGCTATATTTAAGAGTGAGTTAAGTGGTCCTTGTGGCTAAAGGGATCAGGGGGTATGGAGAGAAGGCAGGTACAGGATACTGAGTTGGATGATCAGCCATGATCATATTGAATGGCGGTGCAGGTTCGAAGGGCCGAATGGCCGACTCCTGCACCTATTTTCTATGTTTCTATGATCAAAAACTAAAGTAATAATGAGAAGACTCATTATTAATGAAAATAATGATAAGATTCTTTAACAATGGCCTTTAAATATACAAAATTATAGCACGTTTGTAAGGTTTCAATACAGGAAGCTTTGAGTATCCTTCCATCATCAGTAACCTTTGTGTACCTATACTCTCAAATCCCTTGCATACTTTTTTGTTTGGGGCCAGAATAGTGGCGACCTAGGTGAGGTCTGCTCTTTGATTTTACCAGGTTAAAAGTGTTGCCACTTTTTACCAGGTCATTTTACCAGGTTGTATGCAAAACAAAGCATTTCACTGTACCTCGGTACATGTGACAATAAAGTAGCGTTGAATCCAATCACTGAATTGTTTTGTTTAGATCATGTTTTGTGTGATGTTAGCACAGGACATGTAATTTGAGATTCATATCTTCTTTCTCCGAATGAACAAACTGCACAGTGCCTTTGGGTTGATGAATAGCATCGGACCATCATTAAAGTTAAATTTCATCCTTTTGTTTTAGATCAGTCTTGGGGTGGGAGATTGCAACCGGCAGGGTCCGCCCTGTTTCAACGAATGCAATCAACCTGGCGTGCACAATCAAATAAGATCAAATAGAACAACTTGTCCTACAACTTTAGGATGTGCATGTCATCTGCAAGAAGAAGAAGATCAGTCTTACATGCTACAAGAATGCCACGCTGTTTCAGTGTCAAATATATACTGATAAAAACCGAAGATAGACACAAAATACTGGAGTAACTCAGCGGGACAGGCAGCATCTCTAGAGAGAAGGAATGGTGATGTTTCGGGTTGAGACCCTTCTTCAGAACCTTCTTCAGAGGGTCTCGACCTGAGGCGTCACCCATTCCTTCTCTCCAGACATGCTGACTCTCCCACTGAGTTACTCCATCATTTTGTGTCTGTCTTCGATTTAACCCAGCATCTACAGTTCTTTCCTACTGATGAAAACCAATGTGTTCTCCTTCCTCATGACATGCGATACATTGTGGAGCCTTGTTTCTTCATGCATTTCTAATTCTGTTTCTCCTTTCTGTTTTAAATTGGCAGGTAGGTCATTGGGAGCACAGAACGAGGTCTCTCACTAAACTCTTTGGTTCCCCTTTCACTGCATGTTATTCTGTAGCAGTTGTCATTCTACTGCTGAATGCCCACAGGAGTTACAGGTGAGATGGCAATCCACAATTACTTGTAACAACGTGAAAGGAATGATCTTCCAGAAAAATAGTTTTGTTGTTAATACAAAATATGTGGAAGATGAATGCTTGAGTTAGTGACAAGCTATAAAGGTTATAACAAAGGACAGTGGGGTTCGTTAGTTAATGCCAATGTGCTTAAAATTAAAATACCCATTTTATTGCCACAAATAAGGCATTTGTTTTGTGAAACGAAGGGGAATTTTGAGTTTACGTTTAGTTTAGAGATACAGCGCGGAAACAGGCCCTTTGGCCCACCAAGTCCGTGCCGACCAGCGCTCCCCGCACATTAACACCATCCTACGCAATTTACAATTCTACCGAAGCCAATTAGCCTACAAACCTGGGGTGTGGGAGGAAACCGAAGATCCCGGAGAAAAGCAACACAGGTCACGGGTTGAATGTGCAAACTCCGTACAGACAAGCTCACATAGTCTGGTTCCAATCCAGGTCTCTGGCACTGTATGGCATTGCCAACCGCTGCACCACCGTGCCGCCCATTGTTTTTCATTACTCGATAGGGTATAACTCCTGTGAATAGAGGTGACACTTTCTGGCAACTTAGCCTTGTTAGTAGCACTGCAAGCTATGTGCTGTTATTTTGATCTCTCCCTCCCGACCCCTCGTCCTTAGTAAGTTATTGGCAAATATAGTTGACACCACTAATGGTAAATTATGTTCAGTTTGCAATGAAATCCATGAATTAAGTTAATCTTCGGTTTCCTCCCACACTCCAAAGACGTACAGGTTTGAAGGTTAATTGGCTTGGTAAATGTAAAAATTGTCCCTAGTGGGTATAGGATGTTAATGTGCAGGGATCGCTGGTCGGCGTGGGCCGAAAGGGCTTGTTTCCGCGCTGTATCTCTAAACTAAACTAAACCTGATTACTTCTGAAATCATTAATAATATTGTACTTGCTAGGCAGCTTGTTATATTGTGCGTTATGCATTTTAGTTCTTGGTACCACACATCTTGCATGTCTATCCTAGTGGCAAAGAAACTGAAATCACCCCAGTGGTATGAATGTTGACCTCATAACTTCAGGTAGCCCTTGTTTTCTCTCTCCATCCCCTCCCCCTTCCCAACTCTCAATTAGTCTTACTGTCTCCGCCTACATTCTTTCCTTGTCCCGCCCCTCCCCTAACATCAGTTTGAAGAAGGGTGTCGACCCGAAACGTCGCCAATTCCTTCTCTCCATAGATGCTGCCTCATCTGCTGGGTTACTCCAGCATTTTGTGTCTACTTTTGATTTACCAACATCTGCAGTTCTTTCTTAAACTTCACAAAGTTCAAATTGACCCAACTCTGATTTGTTCAAATATTTAAGATAATTTTGCAGCTCTTTTACTCGTTGCATAGTACCTGCATCATTCTTATTGGCGACCAACAAGTAAGACTGGCCTTTGGCAAAGAATTCGCACAAGTTGGTGGGAATGTTACATCATTTCAAGAAGGTTTTGAGAATGCTGTTAAATAATTTCTTCTGTCCAGCTGGTAATTTTTTGCCTTGTCAGACCACCTAAAGTTAGTATTCCTATCAGGAATGTCTTGTCAGGAATATGTGGGCTGTCTGCTCATCCTTCCCAAACGAGTGCATGTGGAGCCTCTTCAGTGGGGACATTGTCCAGAGAGAGGATGATGATATAGGTTTCTTGTCCTGCCGGTGGATTTTTTTTACCTATAACAAAGCAGATCAAGGCTATTTGCAAGATTGGGTGCATGCTGGCTCCCAGGATTGCAACTCCGATAGTCACATTCCACCTGCTTATTTTCCTCTATCCCTTGTTAAGGGTGGCACAGTGCAGAGTTATTGCCTTACTGCGTCAGAGACCCAGGGTGGAACCTTACCTCGACTGCTGTCTGTATGGAGTCTGTACATAGCCAAATGTGTTTTATTGTCACATGTCCCAGAGAGAACAATGAAATTCTTACTTACTTTCTTCCTTAATGACATTCTCTCTGCGGCACGTGAATTTTCTTCAAGTGCTCCGCTTTCCTCGCACACTCCAAAGACGTACAGGTTTATAGGTTGTGTAAGAAAGAACTGCAGCTGCTGGTTTAAATCAAAGGTAGACACAAAATGTTGGAGTAACTCAGCGGGTGAGGCAGCATCTCTGGCGAGAAGGAATGGGTGACGTTTCAGGTCGTGACCCTTCTTCAGACCGATGTCTGGGGAGGGGGCGGGACAGAGATGGAATGTAGGCGGAGACTGTAAGACTAGTGGGAGAACTGGAAAAGGGAAGATGATGGACAGCGAAAGCAAGGGCTATCTGAAGTTAGAGAAGTCAATGTTCATACCGCTGGGGTGTAAACTACCCAAGCGAAATATGAGGTGCTGTTCCTCCAATTTGCGCTGGGCCTCACTCTGACAATGGAGGAGGCCTAGGACAGAAAGGTCAGATTGGGAGGGGGAGTTGAAGTGCTGGGCCACCGGGAGATCAGGTAGTTTAAGACGGACTGAGTGGAGGTGTTCGGTGAAACGATCGCCGAGCCTGCGATTGGTCTCGCCGATATAAGGAAGTTGACACCTGGAACAGCAGACACATTAGATGAGGTTGGAGGAGGTGCAAGTGAACCTCTGCCTCACCTAGAAAGACTGTTTGGGTAGAAAGGAAAACATTCGCATTTGTGTAATAGAAAATCCCCAAGGCCTGGTTAAATACGGCCAGACTGCCACTAGTACTAAATGCTAAAATACCCCTCAGAAAAAGTGCACAAACATTTTTCATCCAATACCTTAAGCAGTGATGAACCAATAATATATTCTTCATAATATATTCCTTGGTCTTTTTTTCCTTCCCCCTGCCCAAGATTACCAGTTGGGCACAAGATGCTGGAGTAACTCAGCGGGACAGGCAGCATCTCTGGAGAGAAGGAATGGGTGATGTTCCGGGTCAAGACCCTTTCCCTCTCTCCAGAGATGTTGCCTGTCCCGCTTAGTTACTCCACCATCTTGTGTCTACCTTTGATTTAAACCAGCATCTGCAGTTCTTTCCTGCACATTACCAGTCGGACATCTTGTTCTCCAGTGACATCGTGAATAAGTCACTGCCTTGCTTTCCCTCCCTGAACTGTTTGAATACATTTGCACACGAGTGGGTATTAATGTGATTCGCAGAGCGTACAGTCCTGGCTAGCAGTTGCTCTATTACTTAAAATTCCTGTGCAGAGCGAAGAACATTCGTAATTATTTGGAAACGGCTATTAGTCACAGTTCATTTTACACCAAATCAGATTTGCAAATTGGGTTAGAGAATGAGAGTGAGACAAATGAATTTCATTTAAATGCATCATTATTGGCGTCACGGTGATTTAGAAGTACTAAGAGCATGAGAACCCGACTTGTTCATAAACGTGATGCTATTTATTTTTGTCCACTTTTTGAGCTATGTACGCTGCTCCCGGTGAATCACCAGGCTAGAGGTTACGTCTGCGTTTCCTCCAAGAATGGGGATTGATTAGAGAACGATTAAGCTTCCATCATGGTCAAGATGGCTGCATCAGAAGATATCTAGAATCCAAAAATATAACTCAAGTTGTTTTTCCCCCCCCCCTTTTTAGTGCCAAAGTGAGAGATCAGCAAGTGCAGGAATCAGCAGGAGTGATGATTCTGGAACATAAGGGAGTAAGCTATGAAAAATAGTAGCAGAAAATAAAGAACAGATGAAAAAAAAATGCCAAGAAAATCTTTCAGGAAAAATCCCATTTGTTTTGTTAAGTTGATATTATATTCTTGTACAGCAACTTCTTTAGCAATGATTAGCAGCCCAATGCTTAGCTATTCAATAAACAAAACAAGAGAAAAAGCTTGTGGCTAATATGGAAAAGAAAGTTAGTTATCACCAAGATATTCCCAGAGTATCTGGAGTATCGCGTGCAGTTCTGGTCGTCCCATTACAGGAAGGATGTGGAGGCTTTGGAAAAGTTTACCAGAATAATGCCTGGATTATGGGGTATTAGCTACAGGGAGAGGTTGGACAGACCTTATTTCTCTGGAACGCTGGAGGTTGCGGGGAGACCTGATAAAATAATATATAATTATGGAAGGCATAGATAGGATAGACAGTCAGAATCTTTTTCCCAGGATGGGAAAAAAAATCAAACACTAAAGGGACAGCGTGGTAACAGGTCCTTCCTCCCACCGAGTTCACGCCGATCAACCCCCCCCCCCCCCCCCCCCCCCCGTAAACTAACACTATCCTACACACTAGGGACAATTTACAGAAGCCAATTAACCTACAAACCTGTCATCTTTGGAGTGTGGGAGGAAACCGGAGCACCCGCAGTCACAGGGAGAGCGTACAGACAGTACCCATAGTCAGGATCGAACCCGGGACTCTGGTGCTGTACGGCAGCAACTTTACCACTGTGCCACCGTGGGATTATAGCATGCAGATCATTATATCAATGGTTTCATAGGCCTGGATTCTGCCAGTATATACGAGCAGTAAATACGGTGCTGCTGGGTGTTTGCTGACGGTCAAAGAATTCCAGATGTGCTTTGTAGCTGGAGCCAGTTCTGACCCCCTGTATCTTATCAGCTAAACTGAACCATGTGGGGAAAGCAGTATCTGTCTTCCAGAATCAGCTATGTTCAGGGGAGTGGAGTTTACATCACAGATACTAATCCCCATACAAGTAAAATCCAGACAAGTGGGGCAGAAAGTTTATCAATTCCTTTCTATGTAATCACCTGTTAAAATGTAAAACAATATGCAAAAATCAGTAATATAAGTCTTACCTGGTTTACATCATTGTGTTCAGTATCTTTTTGCAAGAGTATAATTGGAAAAAATTTCAAATTTTTCCATCTGTACCATTAGGAGGTTACAGCTATTAATGATGGAATATATAGAAACATAGAAAATAGGTGCAGAAGTAGGCCATTCGACCCTTCGAGCCAGCACCGCCATTCAATATGATCATGGCTGATCATCCAAAATCAGTACCCCGTTCCTGCTTTCTCCCCGTATCCCTTGATTCCGTGAATGGATTCCGTGAGTGAGGTGAATCATCATTTATTAATTTAAAGAGAAGATAGACACAAAGCTGGAGTAACTCATTGGGTCCGCTGAGTTACTCCTGCTTTTTGTGTCTATCTTCTGTTTAAACCAGCATCTGCAGTTCCTTCATACACATGTATTAGTTTATGCCAGTTTAAAAATTGGATCCGACTTGCAATACAGAGGATGATAAATTCATTTGAAACTAGATCTGTCTCTTATCGGGAGAACCATAAATGAATAATGAAATGATTTAATAAAATTATAAAGAGAAAAAAAATACTGAACAGTTAAGAATGTAACTGTTGGCCTGAAAGAAGAAAGTCAATGATTTTGAAGAGCTGACCCAAATTATTGAGGCATGTAGATGAAAATGGTATTCTGATAGTGTGATGAAGCAGCGCCAGAGACCCTGGTTTGATCCTGACTGTGGGTGCTGTCTGTACAGACTTTGTACGTTCTCCCTGTGACTGCGTGGGTTTTCTCCGGGTGCTCCGGTTTCCTCCCTCGTTACCATAACGAGCAGGTTTGTAGGTTAATTGACTTCTCTAAATTGTCCCTAGTGTGTCGGATAGAACTCGTGTATGGGCGATTGCTGGTCGGCATGGACCCGGTGGGCCAAAGGGCCTCCTGTTTTCATGCTGGATCTCTGAACTAAACTATGTGGATATGTTCCTCAAAGAAGAAAATGAGTGCATGAAGAAATCAAGTTGCATGAAAAATAGATTAAACACAAATGAAAAATATATTTAACAAATCTAAATTCATGCTGAGGTAGAATTTACAGTTGCGAAATGAAAGGGAGGTCAATCAATAAATTAAATGATACTTTAAGGTTTTATCCGCATATTGTTGTATTCAAGAATGGAGAGAAATCTAGATATTAAATATTAAAAAATTGTGCCATGCAAAGTGAAATTTAGTTTCTTACTAAGATTTGTGCCACAGTTCAGGCACTTCAAAGGTTTCAAAGGTCTTTTATTGTCACGTGTACCAATTAAGGTACAGTGTGTGTCGATTTACCATACAGCCATACTCAAAAAAGCAGCAAGACCCACAACTACATAAAAGTTAACATAAACATCCACCACAGTGGATTCCCCACGTTCCTCACTGTGATGGAAGGCAATAAAGTCCAATCTTTTTCCCTCTTTATTCTCCCGCGGTCGGGGCAGTCGAACCATCCGCCGGGGCGATCGAAGCTCCCGCAGCCCGTGATTGAAGCCCCCCCCCCTAGTCGGGGCGGTCGAAGTTCCTGCGGCTTGGAGCTCCCGAAAAACGGTCTCTAACCAGGGACCGTGAGCTCCACGATGTTAAAGTCGACCTTCATTCAGCGAAGTAAATAAAATTGGCCCACAGATGAAGGGGGAAAGATTTTATAGCGATTTTTTGTTTTTAGCTTTATTATAGATACAGCGCAGAAACAGGCCCTTCAGCCCACCGAGTTTACACCGACCAGCGATTCCTGCACATTAACATTATCCTATACTTTGGACAATTTTTACATATATACCAAGCCAATTCGCCTACAAACCTGTGTATCTTTGGAGTGTGGGAGGAAACTGAATTGGGAAAAACCCACGCAGGTCACGGGGAGAACGTACAATAGTCAAGCACCCGTAGCCAGGATTGAACCCGGGTCTCTGCCGCTGCACCATCCTGCCGCCACTAGGCATCTAAGGGATAACTTTTCAGAGCAAAGAGTGGTTGGTGTATGGAAGGAGCTGCCGGAGAAGGTAGTTGAGGCAGGGACATTTAAGCAGCAATTAGACTGGTGCTTGGATCGGACAGGTTTAGAGGGATAAGGGCCAAATGCAGGCAGGCGGGAATAGTGTAGATGGGACATGTGGGTCGGTGTTGGCAAGTTGGGCAGAAGGGCCTGTTTCCACACTATGACTCTTGAGATCAATCACAGCCATTTGCTGTTTAAAGATTCTCCATTTGATTTCTTGGTAACCTTACCCCGAAGTAAACATCCTCCTAATCTACTTTTCCTGATTCCTATTGCAAAAAAAACATTTTTCTAAAGTAATCTTTGTTGCCCGTGAGCCAAAACATGACCTTGCACACAAAGTAATCTGGACTATTAGACTGAAAATGAAAGACATGACATTTGATATCATTTCATAAGCGCTTGAACTCCCATCTTATGCCAACGATAAAATTATGCAAAACTGAAATATAAAAACAAAGTGGATTGTTTGACACAAAGGTCGGCAATTATCGATTTATCAATCGATAGGCTAACCTGTTTCAAGAAAATGAAAAGCTTCAGAATCATTTTTTCACGTAGCCATGGCTGACACTGTGTAAAGAAAACCTTTCATTTGACAACGGAAACACCAAAGCTCTCTATTGGCCTCCAGCTTGTCATCATGAAAGGCATTGAGGAACAACAACCTGACCTCTGCAAGTTCACGCTAGCATTGACAGGGAGTGTCACAAAGACATAAAGGATTTAAAATAATTCATTTTGCAATCATTCCTAAGCTACACCTCTGTTCAATATCAATTCGCTTTGAAGGGCTTAAGCGACCTGGTGTCCAAGGCCGTCAGGAAAGGAACACAAAACACTGCTTTATTAGTAGATTAAGTGGTTCACTAACCCAAATAGACAATAGACAATAGGTGCAGGAGTAGACCATTCGGCCCTTCAAGCCAGCACCGCCATTCAATGTGATCATGGCTGATCATCCCCAATCAGAACCCCGTTCCTGCCTTCTCCCCATATCCCCCTGACTCCGCTATCTTTAAGAGCCATGTCTAGCTCTCTCTTGAAAGTATCCAGAGAACCGGCCTCCACCGCCCTCTGAGGCAGAGAATTCCATAGGCTCACAACTCTCTGAGAAAAAGTGTTTCCTGGTCTCCGTTCTAAATGGCTTACCCCTTATTCTTAAACTGTGGCCCCTGGTTCTGGACTCCCCCAACATCAGGAAATACTGCAGTGCTGAAACTTTACATCCACACTATTGATGAGAGCAAAGCAGAATAAAGTAAGAATTGATACCGCAGGGTCAGTCACTGAGTTAAACTGTGTAAACTGGAGTTGGGGTAAGTGTCATGGCATGATTTGCAGCATTATCTGTTTACAGCAAACTAAACAGTCTTTTTCGCTGATTTTTCCAACAGCAACACAAAACCAAATATACTGTACAACCCACAACAAACCATCTGATCAGGCTAGGACTTTATTCCTTGGAGCATAGGAGTCAGGGTTGATCTTAAAGCTGCTTGAAATCATGAGGTGCATAGATAGGTGAATCCACACAGACTTTTCCCCACAATCAATGATTGGAGGCAATAGGTTTAAGGTGAGAGGAGAAAGATTTAAAAGGAACCTGAAAGGCAACTTTTTTTTTTAGCACAGATGGTGGTATGTATAGGGGAGGGGCTGCCAGAGGCAGGAATTGAGGCATGTACTGTAATATAGGAGAAAGGCACTAAATGCTGGAGGAACTCAACAGGTCAGACAGCATCTCTGGAGAGCATGAATAGGTGACATTTCGGCGCGGGATCTTTCTTCAGACTGATTGCAGGGAGTGGGGTGGGCGGCTAAGAATGCCAGAAGAGAGGAGGGGTGGGACAGGGCAGGGCCGGTTATAGGAGAATGCAGGCGAGGGTTTGTTTTCATAGGCAGGTTGTTGGACAGAGGCCAACGAGAAGATATCGGCAGATGTGAGCCCAATAGATAAAAGAGTTGCGAATTGTGAAGCTGGAGGAGGGAATGTAGGTGGAGGGGTGGGGGAGGGGAGAAGCTGGTATAAGGTCAGCCAGGGTTCAGAGGAGGGGAGTGTGGAGAGGGAACGAAAGGGAGGGCGGGCGGAGTCTGGGGAGAATAACAAAATATAAATTACATTTGTTCAGGTACATGGATAGGAAATGTATAGATGTATATGCATCAAAAGTGCAGCAAATGGGACCACTGAATATGGACATTGTGTTTGCATGGGCAAGTTGGGCTGAAGGGCCTGTTTCCATGCTACATGCAATAATACATCACTGTAACATGCCTTGTGTCCCTTGGAGTTTGAAGTAAGGTCCCGACCCAAAATGTCACCCTTTCTCCAGAGATGCTGCCTGACCCGCTGAGTTGCTCCAGCACTTTGTGTCTTTCCTGTGTCCACCATGTCCATGCCGATGGTGAAGTCACTGCTCAGATTAATTCAATTGGGTCTGTAATCTTCTGTGCCTTGTCAAGTCAGGTGCTCATTAAGATACTTGTACGTTCGTGACAGTACTTGCCTCTGCCATCTTCACTGGTAGCAAGATCCAGTTGTCGAGGACCCTCACAATGTAAAAGCTCTTTTTCAGATCCTCTCAACATCTTCGACGTTGCTCTAAACCTATATCCTCCAGTTTTAGGCAACTCTGCCATGGGGAAAGGTTTCCCTATCTCTGCCTTTCATCATTTTGCTTACTTACTTAATTATGCCCCTGTCCCACTTAGGAAACCTGAGCGGAAACCCCTGGAGACTTTGCGCCCCACCCAAGGTTTCCGTGCGGTTCCCGGAGGTTTCCGGTGGTTTTTGTCAGTCTCCCTACCTGCTTCCACTACCTGCAACCTCCGGCAACCACCTGCAACCTCCGGGAACCGCACGGAAACCTTGGGTGGGGCGCAAAGTCTCCAGAGGTTTCCATTCAGGTTTCCTAAGTGGGACAGGGGCATAAACTGCCTATTACACCTCCTGGCATGTAGGGCAGCACCGAAGATCCTCCACTCCTGCCTGTTCTGGGCTAGCCATCACTCCCAGTAGTGTTGATTCCTTCAGTTGCTGTTTCCGTAACATATTTGTTTTACGAGACAGGGTTGTTAGCCCTGTGCTCAACCTCCAACCTGGAGGACCAGTGGATCGCTCTTCGACCTCGCCTCTACCCTTCGACCTGTCCAGCATGGGAGACCCTAACAGGAGATGAATCTCCCACTGGCATAGCTCTGGGGGTCACTGAGACACACAAGCTCCCCGACCATGACAAGGTTGCAATCCAACAGGGAGTTTCATCACTTTGCTTGTCTCTATCTGGCCCACCCACCTCTCATCCAGCTCTGCTCCAAGGGAAACAATCTCAGTCTCTCCAGTCTCCCCACATAACTGAAATGCCTCGCCCCAGGCAACCGCCCGGTGAATCCAAACACAAAATGCTGGAGTAACTCAGTGAGACAGGCAGCATCGCTGGATAGGAGTGGATGGCGTTTTGGGTCGAGACCCTTCTTCTGACTGAGAATCAGGAGAGATGGAAATGACAGATATGGAAGGGTAAGGTGTGAAAACGAGAGATCAAAGAGGACAAAGTGCAAGGAAAATGTAGAAGAGATCATTGTTAGCTAGGAGAAGGTGACAACGAGGCATACAAAGTAAAATTTAATCAGGAGAGGGTCAAACTAGTCAGAGAACTAGGATGGGGGAGGCATGAAGAGAGAGGGAAAGCAAGGGTTACTTGAAGTTATATTCATACCGCTGGGTTGTTCTTGCTTCTTGGTTTCTTGGTCCTCCAAAATATTCCAAATGGAATTTAAACTGGAGGTGGTGAAGGGAGGGCTTAAGCCAGAAAGGGTTATTGGGAAGAAAGAGCTACTTTAAATTTAGTTGCATCTGGTTGGGTAACTATAGTTTGGTGGAGATTATTCCATGCTTTAATTGTGCGGGGGAAGAACGAATTGCTGTATACATCTGTCTTTGTAGCTGGGATCACAAATTGGATCGAATGCCCTCGTCTGCTCCTAATTGGTAAGCTGCCCAAGCGAATCTCTTCTATACTGTCTCCACTATATTCATGTCCTTCCTATTGTATGTGACCAGAATTGTTCGCAACAGAACACTAGCCTAACTTTTTTTATAAAGTTGTGTTATGCTTGCTCTTATGTTCAACACCCTAGCTGATAATAGGTATTCTGCACGCCATCTTCACCGCCATCCGTGCACAGATCCTTGTGTTCCTCAATATACCCTCTACTCCGTTTTACGTGTATTCATGTTCATAAGTTCTAGGAGCAGAATGAGGGCATTTGGCCCATCAAGTCTACTCTGCCATTCAATCGTGGCAGATCTATCTTTCCCTCTCAGACCCCATTGTCCTGCTCTCGCTCCAGAACCCCTGACACCCGTACTATTAAAAATCTGTCAGTATCCACCGTGCAAATATCCATTGACTTGGCTCGTGGCAATGAAATCCCTCTGATAAAAGAAATTCCTTCTCGTCTCCTTTGTAAAGGTGCGTCCTTTAGCCTCTGGTCCCAGACTCTCCGACTACTTGAAACATCATCTCCTCATCCACTCTATCCGGATCTTTCACTATTCGATACGTTTCAATGAAGGCCCTCCACGTCCTTCTCATCCTTACCAGTAATGCCAAAGATGCATCTTTGTGCACTGATCAGCATTAAATTTCATCTGCTATTGCCCTGCCATCTTACCAACAGATTTATATTGCCCTGTACCCTGCAAACTAGGTGTTTCCACTAGTGGGAGAGTCTAGGACCAGAGGTCATAGCCTCAGTAATAAAGGACGTTCCTTTAGGAAGGAGATGAGGAGGAATTTATTTAGTCGGAGGGTGGTCAATCTTTGGAATTCTTTGCCACACAAGGCTGTGGAGGCCAAGTCAATGGATGTTTTTAAGGCAGAGATTGATAGATTCTTGCTTAGTACGGGTGTCAGGGGTTATGGGGAGAAGGCAGGAGAATGGAAATAGCAGGGAGATATAGATCAGCCATGATTGAATGGCGGAGTAGACTTGATGGGCCGAATGGCCTAATTCTGCTCCTATCACTTATGAACTTAAAAACTAACCTCACTATCAATAACCACACCAATCTGTTTGCCATCTTACTACAGTGAAAGTCCTGGCAACCATCCATAAGGTACATTATTGGTTTTGTTTAGTTTAGAGATACAGCACGGAAACAGGCCCTTCGGCCCACTGAGTCCGCACCGACCAGCACTCCCCGCACGTTAACACTATCCTACACACACTAGGGACAATTTACACATACACCGTGCATAACACTAACCTACATACATCTTTGGAGTGTGGGAGGAAACTGAAGATCTCGGAGAAAACCCACATGGTCACGGGGAGAACGTACAAGCTCTGTACTGTCGAGATCGAACCCGGGTCTCGGGCGCTGTGAGGCAGCAACTCTACCGCTACGCCACCGTGACCGCTGTGGTTACGAGCTTCCAGACACCCCAAAAACAACACAAAAACATCAACCTCTGCTTACTATTATCATGCTGCTTCAATTTACCAGATTGTTGTATGATGTCATCCTGAATCAAGAAATAAATGCTTTTAATTAACTGGGATTAATTGTCATGCATGTAATTTGCACTAAGCAATAAGCCTCAATTTTACTTCGGAGTCACGTGAGTGACTACGTGAAGAACCCCGCCAGGACGCATGCGTGTCATATCGCTTTCACGCTTGCGAAACGACAGGCGGGGTGGAGCGTTCCCCCGCAGCGGTAAGTTTGAAACCGCGACCTGCAGGTAAGTGATTTACTCTGCGGTAGTTTTTGTCCCCGCGCTGTTTTTACACAGGGGGGGGGGGAAGCTGGACAAAATAGTGTCCACAAGTGCTGTGAGTAAAGCTGGCTGGGGAGGACCGCGAAGTTGCGGGAGCCAGCAGCAGTTGAAGGCACAAGCCCCGTAAGGGATCAGCTGTGCCGACCTTTGGTCCCGCGCCGGCCAGAACACCACGGCCGGGCGGGAGACTATTCAGAATGGGGCCGTCGACTTTTGACAAGTCGAAAACGGCAGGAGACGGGGTGGAACGACGTTCCCCCGTAGCGACAATTTAAACCAGGACCTGCAGGTAAGAGCTGCGGTCTTTTTGTGTTTTCCCATGCTGATTACAGGTGGAGAAACCAACGGGTTGCGACAAAGCTGGTGGGCTAGCAGCGGCCAGCGGCACTTAAATCACCTATAATGGGATCAGCTGTGCCCGATGTCACCTCCGCACCGGCCAGATCCACTCCGCAGCCGGGCAGTAAGGCAAGACAAAAAACCATCAAAGTCGTGGACTCAGAGGAGTCCGACTTTGAGCAGCCGCGGGCGGCCAGCGATCGTGAGCGCTGGAGTCGGATGGAGCGGTGTGTGGAGCATTTGCTCCAACGTGACAGGCTCCGGGAGATGGAGTCGGGTCACTGGGCTCTATGGCAAACCCACAGCAGTACCTCTTGAAGGGCTGCACAGTGCTTCTACCTCATCAGAGGGGAGCACTGCGGGTCAGTTCTGGGCTGATCTGGAAGAGGGGTTCGCAGAAGAAAAGTCAAGTGTGCAGGGGGTGCAGGAACAAGAACACCTACTGGACATGGTGTCCAACTTCATACAGCCAGACCAGACGGGCCAAAACCTGGAGCAAAAGCTAGCTGCCAGTATAGACTATATGTCTCTCAACCAGCTACAAGAACAGGCTGTACTGGACACCACATCAAGACACCGATACTACTATTTGGAGGCAACGTATCGAAGCAAGTCAAGGAGCTCGATGAGGAAGCAAAAACCCTGGGACTAATAAAAGGGACTCCATCAAATACCCACTACAGCCATAGACAGCACCCCTACGCACCCACCAGTAGAGCAAGACCGACTGGTGAAAGCTCGAAGGCCCGGTACACAAAACATGAGTCTTTTTTAGGCCATGGCCCAGGCCGGCCTTCCTGGAAAATACGCGGACCTCTAACGTCAACCAAACCACAAATCCAGACACCAGCGCATCAACATCAGCGAAGAACTTACAAAAAGAAGTAAACCTGCCACTGGTAACTATGGAGGTAGGTGGGTCTGGTTCCCTACAAAATAAAGGGAGCATGGAGGTTGGGGGGGAGAATACACTCCTTTCTGAATGCATGGAGCATGTTAACAACCGATACTTACATTTTAAGCAGTATCCATGGATATACAATAGAATTTATACACAAGTACAGCCCTCCATTTCTGGATATACCGAACCGAATGTTCGTACTTCTGGTAAAGAAAAATCAGAGGCGCAAGCTGAACTGGAGCGGCTTTACGCAAAAGGTGTAATTGAAAAAACCCAACACGAACCACTAGAATTCGTGTCCAATATATTTACCAAAAACAAAAAGATGGTGGTTGTCGCATCATCATAGATCTGACCAAATTGGATACATTTGTACAATATATTCATTTCAAAATGGAAACCTTTGTTACTGCTAAATAATTAATTTCCAAAGGTTACTTCATGGCCAGCATCGATTTAAAAGATGCTTACTATTCAGTGCCTATACGAGGTGACCACAGATGTTACTTAAAATTCAACTGGATGGGACAGCTCTGGCAGTATACAGCACTACCAAATGGGTTATCATCAGCCCCAGGCTGTTCACAACAATTTTGGAACCAGCCCTAGCGTTTCTACGGAAACAAAAACACATGGTCATGGCATATCTAGATGACATACTTATTGTGGGCAACTTTGGAATTGGCCAAACAAACTGTAACAGCCACAAAACAGTTATTTGAAACTGGGGTTTATTATCCATCCAGTTAAATCTAAATTAACGCCTTCCACTACTATGGACTATTTGGGGTTCACAATTGACTCAGTTCACATGTCGGTGACTTTGCCAAAGGGAAAGGCTATAGACTTAATAGAGGCTTGCAATAACCTCATTGACATCAGTAACCGTCCATCAGATTGGTAGCAAAAGTAATTGACAAAATGGTGGCTGCTTTTCCAGCCACACAATTTGGACCTTTACATTACCAAAATGTACAGAGAGCAAAAATACAAGCACTCAAAATCAATGCTGATCATTTTGACAGACCAATGCAGCTACCAATCAAAGCTATAATGGAACCAAAATGGTGGATAGATAACATTTGGCTTTGTTTCAATCCAATCATTGTCAGTAACCCTTATATGGTGCTACAAACTGATGCCAGCGCACTTGGTGTACCATCTCCAGCTGTGGAGGTAGATGGACTGCTCAGGAGGCATCATTATTACTAACACTGGGCATAAACTACCTGGAAATGTTGGGTGCATTCTATGGCCTAAAGTTATTGTACTGGGTCATATCACCAGCATGTTAGACTACAGATTGACAATACCACCGTGGTAGCATATATCAACCACATGGGTGGAAACAAATCGACATCATGTGACAATCTGGCTAATACAATTTGGCAGTGGTGTATCCAGAGAGATATTTGGATATCAGCTACTTACCTACCAGGTAAACTAAATTTAGTGGCAGACACCAGGTCACGCAAATTTAATGAAAACACCGAATGGATGTTGAATAAAAAGTATTTGCTGATATTACAGCACGATATGGAACACCAGATATCGATCTATTCGCATCTAGGCTTAATCACCAGTTATCAAATTATGTTTCATGGGAACCAGACCCTGGGGCAGAGGCGACAGATGCATTTTCGCTGCATTGGGGGGGAAATTGTTTATTTATGCATTCCCTCCTTTCTGCCTCATCAGTCGGGTATTAAGGAAAATACAGCAGGACTCTGCGTCTGGTATTTTGGTAGTACCCGATTGGCCTACTCAACCATGGTTCCCAGTGATAATGAACATGGTATTAGAACCATGTATCACCATCCCGAATAGACCAGACTTGTTGGTTCATCCCGTAACAAGGGATAGCCACCCATGCCATAACTATTTGAATTTATTAATTTGTAGAGTTTAAAAATACCTCTACTACAGTTGGGACTGACGGACCGAACAGTGAACATGATTTCGTGCGGCCCAAAGACAGTCCACCAAAAAACAGTATCTGGTCTATATCAGGAAGTGGGAGATGTATTGTAACAAAAACAGCATCACCTACAGAGATATGAACATCCCGTCTGTTCTGGAATACCTGGCAGGCCTCCATTATGATGAGGGGCTCAGTTATAGTGCCATCAACTGCGCCAGAAGTGCCTTATCGACTTATCTATGGCAAGGAACAGAGCGTCATTCTGTTGGAACTCACCCACTGGTAACAAAACTTATGAGGGGAATTTTTAATACCAATCCCCCAAGAACCAGGTACTCCCAAATATGGGATGTGAGTATTGTCCTGAAGATGCTCAGGAATTGATCTCCAGCAACAGCTCTGTCCCTACACAGACTGACATTAAAAACAGTCATGCTAATGGCATTGGTCACGGCACAAAGGGTACAGTCATTACATAAATTAAGACTGGACAACATGACTTCTTCATCTAAAAACATTACGTTTCATATTTATGAATTAGTGAAACAGAACAGACAGGGATCAGCGGGCCTCAATATCGAATTTAGGTCTTACCTAACAGATGATCGTCTCTGTATAGTAAAGCATTTGTCGTTATATATGGAGAAAACGAAAATCATCAGAGGCAATGAGAAGGCACTTTTAGTCAGCCATAAGCAACCACACAAAAAAGTGTCGGTCCAGACCATCTCAAGATGGCTGAAACAGGTTCTAACACAGGCTGGGGTGGATACTAATATTTTAAATCTCATTCCACCAGGGCTGCAGCTACATCGGCAGCTATGCAGTTGGATATACCAATGGACCAAACCCTCAAGGCAGCAGGATGGTCAGGGGAAAAAACATTCCAACTATTTTATCATAAACCAGTCATTAAACCTGGAACATTTGCAGAAACAATTTAAGTTCTGTAATTTAATTACCCCATAAATAGGGGTTATAATTTGTGTTAATAAATTCATGGATTTCAATGTCGGATTCATGTCTAAAATATGTTGACACAATTCCTCCTACAGTCATCAAGGCAGATGTGATGCATGGACTCGTTTCCACGGCATGAAATCACAGAGCTTTAAAATCTTCACGTAGTCACTCACGTGACCCCGAAGTAAAATAGTAAGATTAAACGAGAACTTGCCAGTTTGAAGTTTGATCGTTATTTTATGAGGAGTAACGTTGAGGGATTACGTGCCCTCCGCTCCCACCCTTGATCATATACTTAACTGGTATCTCTTCTCTAATCTTACTATGTTTAGTCATTACAGTTATCTGTGATTTCACACCGCTGCTTTGAAGAATGACACGCATGCGTCTTGGCGGGGTTCTTCACGTAATCCCTCAACGTTACTCCTCATAAAATACAGATCAAACTTCAAACTGGCAAGTTCTCGTTTAATCTTACTATTTTGCTGGATAAATAATCTGGATAAATGGTTCTGTTATAGGTTTATTTGTACATTGAAGATAGACATAAAATGCTGGAGTAACTCAATGGGACAGGCAGCATCTCTGGATAGAAGGAATTTGGGTCAAAACTACACATTAAGTTGTACACTGGTATCCCGTGGCCTGCGGTGAATCCAGTCTCATGGTTTGTTGATGCTCAGACAAAAGCAAAATCAAACTTGTACTTTTTATCTCCAAATCAACCCAACAATTTACAAAGTTGTTCCTGTTCCACCCACAGAATGATGTGACCTGAGCTGGGTCAGGATCTTTAACCTTCCAAACAGCTTGCTCCTGGACCCGCAGAGAGGAATTTCCAATTAAGCTGTGAAAGGAGCTGGAGTCCAGCTCAAATCTTCTGCCTTATCTCCCTAACCTTCTCCAAAATTACTCCTGCAGGGGGTGGAGCAGATGTTTGGGAGTTTCCTGGCCGTTGAATTGTGATAAAGCACTGGGAAATGTGGTTAAAACCCAGAAAACTGCGACATCAACGAGACTACTGAACGGTTTTTGCTTGCCAGTTCCATCAAAATTTAATTATCTGGCTCTTATCATCTTGTTGTTTGTCGTATTTGTGCACACGGCACTGGCGCAGCGGTAGAGTTGCTGACTTACAGCACTTAAGGTGCCGTCGACCCCGGTTCGATCCCGACTACGGGTGCTGTCTGTACGTTCTCCCCGTGACCGCGTGGGTTTTCTCTGAGATCTTCGGTTTCCTCCCACACTCCAAAGACGTGCAGGAGGTTGTAGGTTATTTGGCTTGCTGTAAGTGTAACTTGTCCCTAGTGTGTGGAGGATAGTGTTTAATGTGCGGGGATCGTGGGTCGGTGCGGACCCAGTGGGCCGAAGGGCCTGTTTCCGCGCCGTATCTCTAAACTAAACTAAACTGAACTAGATAGTTGTGTAGGAAGGAGCTGCAGATGCTGGTTTAAACCGAAGATAGACACAAAAAGCTGGAGTAACTCAGCGGGACAGGCAGCATCTCTAGTTTTGCCTCGGTTTGAACGTTGTATTTTAGGAAGGAGGTCTAGCCCTGTGTCAAATGTGGAGAAGTTGGGATTGTTTGCCATAAAGCAGGGAGAAGGTAGTGTTGGGAAGGATTTTGATAAGGAAAACAAAAACTCATGTAACAGCTGCCTTGTTGGCCCAAAACCTTTCATTGCCAAGGAAATATTTGAGTGCAGCCGCTGATAATCAGTCCGGAAATGCAGCAGCTGGAATGTGCACAAACACAACAATCAACAAGCTGATATGAACCGGATGGTTTGTTTGTAATGATGCAGTTTGTTTATCAAGAATTATCGATTACCCAACTCCCCCCCCCCCCCCCCCCCCCCCCCCGCCCCCCTCCCGTTCATCTTGAAAGTTGAAATCTTAAGTTTCCACCAAAGAGCCCAAAGTTGTATTTAATGTTTCACCTCTGACAATGTTACACTCCTGCACTGCTGCTGCTCTGGGTACCACTTGATCCCGCAATGGAATGTGATCGATTGGAATGTTGCCGTTGCCGTATATTTAAGCCCATATCGGCAGGCAAGACACGGCCAATTCGTATGGGGCCTAAATAATATTTTTCGCATCATAAGATTCAAATGAAGTCACATAAAAAAGCAAGATAATATGTTAAATAAACGACACACCTTTTGTTTTGTCCTGATATTGCGATCCGTGATGTTGAAGGCGTCTTTAGTCACGTTTAAGTTCGATCCAGTGATTAAATTGTCCAGCAAATTTTTAACAAATAAACTGGGAATGGATCCCGAACGATTTTTCTTCATCAGCTAGCAGCCCGAGGAAATTCCTCTCCGTCAACCAATACAAGCCTGCATTTTAATCCCCCCCCCCCCACACCCAAGCCTCCGGAATCACACGCCCAGGCAGTGGCAGATCTGTAGCGGCGCTAATGGTAGGTTTTGTAACAACGCTACTACTTGTCACAGATTTTAAAATAATTTGCTAAAAGTTAGCAGGAAGCGAGAACAAAATACTTTTCTCTGAGTTTTTTTTGTGATTCATATCCTAATGCAACATGGCTATGTTTTCCTGAACTGAAGAGATAATTAAGTCAATGTGCCAGAAGGAACTGCAAATGCTGGTTTACACAGAAAAAAGGCACATAATGTTGGAGTGACTCAGCGGATCAGGCAGCATCTCTGGAGAGAAGGAGCAGGTGACGTTTCGGGTCGAGACCCTTCTTCAGACTGGGAGTCACAGGAGGGGGAAACTGGAGTTACAGAACAAATCAGAGCCGGCACCGATGACCAAGGAAAGGTGGAGCCCACAATGGTCCATTGTTGGCTGTGGAACTGGTGATAACGAAGGGAGATATGGATGCGAACAGTGGAACTGGCAGGACGACTAGGGTGGGGAAGGGATGGAGAGAGAGTGTGTCTAATGATTACTTGAAATTGAAGTCAATCACCTTGGTTGGTTTGGCAGAGTCCACTCTGCCATTTAACCATGGCAGATCTATCTTCCCCTCTCCATCAACTCTATTCTCCTGCCTTCTCTCCATAACCCCTGACACCCAGAATCTCGACCCTATTCTCCTGCCTTCTCCCCGTAACCTCCGACAACCAAGAATCTTTCAATGTCCACTTTAAAATTACCAATAAGTGTGTGTTAGCCGTGCAGGGCTGAGTTAGTTCAGAAGTGAATGACGTGTTAGACATTATTATTTATCTATAGAGAGACACAAAAATGCTGGAGTAACTCAGCGGGACAGGCCGTCGAGACCCTTCTTCAGACTGAAGAAACCAGCATCTGCAGTTCCTTCCCAGCGGTATTTGTGCAGAATTTCGGCTTCACACGTAATATTTGGGTGAGGGACCGCAAGGCATTTTTCTGCTCTCAGCAACAGACGTCAGACTTGATATTTCACATCCAAGAGAATGAGACACATACTGTCTGGCAAATGATCTGAAGCCCGAGAGATGAGTTGTGTTGTTGAACGTTTATGTAGAGTCATCTGCACTCAGAAACAAATCGTGCTCTTGTTTCCTTTTGTATCCCTTTCTCTTGAGATTTTTGATGCTTTCTTCGTGCATCATATGGGCACTTAACTCGAGTACCTCATGTTGCTTTCATAGCGAGCCCAACAAACCCCGCTGAGTATTTCTGCTCCCCTGATTATTTCCCTTGGTTCATTTTTGCAGTCGTCACGGCGAACAGCTTGGGCCAGTGTTTTTGTCAATAAACCAACAGCATCCTCTGCTGTTCCAGGTATCATCTACTGCATCCGCTGTTCCAGGTGTCAACTACTCTACATCGATGAGACCAAGCGCAGGCTTGACGATCGCTTTGCCTAACACCTCCGCTCAGTTCAACCTGATCTCCCGGTTGCTCAGCACTTCAACTCCCCATCCCATTCCCAATCTGACCTTTCTGGCCTGGGCCTCCTCCATTGCCAGAGTGAGGCCCAGCGCAAACTGGAGGAACAGCACCTCACATTTCGCTTGGGTAGTCTACACCCCAGCGGTATGAACATTGACTTTGCTAATTTTTGATGGCCCTTGCTTTCTCCCTCCTTCCACTCCCCCTGCCCAGCTCTCCCACAGCCCACTGTCTCCGCCTCTTCCTTTCTTTCCCCCCCACGTCAGTCTGAAGAAGGGTCTCAACCCGAAACGTCGCCTATTCCTTCTCTCCATAGATGCTGCCTCACCCGCTGAGTTCCTCCAGCATTTTATGTCCACCTTCGATTTTTCCAACATCTGCAGTTCTTTCTTAAGCATGATTAGCTATAGTATATTATTGTCACATGTATCGAGGTAGAATGTAAAGCTTTGTTTTGCAAGCTATATGATCAGATCAGATGGCAATGCGCTGGAGTAACTCAGCGGCTCAGGCAGAATCTACGGAGAGAATGGATGGACGACATTTCAGTCTAAAGAACTGACTACGGATGCTGTCTGTACAGAGTTCTCCATGTGTTCTGCGTGGGTTTTCTCCGAGATCTATCTTTTCCGCCCACACTCCAAAGACGTATAGGTTTGTAGATTAATTGGCTTGGGGTATAATTGTAAATTGTCCCCAGTGTGTGTGTGTAGGATAGTGTAAGTGTGTGGGGATCACTGTTTAGCACGGACTCGGTAGGCCGAAGGGCCTGTTTCCGCATGGTATTTCTAAATCAAACTAAACAAAACTAAGAAGAAGGAACCCAACCTGAAACGTTATCTATCCATTCCCTCCACAAATGCTGCCTGACCCAATGAGTTGCCCCAGCCCTTTGTGTTTTGCACAGGATTCCACCATTCGCAGTTCTTTGTATCTCCATGTTCTGGGCAACGTGTTATAGGAAAGATGTTGTCAAGCTGGAAAGGGTACAGTGATATTGCCGGGACTGGAGGGTCTGGGCTATAGGCAGACGTTGAGCAGGCTGAGACTATTCCTTGGAGCGCAGAAGGATGAGGGGTGATCTTATAGAGGTGTAGAAGATCATGAGAGGAATAGATCGTTTAGATGCACAGAGTCTCTTGCCCAGAGTAGGTGAATCGAGGACCAGGGGACATAGGATTTGGGTGAAGATTTAACAGGAATCTGAGGGGTAACTTTTTTACACAAAGGGTGATGGGTGTATGGAACAAGCTGCCAGAGGAGGTCATTGAGGCAGGGACTATCCCAACATTTAAGAAACAGTTAGACAGGTACATGGAAAGGACAGGACTGGTGGGTTATGGACCAAATGCTGGGAGGTGAGACTCGTGTAGCTGGGAGATTGTTGGCCATTGTGGGCAAGTTAATGCCAAAGGGCCTGTTTCCACACTGTATCACTCTACGACTAGTTGAATGAATCGACCTAACTAAAGATCACTGACGAGAGATCATTATCTCTGTTTCTCTCTCCATATATGCTGCCTGGCCTGCTGAGTCTTTTTGCCATCTTTTTGCTTCAATACGACTTGCTGTCACTAAAAACATTGGGCTAGAACTCACTGATGGTGAACCGGTGATTGAAACAAGGAACTTGTAGGTGCTGGTTTACAAAAAAAAATACACTTTTATTAAGAAAGAATGGATTTTGTTTAAATTGAAATGATGCTGTTAATTTAATCTTATTGGCATTTCAGTTCCCCAGATTTCATTTGTAATATAATTTTGAGTTAATTAATTACAGATAGTCCTGGTGTAATGTGTATTTCTATAACACTAATTGGAAATAACACAAGTGTTGAACTAGGGAATAATGTTTATATCTCACAAGCTGAATTGATTAGAACTTTTGTCAGGAACCAGCGAACCACTTAAAAGTTACTTTGGGAAAAAATAGAAGCAGAAAAACAGCTGCCTTGAGGTAAAAACAGTCTAGAGGGGAAAAAAAACTTTCCATGGAACCTCCCCGCAGCAATCCAACACTATTGTCTTTTAATAGTGGTTTCACTGTGAGTAGCCAGCAAAATTGACAGTATTTGCTTCTGTTGTCACTTGTGCATTGATACTCTGTGAAATAATGAAACATATACACTTTAGTATTCTCGATAACAAAAAGCTACTTATAGCTGTTGAAAAAACCTTTGTATTCAAAAATCCTACTGGAGAATGAACTTTGACGAGGGAAAGACTTAATAAGAAACTGAGGAGTAACTTTTTTACACAAAGGGTGGTGGGTATATGCAACGAGCTATTGGCCTTTGACCTTGCTTTAAACTAGCATCTGCAGTTCCTTGTGTAGGAAAGAACTGCAGATGCTGGTTTAAATTGAAGATAGACACAAAATGCTGGATTAACTCAGCGGGACAGGCAGCATCTCGAGACCCCTTCATCAGTGATCAGACTGAAGAAAGGTCTTGACCTGAAACGCCACCCATTCCTTCTCTCCAGAGATGCTGCCTGTCCCGCTGAGTTACTCCAGCATTTTGAGTCTATCTGCAGTCCCTTCCTACACATTCTGTTTTAATAACATCATTCTTTTGGTAGGAATACAACTATTGCGCTGTGGCAGAACTATCTGTAATAACTTTCTCACTTCTGAATTGGTTGTGCAGTTGTCAAAAGATGCCAAGCTGAAAGAAAATGCATTATTCAAGCAACAAAGCTGATTCACATTTAATTTATTGTGTAACAAATGCTCTCTGTATCTTTTTTCTATAGTTTCACAGAAGCAATGAAGATTCAGCCAAAGCTTCAACTACTTGATAACCCTGCAGGTTTTTACATGGGCTCTGGTCTTTTACTGATCGGCACCATCTTTGTCATGAGCAGCTTCTTTGTACTGGGATTCGTTGGGACATTTTTAGGTGAGACAATTGCATCTTACTTTTGCTGTTATAATAGCTAAACAAGTTGGGGTTTAATATTAAGTTCACCTCCGCTGATTTAAACATGCTGTAATTTTACAATAGACTTGTGTCTACTTGATATGATCTCTATTCTTCTTCTTCTCAAGTCCACACACAAGATTAGACGTTGCTCAGCCAGAGCTAAACGCACTTCTCGGCATCTGCGTACAATGGTGTCTGTCTTGTCGCTTCTTGGGCTTCTTGTGCGTGGGGGTGGAAAGATTGGTGGAAACAGGGCCGCGACGTGAAGGCTCTTTCCTTGACCCCCATCTCTAATGCAAGTTTAGTTTATTTTAGTTTCCAGATACAGCCCAGAAACAGGCCCTTCGGCCCATCGGTTCCGTGCCGACCAGCGATCCCCGCACATTAACACTATCCTACACACACAGGACAATTTTTACATTTACCAAGCCAATTAACCTACAAACCTGTGCGTCTTTGGAATGTGGGAGGAAACTGAAGATCTCAGAGAAAACCCACGCAGGTCACGGGGAGAAGGTACAAAAGCTTTACAGACCGCACCCGTAGTCGGGATCGAACCCTGGTCTCCGGCGCTGCAAGCACTGTAAGGCAGCAACTCCACCGCTGCGCCACCGTGCCGCCAATGCATATTCACATTTTTTTAGGAGACCGTTCAGGGTTAAAATAGGTGCTCCCACGCAAAGTACAGGATGACTAATATGTACTTGTTATAAGGTAGACACAAAATGCTGGAGTAACTCAGCGGGACTGGCAGCATCTCTGGAGAGAAGGAATGGGTGACGTTTCGGTTCGAGACCCTTCTTCAGACTGTTCATCTACTTAGTATATATTATTTAACAAATAATTGTATGTTTTGAATTATCTGCCTGTATTATTTTTCCAGCTTTCTGCAACGGAGAATTATTTTTTTTCAATGAACTATGAAGTTAGCTGCATTGAAGTCATCCTTGTAATTCTAACATGAATTCCACTTCAGTGGCACAAAAGTATAATGTTCCCTAAGCAGTAGAGCATTGAGACAAATGATACCTGTGGATGGATATCCCCATGGTCTTTTAATTACAAAATCATTTGACAACTTCCTCTGCTTTAAGCTCTGTTGTCTGATGGTATTTATTGTTTGCTACCTGCCACGTCACTCCTGATTTCAAGCCTCCAGCAGAGACACAGCAAATGCTAAGGAGACAAAGCGAAGCGGTTATCAGATTGAATAATCCCCCGCAGTGCGGACTCATGCTTAACTGAGGTAAAAGAAGCCACAAGCGACTCCCCTCAGTGAAATTGTGTTGTTTTAACAGCGTGGAAATAGGCCAAGTGTGATGATACCTAAGATAGAAGCAAAATGCTGGAGTAACTCAGCGGGTCGGGCAGCATCTCTGGAGAATAGGAGTAGATGACGTTGGTCAAATAGGAGTAGGTCGAGACCCTCCTTCAGACTCGAGGGGGGGGGAGGTAAGGTTTGAATGGGTAAGCATAGGTAATCGATTATTGGTGTGGTCTCGGATCAATGGTGCTTTTATAGTCACGTGTGTGACGTGCGAGCACAGTAAAGTTCTATTTTGTACAAATAGTCCAGTAGAGTATTGGCATATCCTCCGATCCTCGATTAGCAAGTAATTAGGAAATAATCTACTGAGCACGCATGCACGAGGCGCCTTGTTTTGGCGCCATTTTCAAAGTCGGCGCTCTGTTCCAGGCAAGTCCCAGGCTGGTCCGGGGGCTTCCAGCCGTCTCCTTCCTTGGACGCCACATCGCTCTCATCGCCCGTCCACCATTGTTCCCCGGGGGCAGGCGCCTGCCGCAGCCGACCACGAGGGCGCGCGGGGCAGGCCAGACCCAGTGGGCCGAAGGGCCTGTTGCCATGGTGTATCTCCAAACTCCCTTCCTAGGCCAACCTCCCTTCCATTGACTCCATTTACACCTCACGCTGCCTCGGCAAGACCAGCAGCATAATCTAGGACGAGTCGCACCCTGGCCACTCCTTCTTCTCCCCTCTCCCATCAGGCAAAAGTTATAGAAGTGTGAAAACGCACACCTCCAGATTCAGGGACAGTTTCTTCCCAGCTGTGGGGAGAAGGCAGGAACAGGGTACTGATTGGGAATGATCAGCCATGATCACATTGAATGGCGGTGCTGCCTCGAAGGGCCGAATGGCCTACTCCTGCACCATTGTGTATTACATTATCTGTTATCAGGCAACTGAATCATCCTACCACAACCAGAGAGCACGGCTGAACTATCTATCTCTTTGGTGACCCTCAGACTATCTTTGATGGGACTTTACTGGCTTTACCTTGCCCTAAACGTATCTGTACACTGCGAATGGCTCGATTGTAATCACGTATTGTGTTCCCGCTGGCTGGAATACACGCAACAAAAGCTTTTCACTATACCTCGGTACACGTGACAATAAACTAAACTCATCTAAACTAACTCTAAACTGAACAGTATTCACTATCATCAAAACATGCGGAAAGTCTGCATAATCTATTATGTTTTGCAGAATTCTGGTTAAATAATACACAATTTTATTTTTAACCCAAAATAAATGTAATCAATTATTACGAGCATAAAATGTACAAAATACAAAACAATACCAACAAACCCACCACCTTAGTACAAAGTAAGACAAATATCCTTGAATATCAAATATTGACCAACGATGTTACAATCTATATCTAGGATACATTCCACCTCCCAGGGCGCCCATGGGCTGCGCGTAGTCCCTTTCTAGTACCACCCGGGCGCGGACGTAACCCCGAGAAAGGGGCAGACAGCCGGTTCGGGCGGAGCCCTCTTCTGCCTGCACAGATGGCCAGCTTGGCCAGGCCTAGGAGCAACCCAACCAGGACATCTTCAGCTCTACCCTCTCCCCTACGCACAGGGTGTACTAATTCTTTGCATTTTGGATGCAGAGTAATGCACGGTGACGTAAAATGCCACGCACTGCCTCACCACAAGAATGCAACGACAGTCCACCGGATCTTGCATCGACATCATTTAAAAAAAACCCTGGTGCTGCTTGAATGAGGCCTAATTGCGTCTCACCTTTGAGCTATCCATCAGTCCAGTGGCAGGAATATCAGGTTACCATGGAAACAGCCAAGCAACAGAACAGAACGGCGTGAAGGGAAGAGTTAATCTTTCTGCAGTTAATCTCTCATGCGGAGTATTTGCTGTAAGGTGTTAGAACAGTAAAGTGTTAGAACAACAAGCATAAAAACTACAAATCCCCTTCGGCCCACCGAGTCCGTGCCGACCAGCGATCCCCGCACATTAACATTGTCCTACACGCACTAGAGACAATTTACAATTTTACTGAAGCCGATTAACCTGCGTTAACTGATCGATGGTCAGCCGGGGACAGTGGACAGAGGGGCCCGTTTCCATGCTGTATCTCTATACAACCCCCAGGAAATCACTGCTGGGGGCGACAGAGTTTGTACTTCTCCCCGTGACCGTGTGGGTCTGCTCCAGGTGCCCCGGTTTCCTCCCGCACTCCCAGTGGTTTGTAGGTTAATTGGCTCCTGTAAATTGTAAATTGTCCTTGGTGTGTGGGATAGTGCTTGTGTACGTGGTGATCACTGGTCGGCGCGGACTTGGTGGGTCAATGGGCCTGTTTCCATACTTTATCTCTGAAGTCTAAAGTCCAACAGTGTGAGACAGCTGCAAAATGGTGCAGTTGAACAAGCTCGGATATTTATGTCTGACTTACAGTACTTGATAAAACATTGCTATAATCTCAAAAGTTTAGACCAAAGATACTAGATGAGCTCCTCTAGAATCTTTGGTTTAGACATACGTTGCGGAAACAGGCCTTTCAGCCAATTGAGTCCACACCGAGCTGCGATCCCCGCACATTAACACTACCCTACACCCACTAGGGAGAATTTGACAGTTAGACCAAGCCAATTAACCTACCACCATGTACGTCTTTGGATTGTGGGAGGAAACCGAAGATCTCGGAGAAAACCCACAGGGAGAACGTACGAACTCCGCACAAACAAGCATGAGTAGTCAGGATCGAACCCGGGTCTCTGGCGCTATGAAGCAGTAGCTCGATCGCTGTGCCACCGTGCTGCCCTTCTGTGCTTCAAAGCCAAAGCTTCAATGTTTTATTACTGTGTTGAACTCCCCTCCCCCCCCCTCTCTTCCACCCCCCCCCCCCCCCCCCCCCCCCCCCCAAACAAAGTCATCTTATCAATGTCGTGCACCACAACAGCTAAAAAGGATGACTTGGAAAACAAAAATTCAAGTCCAGGGACCATTCAGCTGCAGGCAAATGCAATTGAAACTCAGGAACAATTGGCTAATGGTTCTGTATGGATCTGCAGTTTACATACACAATATCTGTCTTCATAGTTGGCCAAATCGCTTTAGGAAAATTGAGATATTTCCAGATATTCCCAGAAATAAAATATATTTTATCCTAAAGCTATCAATAAAAGAAATGATGTGGCATGAGGCACTACTTAGTAAACACTATCATTAACCTCTTTCCAAATGTTCTCTTTTCTCTCTCTTGTACATCTGCAAAGGAATACTAGATGCAATTGTACATGTATTTTCAGAGAACACTATTGAATCGTAGAAAATGGGTGCAGGAGATAGGCCATTTGGCCCTTCGGAGCCAGCACCACCATTCAATATGATCACGGCTGATCATGCAAAATCAGTACCCCGTTCCTGCTTTCTCTCCATATCCCTTGATTCAGTTAGCCCTAAGAGCTATATCTCTCTCTTGAATATATCCAGTGAATTGGCCTCCACTGCCTTCTGTGGCCGAGAACTCCACAGATTCGCAACTCTCTAGGTGAATTTTTTTTTCCTCATCTCAGTCCTAAATGGCCTACCCCTACCAGTCTGAAGAAGGGTCTCGACCCGAAATGTCGCCTATTCCTTCGCTCCATAGATGCTGCCTCACCCGCTGAGTTTCTCCAGCATTTTTGTCCACCCCTTATTCTTAAACTGTGACCCTTGGTTCTGGACTCATCCAACATCGGGAACATTTTTCCTGCATCTAGCCTGTCCAATCCCTTAAGAATTGTACTCGTTTTATAAGATTCCCTATCATCCTTCTAAATTGCAATGAATATGTCCAGTCGATCCATTCTTTCATCGTATGTCAGTCCCGCCATCATGAATTATGAATGAACATAAATTCTAATGTGCCTCTTCCCAAGTTATTATGGTTCATACAAAAATGTGTTCTTGAGACTTTAGACATACAGCTCGGAAACAGGCCCTTCGGCTCACTGAGTCCATGCCAACCAGTGATCACCCCATACATTAAGCTACAGACAATTTTATACAACATGTCGAGAAAAATTAATTTTCAAACCTGTACATCTTTGGGATGAGGGATGCAACTGTAGCTCCTGGAGAAAACCGATGTAGTCACAGGGAGAATGTACGAATTCCGCGCAGACAGCACCTTTAATCTGTATCGAACCCGGGTCTCTGGTGCTGTGAGGCAGCTACTCGACCTCTGTGCCACTGCGCCACCCTTCTCTTGACCGTATTTACTATAACAGCATTTAAAAGGCACCTGGACAGGTACAGGGATAGGAAAGATTTAGAGGGATATGGGCCAAACGCGGGCAAATGGGACGAGCTTAGAAGCAGCATCGTGGTGGCATGGACAAGTTGGGCTGAAGGGCCTGTTTCTGCGTTGCATGACTATAGTTCTTATGATACGAGTGGGATAAAATGGGATTAGTGTAGGATTGATGTAAGTGAGTGCTTGGTGGTTAGTGATGAAGGGTCTGTCTCCACGCTTTATATACTTTAGAGATACAGTGTGGAACAGGCCATTCGGCCCACTGAGTCTGCGCTGACCAGCGATCACCCCCTCACTAACTGCATCCTACACGCTAGGGACAATTTACCGAAGCCAATTGTTGCACCACTGCACCACCTTTACTGATGTAAAGGGCCAAGTAAATGTTAATGTGTGCAATGTATTGATACCAAACTTCTACTCAAGACATTCAAGAACAAAAGAACCAGTGTAATGAAAATGATAGGGAGAAATGTGAACACACAACAATCCTGACTTACATGTAAACAGACTATGAAAATACAAATTCTTTGCCAAAATCTTCAAGTTTTGCAATGCTTAAATATAGGTGGAAGAGTGAAGTACTAAAAAGACAAGAAATCAATATGTCAATATTTTCAAATACAGATAAGGATTATGTAACCGTAATGTGCGCAAGTTATTATATCCAAACAGAACCAAGTCTACCTTTAATGTTCATTTAAAGTTGCACAAAAATGTATTGCCTAAGGGAAATTTAATTCGAGTGAAGTCCAAACCACGAGTATTTGAGAGAAAATTACGTAACCATTTTATTGTTAAATAGAAAACTAGTTTAAAAGAAGATTGAAATGTAAAAAAGATAGGCACAAAAAGCTAGAGTAACTCAGTGGGTCAGGCAGCATCTCTGGAGAAAACAACATCTCTGGAGAAAACAGATGGGTCCGAAGAAGGGTCTTGACCCGAAAAGTCACCTATTCCTTTTCTCCAGAGATGTTGCCTGGCCCATAGAAACATAGAAAATAGGTGCAGGAGCAGGCCATTCGGCCCTTCAAGCATGCACCGCCATTCAATATGATCATGGCTGATCATCCAACTCAGTATCCTGTACCTGCCTTCTCTCCATACCCCCTGATACCTTTAGCCACAAGGGCCACATCTAACTCCCTCTTAAATATAGCCGATGAACTGGCCTCAACTACATTCTGTGGCAGAGAATTCCAGAGATTCACCACTCTCTGTGTGAAAAATGTTTTTCTCATCTCGGTCCTAAAAGATGAGGGGTCCTTAAACTGTGACCCCTTGTTCTGGACTTCCCCAACATCGGGAACAATCTTCCTGGATCTAGCCCTGTCCAACCCCTTAAGAATTTTGTACGTTTCTATAAGATCCCCCCTCAATCTTCTCAATTCTAGCGAGTACAAGCCGAGTTTATCCAGTCTTTCTTCATATGAAAGTCCTGACATCCTAGGAATCAGTCTGGTGAACCTTCTCTGTACTCCCTCTATGGCAAGAATGTCTTTCCTCAGATTAGGAGACCAAAACTGTACGCAATACTCCAGGTGTGGTCTCACCAAGACCCTGTACAACTGCAGTAGAACCTCCCTGCTCCTATACTCAAATCCTTTTGCTATGAATGCTAACATACCATTCGCTTTCTTCACTGCCTGCTGCACCTGCATGCCTACTTTCAATGACTGGTGTACCATGATACCCAGGTCTCGTTGCATCTCCCCTTTTCCTAATCGGCCACCATTCAGATAATAGTCTACTTTCCTGTTTTTGCCACCAAAGTGGATAACCTCACATTTATCCACATTATACTGCATCTGCCATGCATTTGCCCACTCACCCAACCTATCCAAGTCACGTTGCAGCCTCCTAGCATCCTCCTCGCAGCTAACACTGCCCCCCAGCTTCGTGTCATCCGCAAACTTGGAGATATTGCATTCAACTCCCTCGTCCAAATCATTAATATACAGGTATATTGTAAATAGCTGTGGTCCCAGCACTGAGCCTTGCGGTACCCCACTAGTCACTGCCTGCCATTCTGAATAGGACCCGTTTACTCCTACTCTTTGCTTCCTGTCTGCCAGCCAGTTCTCTATCCACATCAATACTGAACCCCCCAATGCCGTGTGCTTTAAGTTTGTATACTAATCTCTTATGTGGGACCTTGTCGAAAGCCTTCTGAAAGTCCAGATATAACACATCCACTGGTTCTCCCTTATCCACTCTACTAGTTACATCCTCGAAAAATTCAATAAGATTCGTCAGACATGATTTCCCTTTCATAAATCCATGCTGACTTTGTCTAATGATCTGCATCTTCAGTTCCTTCCTACACATTGAAATGCACAAATTGAATTACAATTCTACAATTTGATGTTCAATAACAAAGCAAAAATGAACTAAAAACTGTAGTAAACTATAACAAGTTTGGATAGCTGGAAATGTGTCCGTCTTAAAGATTAGCACTAAATCTGAGCCGTGTTTAGATCCACCACAGTCATGCACACAATTTGCGATTTTACAGAAGCCAATTAACCTACAAGCCCGCACGCCTTTGGAGTGGGGGAGGAAAGCGGAGCCACCGGAGCAATCCCACGGGGTCACGGGGAGAACGTGCAAGCTCTGTACAGACAGCACCTGTAGCCAGGATCAGACCCGGGTCCCTGGCGCTGTAAGGCAGCAACTCTACCGCTGCGCCACTGTACCTCAGTACAAGTGGCAATAAACAAAACTAAAGTTGTGGGAATCCTGTGCCAAAGAATGAGTAGACAGTAGGAGTGGTGTCTGCAGATGCGGGGTACCTGGTGAGTTATCCCTTCAGGAGAAGAGGATCTCAAAGGGGAAGAAGCTATGCAAGTTTCTAACCTGTTCTTTCAAGTATTGCCTGCACCATAGGACTGAATGTTCTTTCTGTGTATCTCTCGGGCATTCCATTCACCCTTGACGTCACCAGTACCTTTTCATTTTCATCACCTTATCAACGTGGAGTTGCAACACTTTGCCCAGCTCAGATAGTGAGATGGTGAGTGTTCGAGGAGCCAAGGTTGGAAGCATTTCACATTGGATAATACTTTGGCTCCAGCAGTCTGTACTTAAGCACGACAACTAGAGAAGCAAATCCGCCAGTGTCTAGGAGGCTGCTCATACACTCATTTTGCTGTGGAGGACCATACCAGAGGGCGATGCAACGGTAATGTTGCTGCTGTAATATGCCAGAGACCCGGGTGCAATCCCGACTACAGGTGCTGTCTGTAAAGCATTTGTACGCTCCCCCTGTGATCACCTACGTTTTCTTCAGGGGCCCACCGTCATAAGTCATAAGGAATAGTGGAATCAAGTCTACTCCGCCATTCGATCATGTACTGTGTCTATCTCTGCTGTACAAATATCCACTGACTTGGCCTCCACAATCTTCTGGGGCAAAGAATTCCACAGATTCACCACCCTCTGACAAAATAAATTTCCCCTCATCTCCTTTCTAAAAGAACGCTCTTTAATTCTGAGTCCGCACCGACCAGCGATCCCCGCACATTAACACTACCCTACACACACTGGGGACAATTTTGCAGTTATACCAGGTCAATTAACCTACAAACCTGTACGTCTTTGGAGTGTGGGGGGAAACGGAAGATCGCGGAGAAAACCCACGCAGGTCACGGGGGCGAGATTGTACAAACTCCGTACAGACAAGCACCCGTAGTCGGGATCGAACCGGGGTCTCTGACGCTGCAAGGCAGCAGCTTTACCGCTGCGCCATTGTACCACTTATATATGTTCCATTACCTCCAGATACAAGATCAGTTCCTTCCCATCAGATATCAAACTCATTAATCACCCTGCACAACCCTAACCACAACCCTAAATCAGCACTGAGCCACTATTGATCTTGCCCTACTTCAGTTGCACGACGTACTGTACATCGCCTTGAGCTAATAAGGCGCACCTAGAATAGCTGATAATTTAAAGTATACATACTTATTACGATCTTGCTGGTAATGTACCTGTAAAGCTGCAACAAGTAAGTATTTCATTGATCTGATCCCGAAACACATGACAATGAAACGCGCTTGTCTCTTAACTCTTAACTCCCCAGTCTATGCGGGCGGCACGGTGGCGCAGCGGTAGAGTTGCTGCCTTGCAGCGCCAGAGACCCGGGTTCTGTCCCAACTACGGGTGCTGCCTGTACGGAGTTTGTACATTCTCCCCGTGACCGTGCGGGTCTTCTCTGAGATCTTCGGCTCCTTTCCAAAGACGTACAGGTTTGCAGGTCAAATGGCTTGGTGTAAGTGTAAATTGTCCCCAGTGTGTGTAGGTAACTTAAGATAGTGTTAATGTGCGGGGGATCGCTGGTTGGTGCGAACTCATAGGGCCGAATGGCCTGTTTCCGCACTGTATCTCTAAACTAAACTAAACTAAACTAAACTAAACTAAACTATTGAAGACAAGATTTAGCAGGAAGGCAGCTAACAATGGCGTACTGTAAAAACCTGGCTCTCGGTGTCACTAGGAAATGTTCACAAAGCTCAATAAGGTGACTTCATTTTCTGCTCCATATTAATGTTACATGTTAAATAATGGCGATGAGGATGAGGATGATGATGATGATGATGATGATGATGAATTGTCACACGTGAAAAGACACAGTGAGATTCTTTGTTTTACATACCAAAGGTATGCAAAGAGTCACCACATAAAGGGCACCAACAAAGTAACAAGTATCCCGTTTGAACACCAACCATTTTTAACACATTCCATTTGTGGTCCCCCCTTAGTTCTTGGCCGTTCCTGCCACGCCGTGTCCGCCGTCGTTATGTCCCCCTTTGTTCTCCCTCTCGGTGGTTCCCCTACACGCCGGGTCCTCCTTTGTTCTCGGCGCGCGTCCGATCTCTGGCACCCACGTGGTCCCGTCCTCGAACCCCCTTTGCCCGCGTACATCCACACATGTCATCCACACACATTCGCCCGCCTGATGTTGTATGTGTGTTCCAGCCTGGTCCACATATAGAAGATCATTGCTATTCTGGAGGCATTGCATGTCGAGCAGGAGGACCACATGTGATACTTCTACTGAAACAATAATGCTACGCTGCACTTATGAAACGATAGATTTAGGGTGACAACGCAAAACAGGCAGTAACAAATTGGCAGCTGCAGCCGGAAATATTCCACATCGACCATATGTAATTCACAGCCTGAAGCAATGACCTTTGATCCCCAGTCACTAATTCCATCCCTTTTCTCCAGGCGTCCGTCCGAATCCAATTCACACTCTGAGACGTACTTGCAGCCACGAGTCCATTCTGTCAACTGCTTCCACTTTTGCACCACATCCCAACTCCCCCGCTCCTGCCTCTGCTGCTGGAGGTCTCATCCAGGCGTGTGGGGGGGGGCTGCGAGAATTTTCCAACTGCTCTCCATCATTCCGTCCTTCATTGACACACACGCCATCCAAACCGCTACTTTCCAGTCTCGTGTTAGATACCATTCACTCATCCACTGCCTGTACTGATGTACGACAGCTCGCCGCTAAATAACAGCTCGATTGTAAAATTCTTCTCCTGGCACTCCATTCCTCAGCCCTCTCTTTCTTGTCATCTTTTTTTAACCCTGCAACAATTCCACTATGACCACTGGACAATCGTCACGCTTGTGTTCTCTCATTTGGAATGCGCGTTTCCGTCTCCAATGTCCCTTAACAAGACACAAAATGTTGCACTGACTCAGCGGGACGGGCAGCATCACTGGGGAGAACGAACGGGTGACGTCTCACTTTGAGACCCTTCTTCAGATCCTTGTCCATTAACCCTGGTGAACTCCACATCAACATTTCTGCTTCCTTATTTCGCCTTTCTTTCTCCCAGCCTTTCCTTACAACCTTCGATGAAGCTTTTGGCCATCCAGCCTCATATCTTCTTTACTCTAGACTTTAGAGATACAGTGCACAAACAGGCCCCCCGGCCCACCCAGTCTACGCCGACCAGTGGTCACCCCGCACACTAGCACTATCCTACACACAAAGGAAAACGTTACAATTTTAGCAAAGCCAATTAACCTACAAACCTACAACAGATAAACACAAAATGCTACAGTAACTCAGTGGGACAGGCAACATCTCTGGATAGAAGAAATGGGTGATGTTTCGGGGCGAGACCTTTCTTCAGACTGACAGGTATACCTTCAATCCAGAGATGCTGCCTGTCCCACTGAGTTACTCCAGCATTATGTGCCCATCTTCGGAGTAAGCCAGCATCTGCAGTTCCTTCCTACACATTTAACCTACAAACCTTGATAGAAGAAATGGGTGATGTTTCGGGGCGAGACCTTTCTTCAGACTGACAGGTATACCTTCAATCCAGAGATGCTGCCTGTCCCGCTGAGTTACTCCAGCATTATGTGCCCATCTTCGGAGTAAGCCAGCATCTGCAGACTTTGCCCCCTACCAAAGTACCGCGCACCAACCACCAACCTGGACAGAGCCACTGTCGTGCCGCTGCCGATCGGAACGCCTGTTGATGTTTAGTTGAGAGTAGTGTTAAACTTGTTCATGATATATGTATTTTTATTTCTATTTATTTTTTACTGCACACTGAATGGACACTGGTTTGAGTAACGTTTTTTTGTTTCCTCTGGGTATGTGAGTACTCAGGAAAATAACAATAAAGATATACAATACAATACAATACAATACAAAACCTGCATGTCTTTGGAGTGTGGGAGGAAACGGGAGCAGTCGGAGAAAACCCACGCAGGTCACGGGGAGAAGGTACAAACACTGCACAGACAGCACCTGTGGTCAGGATTCAACCCGGGTCTCTGGCACTGTGAGGCAACAACTCTACTGCTCTGCCACAGTGCCACCCTTTTTTTTGATATGACTAAATGTTAAAGTTTGTTTGGTTAAGTTTCTCTAAAGCACATTGGGTTGTTTTCCTACAGTAGGAATGCTACAAGTGTAGGTGATGCGAATGATTGTTATCGAAAGCCTGGTGTGGAATAACTGGCTATTTCTTTTTAAAAAAAACAAAGCCTTCAAATTGTGAAAGTGAAATAATAAAACCAAAATTCGCTGGAAACACTCAGCAGATCAGGGAGCATTCATGGAGAGAGTTCATCCATGTTCTCGGGGTATCTAAATCTAAATGTTATTAGTTATTTATGTTATGACATCGGATGGAAGCTGCAGACCAAATCTCGTTGCGCTTATGTGCAATGACAATAAAAGATATTATTATTATTATTATTATTTTATTATTAGATTCAGAGTTGTGTTAAATTATGCCATCCACATGTATTGCATGCGACATATGTCATACATTGGGCGGCACGGTGGCGCAGCGGTGGAGTTGCTGTCTTACAGCGCCTTGAGATCCGGGTTCGATCCAGACTACGGGTGCTGTCTGTACGGAGTTTTTACCTTTCTCCCTTTGACCACGTGGGTTTTCTCCAGGTGCTCCAGTCTCCACCCACTTTCCAAAGATGAGCGGGTTTGGAGGTTCATTGGCTTCTGTAAAATGTCCCCAGTGTGCAGGATAGAACTAGTGTGAACGGGAAGGAAGGAACTGCAGATGCTGGTTTTCACCCAAGATAGACACAACATGCTGGAGTAGCTCAGCGGGACAGGCGGCATCTCTAGAGAGATGGAATGGGTGACGTTTCAGGTCGAGACCCTTCTTCAGGCTCCTCAGATCCCTTCTCTCCAGGGATGCTGCCTGTCCCGCTGAGTTACTCCAGCATTTTGTGTAATTGTACACTACAATTTCAAAAGCTTTACGGTACAAACACATTTCCTAGTTTTACCACTGAAGGCAATTTCTATTTATGAAATTATAGATTAAGAGGATAACAGTGGAAATCAAACAAGAACAAATTGATAGCTGTGATGGAAATATTCTACATCTATAATATTTTACAGCCGGAAGCTTTGTTCCATGGTCACTAATTCCAGTCTTTTTGCCAGGCGTTTGTTCGAAACCAAAGGACCCTTTGAGATGTTCTTTCAGCCACGAGTCAATGCCATCACATACTTTCATTTTTATACAAATACACAACTCCGCCACAAAAAAACCGTGCTGTGAAAAATCTCGTACACGCCTTCGGGGGGGTGACGTCTTTTTTTTTTTTCCGATGGATTTGTGGCTGGCCGCCATTGCTCCGTCCCTCCAGGCCCGGGCGATCGTCCAAACCGCTACTTACCAGTATGATGCTCCATTCCACTTACTCGTCCCCTGCCCTTGTTGACCGACATTGGCCTTCATGAGTCAGAGCATTGTAGACGTTGGGAGGTCATGTTGCAGTTGTATAAGATATTGGTCAGGCCGCATTTAGAGTATCGTATTCAGTTCAGGTCACCGTGTTTTCAGAAAAAGGTTGTCAAGCTGAAAAGGGTACAGAGAAGATTTACGAGGGTGTTGCCAGGACTAGAGAGTCTGAGCTGCAGGGAGAGGTTGAGTAGGCTGGGTCTCTATTCCTTGGAGCGCAGGAGGATGAGGGGTGATCTTTTAGAAGTGTATAAAATCATGAGAGGAATAGGGCGGGTAGATGCATTGGGTCTCTTGCACAGAGTAGGGGAATCAAGGACCAGAGGACATTGGTTTAAGGTGAAGGGGAAAATATTTAATAGGCATCTGAGGCATACCGTCATAAAACAACTTGATATTTCCTTACTTTTAGTTAAGTTGAGAGAAACAGGCTCTTTGGCCCACCGCGCCTACCAGCAGTCCCGTACTCTAGCACTATCCTGCACACTACTGACAATTTAAAGTTTTACTGAAGCCTAGTGTAGATGGGACATGTTGGTTGGTGTGGACAAGTTGGGCTGAAGGAACTGTCTCCACGCTGTATAACTCTGTGACACTATGGCTCCAATTAACCTACAAACCTGTACATCTTTGGAATGTGGGAGGAAACCGGAGCACCCAGAGAAAACCCACGCGGTCACAGGGAGAACATACAAACTCTGTACAATCAACAACCGTCAGAGCTGTCAATTTGTTCTTGTTTGGTTTCCACTGTCATCCTTATAATCTATCATTTCATAAACAGAGTGTAACAATATGCCTTCAGTAGAACAATAGGAAATATGTTATTTTTCTCCTCGACGTGTACCATAAAGCTTCTAGAAACATAGAAATTAGGTGCAGGGGTAGGCCATTCGGCCCTTCGAGCCTGCACCGCCATTCAATATGATCATGGCTGATCATCCAACTCAGTATCCTGTACCTGCCTTCTCTCCATACCCCCTGATCCCTTTAGCCACAAGGGCCACATCTAACTCCCTCTTAAATATAGCCATTGAACTGGCCTCAACTACCTTCCTTTGTAATCTGAAATTGTAGTGGTCCGTGCTGGAGTGCGTTTATCTTAGTCTTCATTGAGTTTAACTTTTAGTTTTAGCTTTAGAAATACAGCGCAGAAACAGGCCCTTCAGCCCACCGAGTCCACGCCGACCAGCGATCCCTGCACACTAGCACTATCCTACACACATTGGGGACAATTTATTTACCAAAGCCAATTAACCTACAAGCCTGTACATGTTTGGAGTGAGGGAGGAAATCGGAGCACCCAGGAAAAGCCCACACGCTCATGAGGTGAACGTACAAACTCTGTACAACCAACACCCGTAGTCAGGATCGAACCTAGATCTCTAGTGCTGCAAGGAAGCAACTCTACTGCTGCGCCGCCGTGCCACCCCATATGCTGGAAAAACTCGGTTGGAGTCTTCCTTCGCTCCTAGATGCTGCTGCACCCGCTGCACCCGCTAGATGCTGCTGCACCCGCTGCACCCGCTAGATGCTGCTGCACCCGCTGCACCCGCTAGATGCTGCTGCACCCGCTGCACCCGCTAGATGCTGCTGCACCCGCTAGATGCTGCTGCACCCGCTGCACCCGCTAGATGCTGCTGCACCCACATGGATAGGCGACGTTTCGGGTCAGGACCCTCCTTCAGACTGGAACCCGAAACGTCACCTATCCATGTTCTCCAGGGATGCTACCTGCCCCGCCGAGTTACTCCAGCATGTTGTATCTGTCTTCACTTATTACCCACCTTCCCCACAGCCAACAATGGACCATTGTGGGCTCCACCTTTCCTTGATCATCGTTGGTTTTAGCATGTCTTTCATTCATTTGTTCTATGCGCTGCCTACATCTCTCGTTTCCCTCTCCCCTGACTCTCAGACTGAAGAAGGGTCTCAGGGAGAAACGTCACTTGTTCCTTCTCTCCAGAGATCCAGCTGCCTGACCCGCTGAGTTGCTCCAGCTTTTTTGTGTCTGCCTCCAGTATGGACAGTTGGCCAGATACCCGCATTTTAAATTTCATGCATGCCTTGTATCTGTGGAATTTTCACATCAGCTTCTTCAGGCCTTGTCAGCTCCCTGCGGATCTGTAAACCATCCCGTGACACTTCAGACTGACAGGTATACCTTCAATCCAGAGATGCTGCCTGTCCCGCTGAGTTACTCCAGCATTATGTGCCCATCTTCGGAGTAAGCCAGCATCTGCAGACTTTGCCCCCTACCAAAGTACCGCACACCAACCACCAACCTGGACAGAGCCACTGTCGTGCCGCTGCCGATCGGAACGCCTGTTGATGTTTAGTTGAGAGTAGTGTTAAACTTGTTCATGATATATGTATTTTTATTTCTATTTATTTTTTACTGCACACTGAATGGACACTGGTTTGAGTAACGTTTTTCTGTTTCCTCTGGGTATGTGAGTACTCAGGAAAATAACAATAAAGATATACAATACAATACAATACAATACAAAACCTGCATGTCTTTGGAGTGTGGGAGGAAACGGGAGCAGTCGGAGAAAACCCACGCAGGTCACGGGGAGAAGGTACAAACACTGCACAGACAGCACCTGTGGTCAGGATTCAACCCGGGTCTCTGGCGCTGTGAGGCAACAACTCTACTGCTCTGCCACAGTGCCACCCTTTTTTTTGATATGACTAAATGTTAAAGTTTGTTTGGTTAAGTTTCTCTAAAGCACATTGGGTTGTTTTCCTACAGCAGGAATGCTACAAGTGTAGGTGATGCGAATGATTGTTATCGAAAGCCTGGTGTGGAATAACTGGCTATTTCTTTAAAAAAAAAACAAAGCCTTCAAATTGTGAAAGTGAAATAATAAAACCAAAATTCGCTGGAAACACTCAGCAGATCAGGGAGCATCCATGGAGAGAGTTCATGTTCATCCATGTTCTCGGGGTATCTAAATCTAAATTTTATTAGTTATTTATGTTATGACATCGGATGGAAGCTGCAGACCAAATCTCGTTGCGCTTATGTGCAATGACAATAAAAGATATTATTATTATTATTATTATTATTATTAGATTCAGAGTTGTGTTAAATTATGCCATCCACATGTATTGCATGCGACATATGTCATACATTGGGCGGCACGGTGGCGCAGCGGTGGAGTTGCTGTCTTACAGCGCCTTGAGATCCGGGTTCGATCCAGACTACGGGTGCTGTCTGTACGGAGTTTTTACCTTTCTCCCTTTGACCACGTGGGTTTTCTCCAGGTGCTCCAGTCTCCACCCACTTTCCAAAGATGAGCGGGTTTGGAGGTTCATCGGCTTCTGTAAAATGTCCCCAGTGTGCAGGATAGAACTAGTGTGAACGGGAAGGAAGGAACTGCAGATGCTGGTTTTCACCCAAGATAGACACAACATGCTGGAGTAGCTCAGCGGGACAGGCGGCATCTCTAGAGAGATGGAATGGGTGACGTTTCAGGTCGAGACCCTTCTTCAGGCTCCTCAGATCCCTTCTCTCCAGGGACGCTGCCTGTCCCGCTGAGTTACTCCAGCATTTTGTGTAATTGTACACTACAATTTCAGAAGCTTTACGGTACAAACACATTTCCTAGTTTTACCACTGAAGGCAGTTTCTATTTATGAAATTATAGATTAAGAGGATAACAGTGGAAATCAAACAAGAACAAATTGATAGCTGTGATGGAAATATTCTACATCTATAATATTTTACAGCCGGAAGCTTTGTTCCATGGTCACTAATTCCAGTCTTTTTGCCAGGCGTTTGTTCGAAACCAAAGGACCCTTTGAGATGTTCTTTCAGCCACGAGTCGATGCCATCACATACTTTCATTTTTATACAAATACACAACTCCGCCACAAAAAAACCGTGCTGTGAAAAATCTCGTACACGCCTTCGGGGGGGTGACGTCTTTTTTTTTTTTCCGATGGATTTGTGGCTGGCCGCCATTGCTCCGTCCCTCCAGGCCCGGGCGATCATCCAAACCGCTACTTACCAATATGATGCTCCATTCCACTTACTCATCCCCTGCCCTTGTTGACCGACATTGGCCTTCATGAGTCAGAGCATTGTAGACGTTGGGAGGTCATGCTGCAGTTGTATAAGATATTGGTCAGGCCGCATTTAGAGTATCGTATTCAGTTCAGGTCACCGTGTTTTCAGAAAAAGGTTGTCAAGCTGAAAAGGGTACAGAGAAGATTTACGAGGGTGTTGCCAGGACTAGAGAGTCTGAGCTGCAGGGAGAGGTTGAGTAGGCTGGGTCTCTATTCCTTGGAGCGCAGGAGGATGAGGGGTGATCTTTTAGAAGTGTATAAAATCATGAGAGGAATAGGGCGGGTAGATGCATAGGGTCTCATGCACAGAGTAGGGGAATCAAGGACCAGAGGACATTGGTTTAAGGTGAAGGGGAAAAGATTTAATAGGCATCTGAGGCATACCGTCATAAAACAACTTGATATTTCCTTACTTTTAGTTAAGTTTAGAGAAACAGGCTCTTTGGCCCACCGCACCTACCAGCAGTCCCGTACTCTAGCACAATCCTGCACACTACTGACAATTTAAAGTTTTACTGAAGCCTAGTGTAGATGGGACATGTTGGTTGGTGTGGACAAGTTGGGCCGAAGGAACTGTCTCCACGCTGTATAACTCTGTGACACTATGGCTCCAATTAACCTACAAACCTGTACATCTTTGGAATGTGGGAGGAAACCGGAGCACCCAGAGAAAACCCACGCGGTCACAGGGAGAACATACAAACTCTGTACAACCAACAACCGTCAGAGCTGTCAATTTGTTCTTGTTTGGTTTCCACTGTCATCCTTATAATCTATCATTTCATAAACAGAGTGTAACAATATGCCTTCAGTAGAACAATAGGAAATATGTTATTTTTCTCCTCAACGTGTACCATAAAGCTTCTAGAAACATAGAAATTAGGTGCAGGAGTAGGCCATTCGGCCCTTCGAGCCTGCACCGCCATTCAATATGATCATGGCTGATCATCCAACTCAGTATCCTGTACCTGCCTTCTCTCCATACCCCCTGATCCCTTTAACCACAAGGGCCACATCTAACTCCCTCTTAAATATAGCCATTGAACTGGCCTCAACTACCTTCCTTTGTAATCTGAAATTGTAGTGGTCCGTGCTGGAGTGCGTTTATCTTAGTCTTCATTGAGTTTAACTTTTAGTTTTAGCTTTAGAAATACAGCGCAGAAACAGGCCCTTCAGCCCACCGAGTCCACGCCGACCAGCGATCCCTGCACACTAGCACTATCCTACACACATTGGGGACAATTTATTTACCAAAGCCAATTAACCTACAAGCCTGTACATGTTTGGAGTGAGGGAGGAAATCGGAGCACCCAGGAAAAGCCCACACGCTCATGAGGTGAACGTACAAACTCTGTACAACCAACACCCGTAGTCAGGATCGAACCTGGGTCTCTAGTGCTGCAAGGAAGCAACTCTACTGCTGCGCCGCCGTGCCACCCCATATCCTGGAAAAACTCGGTTGGAGTCTTCCTTCGCTCCTAGATGCTGCTGCACCCGCTGCACCCGCTAGATGCTGCTGCACCCGCTGCACCCGCTAGATGCTGCTGCACCAGCTGCACCCGCTAGATGCTGCTGCACCCACATGGATAGGCGACGTTTCGGGTCAGGACCCTCCTTCAGACTGGAACCCGAAACGTCACCTATCCATGTTCTCCAGGGATGCTACCTGCCCCGCAGAGTTACTCCAGCATGTTGTATCTGTCTTCACTTATTACCCACCTTCCCCACAGCCAACAATGGACCATTGTGGGCTCCACCTTTCCTTGATCATCGTTGGTTTTAGCATGTCTTTCATTCGTTTGTTCTATGCGCTGCCTACATCTCTCGTTTCCCTCTCCCCTGACTCTCAGACTGAAGAAGGGTCTCAGGGAGAAACGTCACTTGTTCCTTCTCTCCAGAGATCCAGCTGCCTGACCCGCTGAGTTGCTCCAGCTTTTTTGTGTCTGCCTCCAGCATGGACAGTTGGCCGGATACCCGCATTTTAAATTTCATGCATGCCTTGTATCTGTGGAATTTTCACATCAGCTTCTTCAGGCCTTGTCAGCTCCCTGCGGATCTGTAAACCATCCCGTGACATTCACTCGCTGGTTTAATGTCCCTGGTGCTTTGTCTTGTATTTATAGATCAAATAACATCACAGAATCCGATTCTTTTAGGTCGGAAAGAACTGCAGATGCTGGTTTAAATCGAAGATTCCCCCCCCCCCCCCCGTTCCCCCTTTGTTCCCCCCCCCCCCCCCCCACGCCGGGTTCCCCTTTGTTCTTGGCGACCCCCCCCCCCCAATTCCCACTTTGTTCTCTGTGGCCCACCACACCCCTATGCTGTGTCCCCTATTGTTCTCAGCGGCCCCCTCACGCCGTGTCCCACCTTTGCCCTTGCCGGGCCCACCGGGCTGGTCCTCTGTCGTGGGTCCGCAGCGGGCCGGATTTAGATAGGGCTGTGGTGAAGAAGTGAATTGCACTGATTATATCCACGCTCTTCACAGGAGACTACTTTGGAGTTTTGATGGAAGCCAAGGTGCTGACATTTCCATTCAACGTTATGGAGAACCCTATGTACTGGGGCAGTACGCTAAACTACTTGGGCTGGGCTATCATGTAAGTATATAAATGTAAATCCGCAACGTATTCCCTCTGTTTCTTGCTTTCTGCTCCCCAGTCTATTTCATTTCTTACTTTTCTTCAGATCTGCCTTAAAATTACCTTGCGATAAGTCATGAATGCTGTTTTGACTGCTCCAAGCCGGTAGAGTTGCTGCTTTACAACGCTTGCAGCGCCAGAGACCTGGGTTCGCTCTCGACTATGAGTAGGCCATTCGGCCCTTCGAGCCAGCATCGCCATGTGATCATGGCTGATCATCCCCAATCAGTACCCTGTTCCTGCCTTCTCCCCATATCCCCTGACTGCTATCTTTAAGAGCCCTATTTAGCTCTCTCTTGAAAGTATCTAAAGAACCAGCCTCCACTGCCCTCTGAGGCAGAGAATTCCATACACTCACAACTCTCTGTGAGAAAAAGTGTTTCCTCGTCTCCATTCTAAATGGCTTACCCCTTATTCTTAAACTGTGACCCCTGGTTCTGGACTCCCCTCTATGGTCAGTGTGGACTCGGTGGGCCGAAGGGCCTGATTCCGCACTGTATCTCTAAACTAAACTAAACTAATGTCCTTTGCCTATCAATTGGTTGGACTGAAGGACCTTTAGACTTTAGACTGTAGAGATGGCCTGTTCCCATGCTCTGTGGCACTTTGAAATGAAATATATTAGAATGACAGCTGACTGGTTAGCACGCAACAAAAGCTTTTCACTGCACCCCGGTGCACGAGACAATAAACTAAACTAAATGAATTGCATTGTGCAGTTGCACAGGTGACATAGAAAGCACTATTGAGAATTCATGTAAAGATGACTGTTGGATAGTCTGGAGTTGGGCTGAAGGGCCTGTTTTCATGTTCTCTGACTCTACAAAATGAAATATGTTAAAATTAGTGTAAAGTTGTCTGTTACTCAGTATAGACGGGCTGAAGGGCCTGTTCACATACTCTATAACTCTTTAAAATAAAAAATATATATAGAATTAGTAAATATGGCTGTCTGATATTCAGCAAAGACTTGGGCTGAATAAGATTTAAGGAGTAAGCGTAAGGAGTAAGATTTAAGAATAAGGAGTAAGCCAATTAAAACGGAGACGAGGAAACACTTTTTCTCACAGAGAGTTGTGAGTCTGTGGAATTCTCTGCCTCAGAGAGCGGTGGAGGCTGGTTCTCTGGATGCTTTCAAGAGAGAGCTATGTAGGGCTCTTAAAAATAGTGGAGTCAGGGGATATAGGGAGAAGGCAGGAACGGGGTACTGATTGGGGATGATCAGCCATGATCACATTGAATGGCGGTGCTGGCTCGAAGGGCCGAATGGCCTACTCCTGCACCTATTGTCTATTGTCTATTGTCTATTGAAGGGCTTATTCCCAAACTCTATCACTCGTTAAAATGAAATATGAAATTAGTGCAAAGACGGCTGTATGATGGTCTGAAGCTCTTAGACTGAAGGGCCTGTTTCCGTCCTCCATGACTATGAAATGAAAGATGATAGAATTGGTGTATAGATGGCTGTTTGTTGCTCTGATGGACTTCAACTGAAGGGCCTATTTCCATACAGTCTCTCACTACAGGGCAGCTCCTGGAAGCATTGTAGCTTCACCTAGTTCTCTCTAGCTGCATCAGAGATCAAAACAGCGCTTCAGAGGTCTGGTATTCTGCGAATATTGTGGCCTGTGCACTTGAGAATTTGTGTAGTCACTTGGCAACAAGATTGTCCATTTAAAAAATTATCAGAAAAATTAACAAACACCATCATAAAACCATAAGACAAGGGAGCAGAATCGGGCAATTCTGCCCATCGAGTCCACTCTGCCATTTCAATCATGGCTGATCTATCTTTCCCTCTCAAACCCCATTTATTCTCCTGCCTTCTCCCTATAACCTCTTGGTACGCTTCCTAATCAAGAACCATTCAATATCTAGAGCATGCACCACCACATTTTCCACACCAGCATATGTCAGGCCCCAACTGAAATTCCCACTGGTCAATATCCCTCACTGACACTGGCTACTGCCTTACAGCGACAGAGATCCCGGTTCAATCCCGACTACGGGTTATGTCTGTATGGAGTTTGCGCGTTCTCTCCGTGACCTGCATGAGTTTTCTCCAAGATCTTCGGTTTCTTCCCACACTCCCAAGTACGTGCAGGTTTGTAGGTTAATTGACTTGGTGTAAATGTAAAATTGTCCCTAGTGCGTGTAGGGTAGTGTTAATGTGTGGGGATCGCTGGTCGGCACGGACTCGATGGGCCAAAGGGCCTGTTGCCGCGCTGTATCTCTAAACTAAACTAACATGATCAATTGGATCTAAATTTGTTCTTAATGTCAAAGTAATGACCAGCCCGTACAACAGTTGCTTGTTTCAGTTGCTGAGGTTATTGAATCCTTGTACTCCACTACTATATATATCACTCTCAAAAATCACTACCATGAAGATTGAAGCAGAACCCTGTTAACTCACTGACACTGGTCTCTGTCACCTTTAAGTCAATAGAGTTGCAAATGATTGCAGTCCGTAGTTAAATCAGATTGATCCGATGTACGTGACTCTTTGTATGGTCGTTAAAAACAGAGTCATTGCAAAAAAGTAAATCTTGTTCAAATGGTCTGCCCAAAAACACACATTTAAAAGCAGAGATTTATATAATTTTTAAACTTTCACATTGCCGACTTGTAAAGCAAGATCATTCAGGGCAGGATATCAACCTGCCATTCTTCACATAGACAAGTAATGCCCCCGTCCCACTTAGGAAACCTGAACGGAAACCTCTGGAGACTTTGCGCCCCACGCAAGGTTTCCGTGCGGTTCCCGGAGGTTTTTGTCAGTCTCCCTACCTGCTTCCACTTCCGGCAACCACCTGCAACCTCCGGGAGCCGTACGGAAACCTTGGGAGGGGCGCAAAGTCTCCAGAGGTTTCCGTTCAGGTTTCCTAAGTGGGACAGGGGCATTACATACAAACTTGCCATCAAGTCTCAGATCCATTGACAAGTCTGCTGCTTCGCTGAACACCTTCACCTAGGCCTACCTGATCTACCGGTTGCTAAACACTTCCCCTCCCATTCCCACACTGACCTTTCTGTCCTGGGCCTCCTCCACTGTCAGAGTGAGGCCACATGCCAATTGGAGGAACAGCACCTCATATTTCACTTGGGCAACTTACAACCCAGCGGTATGAATTTGATTTCTCTAACCAAGTAACCCTTGCTTTCCCTCTCTCTCCGTCCCTCCCCCACCCGAGTTCTCTGACTAGTCTCACTCTGACTTGTATGCCTCGATGTCACCTTCCCCTCAGCCAACAATGAACCGTTCTACATGTCCTTGAGCATCGTCTGCTTTGATCTGTCGTTTTCACACCTTCCCCTTCCATATCTCGAGTCTCCCTCTCCCCTGACTCTCAGTCAGAAGTAGGGTCTCGACCCGAAGCGTCAGCCATTCCAGGAATGCCGCCTGTCCCACTGAGTTACTCCAGCATTTTGCGTCTATCTTTTAGAGTATAGGAGCTGGGAGGCCATGTTACAGTTGTATAAGACGTCGATGAGGCCACGTTTAGAGCATTTGGTGGAGAGGATCTAGACTCGAGAGTATTATGTTCAGTTTTGGTCACCCTGGCATGGGAAAGATGTTGTTAAGCTGGAAAGTGTGCAGCGAAGATTTACGAGGATGTTGCCAGGACTCGAGGGCCTGAGCTATAGGGAGCGGTTGAGCAGGCTAGGACTCTATCCCTTTGAGCAGAGGAGGATGAGGGATGATCTTCGAGAGCTGTAGAAAAATCTTGAGGGGGATAGATTGTGTAAAAGCACAGAGTCTTTCACCCAAAAATAAGGGAATCAAGACCTCGAGGACATAGGTTTAAGATGAGGGGGAAAAAGATTTAATGGGAACCTGAGGGGTAACTTTTTCACACAAAGGTTGGAGGGTGTATGGAACGAGCTGCCGGAGGAGATATTTGAAGCAGGTGCTATCACAATATTTAAGTAACATTTACACAGGCACATGGATAGGATGGGTTGGAGGGATTTGGGCCAAACGCAGGCAGGTGGGACATGTAGATGGGACATGTTGGCCAACATTGCACAGGCATCACCCAAGGTCAGCTTTGAACCCTGGTCTCTGGCGCTATGAGGCTGCCGGTCTACGGCCGTGCCACTGTGCCGCTCAGAGAAATACAGTATCATTCTGGAGCAAATACATAGAAGAAGCCAATTTGTTCCTCATTCTGTGAAGCTCCATCCCAAAGTCCCTCAAGGAACTTTGTGTTGGAAGGAACTGCAGATGCAGGTTTAAACCAAAGATAGACACAAAATGCTGGAGTAACTCAGCGGAACAGGCAGCATCTCTGGAGAGAAGGAATGGGTGACGTTCAGACTGAAACGTCGCCCATTTCTTCTCTCCAGAGATGCTGCCTGTCCCACAGCGGCGTAGCGGTAGAGTTGCTGCCTCACAGCACCAGAGACCCGAGTTCGATCCCGACCATGGATGCTGTCTTTAAGGAGTTTGTACGTTCTGCCCGTGACCTGCCTGGGTTTTCTCCGAGATCTTCGGTTTCCTCCCACACTCCAAAGACGTACGGGTATGTAGGTTAGTTGACTTGGTGTATGTGTAAATTGTTCCTAGTGTGTGTAGGATAGTGTTAGTGTGCGGGGATCGCTGGTCCTCAGGAATGAGTGGGTTAACATACGATGAGCGTTTGACAGCACTGGGTCTCTACTTGCTGGAGTTTAGAAGGATGAGGGGGCAACCTCATTGAAACTTGCCGAATAGCGATTGGCTTGGATAGAGTGGATGTGGAGAGGATGTATTCAGTCGTGGGAATGTCTAAGCCTCAGAATAAAAGGACGTTCCTTAAGAAAGGAGATGAGGAGGAATTTCTTTAGTCAGGGAGTGGAATTCATTGCCACAAATGACTGTGGAGGCCAAGTCAATGGACATTTGAAAGGCAGAGATTAACCGATTCTTGATTGATCAGGGGGTCAGGGTTGTGAGGAGAAGGCGGGAGAATGGTGTTGAGAGGGCAAGATAGATCAGACATGATTGAATGGCAGAGTAGACTTGATGGGTAGACTGGCCCAATTCTGCTCCTTATCATCTTATGTGCTGAAGTATTTTTGACACAGTGAAGGATTTATCCCAAATCAATGGTATTGTCATTTGGGTTGATCATTTGAGGCTGATTTTGTTGTGTTTTGTTCAGCATCTTTAGTGATTGTTCATTATTGTTCTAAACGTGATGTGCTTTGATGTCGAGTATGTGTGTCTCATTTTTTACTGGCTGCTTCACAGACAGTACTTCCAGTTCTCTGTGGAGTTAATGAAGTTGTAACTGAACGCAGACATATTATTCCACTCCTCGCCAGCGGAACAAGTGGTGATGAATTAGTGTTTTAATTCTCCTCATTATCTAGGATAATTGTCAATTTTAACCTGGTGCTGATGTGAAAAAAAAACACCAGTCTGCTCTCGAACTTTACAGTCTGTCCCATCCCCTCACCCTATTCTCCACTCACATAATGAAACATTGAGTACCAACCACCTAATAGACCACAGTGTTTTTGAGATGGAATTAGTTTCCTTGAACAGGTATTCTAAATGATTATCATACATTGAATATTCATGGGTAACGGTCTAAAACGGTCTTGAGATTAATATTTGAAAAGCAATCTGTTCGAAACAATCAGTTTTTGTGGTTTGGTTGCCATGCTGAGCCGGGTCATTGTTAGTTTAGTTTCGTCTAGAGATGCTGCACGGAAACAGGCCCTTCAGCCCATCGACTCCGTGCCGTCCCACGATTGCCACGTACATCCTACACACACTAGGGACAATGAACCTACAAACCTCTCCGTCTTCAAACATGTCCGAGACACTACATCTTGAAAATATTAGACTTGTCTTGGCAGAAAAACCAGATCATTCTCCCAAGACATGGACACCCTTCACCGAATTCTTACAAGGATAGTATGGTGCAGCACAACTTTGGATTTAAATCCAATTATGGCTTGGGTGAGGTGGGTGGGGGGGGATGAAAGGCAGGTATATCACCACTTGCTTCTCTCTTTTTCTTTTTGTTCTTCTTTTCTTTTTTTTCTTCTTTTCTTTCTTTCTTTTACCCATTCTTTGGCTCCACAACTAGGGGTCCTATCTTTGCACCTCTCACTTTTTCTCTCTCTCTTTCTTTCCCTTTTCTATTCCTCTATTTTTAAGTTAAAGAGTTTAAATTGAAGCTGTCCATTAACTGTATCATTTTATATGCCGATTGTGCTACTCCTGTACATTTGCTTCTAATAAATTAAAAATTAAAAAAAAAAAAAAAAAAAACCTCTACGTCTTTGGCCTGCAAGAGGAAACCGGAGCTCCCAGAGAAAACCCACGCAGGTCACGGAGAGAACGTACAAACTCCGTACAGGCAGCACCTGCAGACAGGGTCGAACCCGGGTTTCTTGCGCTGTAAAGGGCCTGTCCCACTTAGGCGATTTTTTTAGGCGTCTACAGGCGACTAGGCTGACGCCACATGGTTGCCGGGGTGTCGCCTGTATGGTCGTGAGTTGTCTCCTCAGTCGCGCCAAAGAGTCGTGGCATCTTTCTGGTCGCCGCTGGATTTTCAACATGTTCAAAGATTTTCGGAGAGAGTCAGTGACAATGACACCAATGAGCGTAGCTTGACTTCTCCTGACGTAGATGCTGTCGCAGTTGTCGTCAGGTTAACGTAGGTTGTCGACGGAGCTTGACTTCTCCTGACGTAGATGCTGTTGTAGTTGTCGTCAGGTTAACGTAGGTTGTCGACGGTGCTGACTTCGGGTTTTTTTTGTTGGTAAAGTAATGATTCTATTACAAATTTTATGTCGAAGGGGGGTCCACTCGCTGACTTTTCAGCGATCTGCTATGACTATGACAGTCGCCGGCAGTCGCCTAAAAATCGCCTAAGTGGAACAGGCCCTTGAGGCAGCAACTCTACCGCTGTGCCACCGTGTATCCCCTCCCCATATTTTGCAATTTCTGACTATAATTAATGTGTGATTGATCCTGACTCCTGGTACTGATAGTGTAGAGCTTGCTAATCTTCCCTGTGCCTACTTCAGCACCTTCAAGGTACAGTCAAAAGCTTTTTTGTTGTATGCGGTTCAGTCAACGAAAAGACTATATGTGATTACAATCAAGCCGTCCACAGTGTACAGGTGCTGGATAAAAGGAATAAGAAGATAAAGTCAAGTAAAGTCCGATTAAAGATAGTCCGAGGGTCTCCAATGAGGTAGAAGGTGGGTCAGGACAGCTCTCCAGTTGGTGATACGATGGTTCAGTTGCTTGAAAACAGCTGGGAAGAGTTGATACGTTCTCCCTGTGACCTGCGTGGGTTTTCTCCAGGTGCTCAGATTTCATCCCACATTCCACAGACGTACAGGTTTGTAGGTTAATCCGCTTTGGTAAAATTGTAAATTGGCCCTAGTGCGTGTAGGATAGTGTTCATGTGCGGGGATCGCTGGTCGGCGTGGACTCAGTGGGCTGAAGGGCCTGTTTCAATGCTGTATCCCTGAACTAAACTAAGCTAACCAATTTGCAAATCCTTCTTGCATTTTAGATTTTAAAACAGCAATATTTCTGAAACACAAATTGATCAAGCCGCAAGTGGCTAAAATAGTTTGTAAAAAATGGATGTTTCCTGTATAAGGGTTTATCGTGTAATATCCATTACTTTTACGGTGGCGCAGCGGTAGAGTTGCTGCCTTACAGCGAATGCAGCGCCGGAGACCCGGGTTCGATCCTGACTACGGGTGCTGTCTGTACGGAGTTTGCATGTTCTCCCCGTGACCTGCGTGGGTTTTCTCCGAGATCTTCGGTTTCCTCCCTGTTTCCGCGCTGTATCTCCAAACTAAACTACACGAAAAAGCTTGTCAAAAGTGAAAAGGCTGATGTTGTCTCATGAATTACTCTGTTTTAGTGGTGGATGGCTGAACTGTTTTTAGGAAACCGTTTTTATTGCCCACTTACTTTCAGAGAACGATTGGGATTTTGAAGGTGATGAATTCAGCATTCATATATTCCTTTTGATTAACGTTATCTTCCCTTGTGCCAATAAACAGGAATGCTAGTCCAACTGGACTGGTCCTTACTGCCTGGGTAGCAGCTGTGTACAAAGTGGCAATCCTGTTTGAAAGGTATGTATCGCAGCATCCACTTTAAATGAATCTTCATAGCTGTGCGCCGCATAAGCGACCATCTACAAATGTACAACTGAATGAAATATTCCTCTATAGGTAGACAAAAATGCTGGAGAAACTCAGCGGGTGAGGCAGCATCTATGGAGTGAAGGAAATAGGCAACGGTTCGGGTCAAAACCCTTCTTCTGGTTTCGACCCGAAACGTTGCCTATTTCCCTCGCTCCACAGATGCTGCCTCACCCGCTGAGTTTCTCCAGCATTTTTGTCTACCTTCGATTTCCCAGCATCTGCAGTTCCTTCTTAAACAAAATATTCCTCTAATTTTGCTTATTTGTCACGTGTACCGAGGTTACGGTGAAAATCTTTCTCGTTGCGTGCGATCCAGTCAGCGGAAAGACCGTACACGATTACAATCAGTGTTCAGATACAGGATAAAGGCAGCAGCTTTACCGCTACGCCTCCGTGGCCGCCCTTATTCCCCCCCCCCCCACTTCTCTATTGTGCGTGAGAGCACACAAGTGCCTGGAGATCCCACAATTTAAAAAGTTGTGAGTCTGGGGAATTCTCTGCCTCAGAGGGCGGTGGAGGTCGGTTCTCTGGATACTTTCAAGGAAGAGCTAGATAGGGCTCTTAAAGATAGTGGAGTCAGGGGATATGGGGAGAAGGCAGGAACGGGGTACTGATTGGGGATGATCAGCCATGATCACATTGAATGGCGGTGCTGGCTCGAATGGCCGAATGGCCTACTCCTGCACCTATTGTCTATTGTCTATTGTCTATCTTGTTGTCTTATCATTAGGACATTAATTATCACGGCTTTTACGTTGCAGAGTGTTGTTACCGGAAGATAGACACAAAGTACCGGAGGAACTCAAGGGGTCAGGCAGCATCTCTGGAGAGAAAGGATAGTTGGCGTTTCTTGTCAGGACCCTGAAGAAGGGATCCAGCCCAAATTGTCACCCATCTTTCTCCTCCAGAGTTGCTGCCTGACCCCTTGAGTTCCTCCAGCACTTTGTGTCTGTCTTTGGTGTAAACCACCATCTGCAGTTCTTTGTTTCGACATTTTGTTCAACAGAAGAGACAACGTATTAACTCTAGTTGGAGTTATTCAACATGACCACCTATCATCAACTATCCTACCCAATCTAACTGGCTCTTTTAGACATATCCAAAATGTGAACATTAAAAAATATAACAGGTCAAATTTAGAAAACTATATTTTTCCGGAGTGTTTTGGTTAGGTTTTACAGATAGACAATGGCTCACCCAAGTCTACACTGACCGTCGATTGCACTAGTTCACACTAGTTTAGTTTAGTTAAGAGATACAGAATGGTAACAGGCCCTTCGGCCCACCGAGTCCAAGCCGACCCCTATCACTATCCTGCACGCCAGGGACAATTTACAATCTTTACCGAATCCAATTAACCCACAAACCTGAACGTCTGTGGAGTGTGGGAAGGGAACCGGAGCTCACCCGGAAAAGACCTACGTGGTCACAGGGAGAACGGACAAACTCTGTGCAGACTGCACCCATAGTGAGGATCGAACTTGGGTCTCTGGCGCCGTAAGGCAGCAACTTTACCGCCACGCCACCGTGCCGCCCCTAATTCTACCTCTATGTTTCCCCACTTTTCCATTTCGTTGTCTCTTATGAGATAATGACAATAAATTGAATACAATTTCTCATCCGCACTCTACACACAAGGGGCAACTTATAAAGGTCAATTAAAATCTTTGGAATATGGAAGGAAGCTAGAGCACCCTGAGGAAACCCACATTTGAATTTGAATCCTTTATTTGTCATTCAGACCTTTCGGTCTGAACGAAATGCTGTTGCCTGCAGCCATACATGTAATAATAACAAAACACAATAAACACAAATTAACATCCACCACAGTGAGTTCACCAAACACCTCCTCACTGTGATGGAGGCAAAAGTCTTAGAGTTACTGTCTCTTCCCTCCTCTTCTCCCTCTGCGCCGAGGTGATACCCCACCGGGCGATGGCATCAGTCCCGCGGTTCAAGCTCCGCGGCCCGGGGGGTAGTCGAAGCTGCCCGCAGCTGTTGCAACGGGTGCTCCGGAAAACAGGCACCAGCCTGTGACCTGCGAGCTCCCGACATTGTCCTCCATTGGCCCGCGGCCGAGCCCCGGATCCAGGTCATGGGGAGAATGTGTAAACTCCACACAGACAGCACCCGAGGTCAGGATCGAACCCGGGTCTCTGGCGCTGTGAGGCAGCAGCTTTATTTTGTGACGGCACTCTGGGAATTAATCTTCTCGGAGTTCCCAAGTCGACCCTTGTTGTCAGAGTTGGCCCCTCGTTTTGTCTGAAAATATCCTCACAAGATTGAAAAATAGATTCTCCAGTGTCTGAGAGAGATCTATTTAAAGTTCACAGAGGGACCGTGATTCCTAAAATAACCACTGCTTTCAGCAGAAGGTGAGGGAAAAGCATTCTAAAGAAAATATTTCATCTTCTATATTCTATGATTATACATTGCTGCTCAGACGTGTCAAAGAAATGGAAAATTTAAAAATCTATGAATTCAAAACAAATTTTGGTGAAGGCATGAGATATCGTATTATATATGTGATGATTGTTTTTCCGAAGATAGACACAAAATGTTGGAGTAACTCAGCGAGGATAGGCAGTGTCTCTGGATAGAATGAATGGGTGACGTTTTGGATCGAGACCCTTCAGACTGAATCAGGAGAGGGAGATACCGATTTTTCACCTGTTCAATGAATTTTGCCTTTTTACTGCAAGGGATGCTACCATAAAACATAGGAGTAGAATTGGGCCATTCGGCCCATCGAGCCTGCTCCACCATTTGATCATGGCTGATCCATACCACGCACTATCTTAGTCATTTATATATGTATTTATAGTCATAGAGTGATACAGTGTGGAAACAGGCCCTTCGGCCCAACTTGCCCACACCGGCTACACTAGTCCCACCATCCCGCGTTTGGTACATATCCCTCCAAACCTGTCCCATCCATGTACCTATCCAACTGTTTCTTAAATGTTTTGATAGTCCCTGCCTCAACTACCTCCTCTGGCAGCTTGTTCCATACACCCACCACCCATTGTGTGAAAAAATTACCTCTCAGATTCCTATTACATAATTTCTCCTTCACCTTAAACCTATGTACTCTGGTCCTCGATTCATCCACTCTGGGCAAGAGACACTGTGAGTCTATTCCTCACATTATTTTATGCACCGCTGTAAGATCACCCCTCATCCTCCTGCATTCCAAGGAATTGAGTCCCAGCCTACTCAACCTCTCCCTACAGCTCAGTCCCTGTAGCCCTGGCAACATCCTCGTAAATCTTTTCTGAACCCATTCAAGCTTGACAACATCTTTCGGGCAGCATGGTGCCCAGAACTGAACACAATACTCTAAATACAGCCTCACCAAAGTCTTATACAACTGCAACATGACCTCCCAACTTCTCTACTCAATACTCTCACTGATGAAGGCCAATGTGCCAAAAGCATTTTTGACCACCCCATCTACCTGCAACTCCACCTTCAAGCCAGTGAGTCTGTGGAATTCTTTGCCACAGAAGGCTGTGGAGGCCGTCAGTGGATATTTTTAAGGCAGAGATAGATAGATAGATTCTTGATTCGTACAAGTGCCAGAGGTTATGGGGATGAGGCAGGAGAATGGGGTTGGGAGGGAGAGATAGATCAGCCATGATTGAATGGTGGAGTAAACTTGATGGGCCGAATGGCCTAATGCTACCATCGCATGATCTTATGACCATGCACCTGACCTCGTAGATGCATACCTATTAATATCTGGCCACGTTTAATATTTGGAGCTATAGAACAGTATTTTCAGTTATATGCCTTATTCTTATTGTTACTCTATTTGATCAGGATATATGAAACCCTTTTTCTTTCTTATAATGTCAGGCCATTCACAGAGGAAGTATATCGTCAAAAAGAAAAGAACATGAAGAGCAAGTGAATAATTGGGACACTTTGTCAAGTGGATGTTATCTTAAATAGGCGACGGACCGCTTGTTTTGATTCAGTTTGGAAATTCGCAGTGATTTTTCTGAATGTATTCTGGTATTGAGTAACTATTAATTATTTTTTATTAAAGCAGTACTTGGCAATTATGCCACTTGTCGTTAATTAAATTTCCACTGCCAGATGTGAAAATCATTTTTTTTAAATCCTTTTCTTCTCGTGATTCATTGTAATTTACGGAGAGATAGTAACGATGGCTTTTTCGTGTTGAGAATGAAAAAAAAAACACTGCTTCGTTCACCATGATGTGCAAAGATGGAATAAGCCACAGAGTGTTTGGTCTATTAACTCACAAACAGGTTATTAAACCAAAATTATCAAATCATGCCATTTGTATCCAATAAACCAATAACTTCAAAGTAGGTCATTTTGTATTGTTATGTCCGTGATAAATTTGTAAAAAAACATTCTTGTAATGCCAACCATGTTGTAATAATTTCTTCTGAATGTGGTGCTGTTTTCACACCGGGTAATATAATCTGTAAGAATTATTATTATTACTTTTTATTATAACGGTTTATTGGCAGCTGGGGAACTGCCACCCTTCAATAACACTGGATTTGCCGTTTTCGTGAATCATTCAACTAATGTTGCAGAGAATTGTAATGTGAATCCCGACTGGATGTAGTAAAATATAAAAAGATTAATTCGCTTAAACGCTGTTGTTTTCTTCAGTAGAATCCGACACCTTAGCAGACACTAGGCATCAAGGTGCGGAGAAGATTCACGAGGATGTAGCCAGGAGTGAGCTACAGGGAGAGGTTGAGCAGGCTCGGAGCGTGCACCTCTTTAACATCACCCCTCATCCTCCTATTCCTTGGTGCGCAGGAGGATGAGGGGCGATCTTATAGAGGTGCACAAAAACATGAGAGGAACACCTCAGGTAATTTCGAGATTCGAGAACCAGAGGACATAGGTTTAAGGTAAGGAGGGGGAGGGAAATATTTACTGGGAACCTGAAGGGTAACTTTTTTACACAAAGGGTGGTGGGTGTATGGAACGAGCTGCCGGAGGAGGTAGTTGCGACAGGCGCTATCACAATGTTTAAGAAACATTTAGACAGGTACATGGATAGGATGGATTCAAGGGATTTGGGCCAAATGCAGGCAGGTGGGACTAATGTAGATGGGAACGTTGGTCGGAATGGGCACATTGGCCTGAAGGGTTTGTTTCCACACTGTATCTTTATGAATCTATCACTTTGTTCAATAAAATCATCCATCTAGCATTTATGGATATGAAAGGTTGAGAGGGATATGAGCCGAACGTGGGCAGGTGGGGCTAGCGTAGGTGGGGCACTTTGGGTGGCATGGGCAAGTTGGGCCGAAGGGCCTGTTTCCACGCTGAGTGACTCCGTGATTCTACGACTCCATTATTAATCTTTTATTCGCAACCACTTGCATTCTTAATACTTAAATATTGCGCAGACATGCTCAGTGTAGAAGTATTTCAAAAACAAAAAGTGTTTAGATGGCAAAAGCAAATTGCAAAAAACGCCATTTTAAATTTAGAATAAACATTGCATTCCATAGATAAGTATGACATTACATTGTGTCACATGTCTTAGACACTTCAAAGGAAGTTTGTGCACTCAATTCTCTGTCCATTTCCTAGTCTTGATCTCAGATAGATTGAGAATAGGAAGATTAAAGTTGGGTTCAAACCACTTTGCAAAGAACTCCTTCTGATTTCTCCATGGATACATATGTTGGACCATGCTGGAGTGATATGAATGAGGATTTCTGATTTACAATACGATACGATAGAACTTTGTTTATCCCAGGAGGAGAATTGGTCTGCCAACAGTCCCAAAACACAACAAGATACATGAAGCAAGAAATTAAAATGACGAATGGAAAGTCCAGGATTTGGGATGTGCAAAGATGGGGGAGGGGAGTGGGGGAGGGGGAGAGGGAAGGGGAGTCAGTCTACCCTATGACAGAAGGAGGAGAAGTTGTACAGTTTTATAGCCACAGGGAAGAAGGATCTCTTGTGGCGTTCTGTGCTGCATCTTGGTGGAACCAGTCTGTGTCTGAGATGTATTTCAATACATCTCCTCTACTGAGGGCGGTTACGGTGGCACAGGGTAGAGGTGCAGCCTAATGCCCCTGTCCCACTTAGGAAACCTGAACGGAAACCTCTGGAGACTTTGCGCCCCACCCAAGGTTTCCGTGCGGTTCCCGGAGGTTTTTGTCAGTCTCCCTAATGGTCGAAGGTGGTTTCCGCTTCTTCTATGTTCCGGCGATTATTTCAAAACATTCAAAACCGGCCGCGACTAAAAATAGGTTGCCGTTTTAAAAACCGGTAATTTTTTTGTCAAAGCCGGTTGCGATGCTAGTTGAGGGTGGTTGCCGGAGGTTGCAGGTAGTGGAAGGTAAGACCTCCCTGGTGGAATGAAACTGGGCCAGAGACCCCGGTTCGATCCTGATCACGGGTGCTGTCTGTACAGAGTTTGTACGTTCTCCCAGTGACCTGCGTGGGTTTTCTCCGAGAGTGTCTGTTTCCTCCCACACTCCAAAGACGTACAGGTTTGTACAAATTGTCCCTAGTGTAGGACAGTGTTGATGTGCAGGGATCGCTGGTCGTTGCGGACTCGGTGTGCCAATGGGGCTGTATCGCTAAACTAAACTAAACAAAACACTGAGGAATTCTGCACTGTACAATATTTTTAAAGGCCAAATCTTGTTTTTTCTTGCCTTATTTGCTGATATATACTTTGCAAGTACTCACAGTTTATAAGACATCTTCTCATGGGAAGTATATAAAATCACTTCATAAAATGATTTAGCAAGTCTTTACAAATGGACGAAAGCAAATTGTTTGAATATATAAATTATGCCAAATAACTATTTGGTCTGGGTTATTAAAACTTTATCTCTTTCTGTTGGTCTTGCTTGAGGTGATATTGATACAAATCTTTAATAAAGCTGTCATATTGGAGATATTTCACAAAATCACAAGTGCTTAAGTTAACCCCTCCGTAATCTTTGAGAGCAGGACGGTAATGTTGAATAGTTGCAGAAGTTGCTAATAAGTTTATCAATTCCTTGTGATGCAGACTCACGGCAAATCAAATATTAGGATTGAAAGATGATTTTTCAGCCTGTCGTTCATTACCGTCATTACTGTGAAAGTACTAACTGAGAAAAATTATCACGACGTGGCAATACTTGATGAAGGGTTCAGAGAAGATTTGCAGAGAGGATGTTGCCAGGACTTGAGGTCCTGAGCTATAGGGAGAGGTGGAGCAGGCTCGGACACTCCTCCCTGGAGAGCAGGAGGATGAAGGTGATCTTGTAGAGGTGTACAAAATCATGAGAGGAATACATCGGGTAGATGCGCGGAGTCACTTGCCCAGAGTTAGGGAATTGGGAACCAAAGGGATGTAGGTTTATGGTGATCGGGGAAAGATTTAAGAGGAACCTGAGGGTTAACTTTTTCATGGAGTCATAGAGTGACCTGGGTGAGTAAAGATATGAAGTAGGTATATCCCTTTTTATCTTATTTTACTTTCTTCTATCTTTTGTTCTCTATTTTTCTCAAATTTTCCTTTTTTTTTCCCTTTGATTTTCTTTTTATCTCTTTATGTTTTACGTTTCTACGGGTCTGTCTTGATCACTCTTTCACGCACTTACTATCCTATTTAACTCTCTCTACTTTCCTTCTTTTTAAGGTTTAAAATAAGAAGTGGTACAGGAAATGTATTATGTTATTTTTGGCTTATATCGCTGTAATGTACATTACTTCTAATAAATAAAATATATATATTTTTTAAACTTTTTCATGGAGTCATAGAGTGATACAGGGTGGAAACAGGCCCTTCAGCCCAACTTGCCCACACCGGCCAATAATGTCCCAGCTACACTAGTCCCACCTGCCCGCGTTTGGTCCATATCCCTTCAAACCTGTCGTATCCATATAACGGTCTAACTGTTTCTTAGATGTTGGGATAGTCCCTTCGTCAACTACATCCTCTGGCAGCTTGTTCCATAAACCCACCACCCTTTGCCTGAAAAATATCCCCCTGGTTCTTATTAAATATTTTCCCCTTCACCTTAAACCTATGTCCTCTGGTCTCCTCGATTCACCAGCAGCATGAACATTGACTTCTCCAATTTCAGATAGCCCTCACTGTCTCCTCCCCTTCTCAGCTATCTGGCTCCTCTTCCTTTCTTCTTCCCCCCCCCCCCCCCCCCAAATGGAAACAGAAACATAGAAAATAGGTGCAGGAGTAGGCCATTCGGCCCTTCGAGCCTGCACCGCCATTCAATATGATCATGGCTGATCATCCAACTCAGTATCCTGTACCTGCCTTCTCTCCATACCCCCTGATCCCTTTAGCCACAAGGGCCACATCTAACTCCCTCTTAAATATAGCCAATGAACTGGCCTCAACTACCTTCTGTGGCAGAGATTTCCACAGATTCACCACTCTCTGTGTGAAAAATGTTTTTCTC